>NC_068920.1:36818931-37443931 GCF_023091745.1 Budorcas taxicolor | reverse complement strand
TGAAACCTGCATGTCCTAGAGCTCATGCTCCACAAAAGAAGCCACCGTAATAAGCCCACACACTGCCACTAGAGAGTAGCCCCCACTCGTTGCAACTAAAGAAAAACCCATGTAGCAATGAAGACCCAGCACAGCCAAAAATAGACTACTTTTTAAGTTAAAAGAATCATTATAAATAAACAAGATAAACCATTTCTATGTCAAACAAATCCTAGGAGAGGATTGATGTCTTGCTAAGGTTAGGTTGTGTTTTATTTTTTCCAAAGGAACCAAATTGTAGGCAGTCACCTTCTAAAACAAACAAACAAAAAAATGTGTTATAAAAACCGTTTGTTTCACAATAATATTTCTGAAGTGATTCTTGCAGTTAAAATTGTAACCAAATACTGTGTAGAAGCCAGAGGGTCAAGCTCATTAACAGATTTATTTTTCAAAAGATGCATTTACAACATTTAAGAAATTTTACTCTAAGAGTATTTTCATTGTAAGACTAAGGAATTTGTTAACTAAAAGTTGAAAACAGCTTTACAAACCTGTGTAAGTGTCTTACAATTACACGCCATGGGCCAGGGATCCCAGACTCTCAGAGCTATTACGCTATAACATCAATGGCAAGGCAGACAGCTGTGTGGGACTTCAGATTTTTCTTCCATTTGTCAGGAAGTGACAGTTGTTTGCAGGGAAGATGCCTTAGGTTATACATGGCATCAACAGGAAGAAGAGAGTGTAGACTGTGCTGGTGGCTAAGAGGACAATACAAGTGGCTTCCACTTGAGTTAGTCAACACACTTCCTGGCTTTATCAGGGAAACACCCTGCTTCCTGCCCACAGTGTAGGCACGTGCAACTGACTGGCTTCATAATAGCATCCTAAATCCCTGGTCAATAGGTGAGTCCATTGGGCAAGTGCCAGATGAAAACTGGGCCGTGAGTTTGTCTCCTGGGAACCTGTAAGGTGAGCATACATGAGCAACTGATGCTGGCATCTGACGGTGTGTGGCTTTTTATTTTTTGCAGAGTTCACAACTTTAAGTAGGAAATCCAAGAATGTGACTAGGACAACCAACTACTGAGCATTCCTAAAATAAACTTTTTCATCATCCCAGGGCTGATGTTTAATCACAGTTGTGATATAGTAAAAAACAGTCTCATAATAAAAATCATATATAACTTTTAGAATGTTTATATAACATTTTATAATTAATATTTTATAGTTAAATAAGTATATTCAATGTCTTAAGAAATTTTGCACTGTAACATCACATGTGATTTCATATATCATAGCAAAGCAAACACAGAGTTCAGCCTCATTAATTGCAAGGTCAGCCAGTCCAGTTGCTCAGTCGTGTCTGACTGTTTGCAACCCCATGGACTGCAGCACGCCGGGCTTCCCTGTCCATCACCAACTCCTGGAGCTTGCTCAAATTCATGTTCATCGAGTTGGTGATGCCATCCAACCATCTCATCCCCTGTTGTCCACTTCTGCCTTCAATCTTTCCCAGTATCAGGGTCTTTTCCAGTGGGTCAGTCCTTCACATCAGGTGCCTAAAGTATTGGAGCTTCAGTTTCAGCATCAATCATTCCAATGAATATTCAGGACTGCTTTCCTTTAGGATGGACTTGTTTGATCTCCTTACAATTGAAAGGTAAATATTACTGAGTTGGAAGTGATTCCATATATTCATTATAATTTCTATACACACATGAAAACCAGAAATAAAAAACATTGTATGCAGTTAATTTACAAATATTTGCCCAGTGCTGACTGTAAACAAAATGTAATTTTAAATGCATATGGTGTATTGTATAAATGCAGTGTGTACAAAGTTATATTAATTGAATGTAGTACTGGCACCAAAACACACACACAGATCAGTTGGACAGAGAGTTGAAAATAATTATATTTAATTAATCTACAACAAAGGGGGAAAGAATATATAATGGAGAGAAGATGGTCTCTATAGTAAGTGGTTCTGGGATAACTGGACAGCTACATGTCAAAGAATGAAATGAGGACATTTTCTCACACTATATACAAAGTAAATTCAAATTGATTAAAGAATTAAATGGAAGACTGGAAACTATAAAACTCGTAGAAGAAAACAGATGGAACACTCCATGACATAAATCATAGCAATATATTTTTGGATCTGCCACCTAAGACAAAGGAAATCAAATAAAAAATAAGCAAATAGGACCTGATTAGCCTTAAAAGCTTTTGCACAGCAAAGGAAACCACCAACAAAACTAAAAGATAATCTATAGATATTTGCAAATGACCAGTTAGTGGTTAATAGCTAATATACAAATAGCATAAATACACAAAGTATACATAGCTCATACAACTCAATATAAAATATAGCTCAATATAAAAAATATATAACAATATACAAATAGCTCATACAACTCAATATCAAAAACACAAACAACCGTATTAAAAATGGAAAGAAGACCCAGAAAGACATTTTGACAAAGAAGATGTACACACGGCCAACAGGCACAGGAAAAAAATGCTCAACATTGCCAATCATCAGAGAAGTCAAAACCACAAGGAGATATCACCTCACACCTGTCAGAATGGTTATCATCAAAAGAGAACTTAATAACATTTGAGGATCTGGACAAAAGGGAACCCTTGTATCCTGTTAGTAGGAATTGTCAACTGAAAAAAGAATGCACTCACTGAGCTGTGAGTTCAGTTTTATTTGGGGCTTATTGAGAGCTATAGCCTGGAAGACAGCCTCTCAGGTAGCTCTGACAAACTGCTCCAAAGAGATGGTGTGGGGACATGAGTATATATATGTAATTTCGGCACATGTTTCAGTAGAAGATTGTTGTGAGTCTCAAGGAGCATATATAAGTCTTTGATAATGATTTTAAAGCTTTTCTAAATATGAGAAAATGCAAGAATTTGGGTCCATAAAATTTTCTCCTGACAATATCTCACTATCTAGAGGCCTGTTCTGCCAGTTTCCCCAGATCACAGAGTGCCTCATTCCTGATCTCCACCCTGAACTCCTTTCAGTGTTGAAGGTCAGCAGCTACAGTAGCTAATGACTCAATTCTTGCCAAACCAGATGACAAGTGACATTTTTTAGTTGTCAGAATATAAATTGGTGTAGCCATTATGGAAAACAGTGTGGAATTTCCTCTAAAAATATAAGTATAATATGATCCAGTAATTCTGGGTATATATCTGAAGAAAACACAAAAACAATAATTGGAAAGGATACCTGTATCCAAATATTCAAAGCAGAATTATTTATAGTAGCCAAGATATGAAAGCAACCTCAGAGTTCAACAGTTGAATGGATAAAAAGATGTAGTATATATGTACAATGGAATACTCAACCATAAAAAGAATAAAAGTTTGCCATTTGCAGAACCATGGATGGACTTGGAGAGTATTATGCTAAGTGAAATAAGGCAGAGAAATACACCTACTGTATGATATCACTTACATATAGAGTCTAAAAAATACAACAAACTAGTGAAGAAAACAAAAAAGAAACAGACTCACAGATATTGAGAATAAACTAATGTTTACCAGTCAGGAGAGGAATGCGGGGAGGGAGAAGATAGAGTAGGGTGTAAGAGGTACAAACTACTATGTGTAAAATAAGCTACAAGGATATATTATACAGCACAGGTAATATTACTGATATTTTGTAATAACTATAAATGAAATGTAAACTTTTAAAATTGTGATTCACTATGTTGTACACTTGAAACTATTATGATATTGCAAATCAACTGCATTTCAATAAAAAGTTAATAAAAATTAAAAATAAAGGAACCAGTTTGTCAAAAAACAAAAAATTAAAAAATAAAAGCATGTAGTTTTAGCATAAAGACAGATATATAGTATGATGGAAAAGACAGAAAACCCAGAAATAAACCCTTAAAACATATGACAAAATGATTTTCAAGAAGGATCCTACATCATTCAATGCTATGGAGAAAGACAGTCTTTTCAACAAGTAGTGCTGGATAAACTGAATATTCATATGGTAAAGAGTGAAACTGTACCCTCATTTTATACTGTATTAAAAATTAACTCTAAATGGATTGAAGACCTAAACATAAGAGCTGAACTGTAAAACTCTTAAGGGAAAAAGCTTCATGGCAGTGGATTTATTATAATTTTTTTTTATAGTTTAATGTATTTCAATAGCAAACTTACAGGAACAGCACAGAAGACAGACAACATTAAAAACATGTGCTTGCATGTAGGCCCACTCAGTTAGAAAAGTATAGTGAATGGATGGAAACTACTGCATGATAAAAACGCTACAAACACCATTTAGTTGCAGTCAATAAGAAATTAACTTGTTTTAAAAAAATCCAAATGCTGGCATTGTCCAGAAAAAGTTAACAGGTTTATTTATAATTGTTATAAAGTTGAACTGCTGAAACTTGTTCACTGAAACATTTTGACTTTCATTAATGCTTTATGTCCCCGCATTTATATTAAAAATTCACACACAAATGAAAATGGAAAAACTGCCAATACCTGATTTCTGTCCCCTATTTTCCACTTGCAATCATATACCAGGTACCTTTTGACCCCATGGAAAAAAAATATCTAACGTTCAGAACTACCAATAACAGGAAGAAGAGAATTTTTTTTTTTAAAGAATGGAATGTTTCCCATCATGGATTCTTAAGCACGTTCTCCACGTATGCGGCGTGCTAGCTGGATGTCTTTTGGCATAATTGTTACACGTTTGGCATGGATAGCACACAGGTTGGTGTCTTCAAAAAGGCCAACCAGATAGGCCTCACTTGCCTCCTGCAAAGCACCAATAGCTGCACTCTGGAAGCACAGATCTGTTTTGAAGTCCTGAGCAATTTCCCGCACCAGATGCTGGAAGGGAAGTTTGCGAATCAGAAGTTCAGTGGACTTCTGATAACGTCTAATTTCACGGAGTGCCACAGTACCAGGCCTGTAATGATGAGGTTTCTTCACCCCTCCAGTAGAGGGTGCACTCTCGCGAGCAGCTTTTGTAGCAAGTTGCTTCCTCGGGTCTTTACCACCAGTCGATTTGCGGGCAGTCTGCTTTGTAGGAGCCATGGTATAGAGACCTCCTTACTTACCCCCCTTCTCCTTCTGCTGGAGCTCGTCGAGCTAGAGATGGCAGTGGATTTAACAGTGAATTCCTCTATGAGACCTGAAGCACAGGCAAGACAGGAAAAACAGATAAACTGAAAAGTGATAAAAATGAACATGAAGTCACTCAGCCGTGTCCAACTCTTTGTGACCCCATGGACTTCAGTCCTCCAAGCTCTTCTGTCCATGGAGATTCTCCAGGCAAGAATACTAGAATGAGTTGCCATTTCCTTCTCCAGGGGATCTTCCTGACCCCAAGGATCGAACCAAGGTCTCCCGCACTGCAGGCAGACTCTTTACCCTGTGCACCATCAGGGAAGCCCCATCAAACCAAAAATTTCTGTGTAAAATGGACATAATAAACAGAGTGAAAAGGCTACTCATGGAATGGAAAACATTATTTGCAAGGCATATATCTGATAAGAGCATATAAAGAACTACTACAACACAACAACAAAAATCAAACAACTTGATTAAAAAATGGGCCAAGGATTTGAATACACATTATTCCATGGAATTTATAAAACTGGTCAATAGGCCCATGAAAAGATGCTCACTATCAAACATTAGAAAGATGTGAATCAAAACCTTAATATTTTGCCAGCTCATACTGTTGAGGCCATGCGTTCCGGGAAACAAACTCACTCAGAAGGACAATGCAGACAGTGGAGTGCAGTTTATTACATGGGCGGGCCCAAGGCAGAGTCTCCTCTTAGCCAAGGACCCCGACCAGCATTTGTGAAAATCTTTTATACCCCATGTGTACGTGTCTGAACCCACCACTCCAAATTCCTTGAGACTTACATAAACCAAGGAAAATACAGTCCCAGTAACCCCATCTTTCACGTGCTATGTACTCATGTGCTCAGACAGTCAAACAATGAGCCAATAATCAATAAACCCGAGGTTACACTCCGATAGATACAGAAAAATTTATGGCCTGTCTGGAGGAAGGGGTGATTAGTGTATGTTTTCTCTTAGGTGATGGGTAACCTAGATATGATCTTCAAGGTTCCCCTGTCTGGAGGGGTTCTTATCCTTCTGTTGTTTTCATAGGCACTAAACAGAGTTCAGAGTCTGTTGGAAAGGTGGCCGAGCATGATCAGCATGAACAGGCCTAAGATGGAGTCCTATGAATTCCTTCTTCAATATCCATAAGAACAGCTACTAAAAAAAAAAAAAACCACACACACACAACTACAGAGTATAACGGATGTTGGGGAGGATATGTTGAAACTGAAATTTTGAGCGACTTCATGTTCACTTTTTTCACTTTTGTGGGTGGTAATGTAAATCATGCAGTTCCTGTGGAAAAGAGTACAGTTGTTTCCAAAAAATTTTTTAAAAAAATTACCAAGGATCCAGCAAAAAGCAGGAACTCAGAGACATTTGCTCACACATGTTCGTAGCGGCATAATCTCAAAGGCCAAAAGGTATAAACAACCCAAATGGTCATTGACAACAAGTGTATAAACAAAAGGTGGCATATTACATAATATGGAATTCTTCATTATAAAGGATTGATACTCTGACATACGCTACAAAATGAATGAGCACATATTTGAATGAATTTGCTTTATGAAATAAGCTAATCACAAAAAGACAAATACTGTATGTTTCCACTTATATGGGGAACTTAGGATAATCAGACTGATAAATACAGAAAGTAGAGTATATATTCTAAGAACTGGGAAAAGGGGAAAATGAATAGTCATTGTTTCCTGGGGACAGATGTTACATTTAGGAAGATTAAAATGCTCTGTAGATGAATGATCATGATGGTTGTACAATGATGGGAACTGGCTTTATGCCACTGAACATTAATGCCATATAATGGTAAAAATGGTTTGTTTTATGGGAATCTCTGTACAATAAAGGGGTTGTTGTTTTTGCTTAGTTGCTAAGTCGTGTCCAACTCTTTGACCCCATGAACTGTAGCCCACCAGGCTCCTCTGTCCAGGGGATTTCCCAGCCAAGAATACTAGAGCGGGTTACCATTTCCTTCTCCAGAGAATATTCCCTACTCAGGGATCAAGCCTGCATCTTCTGCATTGGCAGGTGGATTCTTTACCACTGAAGCCCCAGGGAAGCCCCAAGTCATATACTGAGGGAACCATATTTCATTGGATTCCAAATTATAAGTAATTTTCAGTTCAGTTCAGTTCAGTTCAGTCGCTCAGTCGTGTCCGACTCTTTGCAACCCCATGAATCACAGCACGCCAGGCCTCCCTGTCCATCACCAACTCCCAGAGGTCACTCAGACTCATGTCCATCGAGTCAGTGATGCCATCCAGCCATCTCATCCTCTGTCGTCCCGTTCTCCTCCTGCCCCCAATCCCTACCAGCATCAGAGTCTTTTTCATAGAGTCAACTCTTCACATGAGGTGGCTAAAGTCCTGGAGCTTCAGCTTTAGCATCATTCCTTCCAAAGAAATCCCAGGGTTGATCTCCTTCAGAATGGACTGGTTGGATCTCCTTGCAGTCCAAGGGACTCTCAAGAGTCTTCTCCAACACTACAGTTCAAAAGCATCAATCCTTCGGCCCTCAGCTTTCTTCACAGTCCAACTCTCACATCCATACATGACTACTGGAAAAACCATGCCTTGACCAGATGGACCTTTGTTGGCAAAGTAATGTCTCTGCTTTTCAATATGCTATCTAGGTTGGTCATAACTTTTCTTTAGTTATAAGTAATTCAGCAAGTGTAATTTGCAATAAGATGGTAGAATGATTTCAGTTGTTCCCACCTTTTGTCACATGTGCTTATAGCCACTGAAACAATGTGTATATTTTCCAGTGCACAGTTTGCCTGTTTATAATAGTGACTATGTTCTCATCTGACGATGTCCATTCCACCTTCAAAAAATAGATTCATAGAAACAGCCTTCAGCTGCATTTAACCATGAAATTCGATCTGTCCATTTCGAATGACTTCCAAAAATATGCTGAAAAGAGGAAATCGGGCTAATTCTACAAAAATTGGGCATATTATTCAAGGATATTTTCTTGTTCTTATTTAAAAAATACATCACTGATCTTGTAAATGACATCCTATAAGAGAAAGCAAACTCAGTTGTATCTGTCCTGGCAATATTATCTCCTGTCATGAATGAATTTGTGGAACTCTTGTTTGGAGAGGAGTTGGCACGCAAACTTTGCAATCAGATCAGTATTTTAGTCTGTGCCAATTGCAGGCTGAGCTGGATGGAAAAAGTTGAAAGCAAACCAGAGAAGCCTATGAGTTGTAAAAAGTGAAGAACATAAGAGCCTCTTGATGAAAATGAAAGAGGAGAGTGAAAAAGTTGGCTTAAAGCTCAACATTCAGAAAACAAACATCATGGCATTCAGTCCCATCACTTCATGGCAAGTAGATGGGGAAACAGTGGGAACAGTGGAAACAGTGGCAGACTTTATATTCTGGGCTCCAAAATCACTGCAGATGATGACTGCAGCCAAGAAATTAAAAGCCGCTTACTCCTTGGAAGGAAAGTTATGACCAACCTAAACAGCATATTAAAAAGCAGAGACATTACTTTGCCAACAAAGGTCCATCTAGTCAAGGCTATGGTTTTTCCAGTAGTCATGTATGGATGTGAGAGTTGGACTATAAAGAAAGCTGAGCGCTGAAGAATTGATGCTTTTGAACTGTGGTGTTGGAGAAGACTCTTGAGATTCCTTTGGACTGCAAGGAGATCCAACCAGTCCATCCTAAAGGAGATCAGTCCTGAGTGTTCATTGGAAGGACTGATGTTGAAGCTGAAACTCCAATACTTTGGCCACCTGATGGGAAGAACTGACTCATTTGAAAAGACCCTGATGCTGGGAAAGATTGAAGGCAGGAGGAGAAGGGGATGACAGAGGATGAGATGGTTGGATGACTCAATGGACGTGAGTGTGGCTAAACTCCGGGAGTTGCTGATGGACAGGGAGGCCTGGTGTGCTGCAGTCCACAGGGTCGTGAAGAGTTGGACGTGACTGAGTGACTGAACTGAACTGAACTGATGAGTTGTAACAAAGCTGGTGCCTTGAAACCAGCCACTTAGAGGTTTTCATCATGCACGCCTTTGAGAGAAACGTTTGTTCACTTAGCCATCCACTCATGGTGTGGGCTCCTGAGTGAGCATGATATTCCAGGGTGGTCTGCCTTTCCCTGGGATGAGAAGACCCGCATTGGTAATTCATAGATCTGAGTCCCACACTGTCTCCCTGGTCTACAACTGTGCAGTTTCAGTCCCCTCCTGCATCTCAAGCTCTCAATGGAGAGTGGCCATAACTGCCAGTTCAGAGCAGTTCATGGTATGTAGCAGTCAAATCTGGGGACTCCACCCAACAATTGTCCCCGCCTTCATCACTACGTCTGTCTCTTCTCTCAAAAATACTCGAACTCTTATTTGAACTCTCCACACCAAGAAAATGAATATAACTTAGAACACAGAAACATATATACATCCCTTGGCTTTAATACGTTTAAACATCTGCAGTGGCCAACTAATGTCACAGAGCTGCTTCTCTACGTCAAGCAAAGCAAGTCTTCAGCAATCCAGGCCATGTAGATTTCTGCCTCACATCAGGAGAATATGAATTTGAGTAATTCAGAAGCCTGAGGTGAACACAGTGTGTCACGAGGGATTGTGGAGAGAAGATGAGAAAGAGCATCAGTATTAAGAGTCAGAGGTATTGTTTCCTGCTTTAATTGTTCCTTCCCTGTCCCTGGCAATATGCCTTCTCATAAATGCAACCAGGATTAGGAATTCATTCCAATCATTTATAAGCAGTTTTACCTTGGGCGTGATTTTTGATCTCTTTGTATTTCAGTTTCTGCATCTGTAAATGTGACCCATTTGTTCATACTCAAAGTTTGCTCCAAAGATTTAATGAGATACCCCATGCAATACAATTGTGAAACGGTAAATGTGATACTACACACACAATTAATAAACGACAATTTGGATGAGAAGCAAGTATAGTGTTAGTATGTTGATTGACATGTGAAAAGTAAACATTAATAGCGAATACAATACACCAGGATCTGTTATGCATCCTGTATATAAACATTTCCCTGATTATTTCTTTGCAGCAACTCTACAAGGGAGGTGCTCTTATCTCCATTTCAAAAGAGGAAACTGAGGCTCAGATATGTTATCACTCAGATATGTTATCACTCAGATGTCAGCAACAGCTATTTTACAAGATGAAGGAGAACCTCTTTATCAGCAGGTGTGGGGCAGTTTATCTCCCTAACACTTGTTTTCTCATTGTGTACACCCACTTAAAGAACTGTCACTATCAGTTCAGTTCAGTCGCTCAGTCATATCCGACCCTTTGCGACGCCATGAATCGCAGCACTCCAGGCCTCCCTGTCCATCACCAACTCCCGGAGTTCACTCAGATTCACATCCATCGAGTCAGTGATGCCATCCAGCCATCTGATCCTCTGTCATCCCCTTCTCCTCCTGCCCCCAATCCCTCCCAGCATCAGAGTCTTTTCCAATGAGTCAACTCTTCGCATGAGGTGGCCAAAGTACTGGAGTTTCAGCTTTAGCATCATTCCCTCCAAAGAAATCCCAGGGTTGATCTCCTTCATAATGGACTGGTTGGATCTCCTTGTAGTCCAAGGGACTCTCAAGAGTCTTCTCCAACACCACAGTTCAAAAGCATCAATTCTTCGGTGCTCAGCCTTCTTCACAGTCCAACTCTCACATCCATACATGACTACTGGAAAAACCATAGCCTTGACTAGATGGACCTTAGTCGGCAAAGTAATGTCTCTGCTTTTGAATATGCTATCTAGGTTGGTCATAACTTTTCTTCCAAGGAGTAAGCATCTTTTAATTTCATGGCTGCAATCACAATCTGCAGTGATTTTGGAGCCCCCCAAAATAAAGTCTGTCACTATTTCCACTGTTTCCCCATCTATTTGCCATGAAGTGATGGGACCGGATGCCATGATCTTCATTTTCTGAATGGTGAGCTTTAAACCAACTTTTTCACTCTCCTCTTTCACTTTCATCAAGAGGCTTTTTAGTTCCTCTCCATTTTCTGCCATAAGGGTGGTGTCATCTGCATATCTGAGGTTATTGACATTTCTCCTGGCAATCTTGATTCCAGCTTGTGTTTCTTCCAGCCCAGTGTTTCTCATGATGTACTCTGCATATAAGTTAAATAAGCAGGGTGATAATATACAGCCTTGACATACTCCTTTTCCTATTTTGAACCAGTCTGTTGTTCCATGTCCACTTCTAACTGTTGCTTCCTGACCTGCATACAGATTTCTCAAGAGGCAGGTCAGGTGGTCTGGTATTTCCATCTCTTTCAGAATTTTCCACAGTTTATTGTGATCCACACAGTCAAATCTTTGGCATAGTCAATAAAGCAGAAATAGATGTTTTTCTAGAACTCTCTTGCTTTTTTGATGATCCAGCGGATGTTGGCAATTTGATCTCTGGTTCCTCTGCCTTTTCTAAAACCAGCTTGAACATCAGGAATTTCACGGTTCACATATTGCTGAAGCCTGGCTTGGAGAATTTTGAGCATTACTTTACTAGCATGTGAGATGAGTGCAATTGTGCAGTTGTTTGAGCATTCTTTGGCATTGCCTTTCTTTGGAATTGGAATAAAAAGTGACCTTTTCCAGTCCTGTGGCCACTGCTGAGTTTTCCAAATTTGCTGGCATATTGAGTGCAGCACTTTCACAGCATCATCTTTCAGGATTTGAAATAACTCAACTGGAATTCCATCACCTCCACTAGCTTTGTTCATAGTGATGCTTTTTAAGGCCCACTTGACTTCACATTCCAGGATGTCTGGCTCTAGATGAGTGATAACACCATCGTGATTATCCAGGTCATGAAGATCTTTTTTGTATAGTTCTGTGTATTCTTGCCACCTCTTCTTAATATCTTCTGGTTCTGTTAGGTCCAGACCATTTCTGTCCTTTATCGAGCCCTTCTTTGCATGAAATGTTTCCTTGGTGTCTCTAATTTTCTTGAAGAGATCTCTAGTCTTTCCCATTCTGTTGTTTTCCTCTATTTCTTTGCATTGATCGCTGAAGAAGGCTTTCTTATCTCTTCTTGCTATTCTTGGAAACTCTGCATTCAGATGCTTATATCTTTGCTTTTCTCCTTTGCTTTTCGCCTCTCTTCTTTTCACAGCTATTTGTAAGCCCTCCCCAGACAGCCATTTTGCTTTTTTGCATTTCTTTTCCATGGGGATGGTCTTGATCCCTGTCTCCTGTACAATGCCACGAACCTCATTCCATAGTTCATCAGGTACTCTATCAGATCTAGGCCCTTAAATCTATTTCTCACTTCCACTGTATAATCATAAGGGCTTTGATTTAGGTCATACCTGAATGGTCTAGCGGTTTCCCCTACTTTCTTAAATTTGAGTCTGAATTTGGTAATAAGGAGTTCATGATCTGAGCCACAGTCAGCTCCTGGTCTTGTTTTTGTTGACTGTATAGAGCTTCTCCATCTTTGGCTGCAAAGAATATAATCAATCTGATTTCGGTGTTGACCATCTGGTGATGTCCATGTGTAGAGTTTTCTCTTGTGTTGTTGGAAGAGGGTGTTTGCTATGACCAGTGCATTTTCTTGGCAAAATTCTATTAGTCTTTGCCCTGCTTCATTCCACATTCCAAAGCCAAATTTGCCTGTTACTCCAGGTGTTTCTTGACTTCCTACTTTTGCATTCCAGTCCCCTAGAATGAAAAGGACATATTTTTGGGGTGTTAGTTCTACAAGGTCTTGTAGGTCTTCATAGAACCGTTCAACTTCAGCTTCTTCAGCATTACTGGTTGGGGCATAGACTTGGATTACAGTGATATTGAATGATTTACCTTGGAGACAAACAGATATCATTCTGTCATTTTTGAGATTGCATTCAAGTACTGCATTTCGGACTCTTTTGTTGACCGTGATGGCTACTCCATTTCTTCTGAGGGATTCCTGCCCGCAGTAGTAGATATAATGGTCATCTGAGTTAAATTCACCCATTCCAGTCCATTTTAGTTCGCTGACTCCTAGAATGTCAACGTTCACTCTTGCTATCTCTTGTTTGACCACTTCCAATTTGCCTTGATTCATGGACCTGACATTCCAGGTTCCTATGCAATATTGCTCTTTACAGCATCAGACCTTGCTTCTATCACCAGTCACATCCACAGCTGGGTATTGTTTTTGCTTTGGCTCTATATCTGTGTGCAATTACATCACCAACAAAAAATGGATTTTTTTTTTTAGAATTGTGTGTAAATTATTTAGCTCATCTTTAGAACAACGTTTGGGAGACAAACTGGCTTAGATTTTCAGTTTTCCCTGGCACCCAAAGAAATTTTGTGTATACACTGCCATCTATTGGTTATTTCCTAGAATTACCGTCATGTTACAGAATTTACTGAGCTATATAATGAAGTAACTCATTAGCCTGGCCCCAGAGTAAGAATGTGGTTTGCAGGTTTTAATCTAATCATACATGACAATACCTGATTTTGTCTTGGCTTCATCTGACTGAATGAATAGATATCACAGAACACGCTGCATTTAGGTTGTAGGATCACTCAGCTATGGGAATATCATTGTAATCATTAGGAGAGAAATCTTGCCTATTGTGAGCAGGTTACCAAATGAATAGGACTGGAACTTAACTGCCTAACTCACAGATGATTGCTTGAGTGGATACTGTGATGTGCTACCCAGGTTCCTTTCTACAACACAGGATGTACTTCCCCAGTAGCTGGGAGTTACAGACAACCCTACTGTGTGCCCCTCTAAGAATTAGCTTTGCCCATGAACAGAGTTTTCTCTCAGAGCAGCCCACACATAAGAACTGATAGCTGTGGGAATTGTAACCACCAGGCACCTCTCTTCACGTTGGGACAGCTCTGAAGGGCCATCCCAGTTTTATATTTACCTCGGGATTAGCCGAAGACCCTCTTGTGACTGCCTTCCAAGCCAGCTTCTCCAGGTGTATAATCCTGTTTCTCTCCCTATGTCCACAGGGATGTGTAAATCTGGAGATTTTCCCCCAGTAAGTGTCCTGCCAAGGAATCTCCGTTCCACACTCTGCCTACCTACCTGCAACTTGATATACACAGTTTGCAGTTCAGACCTCTTTGAGGGAGCTCTCCAGCACATTACCTCTGATTAATATTGGAAAGATATTCCTGTTTTGTGTGGTACATCTCTGATTAAAATCACAAGAGAATGTTCATTGTATTTGCTCCAAAGATGTGAATTCTGGCTTGAACAAATGATTCTGTTCAATCAGGTTCAGGATTAGAACCTGATTTTTCTTTCTTCTCTTTTTAGGAGGAGGTGTTTGTGTTTTTCTCTTCACCCCCATTCCTGTTCCTTTAATGTGTTGCTGCTAATTTTATCAATTCCTTCCCATATATGCCCTATGCATTTTTACGGGACAGCTGATCTCCTATATTCCTTTTGACATGTTACGTAGTTTTAAGAATGTTTTAATTTTATCATTTTGTTGATCTCTCAGACCTAATGCAAAGAGCTAACTCATTGGAAAAGACCCTGACGCTGGGAAAGATTGAAGACAGGAGGAGAAGGGCACGACAGAAGACAAGGTCTCACCAACTCAATGAAATTGAGCAAACTCTGAGAGATGATGAAGGGCAAGGAAGCCTGGTGTGCTGCAATTCATGGGATCACAAAGAATCAGACATGACTTAGCAACTGAACAACATACCTTTGCTCCTTGACACTTGGTTTTATAGCACCTAGTTGGCTCACTAGGAGGTTTATAGTGGAAACACAAGTTCTCTCTTTATGGGATGCAGGGGAACTGGGAAATAGACTTGCCAACATTTACTTATCTGGTTGCACCAACTGTCTTAGAATCTGGATGTCTTAATTCTCACGGCATCTTAGTCTCTGGGCTACTGCCCAATGAAGATAAGGCACGAAATGAGTCTTGTTAACCAAAAAGAACTTGTCAAACAAAGTTTGATATACGGAGGATATTGACTAGCCGCATATTAGCTGGGGGTGTGGCGCTGGGTCCACTCTAGGTCTCCCAAAAGAGGATCCCAGAGAATGGAGGTCGGGAATGTGTGCTTTACCAAGTTCTTCCACTGATTCTTAATACATTCAAATTTGAGAAGCACTGTCTAACGAAATTAGACTGTTGGAATTATTGCTCTGTTATTTGCTAACTGTATGATGTGGGGAAAAGTTACTTATGTCCTCTGGATCTCTGTTTCTCCTGAAAGAGCATAGCCTGGTCTGTGAGGAGCAGACTTTAGTGCAGGCATACCTTGGAGGTACTGCAGGTTTGATTCCAGACCACTGCAATAAAGCAAATATAGCAATATAGTGAGTCATAGGAATTTTTTTTGTTTTCTCAGTGCATATAATAGTTATGGTTACTCAGTGCTGTAGTTTATTAAGTGTGTAGTATTAGCTTTATGTCTAAACAATGTACTTGTGCATGCGTGCTCAATCATGTCTGACTCTTGGTGACTGTAGCCCACCATATTCCTCTGTCCATGGGATTTCCCCAGCAAGAATACTGGAGTGACCATTTACTACACCAGGGGATCTTCCTGACCCAAGGATCAAACTGGCATCTCCTGTGTCTCCTATATCTCCTGTACTAGTAGGCAATTTTTTTTTTTTTTTTACCACCGAGCTACATTAAAAATGTACATACCTTAATAAAAAAACATTTTATTGCTAAAAAATGTGACCATCATCTGAGCCTTCAGTGAGTCATCGTAATAATGATACAGATCGGAGTCCTTGGCCTTTCCCCAACCAGTAGAAATTGATACGTGGCCAGATAAGAAATTCAAGAAAGTGAAAGTGTTAGTTGCTCAGTTGTGTCTGTTTGTGATCCCATGAACTGTTGTTGCCCACCAGGCTCCTCTGTCCATGGAATTCCCCAGGCAAGAATACTGGAGTGGGTTGCCATGCCCTCCTCCGGGGGATCTTCCCAACCCAGGGATCGAACTCAGGTCCCTTGCATTGCAGGCAGATTCTTTACCTTCTGAACCAGCAGGGAAGTCCAAGAAATTCAGGCATGGCTTTACTGGGACCCCTGTTGCAGCAGAGGAGTGAGAGCAGACAACAGGTCCCCATGCTCGCTCCATGAGATGGGGCAACTTCATTCCTTATAGCGGGTGAGGGTAGAGGTGTGTCCAGGGGTCAGGCTGGAGGAGCGGCTTAGGCTGCTTGCCCAACCCTTTGGTGTATTCTGTGCAGAGGGCATGTGCAGTACCCTGCTTTGGTTCCTGACACCCTGTTTTTGCTCCGGGCTCTTCAGAAGTGGCAGCTGGTTATTTTGCTTTTTGTATCATGTCATCCATAATTTTCCCCAGCAGTCCATGCAGAGTTATTTTGAGTCCCTCACAATTTCTTTGTATTTTGTTGCTCAAGGAGACGTGTGACTAGGTGCAGTCACCCCAGCAAAGCGTCCCAGGTCTCAGACTGTCCCGGCGTGTAGCATCTCCTAGGCCTGGCTGTGTCTGCTGCAGATGTGTTGGTAGGCAGGGTGAGCCCCCAGCAAGGTTGATTCTGAGGCCAGGCCTGAGCTCTGCAGGTCTGGTGGCCAGGTCCAGCCACAAACTGCTGGGGGTGGTACCTTGGTGGGCTGGGCTAGACCCCGCTGGGGCAGGAGCTGCTTTGAGGAGCATTCTGGTTCAGTCTGAGGCCATCTGCTGAGTGTGGAAAACCAGTCCCAGCCAAGGTTGCCCACTGGGTGTGGCAGGGCGAGAGCTGCTGTGGAAGAGGGCTGGCCAGGGAGGGGGAGTTGAGGGGGGCACATGTGCAGGGGAACACTGGGCAAGGCAGGTGACCCTAGCCTGGCAGATGGCAAATGTCAGAAGTGTACTCCCAGAGCCTGACCAGTTAGGCTGAGGGAGAATGAAAGATAAATGGTGCCTGCCAGCTCTTGGATCCCTGGAGATAGCTCCAACAGACCCACACTCCTTGGCATTTTCTGTAAAATGAGTCAATGAATTTCCCTCATGTCTGGTGGAGGTGCTTTTCAAACTGCTGCCTCTGTGCAGGGACTTGCAAAGAGTAAGTTTGAGCAGAGGCTCAGTTGTGTATAGCCTTCAGGCCCTTCTGGACATTAGCCCTGTTGGCTTTCAAAGACTATGTTATGGGGGCTCACCTTCCCACTGCAGGGGTGCCTAATGTGGGGTGCATACCCTTCCTCCTCAGGGAGTACCTCTACCCTTGTGATGTCCTCTCCTCCTCATGGGAGTGGGGGTCCTAAGTAGATTCTGTCTCTGCCCCTCTTACCTGTCTCAGTGTGGTTTTTCTTTTTATAGAACTAGTTGTAGAAGTGCTGGCAACCACATTTTCAATATGCATTTGTGATATAAATACTCAGCAAATAGAACAGAAAGAAACCACTTCATCTTAGTAATGGCCACGTATTCTCTTCATTTCCATGAGAGACCCCAGTTCAGTTCAGTTCAGTCGCTCAGCTGTATCCGACTCTTTGCGACCCCATGGACTGCAGCACGCCAGGCCTCCCTGTCCATCACCAACTCCCGGAGTTCGCTCAAACTCATGTCCATCAAGTCGGTGATGCCATCCAACCATCTCATCCTCTGTTGTCCACTTCTCCTCCTGTCTTTAATGTTTCCCAGTGTCAGGGTCTTTTCCAATGAGTCAGTTCTTTGCATCAGGTGGCCGAAATATTGGAGCTTCAGCTTTAGCATCAGTCCTTCCAATGAATATTCAGGACTGATTTCCTTTAGGATTGACTGGTTTGATCTTGCAGTCCAAGGGACTCTCAAGAGTCTTATCCAACACCACAGCTCAAAAGCATCAATTCTTTGGCTCTCAGCTCTCTTTATGGTACAACTCTCACATCCATACATGACTACTGGAAAAACCATAGCTTTGACAAGACGAACTTTTGTTGGCAAAGAAATGTCTTTGCTTTTTAATATGCTGTCTAGGTTGGTCATAGCTTTTCTTCCAAGGAGTAAGCATCTTTTAATTTCATGGCTGCAGTCACCATCTGCAGTGATCTTGGAGCCCAAAATCAAAGTCAGCCACTCTTTCCACTGTTTCCCCATCTATTTGCCATGAAGTGATGGGACCGGATGCCTTGATCTTTGTTTTCTGAATGTTGAATTTTAAGCCAACTTTTTCACTCTCCTCTTTCACTTCTGTCAAGAGGCTCTTTAGTTCTTCTTCACTTTCTGCCCTAAGGGTGGTGTCATCTGTGTATCTGAGGTTATTGATATTTTTCCTGGCAATCTTGATTCCAGCTTGTGCTTCATGCAGTCCGGCATTTTGTATGATGTACTCTGCATATAAGTTAAATAAGCAGGATGACAATATACAGCTTTGATGTACTCCTTTCTGGATTTGGAACTAGTCTGTTGTTCCGTGTCCAGTTCTAACTGTTGCTTCTTGACCTGCATACAGATTTCTCAGGAAGCAGGTTGGGTGGTCTGGTATTCCCACCTCCTGAAGGATTTTCCACAGTTTGCTGTGATCCACACAGTCAAAGGCTTTGGTGTAGTCAATAAAGTAAATTAGATGTTTTTCTGGAACTCTTGCTTTTTCGATGATCCAACGGATGTTGGCAGTTTGATCTCTGGCTCCTCTGCCTTTTCTAAATCCAGCTTGGACAAAAATTGTGAATGATAAAAATAATAAAAGTTAATAGCTAACACAACATGTCAGGATCTGTTAGGAATTCTGTATGTATTTTCCCATACTTTATCCTCACAGCAGCTCTACAAGGGAGGTGCTATTATTATCCCCATTTGCAAATGAGGAAACTGAGATGCAGATATGTTATCAGGTCTATGTCAGCAACAGCTAATCTACAAGTAAGATGAAAGGAAATATCTCTTTATCAATAGGTGCGGGATGAATAATTTAACACTATTAGAGTTATCTTTTTTTGGTACATCCACTTAAAAGAGTGACCTATTGCCCACAAAGTGTGGAGGCTGTTTTATTTTGTTTTCATCATAGTCTTTTCATGAAAACCATTGAGCTACTTTTTAAAGAATAATTTAAAAATGGCATAACAGTTGTTTTTCCTTGGCTTCAAATGTTTAGTGATCCTATGTATATGCTGCCATCTTGTGGTCATTTCCTGGAATTAGTCTTTATGTGAATGAACTTTCTAAACTGGGATAAATACAGCCTGGTGCAGAGAAAAAACATGGTTCTACAGCTTTTTAATTATTACACACCACAAGATATATTTCTTTTTTTCCTAGTATGTGTACTTTAGAAAATACATATTTCTATCAAACTATATGTGCCTGAAGGAGTAGAATTCACAGAAAATATCCAAACAGGGTATAAAATTTTCTGGCAAAGAGAATACTAATGCCATGAAGAAATCTTGCTTTTATGACCAGGCTTCCAAATGCTTAGAACAATGATCTCCAAAATAAGCACTTGTCTATCTGCATATCTTGGAGCATTTTAAACACATGCCTCTATATACATCTGCATAGAAATGAGTTTTTATTATAAAGGTCTTTTAATTGAGAATCAGGATGTGTTACATTTGCCTGTTGCATTAAGCCAAGACTCTCAGTTTCCTTGTGACCTGAATCCATTTTTGTGCCCATTTGCTCTGCACTACAAACCCAACAACCTAACTAGGTTTTTGCCATCAAGGATGCTCTTTATTACCTTTGCTTTTCAGGGTTTCTGGACATCCATGAGCATATGTGTGCGCATACACACACACATCTGCTTGTTTTCTGTTTTAAGTGAAAGCAAGTATATTTAAAGTGATACACATTCCATAAACAGAGTGTGGGCTATCTTCACATACATTTGTTTTAAATAGAACAATGTATTTGAGTTCCTGAGTCCAGTCTTGACACTCCTCCTGACATAGACCTTGGGTATACCATGAAATTTCAAGTCTACAGGAAAAAGTGCTGCTGTGTCAACCAACACTCCTGATAAGCTGGGATCATTGGAGTGATGTTGGGAAGTAGTCAAAAAGTTGCGCTTGTGAAAGATTCATAAACAGAAACCTCAACGAAGTAGAGTCAGGAGACCTGACGAGGGGAGTTTTCATGCTCTGCAGCGGTAGCAGAGCCCATCAAGAAAAAGAAAGCTCCCTCTTCCTTCCTTCAAAGACTCTCCAATAAAGAGCCATGAACTCTGTTTACTATAGTCCTTCCTAGTTCTTTCCTCCCTGTAAAGGCATCTTCCTTCCTTGCCAAGTGGGGACTTGCATGTGGCTCCCCGTAGCTGCCCACTCCAAATTGTAATTCTCTGCTGATTCTGAATAAACTCATCATTGCTGGAGAAATATCTGGCAGTGTATTTGTTTCAGTTCAGCACACTATATGTTTGCATCACACCTACTTGGAGATATTTCTCAGTATGAAGCTCGTTTGGGGTAACACAAAAAATTTTCAGCCTTGAAGTAAAACCATTTCTACTGCTTCTTTCTTTTACTTGGTATGGCAAATGATAAAAACCTACAGAATTTTCTTTTATATAAGCTTTCAGAAAGAAAGAGCACATTTACCAAAAAAAATACCTGAAACGAAACAAAATACCACATATTATGTTCTCTGTGTAGCCATACACTTCACCAGGTTTCTTTAATATTCCAGTTGGAAATAAGGGAGGGAATATCCTCTATGTATGGATTACCCCTTGCATGTAATCCATGTTGAATATTTATTTTGTTAAATTAAGCACTCACACAGTTTTCTTGCCCTGCTTTACAAATGTGTATAGATACGGCAACGAAACAGTGAGACCTTCAAACCACTTCCCATTAACTAACATTTACCTTTCAAGTAATGAGACTGGACTCTTTGTTTGCTTTGTGGATTATTTTAATGGTTGATTTAAGGTAGAAGTGAAGTTAAGAATAGATGAGTTATTAGTGTGTGTTAATTGTGCAGGGAAGACAAATACCAGGGAAGCTGGAGACCTGGGAAAGCAGGAGAAGAAGTTAAACAGGGAAAGACCCTTCTTTAGCACAGTTTACTGAATTAGTTATCCAATCCATTGAATCATGTCAACCTGAGAACTAGACATCACATGATTTAAATATGAGGCAGGTGTTGAACTCTTTCATATTTAAATCGTATTTCATTCCATATTTCATAGTTTTATCACATTTCATCAATCATATTTCACTCCAGTTTTAAGAAAGTTTAAAACAATGTTGCTCCACAATGTATCAGAACAGGAGTGAAGGGCATTGTTGTAAATATACTGATGTCCATATATGATCCATGGGCTTGCAGAGAGTCGGACACAACTGAGTGACTAACACTGATATATGATTAGTGAAAATTAGTATCTCAGGTGTAATTAAAACCAATTGAAATGCATCAGAAGCTGCTGGAGCAAAGGAAGGTCAAAGATGATCCAACAGCACATTACAGTTGCAAATAAAAAAGGCTATTTTATCTCAGTTTGACACATACAACTAGCTTTGCAGAGTCGTTGAACTGACAGGTGGTTGCAGCCAAGACGTTGAGTTTGTGTATTACAGTTATTGTATTCATCGTAGTAGATGCAGGGGTTCGCTGAAAGGAAAAAGCAAGGTTACGTTATATTGACTCAAAAACTCATCTCTCATCTTCTTATGCATTTGTAGGTGAGTAAAAGGCTTAAGAGAAGTATATTCTGTTATAGAGTCAATAGTATTAAGTAATACTTTTTTTCTTTCTACTCTCATTTTACTTCTATGGCATTTTTCAATCCATTCTAGGCATTGCTTCAAAGATAATTAGTAGATATTTTATCTTTCTCCAGCTACATTTATTTTCAGAAATGAGTTACTGAAAGTGACAGGGAGAAGAAGAAGGAAAAGAAGAAGAATGACAGAAAAATTGATAAAGGAAAAGAGATTGCATTTTTCCTTGCTTTAAAAGCAAATGGAATGAAGTGGTCAGGTGAAGGAAAATAAACCTTTTAGTCTTCCAAATCTGCAGATAAAGGATATTTTTTGGTGGGGGGCGGAGGTTTATTATTTCTCCATAAACTTACTGAAAATTAAGTTATAAACATATTCCCATGGACTAGTAAATTATGCCTGAAGGAAACTTCAGAAAAAGACACTTTTTGTTACCTAAGGAAATGAACATGGAATTGGAACCCTTTTAGTTAATACTACATTTTAGATAAGATTTACTTAAGAAATAAAAAGATGTACAGTAAATAGACGGTATGATCATCAGCTCATGTCTTCCAATGTGTCCGTGGAAACTTAAAAGTATAAGGATCACCCAGTAAAAAATTACCACTTGCTCTGATAAGTGGACAGGCAGGTAGAGGGGTTCTGGCCAAAGAGCAACCTGAGAACCCTGGTAACCTGAAAGCAAGATGTCTAACTTCAGGGCTGCAATAACAGAGCCAAGAAACCCTTTATATAAAGAGCAGGAAAAAAATTATATTAACATCTTATCCAAGATGCCCTTATTATAGGGTGAGAACTTTAAGTTTTAGGATGGAAAGTTGACTTTAGACCTGGATGTTCTAATTTCCAATCCAACAGATTTAATCATTGGTCTTCTGGGTCACTTTGGGAGTGGGAGAAGGGATATCAGATAATGCTAATTATTCCTTTGGGATGATTGAGGAAAAAGTAATATTATAGAATTTGTAATATTATTAAACACTTGATTTTAATGACCCATAGCTCTTAGATCAACGATCAATATTAAGCACACTGAGACATAAAACTTACTACATAGTTTATCTTCACAGTTATTTGGACAGTCTCCACATGGACTTCCCTTATTATAAGGTACATTCTTCTTGTCAGGATCATTTCCCCTTAAAAAAAAAAACAAAGGAGAAAGTGGTCTAATAAAATTCCTTTTTGAAAAATGCAAATAAAATTTTACTCACTCTTGAAAATCTGTTAAAATAATTTAAAACAAATTATTTTTGAGAAACTAGATGATGTAAGGGAAATGAATTTCTAAAAGTTCTGTGAAACTAAAGCTATATAATACATACTCATGACAATAGTGACAGATGTAGAGATAATGAATTCCTTTATGACATGATGACATGCCACAGCCAATAAGATAAGAAGCGGCCCAAACAACCTGTAAAGATAAGATTATTACATTAATACTTTGCTATTTTGCTACATGATTCCAATATGAATATTGTTACCCATGATTGAAAATAAACACACATGCTTTTAGGATGCTTTGAGCATGGCTTGTTAGGAGGTCATAGAAACAGAGAGATTCCCATGTGTCTAGATATCATGCATACATATATGCATACTTGGGTGCCATCACTGACCCTGACTTATGTGCTTCTTCTTATCAAATCTGTATGGAAAATATAGTAACATGATGAAGACTGTTTGGTGATTGAATAAAAATTAGAGCATGGCAGCAATCTAGCTTAATCATCAAAAAAGTGGCATGGTAGAGAACAGTGAGTTGGCTCTTGAGAAAAAAATGAGTCAGGTTCAAAATCCATCTCTGCCACTTCCTGGTGGGATGGCATTTACCAGCTTGTTTTATGTCTTAAAATCTCATTTTATTATTTGTAAAATAAAATATAATAATACTAGCTTCTACATCATAGGTATATGGTGGGGACTGAATAAAAAAAAACTTTCAAGTGTTTGGAAGAAGAAATGTTAAATTACTGCCTCAGAGTAATGGAGCTCATGTTCTTTTGATGGAAATAGTGGGTCTAGTCTACTTTTACCTAAAAGAAAAGGAAAATAGGAGTTTTTGTCTTACATTGTCATATTTTTAGCTGTCTGGGTAATAATTTTATTTTTGTCCTCTGATAGCATAAATTATAAATAAATGGTCTAATGCTATACTATTCTAGGATTCCTGGCACATACCACTTGTGTCCAATGATATCGATCTTAAAATAAGAATGCTATTGGGATGTCCCTGGTGGTGCAGTGGTTAAGACTGCACTTCCACTGCTCGGGGTGTGGGTTTGATCCCTTGTTGGGGAATTAAGATCCCACATGCCACGTGGCCAGGTAAATAATAATAATAATAATAAGGAAAAAGAATTCTACTTGCTAGTCTTTCTTTAGAAATGTCTGCTTTGCTTTAGAATAAGTGATTAAGTCTATGTTTCTTAAATGTGATATCTCTGTAAGCTTTTAACATTAATCTGAAGTAGGTTTTATTGTGAGTAGATTTTATTACAGATTTTGTGTCACAGCTGAGTCTTCTGCTTCGGGGATAACGCTGTTTTATCATTTGTATTTCTTGCATATAAAGTATTTCAATCTATCCATTCTGGATGAGTTTTGTTAATTTACATCTTGCTGGAAAATAAATCACCTGATTTAGATATTCAAAGTCATTTTTGTAGAATTAATTTATTATCTACATTGAAGCCCAGTGGTATTTTAAAAATGTGAATCAGATCAAATCATTCTTCTGTTTAATGACTTCTACTACATTCAAAATACAAGGTAACATTATAATAGCTAACATGGCTCCAATGATAAGGCCCTTCCCTCTGTGTTCATCTCCTTCGACTCTTGAAGCTATCATGGTTCAGCCTCCTTCTCCAACCCCTCCTTCAGTTTTTTCTAAACTAAAGAAGTCCTTGAACATACCCAGATCCCAGATAATGGTTTCCAAGTATTATTTCCCACTAAAAGTTAAGAAGTATCTTTGAAGACTGTAAATTTGCAAAAAGTGGGTGAATGATTTCCCATGGTTCTTATTTGCCTATTTTCCACACACCCTTAAAGTCACTTAATCAATAGGTATATTGGCCAGCACACAGTTTACCTGAGTGTAATGGTCAGTTGTCACGTCATCATCTTTCAATGTCCATTCCCCATACTGGAAATATTTAGACTCACTGTACCAGATCCTGATCACATTTGACCATGAGATAGGATAAGATGTCAGATGCATATTTTCTCCACAAAAAGTATCTAAGAGGAGGAAAAAGGACTAGGTTATACTTTACAAAGCTTGGAAACATTTTATAAGGATATTCTCCTGACTATTTTAGAAATGTTTCACTGGTCATCCAAGCAATGTTTGATAAGAGGAGGCCAACTCAGCTGTATTTGGCTAACAGTTTTCTTTCTCACTGATGAATAACCGTGTGGTGCTCAGGCTTGCTGAAAACTGACAGTAGGAAATGATCTGCAAGCTTGGAAATCAGATCAACCAGCATTTCAGTTTCTGCTGTGTCCAAGCTGATGGTGAAAGACGAAACCAATCAGAACAGTCTATGAGTCGCAACCAAGTCCACGCCTTGAAAGCAACCACACGAAGTCTTCATCATGCAAGGACCTTGGAATAAACATTTGCTCATTTGGCCATCCATTCACTTGTGATGTGGGCTCTCAATCAAACATGACGTTTGGTAATAAACTGCCTTCCTCTGGGGCAGGAAAGACTCATATTGCCAATTCACAGCTTAACAGCATTGAGTAAAGATGCCCCAAAATCTTTAAATACAAAGTGTTATTAATGTCTGCTCATGTAGGAGACACTAATGGCTTTTCAGGAAACTATCAGTGTTCTACCTAATATATATCCCATGAGATGGGTTTATTTTTGAGCATCTAAACTTGTTCTTATGGGCAGCTCCATAGAGTTGAATATGACTCCCTTCTCAAAGATAGCTCTTTCCAAAGTTAAGTATAGTCCCATGGTAATACTGTGAGTAGCTGAAATAACTATGGGCTTCCCAGGTGGCGCTGGTGGTAAAGAATCTGCCTGTCAGTGTAGGAGATGTTAGAGATGCGGGTTACATCCCTGGGTTGGGAAAATCGCCTGGAGGAGGGCATGGAGAGGAACCCACTCCAGTGTTCTTGTCTGGAGAATCCCACAGACAGAGGACCCGGTGGGCTATAGTCCATAGGGTTACACAGAGTCGAACACGACTGAAGTGACTTTTAGCATGCATGCACAAAATAACTACATGGAGTGGAAACCTAGCTATACAGCTTTTCATCTGTTATTATTGTATTCAACTATCCATGATATTGAGAGCTTTGACTCTTTTCTTTTGGTGATTAGAATCAGGAATTTGAAAATTTGAATATCCAAATTTAAAAATTAGCAGTAATGAAACAGTGCGATGAGTCACAATTCACTGCCGTTTATGGGGTAAGTGTAAATACATGCTAGATGACTTAACTTACCCTTACCAAGTTACTGAACAATTCCTGAGGACTTTTGAGCAAAAAGGTGTGTTGTATACCTACTTGTAATTCGCCTCTTGAGCGCATTGCTTTGTACCAATTCACAGTCCTTTGACAACATTCTGGCATTTTGTGCAGCTTCTTCACTCCAATTCTACAAGTGAAACACAAACACATGGCCTTAATAACATTTCTGTGATAAGATTCTAGTTCATTCTTTCTAAAAATCCAAAGCTACCAATATTCTCAATTGTGTAGGCTAACAATTGAATTCTCTTAAATATTTTGGTTCGAAGAGGAAGACAAATCTTTCAGTCCATTGTTTTAACCCTTGAACTTACAAGATCAAAACTTGATGATATCATTCAGATGTAGCTTCTTTTTCTGAAATATTAGCATTTAAGTAAATGCTTCCATTAAAATAGACAAGTTAGAAATCCATCTCATTATTTATTAATAGTTTTACCTTTGACACATTATTAAATCTCTTTGAATCACAGTTTCTTCATCTGTAAAATATGCCCCATAATTCATACACGATAGTTTGTTCAAAAATTTTAAGTTTTTAATATGGATAATTCATGTAATACAACTATGATATAATAAATCTTATGCTACATGCTCAATAAATATTGCTGTGATTAGAAACAAATATAGTGTCACATAACTCCATCTAAATTATGAATAATAATAGCAAATCATAACTAACATACATGCAAGGATCTGTCACCAATTCTTTATGTGTATTCTCTCATCTTTACTCATAGCAGTTCTACAAGGGAATCAGTCTTACTATCCCCATCTGCAAATCGGGAAACTGAGACATAGAGATGCTGCTTAACTTTTCAGGATAACACCATCTATAAGTGGCAGAAAGAAAATTGGAATCCAAGTTCTTCTGGCTCTGGAGCGTGTGCTCCTAACTCTTGATGTGTGTCGATTGTGCTAAGTTGCAGCATTTTGTTGGGTTTTTCTCCAAACAAGATGAAAAGTAGGAAGTCTACATCCCTTGTTATGGGAGTGTGACAAATGTTCTCCCGGACACTCTTTCATTCTCATGTTATGTACGTCCACTTAAAAGATTGTCCCCAGATCTGCACAAAAGACATTATTACTGAACGAAAGTTGCAGCATTTCTTATTTACTATGGGCTTTTATATAAATCATCCAGCTACTCTTGAAAATAATTTTTCAGTGATGCCCTCACTTAGTTTTTCAATATTTTCCCTGCCGTTGAAGAAGTTTATCTCATACGCATAGGCTGCCATCTGTGTTAGTTTTATAGAATTACCCCCCAGGTTGATGAATTGATTAAACTGTGAGGTTAACTAAGTAACTTATTAGCTTAGGGTCAAAGTAAAAATGTGGTTTTGTGGGCTTTGCTTGTTTCATGCAAGAAAAGATGTATTTCCAGAGTGAAGTAAGTCAAAAGAGAAAAACCAATATCATATACTAATGAATATACCTGGAATCCAGAAAAATGGTAACATGAACTTATTTGCAGAGCAGAAATAGAGACCCAGACATAGAAAACAAACATATGGATACCAAGGGGGGAAAGGGGAGTGGAATGAGTTGGGAGATTGGGAAAGACATGGATATGTCTATATCCGTATATAGATAGATACACATACTACTATGTATAAATAAAATAGATAACTAATGAGAACTGACTGTAAAACAAGGAATTCTACCCAATACTCTGTGGTGACCTAAATGGGAAGGAAACCCAAAAAAGAGGATATATATGTATCAATGATTCACTTTGTGGTACAGCAGAAACTAACACAGCATTCTAACTATACTCCAGTTAAAAAAAGAAAGAAAGAAAGAAAAAAACTAGCCCTTTAGGAAAGAAAAGGAAAAAAACAAGATGTAAGATATATTTCAATGATGGATACATCTAATTAAAAAAGTAGAGATGACATAAAACATCTCATCAGGGCATAATATCTCCTGGCAGTGGGAATAACATCATTGAACTCACAAATATAAAATCTTGCCTATTCTGACCAGGTTACCAAGTGTTTTGAACTGGAACTTATCTGGCTAATTCATTTCTGACTGTTCGTTGTGCATGCTAAGATGTACCACCCATACCCAGATCGCTTTCAGAACTGAAGCACTTGAATCTTGACCTGAGAGTCTTGCCCACAGAAAGCTCTGCTGTCCTTTTGAACACATGTTGTCCTTATTCATGAGCATACTTACTTCCCTAGGGCAGCACATATCTAGCAGCACAAGCACAGAGCTATAGTAACTATAAATGCCACACAACCTCTCTCCAACTCAGGACAAGGTCTACTGAGCCGTCCTAGTTGTCCAGTTTCCCATGGGATTAATGGAGGCTTCTGTTGTGCCTATACTCACAACCCAACTTCTTTGTACACTCTATGCTGCTTCTTTATCCACATCCATAGATCTCTGTAAATCTGGAACTTGCTCCCCAGTAAACATCATACATGCTAATCTCCATCTCAGAGTCTGTTTATCTTCTTGTGTAAAGTACCTGAAACCGTAATTACAAACAGTATGTGGTTCAGACTTCTTTGAGGAAGCTGTTTGGGATATTGCCTCTGAGTAATATTGGTAAGATACACATGTTTTTATTATACATCATAAGTTAAATCAAAAGTAAGTATGTATGGTTATTGCAGCAAAATTACAAGTTCTGGCTTTAGTAAATGGTTCTGTTTAAATAAAATTCCAACTTTATGTGCAGAAACTTTTGTTTTTCTTTTCTTGAAAATCTTTGCCTGGCATTTGTGATTGGCTTTTCAGCTCTACTATAATTCTATCAGTTCCTTTCTCTCCCTACCCTATGCATTATTGACAGAAAAACTCAGCTCCCATATTGTCTTCTAAAATGTTACTCAGTTTTACTGGTACACTTAATTTATCATATTATTGATCTCTCATACCTTTACATCTTAACACAAATATATTAATTTTATAGAGGATGAGATGGCTGGATGGCATCACTGACTCGATAGACGTGAGTCTGAGTGGACTTCGGAGTTGGTGATGGACAGGGAGGCCTGCTGTGCTGCGATTCTTGGGGTCACAAAGAGTCGGACACGACTGAGCGACTGAACTGAACTGAACTGAACTGATATATTCAATGCTGTGCTGTACTTAGTCACTCAGTTGTGTCAGACTCCTTGAAACCCCATGGACTGTAGCCTGCCAGGTACCTCTGTCCATGAGGATTCCCCAGGCAAGAATACTGGAGTGGGTTGCCATGCCCTCCACCAGGGGATCTTCCCAACCCATGGATTGAACCCAGGTCTCCCTCATTACAAGCAGATTCTTTACTGTCTGAGCCACCAGGGAAGCCCAAAAATATTGGAATGGGTAGCCTATCCCTTCTCCAGGGGATCTTCTTGACCCAGGAGTTGAACTGGGATCTCCTGCATTGCAGGCAGATTTTTTACCAGCTGAGCTACAAGGGAAGCACATATATTTAATACTATGTTATAATATTTCCTCTGTATTTACCTTGAATACACAATAATAAAGTCTCTGAAATCAGAGACGGAATATTTTCTGTTCACTCTATAACTTCTTCACTACCTCCTAGCTACATTTATTTGCTCATTTGGAAACTGAGGATTTAGAACCCTGTTTGTTCTAAGGAAGGTAAAGTGTTAAGAGCTGGTCCCTGGAGTTGGCCATTCGTATTTGAATCTGTTTTTATCCAGTACTTAAGACTTTGGATGAGATACCTAATTTCTCTGATGTTCAGATTTACCATCTATAAAACAGGGATGATAGTATCATTTACATCACAAGATGATTGAGAAGATGAAATGAAATAATGCAATAATGCTTCAGCAATACATGAACTGTGAACTTCCAGATGTTCAAGCTGGCAGAGGAACCAGAGATCAAATTGCCAACATCCACTGGATCATTGAAAAAGCAAGAGAGTTCCAGGAAAATATCTATTTCTGCTTTATTGACTATGCCAAAGCCTTTGACTGTGTGGATCACAATAAACTGTGGAAAATTCTGAAAGAGATATGAATACCAGGCCACCTGATTTGCCTCTTGAGAAACCTATATGCAGGGCAGGAAGCAACAGTTAGAACTGGACATGAAACAACAGACTGGTTTCAAACAGGAAAAGGAGTACGTCAAGGCTGTATATTGTCACCCAGCTTATTTAACTTCTATGCAGAGTACATCATGAGAAACACTGGGCTGGAGGAAGCACGAGCTGGAATTAAGATTGCCGGGAGAAATATCAATAACCTCAGATATGCAGATGACACCACCCTTAAGGCCAAAAGTGAAGAAGAACTAAAGAGCTTCTTGATGAAAGTGAAAGAGGAGAGTGAAAAAGTTGGATTAAAGCTCAACATTCAGAAAACGAAGATCATGGCATCCGGTCCCATAACTTCATGGCAAATAGATGGGGAAACAGTGGAAACAGTGGCAGACTATTTTTTCTGGGCTCCAAAATCACTGCAGATGTTGATTGCAGCCGTGAAACTAAAAACCGCTTACTCCTTGGAAGGAATGTTATGACCAATCTAAACAGCATATTAAAAAGCAGAGACATTTCTTTGCCAACAAAGGTCCATCTAGTCAAGGCTATGGTTTTTCCAGTGGTCATGTATGGATGTGAGAGTTGGACTATAAACAAAGCTCAGCACTGAAGAACTGATGCTTTTGAACTGTGGTGTTGGAGAAGACTCTTGAGAGTCCCTTGGACTGCAAGGAGATCCAACCAGTCCATCCTAAAGGAGACCAGTCCTGGATCTTCATTGGAAGGACTGATGCTGAAGCTGAAACTCCAATACTTTGGCCACCTGATGTGAAGAGCTGATTCATTTGAAAAGACCCTGATGCTGGGAAAAATTGAGGGCAGGAGGAGAAGGGGACAACAGAGGAAGAGGTGGTTGGATGGCATCACCGACTCGATGGACATGGGTTTGGGTGGACTCTGGGAGTTGGTGATGGACAGGGAGGCCTGGCGTGCTGTGGTTCATGGGGTCGCAAAGAGTCGGACTCGACTGAGCGACTGAACTGAACTGAATGCAATAAGATTCTAGAAGAATGCCTTTCAAACTATAGTAAGTATAATATGCTGTCAGTTACAGTACTCAGAATGCAAAAATGCCTATGCTAGCTGTTGGCTTTTATTATTTTGGGTTCTAAGATGACCAAGAGATATATTTCAAGATCATTTTTCCATTTACTTTTCCTCCTTTTTTTGTCATTTGCCTGAGAAAACTGTCCCCTAGGCTCAGTTCCCAGTGCCTGTGTTATTTCTAACCCTTGTTATTCTAGGCTAGTCTGGGGCTAAACAACCAAGTTTAGGATCCCCCAAACCTGAGTGATACTTCTGGGATATAATATAGGTGAAGCTAGTCACCTAATACACCTGAACAGTCCCTACATTTGTTTGTTTGATAACACTTTGTTCACACCGCAGGTTTACAGAGAAAAGACAATTTCTCTTTTCTTATACGCTAAGTTGCTTTAGTCTTGTCTGACTCTTGTGACCCTTTGGCCTATAGCCCACCAGGCTTCTCTGTCCATCGTATTTTCTAGGCAAGAATATTGGAGTGGGTTGTCATTTCCTACTCCAGGGGATCTTTTCAACCCAGGGATCGAACTCAGGTCTCTTAAGTCTCCTGCATTGGCAGGAGAATTCTTTACCACTAGTGTTTGAAACAAGGAAACAGATTTGCCAATACTGGCTCATCTAGCTGCACCACCAGGTTAGAACATGGGCATCTTGATTCTCAGAGCATCTTAGTCTCTGGGCTACTGCCCAATGAAGACAGCTATGAAATGCCTCCCCAAATGCATTGTTAAAGCACCTGTAGCATCTGCTATACTGATGATACTAACTGGCAGCATCAGCATTATCTGGGAGCTTGGAATGGTATCCATCTCAGACCTCCTGAATCAGACCTCAGAGAGTGGGGCCCAGGGTCCGGTGCTTCATCAAATTCTTCAGCTGACTCAAGCGTACTAGAGTTTGAGAAACACTGTCCTAGGGTCCATTAAGAATGAAATTACACTTCCTGCGCCGGATGTGGCTCTGTCGCTTACTAACTCTGTGAGTTTGGAAAAGCTACTTACTTCCTCTGAGCCTCTGTTTCTTCTGTTGCATGATAGGTTTATTTGTGAAGACCAGACTTTTAGTATATGGAAACCAAATAGAACTTAATAAAATCTCAGTAAACACCGTTACTATCATTGGCATCATCATGGTTGCTGTTTAATTAATCTTACCATTTTCAGCATGTTGCTGGCTGGTGGAGATACTCCTCTCCTGAGGATGTTATGTGTAGTAACAATTTCTTCTTGGACAGCCTCCATTTCCGTAAAGAGTGTATCATATGGAACTTTGGATGGTTTTGTCTGTGACCAGAAAATTACTAATTAGTCTTGCTTCTTCTAAGTGGAATTTGTAACACATAGTATATTACTTGTAGACTTCATGAAATAAATTTACAGTTTATATTGAATAAACAATACTTTACAGCTCTTTTCACTCTAAGACATCTCAGTAAGCTAGTTTTCATTGCTCCATTATTAGTTTTGAGGACTTCTGAATATCAATCTGACATTACACAAGTCTACAGAACAGTGCACTATGAAAGGGTTGTTTTTCAGATTTATAATTGGTATTTTGGACCATATTGAGGCATTTTTATTGGGCAATACGAACCATAGTGGAAAATGTTTTGATACTATTATACCTTTTACTGCCTGACTTCCCTTCCTTGGTGCATTCTCCACCCTACCTCCTGCAAGTGTTCTCTTTGCATCCCAAATAAACCACTCACACTTGAATATTGTTTAAAGGTATGTGTCTGGGAGAATCTAAATATTCATCACTGAGTACAAAACCTTCAGGATCTTCAACTCAGATTGTGCATCTTTGTCTGATTCATACGAGAAAACATTGATATTTGTATCAGCATATGTACATACAATATAGAATTCAAGTCAACTACAAACTAAAATGTTTCATTTTTTTACCTTTTATCCTGTAGCTTACTAAGAAAAACAATTAATGGCTTTAATATTTTAGGTTAGCATTAATTTGTTAAAAGAACATCTTCTTTTATGTGTGTGTGTGATTCACATGTATTTTATGCTATTTTTTTTTTAAAGTGAAAAACTTTTGTGGTATAATTTGAGTGGTATCTGTGTATTTATCAACTACCACAGGACTATCAACAGTTTCTGAATGGATAGAATTCAGCCATACTTTGCTCAAATATAGTAGTTCTTGTCTTATATTTTATTTAAAAATTTAAGGATATTGGGAGAAGACAAAACTATAAAATCATTACGCTTCTTTAGAAACTGTCCCCTGTGGATGTCATTTCTTCAAAAACACACTCATAAGGTGCTATTTTTCTGTCATACTGCAAGTATCCTGGACTAGATTAGAGGGATCAAACTGCCAATATCCGTTGGATGATAGAATATGCAAGAGAATTCCAGAAAAGCATTTACTTCTGCTTCATTGACTACCCTAAAGCCTTTGACTATGTGGATTACAACAAACTGGAAAATTCTTAAAGATATGGAAATACCAGGCCACCTTACCTGCCTTCTGAGAAACCTGTATGCAGGTCAAGAAACAATATTAGAACCAGACATGGAACAAAAAACTAGTTCCAAATTGGGAAAGGAGGACGTCAAGGCTGTATATTGTCACCCTGCTTATTTAACTTATATGCAGAGTACATCATGCAAAATGTCAGGCTGGATAAAGCACAAGCTGGAATCAAGATTGCTGGGGAAAATATCAGTAACCTCAGATATGTAGATGACACCACTCTTATGGCAGAAAGCAAGGAGGAACTAAAGAGTCTTGTGATGAAGGTGAAAGAGGAAAGTGAAAAAGCTGCCTTAAAACTCAACATTCAAAAAACTAAGATCATGGGATCTGACCCCATCACTTCATGGCAAACAGATTAAGAAACAATAGAAACAGTGACAGGCTTTATTTCTTGGACTCCAAAATCACTGCAGATGATGACTGCAGCTATGAAATTAAAAGACGTTGGCTCCTTGAAGGAAAAATCATGACCAAGATAGACAGCGTATTAAAAAGCAGAGACATTACTTTGCCAACAAAGGTCCACCTAGTCAAAGCTATGGTTTTTCCAATAGTTATGTATGAATGTGAGAGTTGGACCATAAAGAAAGCTGAGGGCTGAAAAACTGATGTTTTGAACTGTGCTGTTGGAGAAAACTCTTGAGAGTCTGTTGGACAGCAAGGAGATCAAACTAGTCAGTCCTAAAGGAAATCAATCTTGAATATTCATTGTGAGAGAGTAACAGGCAGGAAGGTTCAGTTCAGTTCAGTTCAGTTGCTCAGTCGTGTCTGACTCTTTGTGACCCCATGGACTGTAGCCCACCAGGCTTCCCTGTCCATTACCAACTCCTGGAGCTTACTAAAACTCACGTCCATTGAGTTGGTGATGCCATCCAAACATCTCATCCTCTGTCGTCTCCTTCTCCTCTTGCCTTCAATCTTTCCCAGCATCAGGGTCTTTTCTAGTGAGTCAGTTCTTCGCATCAGTTGGCCAACATGTTGGAGTTTCAGCTTCAGTATCAATCCTTCCAATGAATACTCAGGATTGATCTCCTTTAGGATGGACTGGTTAGATCTCTTTGCTGTCCAAGGGATTCTCAAGAGTCTTCTTCAACAGCACAGTTCAAAAGCATCAATTCTTTGGCCCTCAGCTTTCTTTATGGTCCAACTCTCACATCCATACATGACTATTGGGAAAAGGATAGCTTTGACTAGATGGACCTTTGTTGGCAAAGTAATGTCTCTGCTTTTTAATATGCTGTTTAAGTTGGTCATAGCTTTTCTTCCAAGGAGCAAACATCTTTTTATTTCATGGCTGCAGTCACCATCTGAAGTGATTTTGGAGCCCCCCAAAATAAAGTCTGTCACTGTTTCCATTGCTTCCTCATCTATTTGCCATAAAGTGATGGGACTGGATGTCACAGGACTGATTTCATTTAGGATAGACTGGTTGGATCTCCAAGGCTAGGGGTCTCCAAGCGGAGGAAATAGGCTGCAAGTGTCAGATGTTTTTTCTACCTCTCTTTAAGGGCAGGAGGAAACAAACTACAAGTGTCAGATTTTTTTTCCCCTTCTCTATACAAAAGTAAAAGGAGGTTTCTCTTAAAATTCTCTGATCCCATGACGACACCTGGTTCCACATAAAGGTAACTTTTCTCAAACCTTGAGCTAACCAATGCATTTTTCTTATGGAAATGTTTTTCTTAAGCTATGTTAATGAACTACGTATTTACCTAGACTCTGTCTTCAAATTGGTTCCACCTAAGACTCAGAACCGACTTGACAAACCAGTATGTTTTACTCATACAATTGTTCTCCTAATCTATGTTAATGAAATCAAATATTTGCTTGGAAACTTGCCTTTCTTCAAGAATCATGTCCATCGTCTTATAGCCCTGGGGTGACTCACCTCGTGCCAATATTATCTCAAAATGCAAGTTGTGGGTGAGGAGCCTGGTGCCACTCTGAGTTTTGAGACATTTCCTTTCTCTAATTAGCAGCCTGCTAGTAGCTATATAACATCCTGCTAAAGACTAGTAGGGGGGCACTCTTTCTGCCCCCTTCTGATGTCTATGTTAGAAACTTTCTCTGTCTCTTTTTTACTTTAATTAAACTTGGTTACACAAAAGCTCTGAGTGATCAAGCCTCGTCACTGGCTCTGGATTGAATTGCTCTCCTCCGGAGGCCAAGACTCCCTGTGTCTTTCACGGCTCAGCAACAACCTTTCAATTGGAAGGACTGAAGCTGAAGCTCCAATATTTTGGGCACCTGATGAGAAGAACTGACTCATTCAAAAAGACCCTGATGCTGGGAAAGATTGACGGCAGAAGGAGAAGGGGATGACAGAGGATGAGATGCTCGGATGGCATCATTGACTTGTGTTTGAGTAAGTTCCTGGAGTTGGTGATGGACAGAGAAGCTGGGCAGGCTGCAGTGCATGGGGTCACAAAGAGTTGGACACGACTGAGTGACTGAACTGAACTGAACTGGGAACCCACAAGAATTTCCTTAAGTTCCATATGATAACTCTCCCTGCTCCTCTTAAAATATGCTGCTTCAGTGAATTTCATGTCATTTAGCTCAAGCTATCCACCTCCAAACATTTACTTTCGTGTAGTGATTTTCCTGTGAATTCCTCTCATTGATAGAAATTGGGTCTCCTGAAATAATTCATCTTGTCTACCCCAAATTCTGCAGTCAACAGGAGTGACATCAGCATTCACATGGATGACTCAACCATCTCATATCCTGGGCCCTTGAACTTTAATCTCTTAAACTTCTCTTCTGAGGCTTTTCAGTTTTCTACCATAAAGGTTGCAGCCAATATCTGATGATCACTTCAAAATGCAATACTTTTAACTTACCAGAGGATTGTTGTGTATCAGGCAAGAGCTCCATCTAGTTTCTCATGGGGAAAGAAGTATGAGGGATAAGATCCAAACAAGCACCCCAGTAATCTAATGTATGTAGATTTTCTTTCATTTATTGAATTTAGCGGCTTTCACTTTTTTCCACTTTTGACTTCTATCTAGCATGTGAAAATATAAAAGCCACTCATGTTCTATACCAAAACTATTAACCAGTTCATCATAAAAAATATTTTCAGTACATTGCAATGTAATATTTTCCTTATATCACTGAGATTTTTTTACAGGTACATATTATTGGATGACTTGTAAAATACTCAGGATTTATTTCTTCTTATATACCATTAAATGTTCCATTTCTGTTCTGTGAATGTTGAAACTCTTGTTTTTAATAAGTAGTGAGATTCAAGCATCATATCTTGACTCCATTGCTAACAGCTCCTCACATTTCTCTCCCTGCTGTTGGCATATTTCATTTTTTATTTTTGGTTGTGAAGTGAGGCTTGTGGGATCTTAATTCCAGACCAGGAGCAGAATCAAAGCCCCGTGCAGTGGAAATGTGGACTCCAAACCACTGGACTTTGAGGGAAGTCCTGGCACTTTTCATTTTATATTTAATTTGGATGTGTTAAATTCTTGTCATAGTCATAAATCAGAAAGCTCAGTTGGGATATTGATGAAATACTTACCTTATCTGGAGAAAAACTAAAAAACAATATTTCCCCCATATTTTCATGGAAAAGGCATGGATCAGTTGTAAAGAAGTAATTCCTACCCTACATTTTTAGCTTTTTGAATTATTCAGAGAAGTTTAATGATGTAGGCATGGGCTTGTGAAGTCAAACTGCTTTGATTTACCTTCAGACTCTGCCACTTCCACGTTATTTGACCCTGGACACACGACTTAACCTCTTATGTTTGGTTTCTTTCTCTGCATTATGAGATTAAGAATAGTACTTGCCTAATAGAGCTATGGTGAGAACTAGGTGAGTACTGGGCATGTGCCTGTGTGTGCTCAGCTGCTTTAGTCGTGTCCAACTCTTTGTGACCCTGTGGACTTTAGCTGGCCTACTGGGCATAGCATCCTCACAATAGTGCCTGCAACAAAATAAGTTGTAGCACAGAGTTAGCTCTTATCCTTCTCTCAAAAGTAATCACAAAATATACAATCCTCACATACTTTTATAATCAAAACAGGCAGGCAGCCAGCAGCAACGGCCAGAAACAAGAAGCATTTCATTGTCATCCCTGTAAGAAAAGTAACATAACTTTAGACTATTGCCGACTTGTGGGGATAATGTTCTGTCATAAGTCTTTTTGGGAAACACTTTTACATGCATCTGCATTTTTTATTTTTTTGCAAAAAGAGACGTGCAAGATCAGAACAAGGTTTTAATATGCTAGTCATTGGTACCAAGAGAGGAAGAGAGAACGATTATTGGGAGAATAACAGAAGTTAGTGTTAATCCCTGGAGTCTCTGAATATGTTACACTGTGTGACAAAAGAGAATTAAGGTAGCAGATAAAGTTCAAATTGCTTATCAGTTGACTTTAGAGTTGGGATAGTGTCCTGGCTTATCCATGTGAATTCAATGTAATCATGATAATGCTAATTCGCTTCAGTTGTGCCCAACTCTGTGACCCTATGGACCACTGGCAGCAGGCTCCTCTGTCCATGGGATTCTCTAGACAACAATATGGGAGTGAGTTGCCATGCTCTCCTCCAGGGGTCTTCCCGACTCAGGGATTGAACCCATGTCTCTTATGTCCTCCTGCATTCGCAGGTGGGTTCTTTACCACTAGTGCCACCTGGGAAGCATATGTGAAAGACAGAGGCAGCATCAGTGATGGATGATGAGGAAGGCTGAGTTAGCCACGACTGACTTTGAAGACAGAAGGAAGGACTATGAGCCAAAGAATATGGGCAAGCTGTTGAAAGTAGGCAAAGGCAAGGAGATGAATTCTCCCCTGGATTTTAGCTCAATGAGACCCATTTGGACTCCTGAGCTCCAGACTGTATAAATAGTAAATGTGTACTGTTTTAAGATTCTGAGCTTATAGGAATTTGTTTCAGTAGCCACATGGAAACTAATACAAATACAGCAAGATTAGATTTGAATTTTCTATTGCTGGAGAATCCCAGGGACAGGGGAGCCTGGTGAGCTGCCGTCTATGGGGTTGCACAGAGTTGGACACAACTGAAGTGACTTAGTAGCAGCAGCAGCAGCAGCATAGCATACTTTGGCCACCTGATGCGAAGAGCTGACTCATTGGAACAGACCCTGGTGCTGGGGAAGATTGAAAGCAGGAGGAGAAGGGGACAACAGAGAATGAGATGGTTGGATGGCATCACCGACTCAATGGACATGGGTTTGGGTGGACTGGGGGAGTTGGTGATGGGACAGGGAGGCCTGGCGTGCTGTGGTTCATGGGGTCGCAAAGAGTCAGATACGACTAAGCGACTGAACTGAAATGAACTGATAGCAAGGGGGTGTGATGTTGGTGCAAATGATTTACATACATGATTTAGAGATATTCTGTAAAGTCTGTTCACTCTGTCAAGAGTGGTTGTCATTGTGAGTGGAGCAAATCGAGTGAATTTTATTTCTGTCTGATACAGGTTGCTGATGCTAGCATATTAATAAATATAGGTTATTAAATTTGGTTGATGCCTTCTTTTTACAGTCTGCCAAGTTTAGTTCTGAATCAATCCTGCTGAGTGGGAAGCAGAAGGGGCTAACTGTTTGGTTCTCATTTTAAAGAAGATTTTCCAAGAGCAGGTTAGACCATTTGCGTAGAATAATACAAACAATACAGTTTGCCATTGCTGCTAAACTTCCCCTACAACCATATTTGTATGAGAGGAATTTGTAAATCAATTCTTTCAGGGAACATACACACATAAGCAATCTGTCCTTTACTGCATTTTTTTGTATCTTTTTTTTCCCCCTTCCTCCATTTCTACCTCCAAAATGCTACAAACCCTCAAACCCTAAAATACACAATAACACAGATGAAATATACAACTTATTCTGTTACTTAATTCTCAACAATCCAATACAGCAATTTTTTTTCCAAGAAAAAAATAGAATAAAAATCTTCTCAACTATAGTAGGTTGATATATACACACAAGTTAGCATTTATACCCCTTATACTATATCTCTACATCTTTTTCTAAGGGAAAATTTTGGGGGGGTGATGCGAATGCTCATTATCTTAATTGTTATGATAATTTTGCAGATATACACTAGCGTGTACCTCAAAAAACTGTCATAAAAAGTTTAAGAAATACCAAAAAAATTATTTCACACCAATCAAACAACTGGAATTGATAATTCAGATTTTTGTCTTTAAAGTCTTTTTTCTTATGCATAAATTCAATATTCAGATTCATCCATAATATCCATAATACATACAAAAATTGTATCCTGTTTCCCCCAGAATTTCTATTATTATATATTCCTTATGATCATGTGAAATGATAATGTGAAATAGCTGTAATTAGCTTTAGATTTTGACTAAGTCTGATTTTAAGCTTTAATATTTTTCTCTACAAGTACTGTTATGTTATTATAAATATTTTAAAATACCCTGCCATTTTTAGGATATTTTTCATAAATTATCATAGGATTTGAGCTTCAGAATTTGAAATTGATTGAAATCTTGCACTTTTTTCTTTTGAAATGATATAAAACTAATATTAATCTAAACAAACCTGATACATAATAAGTGCTCAATAAATATTTATTAAATAAATTACATTTTGTGTAGTTGAAATAATTGCCTATTTCAGAGCCCCCCCCAAATCTGTTAATTAAATGTGATATAATAAAATTCATACTGATCCTGGTGTTAAAATACTAATGATTTGCCCTTAGTTTTCTTATTAGCTCTGACACCAATAAATCCACAAATTCTCTGAAAATCAGTTTGTTTTTGCTTAGAATGAAATCCAGCATGTTGGAGATGGCTTTCAAATTCATAGAAGAACAAGAGACAACCAACTCTTGAGCTGCAATTTGCTCAGTGGGCTTTATAATCCAAACTTGAAAGCCATGCCATATTATACAACAGGGTTATAATTCTGACAGATAGCTTTTGAAGACATACAGTATCCTCCATATTATTGAAAATAGATAAATAGAACCTGGATATTTTATATACAGATATATTATCTTCTGTCATAAATAAGTGAAAAATCATTGTTTTATAATGACATAAGAAATTTGATACAATTGATGATTTAATGCTAGCTATTATATCCTGTACAAGAACTGAAAACAACTTATAAAGAAGCTTATCATGACCTATTGAGACTGTTTAGGGGATAGTCAGTGTCATCTGGGATTATTGTTACCTTAACATGTTGGGCTCCTCTAAAGAACTTTGGTTGATGTTAAGGGCAACTAAGCTAAAGGGACATGCAAATTTTTGAGCCTAAGTTTTGGCTTGGGTCTATGAATAAGTAGAATGTGTGCATTCAACTTAAAGCTCTTCAGAGATCAAGGGTACCAGGAAAATAGGAGGCTACCTTTACTTAAGGTTCAAATTTGGAGAAACAGTCAAAACAGAAAGATAAAGGTTAACACTTGGGAATCAGTGGTATAGTAAGCATTTTAGAATGAAGATTGGATTCAGGTAATTATACATGTAGCCTTGTTGGCCTGAAATTTTTTATGAATGTACTGATTTGGGGCTCTGGAGTAGCCCTTAGAGATAAGAGTCAGATGCTTGGGTTAAGGGACTAGAAAGCAACAGGCATCAGGTGGGGATTTTGGCAAGCAGTGATTCTGGCAAAATGATAAATGTGCAGAAATAAATAGAACTGGAGAGCATGACTCAGAGGTTGAGTAGAGGCTGTAGGGTGGAAAAAATAAGTGGACCCAGAGTAAGAGACTCTGGGGACCCACTGAGACTTATCCACTGGAGAATTAATGCAGGAAAAGTTTCAGGACCAGGGCCAAACCTCCAGGATGATCTAAATGATTCTCTATTGACTGGAGGTCTGAAAATCTTCATATAAACTAGGCCATTTTAACTATGAAATTCCATTTCCTGTACTTAGGTTAAGGCAGCTTTTCTGAACAGAAGTATTACAGAAGCAGCTGACATATCACCTCACTAACTTTAGCTTCAGTCCCTACTTAACACAGTTATTTCATAAGCAATAGACAATTTTAAGCCCAAACTCTTAAACTCTCTTCTGATAATATTAGAAACTTGATACACTTTAAAAAGTTAATTTTCCGTACATTTCTGTTTCAGATTGTAGGTCTTATTAACAAATAAACAGAACTTGGCTATTTGTAACTTAATTTGGTAGGAGGAAAGATCAAAAATGAAGAAAAACACTAAGGATAACTGAGTCCTGCCCTCTGGCATGCCCTTGGGAATTCATTCTCATATATGGATTAAATTGTTAGACCATGTCCTGCTCAGAAAGTACTTACAAGAACAGTCTCTTCCTTCCTTTAATCAAAGAGTTCATAAGAATGAACTCTACCAAATTAGGTCACCAGCCCTTTTTATCTTCTTTACCTCAGTGAATTTTTGAATTTAAAAATAATAACCACCACCAAAAGTAATATACGTATAATAGTTTCAGCACTCAAGAAAGTGCCTAATTCTTTTGAGTAATTCCCAAGAGTAAGAATCATTCCAATTTCCATAATTTAATTAACTTTATAACTACATAGACAGAATATATATTGTTAGCATATAAACATTTTCACTTAATATTATGCCTATGACATTCATCCATGTTGCATGTAAAGAAGTTTATTTTTGCTAATAGCTGGGTAGTATGCAGGAATTAGAATTTATTTATTATTAATGAACACTTGATTTGTTTTCAGTTTAGAGTTATTACAAATAAAATTTCTATGGACACTTCTCTGTATGCCTTTTGGTACATATTATTTACTTTTTTGGGACATAGAAGTGGAATTATTGGGTTATACAATATACATATGTTTTCCTTCATCAAGTACTATAAAATATTTTTCCAAAGGAGTTGTAGAAATATGTACTTTTATGCTTCTACCAGCTTCATATCCTCACCCATACTTGGTATTCTTTTTTAAAAAAAATACTCATTATGTGTATGTTTCATCATGGTTTTTAATTTGTATTTGTCTACTTACTAATGATATGGAACACATTTTTATACAATTGTCAGCCACTTCCATATTATCTTTTGTGAAGTGTCTGTCAAATTTTTCACTCTGTTATAATTAGGTTGACTGCATTTTTCTTATTGCTTTGTAAGAATTCTCTACATATTCTTGATATAAAATATTTGTCAAATATGTGTACTGTAAATCTTTTCTCTTAGTCTGGGAAATGAGTTGCCATTTCCTTCTCCAGTGGATCTTCCCAACCCAGGGATTGAACCTGCATCTCTTTTGTCTTCTGCATCGGCAGGTGGATTCTTTACCACTGAGACAACTGGGAATCCCACTAGTGGCGCCACTCTAGATAAGTGGACCAGTGTAATACAATAGGATATATAAACAGGATTGCATAAACTGTTAATGTGTTTTATGGTTTAACTGTTTTAAATCCATGCCTGTTTACTCCTAATGTAAAATCTGAAACTAGCTTGCCTTCAGTTATAAAAGAGCCAGAGGGCCACTGCCTTATGATGGGCTGGTTGCTTTGGAAGCAGTGTCACACAGTTCCTGAAAGAAAAGATGCCTGCCTTGGCACTTTAAGATGTGTATAACCACATGGTATTTGGCCCTACATGAAAATTAATTTCTTCTTAGTCTTGCTACAAGAAGTTCTGGAGAATGATCTAAATAAGTAATATTACACTTGTATAGTATGTCTAAGTTTATTAAAAGCATGGAAATAACTAATATTTAATTTTCTTTTCCCCAAAGTGGTTATACTATATTTTTTAAAACTTTTTAATTGAAGTATAGCTAATTTATAATGTGTTGATTTCTGTTTATACAGCAAAGTGATTCAGTTTTATATATATGTACATTCTTTTTATATTCTTTTCCATTATAGTTTATCACAGGATATTGAATATAGTTCCCTGTGCTAACAATAGGCTCTTGTTGTTTATTCATTCTACAGGTACTAGTTTGCATCTTTTAACACCAAACTTCGTCTCTATAGCTCCCCCACTCCCCTTCCTCTTTACCAATCACAAGTCTGTTCTCCAACTAACATTTATATTACGATGAATGGTGTTAAGGCTGCACATAATCTCTTATTTAACATTATGAGGATGCTATTAAGTAGTCATGTATCATTAATCTCACATGTCAGATAATTAAACCGACACTTAAAGACATACAGAACTTACCCCAGTTCACACAATTTGTCAGTGTTATGATGAGAACCAGATATTTAGCTGTACAGTATATTCTTGCCTTTACACAGTACTCCACATGAGAGATTTGCTCTATGAGAAAGTCAGCTCAGTGAAAATGTTTACAAGACAGTCAGAAATTTACAGTAGACAAGCAGCATGAACAGATAATACTCAGAACTAATCTAGAGCCTGTGAATACTACAAGTCACAATTGTGGACGTGTTTCTTGTTTATAATCCAGATAACGTCACCTATGAACCTCACCAGTCTTAAACTGCCACATTTGGAACAAACTGCAGAGATTAGCTGCATGATTTAGTGGGGCCACTATAGATAGCAGGACACGCAAAATGATCCCATGGCCCAGAAAAGAGAAGCAACTTATCGGCTTGCTTGCATGCTTGCATCTTAGTAAATAAATATTTAAGTATTTACTAAGATGTTAATATGTGCCATGCCTTCCTCTAGACATAAAGAAACCTAGAATAATCAAATACATAAACTGCTCTCAATCTCCTGAAGTTTGCAATCTATCACCTGGTATAAAGTACATACAATGCATTCATGGTAACTGCACTATAAATGCCAGACAATTTGAAGTTCTGGGAATGAAAAGAGAAGCAATCAATTTTCCTAAGGAACATCCTGTACAACAGGAAAGCTACCTACAATATGAGAGCGTTCTAATAAAATTTTGTCTAATAAAAAATGTCCATGCCATTTGTCAGACATGGCATGGATTAACTGCCTTGAAATGTCTGGAAATATTAAATACTAAAGTACTAAATACTCCATATGAGCTAAATAAGGACAAATACATAAGACTTTTAAAGCAAAGAAGGACATTGCTACACAGACAGAAATTATATGTGAGTGTAGAAAATCACTCTGAAACCAGGTATAATCAGATGCTTTTGTTTTATTGTTCTGAAAACTTGGAAAATGTTCGTTTGCTTGAGCATCTTGCCATTTATATTGAAGTCTCTATGTAGTATAATATAAATGGAAGTCTGTCTATATATTATACCCTTCCATTTATATTGGAAGTTTATTATCACTTTCTTCTTTGGAAGAAAAAAAACATTATTGTTTAATAAAAATAGATTCTTTAGCTCTTTCCTGAACAAGTTCAGGTGAATATCTACAAGGGAACAAAGTAAGGGAGATAAGGTAGATAGTGTTTAGTCTTGAATTATTTTGTGTTATGTGTTGAGGTAGGGAAATGAAATAAACAAGAGCAGGGATATGGAAGGCTCTTGAGACAGCATTCTCTGACTTTGCCAAAGAGTTGATAATGAATGCCTGGAAAACAGTTTGTGAGAAAGGATGACTAAATGTCACTCAAAACTTGCTCACCTCTAGCCATAAGAATTTGTTGTTGTTTCTGGAGATGGATGGTAGTAAGCTGGAAATATGCCAAAGCTTATCTATAATTCTTCTAATATTTTGTAGACAGAGAAATCACACGTCTGAAGTAAAACTCACAAATTATTGAGCAATTTTTTTTTCTTTCACATGGTAAAAAGAAAAGCTGGAAAAAGAATTCTGTTACTTCATCAAACCAGCACGGTTTATAGATTGGAAATGTATGATTTGTCATTTATGTCTTGCTACACTGCTGTTTAGAAGGAAGAGTGTTGATTCAACACCAAGTCAAGTGTTTATGGAAACTTAATTGCTTTGGTTTTATCTGTTGGTCCTGTCAACTCCTGGCATTGCTCTACCCAACACAATGCTGTCTGTATTTTTGTCACTGATGTCTTCATAAAGAGTTGCTATCCAGCTTAAAATATGGTTTTAAAAGAATTTGGGACGTGTTGGAAAGCACAGAATAACTTGATTTGCATATGAGTCCCATGTATGGATGCCAGTTGGCTGCTTCATTCACATCTTTCTTATTTTCATACATTGTCCTTTTTCTGTTTAAGCTTCTTAACATAGTATGAAATAATCTGCCATGACTTTTTTTTCCTAAAACAGAAAATCGAGACACATTGGTCTAACATATGATATAAAAAAATGATAGAACAGAATAGAATTGGATTTATCACAGAAAATCTTTGGGAGATAGATGAAGACTAATATGTTTATAAGCAAGTGCATCATGTTTATTAAAACATATGCATCTTAAAAAATTTTTAAACATCAATTATTTACGTAATGATTGGCTACCAAAATTTCAGAAAACACAATAATTTTAAAACATAAATATAATGAAACAAAAATAAAAATGCCATTTCTTCCTGACATATTTTTAGTGAGAGTGATAGTTCTAGCTAATTCATAAACGGGTCATCAATACCATACAATGGATTCAATAATAACTTGAACAGACTAGAAAGGCCTTTTGCACAGAGGAATAAATCTGTGATGAAACACTGGACTGAAAAATCTAGAGTGTTGGTAACTCAGTTTAGTACTGCTCAGTTTGTTAGATGTGCCCACATTCATGAAATATATAATAAATGAACTACAAAACTATATATTTCATGATTAGAAGAACATAACAAAAAAATTAGACTTGGTGTCCCATGTTTGGATTAGGTTAATGATTGATGTTCTCTGCTCAAGAAGCCTCCCTTTCTGTTCCAGTTCTTGAGTAGATAACATTTCCTTTTCTTTGATCATTCCTTTTGGGAAGTTAGTTGCACAGTCGTGTCCAACTCTTTGTGATCCCGTGGACTGTAGCCTATTCAGCTCCTCTGTCTGTGGAATTCTCCAGGCAAGAGTACTGGAATGGGCTGCCATTCCTTTTTTATATTCTTATAACTGTGCTTATATCTGCTCTCACACAAAGCAAGACATGTTCCCTTTTATTAGAGCATTTACTTTATAAAACTTGCAATTGTAAATTCTTTTTCTCCTCTTGACTGTGAAACCTTTAGAACACAGGAATCTCTTTCTCAAATACCTTGGAACCATCCTTTGAAATGTAACCATCAAGGAAAATAGAGCCACTGCCTGTGGGTCCCTGTGGGAGGATAGATGCCCAATTTCAATAAGCAACAATTAGTAAACACATTGTTGTAAATTAGTAATCACATTGACTGACCTACCCCCTCATGTCCTCCAGTACTTTTCCATTAGTTCATGTCAGCATTTAAAATCCTCTGTCTTTTGTTTTAACAGAATCGAGTTCAGTCCTTCTTTTCTCTTGCAATATAGTTTCGACCCTTACTGCAATAGTCTTGAATACAGTTTTCCTTGATATATTTTAGCAAATGTTAGGTGAAATTTTTCTTTTCCACTACATCTCTTATTATTCTACATCAGTTCTTCTTCATTGTTTTATACTCCAGGTGAGAGTTTGTGAAGTCTTCATTTTAAGGAGACATCAGAGAATTGAGTTAAGGTGAAGTCAAAAATGCATGAGGTTAGATTAACATTGAAAATGTCATTATCTTCCTATGACAGCTTTCCTGGTGCTTCCCTGGAGCTTTCCTGGTGATTCAGACAATAAAGAATCTGCCTTCAATGTAGGAGACCTGGATTCAATCCCTGAGTCAGGAAGATCCCCTGGAGAAGGGAATGGCTACCCACTCCAGTATTCTTACCTGGAGAATTCCATGGGCAGAGGAGCTTGGCAAGCTACAGCCCATGCAATCCCAAAGAGTTAAGAGTTGAGGTGGGAGGGGGGTTCAGGATGGGGAACACGTGTATACCCATGGCGGATTCATATTGATGTATGGCAAAACCAATACAATATTGTAAAGTAATTAACCTCCAATTAAAATAAATAAATTTTATATTAAAAAAAAGTTGAACACGACTGAGCACCTAACACTTTCACTTTCCTACAGGAGCAGAATTTATCCCTCCCAACTTCAGACCTGACAACAGTCTAGGGAGAGAAAGATTTCTTTTATATTCAGCATTAAGAGGAGGCTTGCACTGGCAGAGTAAACAGGAAAAAGAACAAGAGGATACAATTATTTTCAAGGAATATTGGGTAGGAAATACTTAAGACAGCAGAAGAAAGATACAAGTCACTTAGAGAATCAGGAAAAAAGAAAGAGAGAGGTAGAGAAATTATAAAATGTTAAATTCAAAAATGCAAAAAAGAAACAAACTCCTTAAGCCTCCAGTAAGTAAATCCCTAAGTTTTGTATATTATTGGTGCACAAAATATTTGAATGCAGAGGTGGGCTCCCCAGCTTCTCAATAGTTGGTAGGAAGATTAATCTTTCTCTCTGGATGTGTAGCCAGAGAAAATAACTCACCAGACTGGAGGTAGCATAACACATAACTCCTATTTACTTCCCCAGTTGCCTCTCTTTCATCAGTCTCCTTTAACCCTGGGAAATGGAGAACTATCCTACATGGGTTATATAGCATTAGTATTCAGTACTTCTAGATCTTAAATTTAGAATATGAATGAAAATATGGCCTCTAACGTCTAGAAGCAAATAATTTGTGACTTATTTTAAGTATTTAGATTCTCTGTTAGGATGAACAGTAGAAAAGCCTGAAGTAAATCTCTAATGTGCTATATTTCAATAATGTCGAATATTTGTGAAAGTACTGAATACACTAGCAAATCCAGAATTCCTCAACAATTTTATATAGCTTTGGGGATATATTTCATATTATTAGTTAAGAAATCACTTCCCTCAAAAGGTGATCCTACCTACTTCTTTGTTCTCACTTGCTTTCTTAAACATTTAGTCTTCATTTGGAAATCTCTGCATTTGTTTGTTGAGTAAATCATTTGATAGCTGCTTCTGGTAGGGGTGGATAAGATAGCACAATGAACATATTTGTATAATATGCAAAATCATTTTTTTTCTCCCTTTTTAAAAACCTGTAAACTGAATTGGCTCTTTTTACTTTATAATGACTTTCCTTGTTTGTTGGCTTTGATATCTTTTATTCTTATGCTCAAAATATTTGCTGATCTATGACTGTCAGCTTATATTTAAGAGTGAAACAACACTACAGACGCTCACTAGGAAGCTCAATCTGTGAGGGTAGAATTAGCAACTGGTAAACTTGACCATAGAGGAATCAAACATCAATGTAGCTTCCCTTTTAGAGACGACCCCAAGATACTCATGGATTTACCTGTTAGTTTGGTAAAGTGCACTGATGCGGAAGAGTCCTTACTGGGATTTTTAACCACAGGCATGGTTTTCTTTGCTTCTAAAGTGAATTCCAAAAGACAATGAAGTTTTAAAGCATATGACCCTCGTTTACTCTTTTTCCCCTCCTCTCTTCTGATTCTGTGTTTTCATTTTTCTTTCTCATTCATCACAGCCACTAAGTGATTCCCCATTGGTGGGTGAAAGCAATAATTGATAATTCAGTTTTATCATCTGACCATTTGGTGTTCTTGGTTGATCAATGGTATTAATCTGTTCTCCACTAGATGAGAGATGATGGAGAATCCAGTTTATTAGTCATTTTCAATGATATTTCTGGTTGCCAGCTCCAAGAAGTAAATAAGTTTATGCCTGCTGGGAAGGAATGTGCAAGTCTTTTGTATCTGTTTACTTGTGATTTGTGGCTGAGGTTGTAGAACTGAAGCTACAAGCTCTCATGCGTTTGTCTGCCTGGGAGCTAGTGTGTCTACAGTTAAGAAAAATCTGACTTTCCTTGTGTCAGTATGAAATGTTTTCCTACATCCAAAAATTACTAGTTAATTATTGTAAAAGGGATGTACACAGCTGTAGAAAGTTGCACTATGTGGAAGACAAACGCATAGGACAATTAAGGAGATAACTGTATTCAGCCTCTTGTGATAGGGAAACAGGTGGAGATTGCCTGAAAGAAAAGGAGTCTGGAGTTTTATAGAGGAGTTTTATAAAAGGAGTTTTATAAAGGAGTCATACACAAGTCTATGAGAGTCAGGAGGAAGGAGGGAAAGTGCCGTATTTCTGAATATGTAAGAGTAGGATAGTCCTTTGTGGCTAGTCTTTTCTTGGAATCAACACATGCTTGGGGATTTCTTGATAGTTGCTACTGTCCAGGAACATAGAATTCAGATACAGTTCCACATTGCCTTTCAGTTAATTTCTTCAAACGTTTGTGTTTGACTGTCAATTTTTATTTTTCCACCTTTCATGTTTTTCTCTTTACAAAGGATTTAGGTAATTTTGATTAAGAGTTACAATTACAGCACAGAGAACTCTACTCAATGCTCTGTAGTGATCTAATTGGGGAGGAAATCCAACGAAAATATGGGATATATGTATATGTATAGTTGATTCTGTCTTTGCTGGACAGCAGAAACTAACACAAAATTGTAAAGTAACATTTTTACTATTCTCCAATAAAAACGAACAAAAATAAACAAATGTTCTACACACAAAAAATAAACAATTTATAAACAGTGTTTCTTATTAGTTAGTTACAGATGTAGATCTTCCTTATGGATTGAAGAAATCCTACTTTTTAATTTTTATTTAAAAATTTATGTATTTATTAATTTTGGCTGTGCTAGGATTTTTCTCTAGTTGACATGAGCAGGAGCTACTCTCTAGTTGCAGTGTCTGGGCTTCTCACTGGGGTGCCTTCTCTTGTTGCAGAGCATGAGCTCGGGGCACACGGGTCCAGCAGTTGCAGTACCCAAATCTCAGTAGTTGTGATTCCCAGGCTCTAGAGCACAGGCTCAATAGTTGTAGCACATGGCCTTAGTTGCTCCGTGGCATGTGGGATCTTCCTGGATCAGGAATCGAACCCATATCTTCTGCACTGGCAGGTGGATTCTTTACCACTGAACCACCTGAGAAACCTTTAGATTTTATGGTTTTATCTTTTGTCTGTATCGCTCAACTTTCTGTTTTGTTTTGTTTCTAAAAAACACATTTTATTGCACTTAAGCTATAAGAAAATAAAATTTCTAAGTGAATCAAGCCATAGACACAATCCCTTTAAAGGTTGCTTTTTGTTTGTTTTCTTTTTGCTGGAGGGGGATGGGCTGCACCTAAGAAGAGACAAGAATGAATCTACTTGAAGAAAGCTACTCTGGTTTTTCCACATTTATTCTTCCTTTCATAATTAACTTTCTGTCTTAATCTGGTGCTATGATTTCTAAAAGGTAGGCATTTTTTTTTCTGAGTTTGTTGGTCAGATTTTCATCCAACAAAAGGAAGTTTTAAAGGCAAAACTTATTCAAATAGGAAACAAAACATAGAAATCTGGGTTCCGTTTTCAGTTCTGTTGCTCCATGTTGTGTGACTTAAATAGTTTTTAGTTGGTTCATCAAAATAGCATAGTCTGTGCCCTGCCAATCATCAATGTATCCTGAACAACTAAACCTTTCTGTGTCTTCATTCCCTTGTTTATAAATGGAGGTACTAATAAAACCTATTTTGGGAGGTTGTTATGATTGAATGAATTAATATCTGTTAAGCATTTAGATCAATGTCCCAGAACATAGTAACATCTGTATTTTGTTAAATATATAAAAATTAATAAATCTGAAAAAATGAAAGAAAAATTTTCAACTATTATTGCTAGTAAAGTCTATACAAGGAACAACAGTGACAGAGAAATACATCTGTATGTTATTTTTTCCCAAGGAGAAATAGAATAATTTTATCTTCAGGTATCAGTTTATTCTAGACAGTGAAATCACTGTTTTTCAACTTTGCTGAGTCCCAGCTTGCATCTTTGTTTAAAGGATGAACATCTTCCTCTATAGTAGAAAAGATTACTCTTTACCTTCTACAGAATGTGCCTAGATAAAATTCCTAGTGTTATCAGCATTATTTTTAATTATTAATAATTCTTAAAAAAATGGCATTACTCTCTCTCTGTTTCTACAGAAGGTGGGACTCTGATTGTGATGGGATGCCTTGCTCTGAGCTATAAAACTACGTCCTGTTCCAAAGATAGGAGAAGTTTATTTCTCCTTTGGATAAAACCAGTTCACAAACACAGGTAGCATTTGGCTGCCTCCCAATCTTCTCCAACACTTTTTGTCTAGCTCACCCAGCCCTGAGAAATCCTACAGCCCTTATACTTAGTTCTGGTCTCTTCTCCAGGCAATAGCCTTTCCCTCTCCCTTGCAATAGTTTTTCAGTCAAAAGTCTGTCCTTACTAATTCTGGATTTGTTTTCTGTTTGACATAATAAGGCTATCATGATTTTCTCTCTTAAAGATTTCTTTAAACACCTCAAATACAAAAATATGGAGGTTTTCCTTTGCCACCACCAAAGGAGAAAATAACCTTTTAATTTAAAGTTTATGGAAGGCTATTGAATTATCTGTTTGTAGGAAGATTAGAACTTAGAATTCTGATTCTGTATATAGATATCATTATGAGATATCTTCTTTTAATTTTTCCATATATTTCATCTTTGCCTTGTGCTTCATTTCATACCCCTGAATCCAAAGCTCTTCTTATTTAATTTCTTTAATTGATAAAATCTTCTATTTTCTGTTGGAAAGGAGTCATCTGCCTTTAGAGATAAAGGAGGGTACTGGAGAAGTGTTTCAGAGATTAACTCTTCTAAATACTTTTTTCCTCTCTAAGTCTTTATTGAATATATTATGGTATTGCTTCTGTTTTATGGTTTGGGTTTTTGGTTGTGAGATATGTGGGATCTCTGCTCCTCGACCAGGGATTGAACCCACATCCTCTGCATTGGAAGGTGAAGCTGTATCCACTGGACTACCAGATAAATTCCTCTTCCAAAGACTTAATTGATCTTTCTATATCTTATTTACAATCATTTCTATATATTTACCAAGCAGGGTTAATGTTTCTAAAATTTCATATTTCTCACTGATAGTAGTACACTACTGTTCTCATATTTGTTTGTTAATCAAATATATGATAAGCTTATGGTCAACACATTTGTGTTGCAAAAATATATATACATTGCAAAAATCTCTAAGAGTTCATTTGCTTCTTTATAACTAGTAAAATATTTTAGTTCTTAAAAATTATTTTAGTACTTTTTAGTATTTTTTAAGCACAAACATCATCTAAACACAAAATGTTATTATACTTGTATCTGCATTTCTGCTGTAACAAACAAGACTGTTTCTCCCACAATTTAAGAAATCATTGATACTATGAAATTGTTATGTCTGAGAGGAAAGAAGAGTGAGCCCTGTAGAGGTTTCACAAAGGGCTTTCCTATATCTAAAAGGAGAAATGACTAAGGAATTCCTCTCTTTAGGAGTGGGGGTGAAATGTGTTGTAATTTTAGCATTGCCAAGGAGTAGTACAGATGGGAGGCAGAGATAGCCAGGCAGACGGTGCCAAAGCAAGAGCAGCAGCTGCTGGTGAGTGAGAGCTGAGCAGATGGCATGATAGCATGGGCCATGGTTGCCATCAGCAGTGAAAAGTATCAGTTCATATTAGAAGATTCTGGAACAGCTGTCCTGAACCTAGCACAATATAAAGTCATTAATTCCAATGGTTATTTGTTAGTGTGCCTGGTGTTGAGTGTTAGGTAAAAACAGCCAATGGCTATTGATCAGAAGGATGCCTCTCTAAGGATACAGTCATTGATTCTTATTTTCAGTTATCTGATTGAGTAAAGCAAGTGCTATTCATTGCATATATACTTGGAGAGATAAGAAGAACACTTAATATTTGTACCAGACAACGTTATTGATATTTGTGGCTGAGTTTTCAAGTACTATCAAAACACATAATTTCTTAATCCTTAAAACCAATTTTCCTTAAAGTATGAAAATCTCAAATATATAAGAAACACATGAAATATTGGCTAAGAAATGCAAATTCCTGGGTTCTTTCCCCAAATGGCTAAAACAGGAATTCTAAAAGAAAAGCCATAAATCTGTCACTAACTTATCCAGGGATTCTTACGCACACTAAATTTAGAATCCCTATCTTAAAATATAGGGGATAATTAGAAAAATGAATATATAAGTAAGTATATAAAAGTATAGGTACAAGTGAAAGAAATTATTTGTCATTTGTATGTGAGAAGTCAGATGGTATAGTTTTGACTTTAAGTACGGCCAGATCCAGTTGCTCAAATGTTCTTTCTCCTTGAATTTCTCAGTTTCTCAGGTCTGCTTGTCTCTTCAGGAAGGTTTACCTTCCAAAGAATTTCTTTACTCACTCTTAAAAATGACTCTGTTCTGAACTAGCTAATGTTTCCATCCTAGAGAGCAATAAGCCCCAGGTCTGCAGGGAAATGTTATCATAGGTTTGCAAGTGAGTGACTGGTGGGATAAATGAATAGGAATCACTTGAGATATTGAATATAGCTTGACTTAATGCTTACCAGAAAAAGATGGTGGTGAAAAATCAACAGAAAGCAGATCAATCTTCTAGAATGCTACAAAATCTGAACTTTATTCTTGAGAGGAAAAAAATGAAGAGAGTTAATCGGGCAATTGACAGCTTCAGGTAATCATTTTAGAAATATCATCTTTATCACCCTTGTATCCTTAGGTATAAATATTATTCAAAGATTCCCTGGAATTTTAACAACTCTTGAGAATGGAATTTCTCTTACAGCCCCATCTTACTACCTCAAAATGTGTCCTTAAAATTGACAAAGGGTTAAAAAACATTTTCTAAAGAATTTACTATGGGACTCAGAATTTATAATTCTGCAATATTACTTTTTGAACAAGTGTAGTAAAGTGTATTGTCACATTATAAAAGAAGGGATCAAAGAAAAAATGTTTTTCATATAAGGAATTTATAAGTTTGTGCCATGCTAGCACACTTTATTGACCCAAGTCTCTGTAATATGAAAATGTCCCATCTTAAAATTGATTTTTCACTATGTCTTATTCTAACTCTTAGGAAAAAGTTAAAGATTAAAATATGTCAAAAGTCTTTGAATTTGTGAAAATATAAGAAAATAGGTCTCCACTGTTGAGGGTCTACAACATATTAACACCTTAGCAAATGTCACTAAATTCTCAACCTTTTTACTTATTATGACCATTATGTCAGTAATGACCAACTTTATCCTCCATTTCCTGATTTATCCAATGGATATAACACTACTAGCTCAGTCGGTAATGAATCTCTACCTGCAATGCCGGAGATCTGAATTCGATTTCTGGGTTGGGAAGATCCCCTGGAGAAGGAAATGGCAACCCACTCCAGTATTCTTGCCTGGAGAATTCCATGGACAGAGGAGCCTGGCAGGCTATATAGCCCATGGGGTTGCCAAGAGTCGGACACGACTTTGAGACTAAACCACCACCACCCATAGGATATCTGTGAGTATTAAATGAAATAAACACAAAGTGACAAGGCAATAATGTAGGCTCCGTAACATGTAAACTGGGCTTTCCTGTGGCTCAGTGGTAAAGAATCCACTTGCAGCGCAGGAGACAGCAGGATACTTGGGTTCAGTCCCTGGGAGGGGAAGATCCCCTGCAGAAGGGCATGGAAACCCACTTCAGTATTCTTGCCTGGAGAATCCCATGGACAGAGGAGGCTGGTGGGCTAAGGTCCATGGGATCATAAGCATCAGGCAAGACTGAACGATTAAATATGCACACACAACATGTAAACTCCTGCACTGCTGTGGTTTTGGGAGAAATATGAACAAGCTAGTAAATATCAATTACTAGTTTGTTTATACTTACTAGTTTGTTTATATTCTTTGACCAAGAAGTAACTGTTACCACGTTTGCTCACTGGAGATACTAACTGGTCTCACTAACTTCCGGGGGGCTGAGTAGTGATGGATTATTTGATGAACACCATTGTCATTCAAAGAAAGTCAACGAAATTATGTTTTGATTTCAAGAAAGGATTGTTATGATATAAATCTTAATTTTACCTCAAATCTAAATATAATTATAGGGGTATTTAAGTTGAGGAGGAAAGGTCAATCTAATTTCCAGATGCTTTGTTATATAATTCCATCCTTTATAATATCTTCATTTTTTATAAGAATTCTTACTTTCTAAATGGTCCTCAAATTATAGGTCATTATTTTTTCAGAAGAAGCAATTCTGATATATACGTGTGTTTTTATTTTTACAGTGAACTATAAACTACTTGGCTTTTCACACAACATAGTGAGATTTTATATTTCTGGTTTTAAAATCTGAACAGTTGAACTGGCCAAATTAGAGGCCGGAAATTTCTGCCTCTTTTTCACTTTAAGAACTAGGTTTTATAGGCGTCTCATGTCTCATAATTAGCAAAAAGCCACCGGACCCCATTTTTTAAAATAGAGGGTCTAAGTAAAGAATAGCAAAATTGTCACTTTGGATTTTAATTTTAACCATTCTATGTAACACATCGTCACGCATGGGGATTTTTTCCTTTGCCTCTTATGTTGTGATTCTGAGCTTTTCTTTGCTTATGATTTCAAGAGCATATTATGAAACCATGGTTAATGTTTTGCAAATATGTACTCAACATGATTAAGAGCTCATTTTGCCAAGAATCTACCTACTTCGTTACTTTTTCTCAGTACATAAAAACCATAACTAAGGAAATGAGTTTTTTTTTATTCTAAGAATTCCTTTAGGAAAAGCTTTTTTTCTGTCAGTGTTCATGAATACTTGCAAATATGCCAAAACTAACTCACGGGAGATTGTTGTTTGTCAAGATATTAGCTCCAAAATGGGTTATTGTCAGCATTTAGCAGATGTGAGGTGATGACACAGTGGCAAGGTCATATTCCCAACTAGACTTGGCATTCCTTTGAGTAATGAAAGCCAAGACATGTTAACTTTGACTTAGGATAGAATATGCCCCTAAAATTTCCTCTTACTAACACATAAGCAGTCAAGGCTTCTGTTCTCTTCTTAAGCCAACAAATATATCTAATCTTAAAGGTAAATAACCAAAGGAATGAACTATAATTAACACCTGTGTTATGTATAAACTGCATCTTCGGAGGATTTACTTAACAAAGAGGAGCCAGCTGACTTGATGAGTGAAGTTTTTTCTAGACAGAAGGATATGAAACTTGTCATTTTATCAAATCCCATTGTACTGGAGGATTTGTGCTATTATCATGGCCAGTTAACCTTGAACTTGTTTCTACGTATTTTACGCTTATAGATATACTAGCATGGTTCTAAGAAGTTCACTTATATTAGGGGAACTAATTCCAAAACACCTTTACTAAAATATGATATTTTTCTAGGTTTGCAAAATGAATTCATCATTTAAAAATACTCATTAATTTTCTCTTCACACTGTAGATATTGATTTATTGATTTTAATGAAGTAAAAGGATTGAAACTAAAAAGTTTATATTTAATGAGTAGACAGTTTCAATTTGACAATGCCAATATATTTTTAAGAAAGCTATAAGAAAATACTACTTTTGTTGTTGTAATCAATTAAGCTTAAATCTGTCCAGAGGGATTTTCTTAGTTACCAACTTGGTAGCCTGCTTTTCACTCTTTATTACAGGTCACTCAAAGAATATATTTACCAAACATGGACCTAGATGGCAAGATGTGCTGTGCTGCGCTTACTCGCTCAGTTGTGCCTGGCTCTTTGTGACTGCCTGTATATAGCCCACCAGGCTCCTCTGTCCATGGAGTTCCCTAGGCAAGAATACTATAATGGGTTGCCATGCCCTCCTCCAGGGGATCTTCCTGACCCAGGGATTGAACCCAGGTTTCCCACATTGCAGGCAGATTCTTTACTGTCTGAGCCACCAAGGAAGCCCAGATGGCAAGATGGAGACTCATTATTTTACCTTTAGTATTAAAGGGTGGCTCAGTTGGTGAAGAATCCGCCTGCCATGCAGGAGATGCAGGTCTGATATCTGGGTCAGGAAAATTCTATATGAGGAAGGGCAAGGCAACTCACTCAGGTGCTCTTGAAACAACTGAGCATGCACGCAGGCACCTGTTTTTGTGGGTATACCTGCAATAAAAATTTTTTACTCTTCTCTTTTGAATATGTAACAGCTTTGCAAAATATTTTGTGAGCAACTATCTCAGTTCTTGAATTTTGATTGAAGGGGTAGAGAAAAGGCATACGCTTTTAGAGTAATTTTTATGATTGTTTTTGTCGTTGTTTAGTCTCTAGGTCATATCCAACACTTTGTGACTCTGGACTGTAGACCACCAGGCCCCTCTTTCCATGGGATCTCACAGGCAAGAATATTGCATTGGGTTGCCATTTTCTTCACCAGGGGATCTTCAGTCTAGACACCAGCTCTTTGGTGGAAGTCAAAGGGCTATGCTTTCAATTAATAAATTAGAGATTGACATATAAATCAAAATATATAATATTGGAGATTTCTCAGGGGTGCAGTGGTAAAGAATCGGCCTGCCAATGCAGGAGACGTAAGAGACTCGAGTTCCATCCCTGGATTGGGAGGATTCCTAGGAGGAGGGAACGGCAACTTGCTCCGTTATTCTTGCCTGGAAAATTCCACGGACAGAAAAGACTGGAGGGCTACAGTCCATGGGGTGACAAAAAGTCAGACATGACTGAGCTACTAAGCACACATGGTTAATTCTATTCATTTCAATCATGGTGAATTTCTTCCACCAAATGAGATTTATTCTTTTACTGTAAAGCAGTACCTTAATATTTGTGTGTATGTGTATGTGTTAATCACTCAGTTGTGTCCAACTCTTTGTGACCCCATGGAATGTAGCCTGCCAGGCTCTCTGTCCACGGAATTCTTCAGGCAAGAATACTGGAGAGGGTAGCCATTCCCTTGCCCAGGGGATCTTCCTGACCTAGGAATGAAACCCAGATCACCTACACTGCAGGTGGATTCTTTACCATCTGAGCCACCAGAGAAGTCCTACTTTAATACTTAAATATTTAATCTTCAAGTAGTGATGTTGGTTGAGTATGTAAGCATCAACTTTTCATATTTCATGGATCTTATTTTACAAAAGCCTCTTGTTATTCTTTGATTTGGGTTTTTTTCAAAATCAGTGTATTTCTCAAGTAACATTATTTTCTAGTAGAATGTTTGAAATTGGGTTACTACAAGTGACACATTTGCATGTAATTTGAACTTTCCCCTCAGCATGGCAACTAGAAGGGGAAGAAATGGTAAGATAATGAAAGAGAAGAGATAGGAAATAGAAAGCATTAATATTTATTATGCTGCTACTGCTGCTGCTAAGTCACTTAGGTCATGTCTGACTCTGTGCAACCCCATAGACGACAGCCCACCAGGCTCCCCCGTCCCTGGGATTCTCCAGGCAAGAACACTGGAGTGGGTTGCCATTTCCTTTTCCAATGCATGATAGAGTGTTCTTTAAACAAGATAAATAATGATTAAAAGATGCAATCTTATAATGTACTGAAAATAAATTCAGTGTGACTCTCAAATTCTCCTCTTTCTCCTTTGAAACATCTCAACATAGTGGTCAACAAGAAACTATTGTCACCTCAATGATCTCTTATTTCTTACCATCCCAACGTCCTCCTTCAACTTAGAATGAGAACTAGCTTTCTGATATGTGAAAATTTGAGATAATGAAAGCAAGGAAGTTAACTGATTTTGGATATGCAAGCCCTGATATTTTAAAGAAAAGAACAGACCTCTAAGAAAGATCATGGTTGAAAGTCTCAACACAAATCTCCTTTATAAAATCATGTTTCATTAGAAAATAGGCAAACAATGGAAAGGATAAAATTAGGAACAACCAGGAGAAATATTGACACAGAAAATCGCCATGGCACAATCTGTTAAAGTCACTCTTGGAAAGACATTGCTTTACACATGTGGAGTTTCTTGTTTTCTCTGTAAATGAGAAAATTAGTTTTAAAACTATCACCTATAATGTAATCATTTTCATGGGTTTCTCATTTGTTTAAATTTGTATTCTTTTTCTTAAATTCTTTGTTCTTTCATATTTGTCATTGCATTTGAATATTATAAGAATGTATTTCAATTATTTAATTTAATAAATATTGATAGCATGCTAAGTCTCTTAGTCATGTCTGACTCTTTGTAACCCTATGGATTGTAGCCTACCAGGCTCCTCTGTCCATGGGATTCTCCAGGCAAGAATACTGGATTGGGTTGCCATGCTCTCCTCCATGGGATATCCCGACCCAAGGATTGAACCTGCATTTCTTGGGTGTCCTGTGTTGGCAGGAGGGTTCTTCACCAGTAGTGCCACCTTGGAAGCCCAAATACTGATAGAGCTCCTACATGTTGAAAGTTGATATACCAGGTTCAGGTGCCCTAAGGGATAGAAAATTCCCCAAAGATAGGATGCTGTGTAGATAAAAATAGCAGATGACTGGCAACAAATGTGACTTATTTTGAGTTCCCACAAAACTTAGCTGTGCTCCATACAGAACGTGTGCATTCTCAGTCACTCAGTAGTGTCCGACTCTTTGTGATCCCATGGACTATAGGCAGCAAGGCTCCTCTGTCCATGGGATTTTTGAGACAAGAATACTGGAGGGGTTTCCATTTCCGCCTCTAGGGGATCTTCCCAACTGAGGATCAAACCAGCATTTTCTGTGTCTCTTGCAGTGGCAAGCAGATTCTTTACCACTGAGCCACTTGGAAGCCCTCCATACAGAGTAGATACCCCTAGATACTTGATGGCTAAAGAAACAAATGGTTCAAATTTATTGCTATACATATTGCCACATTGTCATTGGAAAACTAGCATGGAAAATTTTCAGACTTTGGCACAACTGAACATTTGAATTGTATTACTATTATTACCACTAATAAGATCAATATAAAAATATTTAAAATAAATGGATTTTTTTCCAATGGGGGGAAAATTATTCCACCTGTTTCTGAAGAGCATATATATTTCCTCATCTGGTTTCTGCAATTATAAGTTAAATAAACTGGAAAGAAATTTGACTCACCCTACTTGTTTTAAATTGCCACCCTACTTATTTAACTTATATACAGAGTACATCGTGCAAAATGCCAGGCTGGATGAAGAACAACTTAGCCTCAAGATTGCTGGGAGAAATATCAATAACCTCAGATATGCAGATGACACCACACTTAAGGCAGAAAGCAAAGAAGAACTGAAGAGCCTCTTGATGAAAGTGAAAGAGGAGAGTGAAAAAGTTGGCTTAAAGCTCAACATTCAGAAAACTAAGATTATGGCATCCAGTCCCATCACTTCATGAAAAATAGATGGGGAAACAGTGGAAACAGTGGCAGACTTTATTTTGGGGGGCTTCAAAATCACTGCAGATGGTAGCTACAGCCATTACATTAAAAGACGATCACTCCTTGGAAGAAAAGTGATGACCAACCTAGACAGCATATTAAGAAGCAGAGACATTACTTTGCCAACAAAGGTCCATCTAGTCAAACCATGATTTTTCCAGTAATCATGTATGGATGTGAGAGTTGGACTATAAAGAAAGCTGAGCACAGAATTGATGCTTTTGAACTGTGGTGTTGGAGAAGACTCCTGAGAGTCCCTTAGACTGCAAGGAGATCCAACCAGTCCATCCTAAAGGAGATCAGTCCTGGGTGTTCATTGGAAGGACTGATGTTGAAGCTGAAACTCCAATACTTTGGCCACTTGATGTGAACAACTGACTCATTGGAAAACACCCTGATGCTGGGGAAGAATGAAGGCGGGAGGAGAAGGGGACAACAGAGGATGAGAGAGTTGGCTGGCATCACTGACTCAATGCACATGAGTTTGAGTAAGCTCCCGGAGTTGGTGATGGGCAGGGAAGCCTGGCCTGCTGCAGTCCATAGGGTTGCAAAGAGTTGGACACAACTGAGTGACTGAACTGAACTGAGCTGAACTTATTCTAAATATTTATATTAAAATTTTAAGCTTATTTTTGTACTGAAGAAATAAAGTGCTTAAATGTGATATTAGATTTTTAAAACTTCAAACTTTTGTGTCAGATATTAATTATAACATTTAAAATATTTTTATAGAGTATAATATTTCATGGGGTAAACAATTTTATAAAACATTTTATAGAATAAAGTATTTTATAAGACAAAGTCAATTGTGCTTTATCGCATTCTCAACATGTTTTTTGTTGGAGAATTATACACTCAGCAATCATATATTCAAGTCTCAGGATCTTTTAAACCCTGGTGGCTCAGACAGTAAATTGTCTGCCTACGATGTTGCAGACCCGGGTTTGATCCCTGGATCAGGAAGATCCTCTGGCAAAGGAAATGGCAACCCACTCCAGTACTCTTGCCTGGAAAATCCCGTGGATGGAGGAAACTGGTAGTCTACAATCCATGGGGTCACAAAGAGTCCAACACGACTGAGCGACTAAACTTTCACTTTCACTTAAACTATGCTCATTGTATCCATCTATTGGTTAATTGATCAATCAATTGAAAGATTCCAATGAGCATGATTTGACACTTGAAATTTTATGTCCATAGATTAAATATATTAAAACTGCAAAATATCCTGTGTACCTGTCCAAAAATTTATATTCCAGGTTTCTCCACAGTTGTATCTAAATGTTTTATGCTCAGGTAAATATCCTGCTGTTTGAGACATAGCATATTCTGTATTACTTCTAATCTTTGATTTCTATAGAAAACATAACTTACTATCAAACTGTTCAATGCTAGATAAACATATATTTTTAAAAATCATTTTTGGAAGCCTTCTGGCAAATACCTTAGAAAGAGTGTACATTAAATTCTCATACTCAAAAATACAACATAACAGTTGAAATATTATTGGTACATATTTTAAAAGACATATTGATGGTCAAAAGAAGATTAACTCTTTCTGGGGAGCAGAATGGAATGTAAATGCCAGAAAAAGACCTTGAAGAAGCAAGTCTAAGACTCCACTACTGTAACTGATTCATAACATCATTGTGTTCAGCTCTCATGAGATGTAGCTGTTTCATTTGCTGTGAGGAAACAGAGAACTAGGTCTGCAATCGGAGGCTGGAAATATAATAACTTGGACTCTGGTTAGGATCTGGCAATAATATATGAGCAATACCCTCAACGAGGGTAGCTATAATCCTCCAACCATGAGCTGGGCCAAATGACACCCTGATTTTCAAAACAGATGGGTTATATTTCCTCAAGACAACAGTACAAAATCAGAAATACAATACTTGGTTCTCATCTGAGAACCCTGGGGTCCTGGAAAAATAAGTACAGAGAAATCAAATATGGAGGAGTAAGCATGGAAGGAAAATATCCAACCAGTCAAGAAATTCCTTCCCAAAATATGACTGCCATGAGAAAAATTAATTTAATGGAAGGATCTCAGTGAGAGATCACTTCTGAAGAAACATAAATAAAAGAATAATCTGGAAAGGAATTAACATAAACTGAATATTTTTTTCTAAAAAAATGGCTAGCATTCTAAAAATAAACAGAAGGCTATGAAACAAAAACAGTTGGATATGAATCAAGAACTGTTGGATATGGAAAAAGAAAGCATTAGTAATCTCATAAACAAGAAAACTCAAATGTATTATCACTAGCTTGTAGATGAAATTGTTTGCTCCTTTGAGATTGAATGAATGGAAGTGAACTTTGTCATGAGAGAATCTGGAATTTCACAGGGTTATTATCCACTAAACAACCCCAAATTAGATCCCACCAATAAAGCTTTAATTTTGCCTGGTAGAAGAAAATAGAGTTAAGATTCAACATCAAGCTTTCCCGAGTCAATGAAGTATCTTCCTCCTAAACCATATTAATAACCCCTAACCTAACAATGCTTTGAAAAGCCCATGTTAGTTGAGTTGCCTGGCGAAAATCAGAGCTGGGAGGGGAAAAGAGCAGTATATATCTAAAGTATTTATTTAAAGCTGAGTAAACTGGTCATATACTAAGATTTCCTAAAACCCAGGATCTTACAGTCACCTACTTGAAAGAGCCACACATCTTAGGCTTCTGCTGAACTCTGACCATCATTTGCTACTTTCAGGGTCCTCCAAGCTCCCTAGGGCACTACTATTTCATTTAGACACTGTTTCCGGTGAGGGGTGGGGTGGGGAAGTCATCTGTCAGATGACTATTCGAGTACTATTTTTACAATAAAAACTGTAATGATTGCAATAGCTTAAACGGTTCCAGAACATTTGCTAAATTATTTTATGCATACAGGACTCTACTTAATACTAAATAAGAAGAAATCATAGGTGCAGCCCATTTAGGCCCTCAGGGTCTGGACCGTGTGGTATGTTAGCAATGTTCAGCGAGCCAAGAAGCTGTCACCACCACGATTGCTGGTGCCAAGAGAGGCCTGAGCAGACTGCTCAGTGCTGGCACTCTTCTATTCCTGACAGAGATACTGATGATGGCAAGGACACCACTGCTGTTGTTCTGGTCCTTGTCAGAACAAGAAATCACAAGTACGTTCCCTTGAAACAGTGTCTCAGTATCTTCTAGGAACCAAATACAAAGCTCTCTTAGGGGATCAGAGACAGGTTGAAGGCTGCAGCTAAGCACTGTAGACACAATGCTTTAACTTCTATGCTTCTTTCTTTTCTAATGGTAAATAAACATATGAGAATTTGAGAAGAGATTCATCCTTCTACCTAATTCCCCAAATTATAATTCCATCACTAAATTATTTACATAGCAAATAAAAGATCAGATAATCAGAGTTTAGGCAAGTATTCAATACTTATAGCCAATAAAAGAAAAAAAAGTAAAGCATAATTAAGTCAGTTCAGTCACTCAGTCATGTCTGACTCTTTGTGACCCCATGAACCGCAGCATGCCAGGCCTCCCTGTCCATCACCAACTTCCAGAGTCTACCCAAACCAAACCCATGTCCATTGAGTCGGTGATGCCATCCAACCATCTCATCCTCTGTGGTCCCCTTCTCCTCCTGCCCTCAATCTTTCCCAGCATCAAGGTCTTTTCAAATGAGTCAGCTCTTTGCGTCAGGTGGCCAAAGCATAATTAAGGTACCAGTCAAATCTGAGCCAACCTGTTACACAAGAATTGACAATATCCTATCAAGGCAGGCATTTAGCAATAAGAATGTTATAAGTGATTTTTCCGTAACCAGTTATAAAGTGTATCGCTGAATATAATTGATATTCTTAGTTTTAATACATACAGTTTGTGCAGCATTAAGAGGGTATGTTTTGCAACTTGTCTTCTTAAGATAGTAATGCTCAGTCACTCAGTCACGTCCGGCTCTGTGACCCTATGGACTGTAGCCCCCCAGGCTCCTCTGTCCATGAGATTTCTCAGGCAAGAATACCGGAGTGTGTTGCCGTTTCCTTCTCCAGTGGATCTTCCTGACCCAGGGATTGACCCCTCATCTCCTGCATTGGCAGGCAGATTACTTACCACTGTGCCACCTGGGAAGTCCCTAAGATTGTAGATCAGATAGTATTATTTTTTCACCTTCATGTTAACAACAAAACCTACAGGGAACACCAATCATGATATTGATAAGATTCTGAATTTTTTCAACAACAAAGAAATTTCTGTGCTTTTGCCATTACTTTGTGACCTCCTAATATGTATCAGGAAAATTTAAATACATATATAATTATATATAAAATGTATACGTGTGTACACTAAATAGAAGCTCTGCCTTCTGAGAAAATATGAATTCTGGATTACTGAAGGGAGTATTTAGCATACTGAGAGGTATAACTGGCAATATGACATGTCCACAGTGAAATTTATTTTCTTTTATTAATTTTAAGGAGAAACTCTTGAATTAAAAGATGAAAGGATTTTCTGAATGGAATTATTTTTAACCCTGTGCCATTCTAATGAATTTAATCACATATTAATAATGATATAATGAAAACTTATTGTGTTCTGGAGGTTGAATATATTCGAACATGCAATTTGTTCTGGGAATAGTAGTCATGGAATGAAGTGAGCAGCCTTTATCTTATCATGATTTGTTATTTGCAATTAGTAAAAAGAAAGAAAAACTTTAAAATGAAAGGTGATTCCTACTTTTTTGGAGTTAAATATATGGTGCTAATGGTAAAGAATCTGCCTGCTAATGAAGGAGACATAAGAGAGGCAAGTGCAATCCGTGGCTGGGAAAGATTCCCTGGAGGAAGACATGGCACCCACTCCAGTATTCTTGCCTGGAGAATCCCATGGACAGAGAAGCCTGGCAGGCTATGATCCATAAGGTCACAAAGAGGCAGACATGACTGAAGCGACTTAACATACACACACATACATATTATATAGAATTCCGGTAACAATAGTACAGACACATTTTTATTACTAATTCACTTTTTTCTTTGTTAAAAGAAAATTTGGGGGAATTTAACTTGTTCTCTTTCTCTTTTCCTTCCTTCCTATCTTTCTTTCTCTTCTTTTACTTTTTATCATGTTGATCTTTTAAATTGTGTCACAAAGCTCATCTTTTGAGGAATTTCATCCTCTTTGAGGAGTTAATAATTTATCATCTTTGCATCATTATACAAATTAACCACAATACAACATCTTTCTCTGGGTAACCTTTGCAACTGTAAATGGTAAAATTGTTTTAGCAGCTTGCACAAATCGTTAGTCAGGGAGATTTTAATTAAATATTAAGTGATAATTGCCCTTCATAAGCAAATTTAGTGTGTGGGATGTAACAGATAAATGGAAAAATAGAAATATTGGTTTTGTTTATTTGGGTTTAGTTGTATTGAGGTCTTAATTGGTCACAGATCTTCAGAGGAGCTAGAAAGTATAGAAGAAGGTAGTACATGTTGTGGCATAGCTTTTGTTTTTGTTTTTTTTTTTAAATCTCACAGCTAAACAACACTTTTAGGAACATGCTTCTCTTCTTCATGTGAGCCTCGTGATGGTGAAAAGTGAAAAACTGACAACTTTGGAGAAGTAAGTCTCCCATCCGGAGAAGGGGGTCCCAGATTGACAGTGACAGGGCTAAAGTTTTCTATCTCACCTCCACCAGTTCATCTCAGCCAAGCAGGAGCTGATAGCCTTTCAAATGCCTGTTAAGGATCCACATCCCAAGACCCAGTCAGCTCCTGGCCTCTCTGCAGAGACAACCAACAGGGGAGCTAATTACTGCCGGTGTGTAATGAAGACCACCTCATCCAGGAGTAGCTGAACTGAGGTCATTTCTCTGACAGCTATCCCATGTCCTGACTGTGAACAGCTATTAACCAGTGAGGACTTGCTCCCAGTAGTGTTCAGGTGGGGATTTACAGAAGAGACCCAGAAGTAAAGACTCTATAATGAATCCCTGGAGTTATCCAAGTGTCCACTAGCCTTGCTGCAGTTCTGAAATGAGATCTTAAAAATCCCTGCATTCTTTTTCACTTTACCCACTGTAGATTATGCTCTCTGTCTGTCCCCATTTCTCTCTGCATAAGCAGTTTTAGGCTTTATTTAAGTGTTGCATTTCCAAGTGTTCATGACTGTGTGCAGGGCTCACCACACATCACTCATGCCTTATTTTACAGGGTGAGCAAGTAATTAGCATCTTTCACAATTAGCCAGGATTTGCTCTGCTAATTTCATTCCCCGATGAAGGTGCTAACTTGGCGTGAAACTGTAATATGTTGGGTGATTTATTAATTCTCCACTGATGGGTGGAAATCACATGTTTGTGCCTTTACTGTTGAGAAAGTTAACAGCATCCATTTGTAAGAGATGGTATTTGAAAAGTGATGTTGGTGTGATTGAATGTGTGAATGTATAATGAAGTCAACCCAGATAGCCTCTTTCTGATTAAATTGTATTAAAATTATGTGGCAGTTGTTTGGAAAGGGACTCTTAAGAAAGAAATATGCACTTATCTTTTAAGAATGGCTGTCAGTCATGGTGTCTGTCACTGGGGGCTATAGCAGAAAAAGTCATACCTGTTTTTTAAGCAACAAATAGAAGAAACCATACTGATATGAAGACTATTTGCCTAAACAAGCTGTAATATACAACTTTTAACAACACAGGAAGCAAATTCCTTTAACAAATCCCCCAATTAAGAAATTTGACACTTATACTGTTAGATTTACTGTTATGGCTTTCCCTGATCTTATTTCCACTCTAAGCATAAACTTTTGATATTATGGTTGAGAATTCAAAATTTCTTGACTATACTGAAAGCAAGGCTTTTGACAGAACTTCTCCTGTTGTTTCTCCTCACTGATCCTGAGGTTCCAAAAGAATGTTAATTGTTTTTAAACAGTTATTTTATCCAGGAGAAATCTGGAGGACATCACCTTAGTTCAGTTCAGTTCAGTCACTCAGTCGTGTCTGACTCTTTGAGACCTCATGCGACCCTCTTTGCAGCAAGTCAGGCTTCTCTGTCCATCACCAACTCCCAGAGCTTGCTCAAACTCATTTCCATGGAGTTGGTGATATCATCCAACTATCTCAGTCTCTGTCGTCCCATTCTCCTCCTGCCTTCCAGCTTTCCCAGCATCAGGGTCTTTTTTTCAATGAGGCAGTTCTTCGCATCATGTAGCCAAAGTATCAGATCTTCAGCTTCAGCATCAGTCCTTCCAATGAATATTCAGGATTGATTTCCTTTAGGATGGACTGGTTGGATCTCCCTGCTGTCCAAGGGACTCTCAAGAGTCTTCTTTAACACCACAGTTCAAAAACATCAATTCTTCAGTGCTCAGCTTTCTTTATGGTTTAACTCTCACATCCATACATGACTACTGGAAAAACCACAGCCTAGACTAGAAAGACCTTTGTTGGCGAAGTAATTTGTCTGCTTTTTAATATGCTGTCTAGTTTGTCATAGCTTTTCTTCCAAAGAGCAAGCGTCACTGAGTTTCATGACTGCAGTCACCATCTGCTATGATTTTGGAGTCCAAGCAAATAAAGTCTCTCACTGTATCCATTGTTTTCCCCATCTATTTGCCATGAAGTGATGGGACCAGATGCTATGACCTTAGTTTTTTAAATGTTGAATTTTAAACCAGCTTTTTCACTCTCCTCTTTCACTTTCATCAAGAGGCTCTTTAGTTCCTTTTCGCTTTCTGCCATAAGTGTGGTGTCATCTGCATATCTGAGGTTATTGATATTTCTCCTGGAAATCTTGATTCCAGCTTGTGCTTCATCCAGCCTGGCATTTCGCATGACATACTCTGCATATAAGTTAAATAAGTAGGGTGACAATATATAGCCTTGACGTACTCTTTTTCCAATTTGGAACCAGTCCGTTGTCTCATGTCCAGTTCTAACTGTTGCTTCTTGACCTGCAAACAGATTTATCAGGAGGCAGGTAAGGTGATCTGGTCAATGATGGGGAAACTGACATTATGTGCCATTTGGTGAGAGGCTTCAAGAAGAACATTTTGTGCAGTATTCTTGCTCCAGATTAGAGAATCAAATGTCAGATACTCATTGAAAAGAAATAGCAGAACTCAAGGAATATACTGTTAAATAACTTTTCCTAAATAATTTTGACATAGTCTTTAACAGGATTAATGTCTGGAAAGAAAATGACCGGTTTAGGAATGGTGTCAGATTAAAGGAGACTGAGAGATATGAAAACTAACATGGGTGATTTCCTGTTAGATTCTTGTTGAAGCACATTGCAAAAGAATTTTTTATTGAGACAATTTGATAGCCCTTGAATATGGACTTTACATTAGACAATAGTATTGCATCAATTTAAATTTAACTTTATAAGTTTACTGTGATTATGTAAGATAATGTGTTTGTTCTATGAAAATATACAGTGAAAAATTTAGTGGTAAATGGTCATTAGACCTAAAACTTACTCTCAAGTGATTTAGTAAACAAACAAATAAATAAAATACATATATGTCTATGCACTGTGTGTCTATTAAGAAAAAGTGAAGGAGAGGAAAAGCACATACAGGGAATTATAGCCATTATCCTGTAATAATCTCTAATGGAATATAACCCACAAAAATACTGGATCACTATGCTGTACACCGGAAACTAACATGATGTTTTTAGTATTAGTGTCAAGTATACTTCAATAATATATTAAATTATAAAAAGCATGAATGGCAAGTTGATTTTTTGAACTTTACATGTTGACAAATGACTTTTATTTTAACATCATTCTCTATTTGCATCTTAGGTGGGTAGACAAGTCTTACTAAGACTTCCAATCTTTTCCAATATCCCTTCAAGTCCTAAGAACATGGAACAACAACCGAAGTGCCCGTCAACTGGTGATCAGCTTTAAAACTGGATTCTCTATATGTATATATACATTAGATATATATGCATAAATATATAATGGAATATTACTTCACCATAGAAAATAATGGAGTTCTGCCATTTGCAGCAATATGGATACACTTAGAGCATATGTTGCTTACTGAAATAAGTCAGACAGAGGAAGACATGTACTGTTAAATATCATTATATGTGGGATTAAGAAAAACCACAAATGAATGTAGATGCCACACAGAAATAGACTCATGGATACAGAGAACGTTCTTGTGATACCAAAAGGAAGAGGGAAGTGGTAGGAGACAAATGAGGCGTATGGGGTGAACCAGCTACCATACGCACATTTAAGGAGTGTTCTGTCTGAAACTTTGTAATAGGTAAAAAAGAAATTTCTAAACAAAGATCAATGGTTGCTATTCCAAATTAAGGCTACATAACGCATATAATCACAGTGTTTTCTCAATATGATATTAATCAAAGTATGCCATTAAACATCTGAGAATGTTATTTAATTGTAATAATATATACATTGGAGAGTGAGATTTAAAAAATACGATAAGACTTTTCTGGGAGGATAATAAGAGGTGAAAGTTTGGTACCATGCAATGATTCTTTGAGTGTAAGTCTTCATCCATTACAGAAACTAATAAATAACATCTAAAACTAAATAAAAAATGGTAATATAAATATATTATATACAATATAGAGGTAGTAAAAAATCAAACGGTCCAAAGTACCAAGGAATGGAATTTAGGATTGGGAAAGGGAGGAGCAGAGGCTACTAATTTTTATCAAAAATCTAAATTACTATTTGATCTTTTAAGAACATGTACATCTTGCTGGGAAAGATTGAAGTCACAAGGAGAAGGGGACGAGGATGAGGTGGTTGGATGGCATCACCAATTCAATGGACATGAGTTTGAGCAAACTCCAGGAGACGGTGAAGGGCAGGAAGGTGTACTACAGTCCATGGCATTGCAAAGAGTTGCGAAGAGCTGGACACAGCTTAGTGACTGAATAACAGCAACAATAATATCTATCATTTGGATAAAAAATTTAATTAAGCCCACTATATATAAAAGTTAAAACAAAAATATAAAAAAGAATTCAGGAGTTATTATGTAGTTATTATGTATTGGAGAAGGGACAGGCTACCCACTCCAGTATTCTTGGGCTTCCCTGGTGGCTCAGACAGTAAAGAATCTGCCTGTAAAGCAGGAGACCTGGTTTGATCCCTGGGTTGGGGAGATCCCCTGGAGAAGGGAATGGCAACCTACTCCAGCACTGTCTCCTAGAGAATTCCATGGACACGGGAGCCTGGCAGGCTACAGTCCATGGAGTCACAGAGAGTCGGACATGATTGAGTGACATTCACTTCATAATGAGAAAGACAAAGAAGACGTAGATGAAAATAAGATGAAGGGAGCGTTTTTAGAAAGTAAGAGTAATTTAAATGGTTTCATAGAATGAAAGGAAGAAATCAGAACAGAGAGAAACGGAAAATGATTGTTGACATGTCAGAGAAAAACTAGGGGATCGACTTTTCCTAGAAATCAACCTCAGGCAGGGGAAATCCCTCACTGCCTGAGACACTAACGAGGACAGTACTAAGAGGGCAGTTCAGTTCAGTTCAGTTCAGTTGCTCAGTCGTGTCCGACTCTTTGTGACCCCATGAATCGCAGCACTACAGGCCTCCCTGTCCATCACCATCTCCCGGAGTTCACTCAGACTCACGTCCATCGAGTCAGTGATGCCATCCAGCCATCTCATCCTCTGTCATCCCCTTCTCCTCCTGCCCCCAATCCCTCCCAGCATCAGAGTCTTTTCCAAGGAGTCAACTCTTCGCATGAGGTGGCCAAAGTACTGGAGCTTCAGCTTTAGCATCATTCCTTCCAAAGAAATTCCAGGGTTGATCTCCTTCAGAATGGACTGGCTGGATCTCCTTGCAGTCCAAGGGACTCTCAAGAGTCTTCTTCAACACCACAGTTCAAAAGCATCAATTCTTCGGCGCTCAGCCTTCTTCACAGTCCAACTCTCACATCCATACACGACCACTGGAAAAACCATAGCCTTGACTAGACGGACCTTAGTCGGCAAAGAAATGTCTCTGCTTTTGAATATACTATCTAGGTTGGTCATAACTTTTCTTCCAAGGAGTAAGCGTCTTTTAATTTCATGGCTACAATCACCATCTGCAGTGATTTTGGAGCACGAAAAAATAAAAGTCTGACACTGTTTCCACTGTTTCCCTATCTATTTCCAATGAAGTGATGGGACCGATGCCATGATCTTCATTTTCTGAATGTTGAGCTTTAAGCCAACTTTTTCTCTCTCCTCTTTCACTTTCATCAAGAGGCTTTTTAGTTCCTCTTCACTTTCTGCCATACAGGTGATGTCATCTGCATATCTGAGGTTATTGATATTTCTCCCAGCAATTTTGATTCCAGCTTGTGTTTCTTCCAATCCAGCATTTCTCATGATATACTCTGCATATAAGTTAAATAAGCAGGGTTACAATATACAGCCTTGATGTACTCCTTTCCCAATTTGGAATCAGTCCGTTGTTTCGTGTCCAGTTCTAACTGTTGCTTCCTGACCTGCATATAGGTTTCTCAAGAGGCAGGTCAGGTGGTCTGGTATTTCTATCTCTTTCAGAATTTTCCACAGTTTATTGTGATCCACATAGTCAAAGGCTTTGGCATAGTCAATAAAGCAGAAATAGATGTTTTTCTGGAACTCTCTTGCTTTTTCCATGATCCAGCGGATGTTAGCAATTTGATCTCTGGCCCCTCTGCCTTTTCTAAAACCAGCTTGAACATCAGGGAGTTCATGGTTCACGTATTGCTGAAGTCTGGCTTGGAGAATTTTGAGCATTACTTTACTAGCATGTGAGATGAGTGCAATTGCATGGTAGTTTGAGCATTCTTTTGTATTGCCTTTCTTTGGAATTGGAATGAAAACTGACCTTTTCCATTCCTGTGGCCACTGCTGAGTTTTCCAAATTTGCTGGCATATTGAGTGCAGCACTTTCACAGCATCATCTTTCAGGATTTGAAATAGCTCAACTGGAATTCCATCACCTCCACTAGCTTTGTTCATAGTGATGCTTTCTAAGGCCCACTTGACTTCACATTCCAAGATGTCTGGCTCTAGATGAGTGATCACACCATCGTGATTATCTGGGTCATGAAGATCTTTTTTGTACAGTTCTTCTGTGTATTCTTGCCACCTCTTCTTAATATCTTCTGCTTCTATTAGGTCCATACCATTTCTGTCCTTTATTGAGCCCATCTTTGCATGAAATGTTCCCTTGGTATCTCTAATTTTCTTGAAGAGATCTCTAGTCTTTCCCATTCTGTTGTTTTCCTCTATTTCTTTGCATTGATCGCTGAAGAAGGCTTTCTTATCTCTTCTTGCTATTCTTTGGAACTCTGCATTCAGATGCTTATATCTTTCCTTTTCTCCTTTGCGTTTCACCTCTCTTCTTTTCACAGCTATTTGTAAGGCCTCCCCAGAGAGCCATTTTGCTTTTTTGCATTTCTTTTCCATGGGGATGGTCTTGATCCCTGTCTCCTGTACAATGTCACCTACCTCATTCCATAGTTCATCAGGCAATCTATCTATCAGATCTAGGCCCTTAAATCTATTTCTCACTTCCACTGTATAATCATAAGGGATTTGATTTAGGTCATACCTGAATGGTCTAGTGGTTTTCCCTACTTTCTTCAATTTGAGTCTGAATTTGGTAATAAGGAGTTCATGATCTGTGCCACAGTCAGCTCCTGGTCTTGTTTTTGTTGACTGTATAGAGCTTCTCCATCTTTGGCTGCAAAGAATAGAATCAATCTGATTTCAGTGTTGACCATCTGGTGATGTCCCTGTGTAGAGTCTTCTCTTGTGTTGTTGGAAGAGGGTGTTTGCTATGTCCAGTGCATTTTCTTGGCAAAACTCTATTAGTCTTTGCCCTGCTTCATTCTGCATTCCAAGGCCAAATTTGCCTGTTACTCCAGGTGTTTCTTGACTTCCTACTGTTGCATTCCAGTCCCCTAGAATGAAAAGGACATCTTTTTTGAGTGTTAGTTCTACAAGATCTTGTAGGTTTTCAAAGAACCGTTCAACTTCAGCTTCTTCAGCATTACTGGTTGGGGCATAGCCTTGGATAACTGTGATATTGAATGATTTGCCTTGGAGACGAACAGAGATCATTCTGTCGTTTTTGAGATTGCATCCAAGTACTGCATTTCGGACTCTTTTGTTGACCATGATGGCTACTCCATTTCTTCCGAGGAGCAGAGGCTGCGCAGGCACAGGAGGGCCTAGAGGAGCTATCCCACGTTCAAGGTCAGGAATGGCGGTGGTATGGAGACACCGCTCATCCAAGGTAAGGAGCAGCGGCTGTGCTTTTCTGGAGCAGCCGTGAAGAGATACCCCCCGCCCAAGGTAAGAGAAACCCAAGTATGATGGTAGGTGTTGCAAGAGGGCATCAGAGGGCAGACACACTGAAACCGTACTCACAGAAAACTGGTCAGTCTAATCACACTAGGACCACAGCCTTGTCTAACTCAATGAAACCAATCCATGCCCGTGGGGCAACCCAAGACGGGAGGGTCATGGTGGAGAGGTCTGACAGAATGAGGTCCACTGGAGAAGGGAATGGCAAGCCACTTCAGTATTCTTGCCTTGAGAACCCCATGAACAGTATGAAAAGACAAAATGATAGGATACCAAAAGAGGAACTCCTCAGGTCATTAGGTGCCCAATATGCTATTAGAGATCAGTGGAGAAATAACTCCAGAAAGAATGAAGGGATGGAGCCAAAGCAAAAACAATACCCAGATGTGGATGTGACTGGTGATAGAAGCAAGATCTGATGCTGTAACGATCAATATTGCATAGGAACCTGGAATGTCAGGTCCATGAATCAAGGCAAATGGGAAGTGGTCAAACAAGAGATGGCAAGGGTCAACGTCGACATTCTAGGAATCAGCGAACTAAAATGGACTGGAATGGGTGAATTTAACTCAGATGACCATTATATCTACTACTGCGGGGAAGGAATCCCTCAGAAGAGGACAGAGATAGACATAAAGAAGTACAGTTGGAATAGCTCATGCTTGATAGACATTTTATTTTTTCTTTGGGTTAGTGAAGGAAGATGCTGAACTAGATTTGAAGATGGCTGGAGGGTAATCCCCAGGTGGCCCTGTGTTAAAGGATCCACCTGCCAATGTAGGAGCCACAGGAGACACAGAGTTTCCACCTCTGGGTGGGGAAGATCCCTGGAGGAGGAAATGGCAACCCACTTCAGTATTCTTGCCAGATTGAGCACTGATGCTCAGAGGATAATCAGGGACTATCCAACAGCATGCAGCAACAGAGTGTGGAAGAGTAGAGACTGAATCTATCTAAGGTTAGAGTATTTCAGGGTGGGTTGGGCACAGGAGTTGAAAATGCTGGCAGGAAAGTGGTTGAAATTTATCATCAAAGGTAGTAGGGAACCCTCTTACACTGTTGGTAGGAATACAAACTACGGAGAACAGTGTGGAGATTCCTTAAAAAACTGGAAATAGAACTGCCATATGACACAGCAATCCCACTGCTGGGCATACACACTGAGGAAACCAGAATTGTAAAAGACATGTGGACCCCAATGTTCATCACAGCACTGTTTACAATAGCCAGGACATGGAAGCAACCTAGATGTTCATCAGCAGACAAATGGATAAGAAAGCTGTGGTACATATACACAATGGAGTATTCAGTTCAGTTCAGTTCAGTTCAGTCGCTCAGTTGTGTCTGACTGTTTGTGACCCCATGAATCGCAGCATGCCAGGCCCTCCTGTCCATCACCAACTCCCAGAGTTTACCCAAACTCATGTCCATCGAGTCGGTGGTGCCATCCAGCCATCTCATCCTCTGTCGTCCCCTTCTTCTCCTGCCCCCAAGCCCTCCCAGCATCAGGGTCTTTTCCAATGAGTCAACTCTTCGCATGAAGTGGCCAAAGTACTGGAGTTTCAGCTTTAGCATCAGTCCTTCCAATGAACACCAAGGACTGATCTTCTTTAGGATGGACTGGTTGGATCTCCTTGCAGTCCAAGGGACTCTCAACAGTCTTCTCCAACATCACAGTTCAAAAGCATCAGTTCTTCGGTGCTCAGCTTTCTTCACAGTCCAACTCTTACATCCATACATGACCACAGGAAAAACCATAGCCTTGACTAGACAGATCTTTGTTGGCAAAGTAATGTTTCTGCTTTTTAATATGCTATCTAGGTTGGTCATAACTTTCCTTTCAAGGAGTAAGTGTCTTTAAATTTCATGGCTGCAATCACCATCTGCAGTGATTTTGGAGCCCAAAAACTCAGCCATTAGAAAGAATACATTTTAATCAGTTCTAATGAGGTGGATGAAACTGGGACCTATTATACAGACTGAAGTAAGCCAGAAAGAAAAACACCAATACAGTATAATAAAGCATATATTTGGAATTTAGAAAGATGGTAACGATAACCCTGTATGCGAGACAGCAAAAGAGACACAGATGTATTGAATAGTCTTTTGAACTCTGTGGGATAGGGAGAGGGTGGGATTATTTTATAGAATGGCATTGAAACATGTATATTATCATATGTGAAACGAATTGCCAGTCCAGGTTCACTGCATGATACAGGATGCTCGGGGCTGGTGCACTGGGATGACCCAGAAGGATGGGATGGGGAGGGAGGTAGGAGGGAGGTTCAGGATGGGGAACACATGTACACCCGTGGCAGATTCATGTCAATGTATGGCAAAACCAATACAATATTGTAAAGTAATTAGCCTCCAATTAAAATAAATATATTAAAAAAAAGTAATAGGATTCTGCTGGAAATAAACTGGGATCGACTTTTTTTGTTTTTGGTGTAGCTCTCCTTTGGTGAAAGAGGCAATCTAGGTCTATTATAAATGAAGATATAGTCAACATTGTTTGACATGATGCCTAGAAGTTATATGTAATCATGAAATAGAGATAATACGGTGAAAATTAAACTATTGAGCAAATGTGCTGACCATTGCCCTTTTCTATCAAATATGAACAATTTTGAAGCAAGATGTAGTAAGAATCATGTAGGACTTTTTTTACTATAGCAAAAAATTTTTATATTATTTTGACATGTATAAATGAATAATTTTTTTCCTGCTGATCTTTCTGTGGTGAGAGATTATGTATGTATGTGTAAGCTTGTGTGCATACCATGTGCAGGTACCATAATTGTGATCTGAAGGCTGGTTATGACTTATGCATGCGTCATAGATTTCTACTTTGGTGCCAGTGCCAGCCTTCCCTCTGACACCACTCGGAGCTCTGCTTGCATCTCTGCCTGACCTATTGTGGCTGAGACACAATAGGAGTTTCTCATTAAACATGCTCCACAGCTGGAATCTTATCTGCAGTATGAGCCAAGGGACTCTAATCTTTCGACTGGACTCTAGAAGGCTGTCTATTCAGTTTTGCATGCTGCTTAATCAATTGCCGTTTTGGACATAAAGGACATCTGTCTTTGGAAACAAAATGAAATTATTTCTTCTTTGGTAATTTGTTTGAATCCAATTTTTTCTGTTAATTATATATGTATACATATATATAATCTAAAAGGAGAGGCTTAAGTGACTTTTACTACATGCATTATAGAAAAAATGTGTTTTAATCTTTTTGAAATAATGAAAAAAGTTAGTAACATCTCTTTCTCTAAAACACAAATGACTAAAAACAAGGAGAAAATTATAGTGTTGAGATTTATCAGCTTTTTTTTCAAGATGAAGAATTATAAAAACTCATAATTCTTAGCTTAAATGCTCTTTTTAGTAAAACTGCTTAGGTTTTATGAGACTTTATTTGCAATAATAAAAATATTCACACACTGTTCAAGCAAGAAAGCTGTTTTTCTTACATTCTATGCATTTCATCTTCAAAATAATTTCTGCTTTGCATTTAATATATTGAAGAAAATGCAGGGAATTTGATATCTATATGTATAAAATTTCTGTCAATAAATTAACAGATCATGAAGAATATTTTCAATGCACTGTATGGCTTGATTTTCTTGTCCAGAAAAATAAAATCCAAACAGAGTGAGATGAAACCTTAACTTTGTTTCAGTTCTGATTTCTCTTTCCAATTGTTCCACTGACTTGAATATATTATTTCATACATTCAGACTTCAGTTGTTTCATCTGAACAACTGAAAAGCACTTTCTCCTGAAATACAGTGGTTCCATTCTTGCAAAAGGAAATGACCACTTTCCTATAAATTCGAAGTCCTCTTCTCAGTTATTATCTTAATGACATCTTTTACAAGTTTGGTACATTTCATCCTTCCTGAGATTCCTTGCCAGGGCTGCTTCTCGTGTATACAGTCCTGCCTTGAAACTTAACGGCTTTTGCATCTGTTACTGCTCTTTTCTGGTCCTTTCCCACTTTTAATAACTCCCACTCCTTCCTCAGCCCTACTTCCGAGTGTCCCCATGACACTTCCCTGGATACAGCTGATCAGCTCATTATGGCATCCTCTTTTGTTTCTTTTTTTTTTCTTTGTATTTACTTTCCTCATTCTGTTGTTAAGAATAATGCTTTAGGATAATATTTCAGGACATAGAAGATTTGCCAGTGGAAAATAACAAAATGCAATAAATTAATTGGTTTCTCAAGGTGGAAGGAAATAGGTGATTTAGATTGTTAAGGAGATTTCAATAGTTTCCTAAATATTCTAAAATGAGCCAGAAGCACCAGTGAGTTGTTCATTCACTCTTACATCTTTTTATTCTCTGCTCACTAGAGTGGATATTAGAAAGAAAAAAAAAATTGATTTCTTTTCCTAGAGTAATTAGAAGACAAAAGCCGGGTTGGACTGAGAGAAATAAAGAGAATCGATACCACTTTCTCAGTTTTTCATTCCCTAACCACAAAGATTGCAGTGAGGTTACTTGTATTCTTTCATGCAGCACTACTTTTTTTCAAAGAGTGGCTTAAATCAACATGCATACAGTCAATATAAGTGTACTTAAAACTTTAAAAAGAGATGCAGTTTTGATTACACAATTACTAATTCTGTCACTGACTGCAGTGGTTATATTTCCTAACTTCTGGAATAAGGCACATATATCTAAGAAAGTCTTGTTTTAACAAGGATAGTTTGCTTTCTTAATCCTGAATATTTCATTTTTATTTCTAATGCCTTTTTTCATATCTTCATTAGCTCTTTTATAGATGACTTCCAAATTTTATTTCCATCTGCAACTTCATGACTAACATACACACCCTATTACAAAACTATTCAGGGCTTGACTAGCTCACATTTTCAATGTGAGGGTATATGAATTTGAATAATTTATTTAAAGATGGTATCATCACATTCACTCCCAAGAAGGTTCTCCTTCAGATTTTCTACACTGATGTACTTCAGCTCAACACTTATTCAGTCTTTTCGTGCTGAGAAGCATGGAGCTAACTTTGATCCTTTTCCTTCAACTCTTTTTATCTAGTCTGATCTCAAATCATGACATATTTTTCTTCGCAATATCCCAGGGAAAACAGATTTGAAACTTGAGGAGAATGGTTACAAGTCGATACGTTAAGAGGAAAATAAAAGAGAAATAACTGGGTGTTCAGCTCATTGCATTCTAAAGATTACAGAATGTCCTTGGAAGAGGTCAAGGGACCATGGGACCTAGCCAGTGAAGAAGAGTAAAGACAAAAGTAAGGAATTGGGGTAATGTAATGTCATGCAAGTTTAGAAAGGAAACTAAACAATATTTGGAATTTTCTAAGATCAATCTTACTATTATGTAGAAAAGATTGAATAAAGGAGTTTACAGTGATCAGGTGTGTGTTTAGAAAGACAATGAATAGAATGGTTTTGCACTTTTATTTTGTTGATGCAAATTACAGTAATAGGTTTTCTAATGTTACAACATCTTTACATTTCTAGATTTATTAAATTACTCTTTTCTTAACTACATAGCATCTAAATCTCTTTGTAATATTTGACTCTCTTACCCTTTTCTAACACCCTTCTCTTACACCTTCCCTGGTGGTTCAGATGGTAAAGAATCTGTCTGCAATGCAAGAGGCCTGGGTTTGATCCCTGGGTTGGGCAGATCCCTTGGAGAAGGGCATGGCAACCCACACCAGTATTCTTGCCTGGATAACCCCATGGATGGAGGAGCCTGGCATGTTACAGTCCATGGGGTTGCAAAGAGTTGAACATGAACGATTATCACAACTTTTACTTTTCTTTTAATTTTCTCTAAAATTTGTATAAAACATTTGCTTGAAGTTTTCATAGAATTTAGCTATGTTTTTCATTGATCTAGACAGAGGTAATGTGGGTAATTCATTGAGATACCTTGAAGCTGCTTTTGTGGCCTATGTTTACCAATGTAAAGGGGTAAAAATTAAGTCTACACTGGTAATAGTGGAAGACAATACCACTACATAGCTGTGATGTTGTTTGATAATTGCTGTTATACTGAAGAATTGATGCCTTCCAACTGTAGTGTTGGAGAAGACTCTTGAGAGGCCCTTGGACTGCAAGGAGATCAAACCAGCCAATCCTAAAGGTAATCAACCTTGAATACTCATTGGAAGGACTGATGGTGAAGCTGAAGCTCCAATACTTTGGCCACCTGATGTGAAGAACTAACTCATTGGAAAAGACCCTGATGCTGGGAAAGAATGAAGGCAGGAGGAGAAGGGGATGACAGAGGACAAGAAGGATGGCATCACCGACTCCATGGACATGAGTTTGAGCAAGCTCTGGGAGATGATGAAAGTTAGGGGTCGCAATGAGTTGGACACAATTGAGCAACTGTTCAATAACAACAATGATATCCTTGGCTAGTGCTCATCCTCTTAGTAGGCTTGGACAAGATTTATTCGAGCTCTAAGGAATGCCTAAAATAATGACTTCCCAAGAGTACAGTTGGGCACTATTAGTAGTTTGGGGTTCAAAAAATAATCTGCAATATTGTCCCTTTCCCAAGATACACGAAGTTACAAGAATGCCCCTGAAAACTGTGCCAGTCCATGACAGAGTACACACATATCCAGGATGCTCTGAAACACTGCTGAAACCCAGGTCTCCCTGCACCTTCCTTCACTGGTCTACTTCCAATGGTTGTGACTGAGATGAAAGAGAGGTCAAAGGCAAGGCAAATTCAATTTACCTTTCATAATATTATTTTTTTCTTCTCTAGGAAAAAGAAAAAGTCCTTTCAGCAGTTTGCTAGAAGCAAAGTCACATTCAGCACAGGGTCCAGTATCTAAAGCTGACTCAGTCCAGGTGACCATGGAAACTCAAATTTCAGGATTTTCAGAGATTAAAATGCTTTATGTCAGAGTTATTTCAGACCTATGCTCAGGAATGTCTTACTTAAAATTATATACAGCTTAGAATTGAAAGAACTACCAAAAGTCATTCAGTTTAACTCTGTTTTGTGGATAGGAAGACTGACAACCAGAACAGCTAAATGAAATGCCCCTGCCAATGGCTACAGCACAGTTTTGAGAAAGGAGAATTTCTTACGGTTCAGTTCCAAACTTAACCAAATTTATTTTTTCTTTCTTTTCCTTTCCTTCTGTACAGAAGAGTTGAGAGATTGCAGAAAATTACTTTAGAGAAACCCTAAATCTTTTGCCATCTTTTTTCTTATAAATGTATGAGACCATACAGTCAGCACCTGAACTTTCTAGTTCTCCCTTTTATACTTTCTTTGACTTCTTACACTGGAGGCTGTTTTATTTCTCTGAGTTTATACTTCAGTCTGATTAAATGTCAATGTGATTTTGAAGTTATGGTAAGTCTGCCTCTTCAGAGAGCTAACAAAGAAGTTACTGACTTGTATGGAGAATAATGCAGAAGGTAAAATCCCTAAATTTTCCTGAAATAGAACATTTTTTAACTGGAAAGACTTTTAAAATTGCTAAAATGTATAACCTTATGTCTACTGTAGTACAATGTGATATATGAGCACAGTGAAGCCTCTGATGGAGATTGTGGATGACTGCTCCCATGGCACTCATTCTAGTTCTTTACCAAGTCCAACCCAAGGGAGGTGAGTTGCCCTCCAGCCTTCCCTGAAGTAAATCAGTTATGTAAACAAAGCCCCACTGCTCCATGGCAGCTTCGCTTCTTTCTGTCTTGAGTAATATTGATAGCTATCAACAACCCAGAAGGAAGAGGGAGGGTAGGAAGTGATAAAGGAAGGAAGCTTAAACTAGTAGAAGAAAGAAATTCTCATAATGTAACCTTGGCCAAATCAGTTATTAGTAGTTAGAGGATTCATATCGGTGGAAACACTTTGTACTTAAAATGTTACAATGGCCAGTTAGTGGCAGGCAGTGAGGATCTGAGTTAATACCCTTTTCTGAACATACAGATCAATAGGACATTAGGTAACATGCAAAGTTCCAGAATATCCCTGACTAATACAGTAATACACAGCATTAACATAAAAACATACATATATGTTATATATAATACATATACGTAATTTCAGGGAAATCATTGACAATATACAGATAAGCAAAATTTGTTCCTGAGATGGATATAGTTTTGAGACAGGTACTTTCAGTTTTCCTTAATTTTGCTCTGTATGTCAAATCATGTCTGGAAGAAACGTGAGAAGGAAAAATTAGCTTTGCTAACTTAATGAGGGTTAATTATCCCTAGATAGAGACATACTTTTGGTTGTGATAATCACATTAGACTGTGTGAGTAGATAAAAATGAATCCAAACAGGGGAGGTGTTTCATCACTAGTCACACACTACCAGGAAGCTTGCATTTGATTCTAGAAGAGAAAGTGGAATACTATGGAAATGCCCAGGCAGTTTCTAGGCAGCAGTGCATGAATGGTATAAGGATGTGAAATCATATTGTATGAAAAAGAAAATGGAGGGTTTAGCAAAAAAAGTGCAAAATATAAGGAGAGACTTTGGAGATGTCTTCAGATATTTCAAAGTTGGACTCGAGAAGGTGATTAAACTTGCTAAATAAAACCTCAGATTCTAGAGCCGAGATGTGAATACTTCAGGGGAAGTGAAGACTGATCACGGGGAAGTGAAGACTGATCACGGGGAAGAAGATTTTTAGATCTCTTAGATCAGCTATCTAAAAGTGGAACCAGTTAATCCTGGAAGTTGAAATTTCACTGTTATTGAGGTTATTCAAGAACAAGTTGAACAGTTACAAGGGTAACTATTTGGTGGGAACATGTTTGAAAGAATTCAAGCATCAAAAGCAGGATGGACTCAAAACAAAGACTGATTGATATCTTTTAATCTTAAATACTGGTTACAAATAAATGAGCATGAAACCTATTACTCCCACAAAGAACTATTTGTGTCTGATTAGTCAATTTGTATGCCAAAGTGGAAAGAACATGAAGGATACATTTTGTACAACCATTGAACTAAACCTACTGGAACACTTGGATCTCTAAAATGAATTCTACCGTTAGTATTAGAGTTGTGAGTGAATTTAAATATTATATACTCTTCTTTTTCATTAGAGTATACTGTTTTACAACATTGTATTATTTTCTGTTATATAATGAAATGAATCAGCTGTATGTATACATATATCCCTTTCCTCTGGGACTTCCTTCCCACACCTCCTCGCCATCCAACCTACTTAGGTCATCACAGAGCACTGAGCTGAGCTCCCTACTTGCTCCTTCTGAACTCGTGTGTATGTGTGTGTGTGTGTTAGAAACAGCTAATTAATAATGATTTTCGAGTGCCTGATTTACAACATGCTTTACTGAGTATTAGGGGTGTACCAAGAATGTAGGGAGTTTTTACATAACCTGTTTACCTTATTTCTCTTTTCTTTTTTATTTTCCTTTCTCTGAATATTTAGATACTCCAAACATCTTGATTTTTAACTTCACACTACATATAGATTTTAGTCCAAGTTTTGTCATTTATCAGCTAAATAATCTTGGTAAAATCCCTAATGTCTTTAAGTTTTAGTCCATTTTTGTGAAGGATAATAATAGAACCAACTTCACAGTGGGAGCTCAGTGAGATATGGACATATTTCTTAGCATATAAAAGTGTTCATGCCATCATTGCTATTGATAGCTATTATAGTATTGTTCAAATTCACTGTCACATCTACTCTTATAATCTCTTAATCTTCTTATTCTGGGTTCATTAGAATCTCCAACAGACCACTACTGTTCACCTCATTGTCATCACCTACTCTCTTCGGTGGTTATTCTATCCTGTTATGGAAAAACATGAACTTTCCACTTCAGTTTAAACCTCTACACATTCATACCTCTACTCTCAACTCTTGCCTTTACATGGGGCGATGGACAAACCTATTTTATAATGTTATTGAGTTCTAGGTGTGTTAGTAGTTCAGTCATGTGCGACTCTTTGTGACCCCAGGGACAGTAGCCAGCTGGGCTCCTCTGCCCGTGGATTTCTCCAGGCAAGAATACTGGAGTGGGTAGCCATTCCCGTCTCCAGGGGATCTTCTCTACTCAGGGACTGGACCTGGGTTTCCTGCATTGCAGGCAGATTCTTTACCATCTGAGCCATCAAGGAGGTTGGTAAAATTAACTTATTTAGTCAACCATCTCATTTTAGAGATGAGTAACCTGGGATAACAAAGACAGGTCTGACCTTTTTCAGATAACAAAGCAATTAGTTAATAGGAGCAAGTTAATAACAGAGTAAAGTGCTCCTCTGCTTTGATCCAACAGTTGTGAGTGAATTGAGACTAAGGAGAAAAGAAGAAGAAGGTCAGAATTTGATCTATAGCACTCAGTGGCATATAGGCCAATGTTTTGAGTATCAAAATAGGAATAAATTAAGAAATAAAATAACACTTTTATGTTATTCTGTTCTGAGCACTAAGATAGTTTTTTTATATACAGTGCATTATTTAATCTTCTACAACAAAACCAAGACATAGAAACAAAGTTTCCCTTCATTTCTTGACTGAGTCAATAAAGCTCAAAAAATTATATTTGGCTACTTTAAATACACTAATAAATAGTAGTGCTACAGTTTTAACCTATGTTGTTATGAATGTAAAATTTGTGCCCTTTGGCTGCTTTTATTGCAATGCTCACTCTTCCCAATCTTAGCTATTATATAATCCTAGTCCTCTAAGGCAAATAAGTCCACTTCTCCTAGGCATGTTCAAGACACTTACAGTGTATTTGTCTTTGGGAGAAGAGATAGGTATAGAAATTAACTAGGTGGGCTGTCACTCTGTGTGGTTTCCTGGACCCTAGGAAGTGTAATTTAAACAACTCCTCATCAGGGTGCTTACCCTTAACTTTATTCTACAAGAAGTTGGATCTCACTAAGAGACATGGGGCAAGATTCGCCAAGTTCCAGGAACATAGAGAATAATTTAATACCAGAGAGGGAAAGAGTGGGCAAAATAATTTTTTCTATGAATATTAAGAATTGTTGGATCCTAAGATTTTTCACTGGTAACTTCAGATAACCAGAAACATTGGAATGGTATATTCAGTTTGTATGTTATTTCTACTTAACGCAGTATCCTTTCAAAGAGCAAACATTTACAAATCATCATTCAATTTCTTTTGAAAAAAACCACAATTCTCTGGTTTGTGGTATTGGATAGTTTCTGTGTTATAAATACTCCTACATTACCAATTTCAAGGTACCAACATGAATTTGCTGACTGCAGAGTTGAAAGAGATATACACATTATCTTTGGTGAACCCAGTGCAAGTCCTTAGGTGCATAAAACATGGATATGTGGATATTTAATACAGTTACCTGAATATTTTTTGGACTTCCTTGGTGGCTCAGACAGTAAAGCGTCTGCCTACAATGTGGGAGACCCAGGTTCGATCCCTGGGTCAGGAAGATCCCCTGGAGAAGGAAATGGTAACCCACTCAAGTAACTCTTGCCTGGAAAATCCCATGGATGGAGTAGTGTGGTAGGCTACAGTCCACAGGGTCTCAAAGAATAGGACATGACTGAGTGACTTCACTTTCACCTGAATATTTTATGTGTAAGCATAGACAAAAATGGTCTGGAAAAATATGCAAAAATTATTTTATCGGTTTGCTCTGGAAAGAAGAGTGGGTTTAAGATAGGTCTGACAAAAGATGACTTTCTCACTGTACTCTGTATAATTTTTGTATCTTTCAAAAAACATTTTATTAGCATTTATACATTAAAAAGTACATGCACAATAAATTTATAGTTCAGTTTTCATAAACTGAACACTTCTATATAGCCACTTATCCAGATCCAGAAACAACATTATCAACACTATTCATATTTCTGCCAGTCATTTAGTCTTCAGCATCCCAGGAGTAATCATTATTCTGGTTTTTAACATAATAGATAACTTCGTCTGCTTTTGTAATTTGCATAAATGCTGCTTCTGCTGCTGCTGCTGCTGCTGCTGCTAAGTCGCTTTAGTTGTGTCCAACTCTGTGCGACCCTATGGACAGCAGCCCACCAGGCTCCTCTGTCCATAGGATTTTCCACACAAGAATATTGGAGTGGGTTGCCATTTCCTGGTATAACATAAATTATGCTAGCTACTTAACTCAAATATTCAATGACATAAACATTAATTTTAATTAATGATAATAAATAATCATTATTGATAATGATAAAATAAATTTTTTTATTTATGGTAAATTCTTTTGTATCTAAATTCTTTTCTATAACATTTTTATGAAATTCATCATTAAACGTATCAAGAATTCCCTGGCTTTACAGTGATTAGGACTGGAAGCATTCATTTCCCCAGGCCTAGGATCGATCCCTGGTTGGGGAACTAAGATGTTACAAACCATGTGGTGCAGTCAAAACAAAACAAAACTAAACAAAAAGACATAAAACAAACAAAAGACATCATCAAACTTCTCAAAATAGACAATAACAATCATTTATGTTATGTGTAGTTGAAGGCCATTCATTCTTATTGCTGTATAGAATTCTATTGTGTGAATATAATTCAATTTATCAATCATTCCACTGTTGACAGCCTCAAGTTATTTCATAAATGGAGATTGGCTACACCTTCTTCTATTAATCTCTTTCCCATTTTTCTCACTACTCCCTTGGACAGCTTGAATTTAATGTAGCCCCTGAACTCTTTGTATTCTTTGGGATAAAGGCTATTTCTCTCAGAGTCCTTGATGAGTATGGTATGTCACCTCTTCAGAGACATTATGTAAGAAGTTTTTAATCCTGGGTCCAGAAATGTCAACAGAATTCAAGGTGTGTTAGTACTCAAATGGATTGGAAAAAGGTATCTTAAAAAAGAACAACAATAACAACAAAACAGAGATGCAGCTCTATTTCCTAAGAAGTGTTCAAGAGGGAATGCCATCTAAGGGAAAAGGTAATTTTGACTTTGGCCAAGTGAAGGAAGAATAGGCTATAATTTTTGTGGCTATATCTTTTTTAGATGAATTTTATATCTAGGTGCTTTGTATTTAGGTTTAAGTTAGAATGCACCAATGTCACTGGGGTTTCCTTCATTGTTCAGTGGTAAAAGATTCAAATGCTTATGCAGGAGACACAGGTTTGATTCCTGGGTCGGGAAAATTCCCTGGAGAAGGAAATAGCAACCCATTCTAGTATTCTTGTCCAGGAAATCCCATGTACAGAGGAGCCTGGCGGGCTACAGTCTGTGGGCTTGCAAATGGATCAGATATGATTTTGCAATTAACAACAGCAGCAACCATGTCACTAAGGAGGAATGGCTTGGTGATTTTAATCTGCCAACCAGTATGATGGGCTGTTTTTAATAATTTATGGTAAAGCTAGGGCAAATAGCTGTGGAAATAAATTGATTACAGACTGTTGTTCAGCTGTATTATCTGGGGCCTGAATCAGCACTGCTTCAGACCAATGCACAAGAAAGGGTATAGGGAAGAAAGCACAAGAGTGAGTGAGAGAGGGAGAAATTCTAATTACTTCCCTATAGGACAAATGGCAGGTTCAGTCCCCTGGAGATCAAGGAAGACTTACAGAAGAGGGCTGTGCCTGGTGGTGTACGTTCTGAACAAGTACAAACAGCAGAGATGTGAAGAGAAAAGCTGACAGCCTTACCTGGAAGGAAAATAGGAGGATTCTGGTTTCATGGGCAAGTCTCATATCATTCCAAGAGTCCTACATTCTGTGGAGTCTTGGCTGTGACTATGAGCTCGTGATATTCAGGAATTAATGGTACTATGTCCACAAATAAACCATAATCTGGAAAAGTACTAATGGTTTCTACTGAATCCATACTTCACTTATAATGAAACTGAGTCTATGAAAAAGTTGGAAATCCAAAGAAGTAGGTATGGCAGTTCTTGGAATCCCAACGAAAATGTATGTAATAATGAGAAAAAAATAATAATGTTTTGATTGTGTCATCATGATTTCACAACTTTTGTCTAGAGAGAAAATTCTAATATCTTTTTGTAGATTTAGCCACAGTTTCCAAGTGATACTGGGATATAAGACTTCTTTCTAATGACCTCATGCTGGTAGTGTTGGAACCTAGTGTTGAGGCATAGAATTACTTTAGAACAGATTCTGAAACAATAGGTTAAAAATAGTGCTTTTTCTATCAAAATGGATGAAATTTTTTGGTCAAATAAAAGATATATTCTAGAGATGTCACTCTTCCTTCTATGATTCTCCTTGTCTCAACCCAAATATAGAAAGTGTGATGTATCTCACAAATATCTATACCAGACCCTTGCAGAGTCCATTTTTCAAAATTTAGTATAAATGTATAGCCTAACATACTTATTAAGAGTTTCCCAAATTGAGACATTTTATAAATCAAAGATACATGCATAAATAATACTCCTTTTATTATGATTATAGCCTTATGATGAATATTGCAGGGAGTTTATTATTCAGAGGCCACTTAATAGAAAAAAAATGGAGGAATAGTAAAATTATTTAAACATTTTTTCTATCACAAAGAAGTTTGTGGTTTTGTGTCAGAGAAAAACACCTAGAGAAATAACTCTGAAAGTTATTTTTTTTTCTGGTTGAATTTACTGTATGAATATGTTGCTAGGATGGAACATAGGTGGCAGTATATAACTACACTCCAAAATAAATATATACATTATATAAATTTACTAAGGTTTTATATATTGGAGTTCTACTATTCAAGATTTTCTGAGGATTACATTAACATAATGAATTTTTAATCATCAAGTGTTTTTAGGGTTTCTCATGGATTTAGGGTTTCCCTGGTGGCTCAGAGGTTAAAGTGTCTGCCTGCAATGTGGGAGACCTGGGTTTGATCCCTGGGTAGGGAAGATCCCCTGGAGAAGAAAATGGCAACCCACTCCAGTATTCTTGCCTGGAGAATCCCATGGACCGAGGAGCTTGGTGGACTACAGGCCATGCGGTCGCAAAGAATCAGACACGACTGAGCGGCTTCACTTTCAGTTTCATGTGGATTTACTCTTTTTGATGCCACAATGAGAAAATGTCAATTTTACGATGCAAGACATAATTAGAAGGTTTTTTCATGTTATAACTACAGAGACTATAATCCAAGTGTTATTTCATCCAGGAAATTTTTAAAAACTGGTTTTAAAGGGTTTTATTTTATATTGTAGGTGCTGTTAAAGCCAAAGGTGGAGAAATAGAAAACTCTTCATAAAAATATAACTATTATCATGTAGTCTGAAGAATGAGGAATTTCACAGGCTAAAAATAAGAAAGAATATTTTTAAAAATAAAGCTCAACAAGTAGTCTTGCAGCTCTGCATGTCACCAGATGTGAGGAGCTGATAATGTTAGGAAGAATAGGCCACTGTGAAACTGACAGAATAAGTATTCAATACAAATGAGAAATCAGCCTGCTTAAGATTGAGAGTGACTTTAGAAATTTTTTTTTCTAAAGATAAGCCTGGTGAAGTTGTGCAGCAACTTCTGCACTGCTGGCCAAGGAGAAGAGGGGCTCCAGACAATCCACACTGGCATTTAGAATACAGGAACAGCCATAATCCAAACTTGAAAACTACAAGGAGTATGGTAAATCCAGAGTCTGACTGGATTTTGAAACCAGAAACCAAAATTGTCATGAAAAGGAGAAAAATTGTTCTAAAGTTTCAAGGACACAAAAACTACAGTTCAGTAGTAATTTTAGGAAACAGGTAAGGGTTGACTACCAAAGCTCATGTAAAGATGATTTTAGAAACAGCAAAAAAGAAAGGCCAGACCTGAATTACAGCTCTGGTAGGAACTGTTGAGAGTAGTTGGCTGAGGCTGTGACTAGGGATCCTCTTTTGGGATGGGGGTTGAGGTTAGTGTTCATGGCTTCATTATAAAGTCACTTTAAATGAACTTTCCACACAAAGCTGAGTTTGACAGTCAACCTCCAATCTGATACTTAAATAACAGTGTCAGACTTTATTTTGGGGGGGCTCCAAAATCACTGCAGATGGTGATTGCAGCCATGAAATTAAAAGACGCTTACTCTTTGGAAGGAAAGTTATGACCAACCTAGATAGCATATTCAAAAGCAGAGACATTACTTTGCCAACAAAGGTCTGTCTAGTCAAGGCTATGGTTTTTCCAGTGGTCATGTATGGATGTGAGAGTTGGACTGTGAAGTTGAGCGCCAAAGAATTGATGCTTTTGAACTGTGGTGTTGGAGAACTCTTGAGAGTCCCTTGGACTGCAAGGAGATCAAACCAGTCAATCCTAAATGAAATCAGTCCTGAATATTCATTGGAAAGACTGATGGTGAAGCTTTAGCTCCAATAGTTAGTCCACCTGATGCGAAGAACTGACTCATTGGAAAAGATTGTGATGCTAGGAAAGATTGAAGGCAGGAAGAGACAGGGATGACAGAGGATGGGATAGTTGGATGGCATCATCGACTCAATGGACATGAGTTTGAGCAAGCTCCAGGAGTTGGTGATGACAGGGAAGCCTGGCATGCTGCAGTCCATGGGGTCGCAAACAGCTGGACATGACCGAGCAACTGAACTGAAGAGAACAAATGCATAAAACTGAAGGGCTGGACTGACTCCTGGACTTCTGCTTGTAGTGAATCAAGTCACATCCCTTGATCTAGAATCTGATGAAGATCCTATTTGTTCCATTTCTTTGGTCTCTTTCAACTTCTCATTCATTTCAATAAGTGCTCCTAGCAGTTTGGATAACTTTGAATTGAAGGCTCCTAATAATAATAAATATTTTGGTGTCATTTAGCATTCTCCTGCCAGTTAATAGAGAATTTATATCCAAAATAATAAAATTGTTTTCACAGAACCACCCAGCATATTTTTAAAAAGATATCAGATCCTTAAAAGAGAAATTAGTTCCTCAAATGATGCCATGTGACCAAGAAAACAACACATACTGTGCAGGAGTGGTTGGTAATTTAGGCTCATTTATTACTAACCCTGATACTCACTGTGTTTTATTTTTCAGGGATGTTGATTTTTATTTCAGACTTCTACATACAACAGTTGGCATTTAGCTTTGTGCAGAAACCAACCGGTGTTTCAAAATTGTGGCATGCATGCCTACATTTGCCTCTCTTGAGAAAACAACTATAGGTGTCTTTCATGGCACATTTCACTGTTAAAAGGAAAAAAAAAAAGCACATAAACCACTTAGTTATTATATGTGACATAGGGCCCCGAACATGAAATAAATCAGTTGTTGATATGAAATTTATTATAACATCTGTACATGCTAAGTTTCCTCCCCTCACTCCCTTTACAATAGGGATTTAAGAAGTCATTTGTTTCACTGTTTATCCAACCATGACAGTTTTGTGATTTGTTGTCTGCTCTCTCTGCAATTTTTGGCCAGGCCTGCTACTGGCTACAGCTTAGTTCTCCATGAAAATTTATAAATAGTTATTGTTAGATCCAGAATAGCTTTGCAGCAGACAATGTATCTTCCTAAGTGTAAACTACCCAACTGATTACTTTTTCCTCTATTTCAAAAGAAATTAAATATTTAAATTTTTTGACTTTACAAGTCAAGAATGGGAAAATCAATTCATGTTGTTTAAATAGCTCTCTTGCTTTTATCTTTAGAACTCTCTCTGATGGGAAGAATGAATAGAATCCTAGCAGGCACTGGGTTAAGAGGGATTCTTGAACACACACAGATCTGAGGCTTTCAGGGAAGAAGGAAACACTGTACTAGTGATTTCATGCATGAACAGCCTTAGGCACACAGTGAAGAAGTATAAAATCGCTTAACATTTCCTTTTTTTTTTTTTTTTCAGAATCTCCTCCTGTATAAAGTACTCACATTCTCCTTGATCACAACATATACCAATGAACAGAATCATCCATATCATGGATGGAGAACTTGCTGTTTCACCTCTTCAAGAAATGCTTGCATTTTTAAATGAGTCACCGACAGAGGGAGACTCACAAAGTAAAAACATTAAATGTAATGGTGAACTAGCAGGTCTCCGCAAAGAAGGTATACAAACAGTGGTCTTCACTCTTCAACTAGAATCTTACTTTATAGGATCCAGTTGTGATGGAGTTGATGGTACTGATAACCTGGTATATATTGATGCCCTCAGATTTCAGCAAACTTAAATTAGCATAAGATCTCTGTTACTTTGGATAACTAGGCCATATAGGGAAAAAGTCAAACCCATATTACATTGATTTTTTTTTCCCATATATTTTAGGCCATGTGATATCACTGTTCCACTGTATAAATTAATGATGTCTCTTTATTTATAATATCTAGAGAGATGTTATTTATTGCTTTTGATGCTGGAGGGAAAAGACATTATCTCACCAGCTTAAAAATGCATCCTCAAATTATACCATCCTACATGAGGGGTGTGAAGCATGTATGTCGACTTAATTGGAATTTACAAATAACAGAAGATGACAGCTGTCAAGCACCAGTATGAGGAAAAGAATAGCATTATTTAAGTGGCAATTCTAAATTAGCATATTTCCACTAGTAACAAAAACAACAAATATCTTTTCTCTAGATAACAGCTATTGCATCATATAAAAATTCATATTTATGCACAAGAAGGAATTGCAAATTTTTCAGCTTTTAGACGAAACCATGCACATAAACACGTCTCTTAGTTTTCTGAAGATACTGAAAATGTCATGAAGGTTTTCACATAAGTTTTTCAAAAGCAGATGACATGAGGGACACATGTAAATCATGATCACATGATTGAAAGTAATATTTTATTACCCAAATGTGGTCGCTCTGTATACTAGTCTTTTCTATTTTAAGGAAACCTTTGTTTGGGATTAATAAAAAGCAAAACCTGATTTTAATTCTGTTTATTCTGAGTTTAGAAAGATGTCATACAATAACAATTCTCATAATTTTCATCTGAGAAATTTTATTTTAATTGCAAAATAGTTCAAGTCATTTGACTCTTTTCTCCAAAACACTTAGGTTTTTGAGTTTTAAATTTACCCAAAGGTAGACTTAACTGTTAGAAAATTTGGTTTCATTTATACTATTAAGGAATGGAGTGTAAGTTCAATTAGTAAATTATTGAAATTCTAGGCCACTTCTAAATAAAAATTCCCCATAGTTTTATTTGTTTGCTTGTTTGTTTTGTTTGCTTTTAAGGTGAATGGAATTATTTTTGGGGTATGTGTTTTCACAGTGTTCTTATATATACAACAAACAAACAAACTTCTTTTTCTATCTTAAGTAGCCCAAAATACGTCAGAACAACCTATCCAATGATCTCTATCAAGACACATAGGGTACACAACTCAAGCACATGAAATCCAACAGAGTAAACTCTGCGTTTTATTCTACAATGGAGGTAAAAGTAGAGTTTCTTCCTCCAAAATGAGGCACCAAGAAATTGCTTTCTTTCTCAGACATTTCAAGACAATGTAAAAGTAATCAAAATGTTTCAGAAGGACATAATCATAGTCGATATTAGGCACTTTGCATATTTACATGTCTGTAATCCTCATGATAATATTATTAAATACATGTACTTACTATACTTAATTCATGATATTGTGCTCAAATCTATCATTCAGTGTATGTTAGTGAAAAATACACTGTTACTGCACAACACACAGTGCCTCACTGTTTCTCAAGGATCCAGATGATTATACTTTAATATCCTATCTACTTTGTCTTTCTGGATGGCCAGCTTAGACTGAGAACAAAGCATTTGCTCAAGTCCTTAAACTGTCTCCCATAATAATATAACTCACCAGGAACCTTACTTTTTAGTAAAATCACAAGTCCTTTCTGTAAGATTTACTTCTGGGACTATCACAAACCACTTTCTTGGCAATTCAGTCACTCTGTCTCTAGCTGACATCAACCAAGACTTATCCCTCTATAAAGATTTCAACCACTCAATTAACTTTTCCAATTTACCTGGTGACAGTGGGGCCAGGAAGAAAAATACAACAAAGAGAAGGACAAGAATCTTCATAACTGAAGAAAGTCAGTTAAGTCAGGAGATCTGAAGTCTTTCAGTAAGAAGGTGGAGAGTGTATCTTTTTATATTTCTCTTCCTACAGTGATATGAATTTAGTCATTCATGTTTATCAAGGTCAACACTCCTGTTTAGCAGTGCCTGGGGCAAAAGTGCTGGACATTGCTACTCCTTTATCTTGATAATATAAAAGGCTTAAGATGGTGCCAGCAGATTATTATGATTTTTAGTAGCTAGTTGTTTAACTAATCCCATATCACTGGAATTTCTTACAGGAGGTCGTCTGAGGAGTATAAATATGATAGTGTGATCTTTTCTTTTTTTATTGCTTAAGAAACTATGCAAAAATAAACCACTGAATTTTAAAAGTAGCAGAAATTTTTTCCTACTCATTTACTACCTTTGCTGTTAGAATCTTTCCTCCTGTGATCTATAGTTACTATTAACACCCTCTTCACCGTTAAAGAAATAAATAATTATTTGCTGTCTCTCACATGCAATGTGGATTTTAAAGACACGATAGGTATAAGAGAATTTCACAATGAATACTTGCATTCACACACATCTTCTCTTCTTTCTTCTTTGAAGTTGCTCAGTCATGTCCGACTCTTTGTGACCGTGTGGACTATAGCCTACCAGGCTTCTCCGTCTATGGGATTCTCCAGGCAAGAATACTGGAGTGGGTTACCATTTCTTTCTCCAGGGGATCTTTCCAACCCAGGGATCAAATCCAGGTCTTCCGGATTGGAGGCAGACACTTTAACTTCTGAGTCACCAGGGACGCCTATTCACACACATATATACACAGCCAAATAATAATGTGTGTAATGTCATATTTGTAAGGTGCCAAATGATGACATCTTTAATAATACTTACTAGAAGAATTATTTGAATGGTGTATGTAAGTAGTTATTTTATATATGGTCATATAAAGGAGATATTTAGCTAAAGATCCAAGTCAACTTTTGCTTTGCTTTGCAATTCTTTTTTTTAAGATCTAGAAGTAATAGGATTATTGGAAAATGTATTTACCATGAAATTAAAAATACACTTACTCCCTGGAAGGAAAGTTATGACCAACTTAGATAGCATATTCAAAAGCAGAGACATTACTTTGCCAACAAAGGTCCGTCTAGTCAAGGCTATGGTTTTTCGAGTGGTCATGTATGGATGTGAGAGTTGGACTGTGAAGAAAGCTGAGTGCCAAAGAATTGATGCTTTTGAACTGTGGTGTTGGAGAAGACTCTTGAGAGTCCCTTGGACTGCAAGGAGATCCAACCAGTCCATTCTGAAGGAGATCGGCCCTGGGATTTCTTTGGAGGGAATGATGTTAAAGCTGAAACTCCAATACTTTGGCCACCTCATGGGAAGAGTTGACTCATTGGAAAAGCCCCTGATGCTGGGAGGGATTGGGGGTAAGAGGAGAAGGGGACGACATAGGATGAGATGGCTGGATGGCATCACTGACTTGATGGATGTGAGTCTGAGTGAACTCCGGGAGTTGGTGATGGACAGGGAGGCCTGGTGTGCTGCAATTCATGGGGTCACAAAGAGTCTGACATGACTGAGTGACTGAACTGAACTGAACTGATTAAACAGCTGTGTTACTGAAATGCCCAATTTAAAGGCATTCCATTTCTCTAGTCTTAGAAAGCAAGGAAAGTTTCTCCATTGAAGATTAAAAAATTCAATAAACCTCCTTTTGCTTAATTTCTGAACCAAGGAACCTGAAACAGACTTCCAGATTATCCAGTAGGTGTTATACAGGAAACTGTTGATCTTAGAACCAATCATGCAGCAAATTTGCAAAAATAGTATAGGTCGTCCGAAGGATACTTATTCTTAGGGTACGTTCAAAACCTTGATAATTATTCTAAGTGAATCTGGATAGTTTCAGATTTGATATGACCTTCAGTCCAAAGAATGCTATCAAACCTCTGGTGCTCATCTAAGACCAATGTTTTTAGGACATATTTTTCATTTTCAGCACACTAGTCATTGCAGGCATCTTTTAAGTGTCTTTTAATTAACTAATAAATTAAAAGATGCTTGCTCTTTGGGAGAAAAGTGATAACAAACCAAACAGCATGTTAAAAAGCAGAGACATCAGTTTGCCAACAAAGATCCCTCTAGTCAAAGCTATGGTTTTTCAGTAGTCATGTATGAATGTGAAGTTGGACTATAAAGAAAACTGAACACTGAAGAATTGATGCTTTTGAACTCCTGGTGTTGGAGAAAACTCTTGAGAGTCACGTGGACAACAAGGAGATCCAACCAGTCCATCTTAAAGGAAATCAGTCCTGAATATTCATTGGAAGGACTGAAGCTGAAGCTGAAACTCCAATACTTTGGCCACGTGATGAGAAGAACTGACTCATTGGAAAAGACCCTGATGCTGGGAAAGATTGAAGGCAGGAGGAACAGGGGAAGACAGAGGATGAGATGGTTGGATGGCATAACTGACTCAATGGACATGAGTTTGAGTAAGCTCCAGGAGTTGTAGATGGACAGGGATGCCTGTTGTGCTGCAGTTGATGGAGTCTCAAAGAGTTGGACATGACTGAGTGACTAAACTGACTGACTGAGTCATTGCAAAGGCTACCTTTGCTGCTACAGAAATCATGAAAACTGATTAAAGGAGAAATTAGCATGAGAATAGCAAAAGCACATCTTCTCCATCTACTGTGGGTTCCTTTGGTGGACCTCTTTTTTATCTGGGAAGAGTAATTGTCTAGAAGTTATGGTACCTGACTACTTTTCCTTATGTTCTGTGTGTGTGTGTGCTCTGCCACTCAGTCATGTCTGACTCTTCGTGACCCCATGGACCATAGTTCTCCGGGCTCCTCTGTCTATGGGATTCTCCAGGCAAGGGTACTGGGATGGGTTGCCATGCCCTCCTCCAGGGGATCTTCCCAACCTAGGGATTGAACCCATGTCTCCTGCATCTCCTGCATAGCAGACGGATTCTTTACCACTGAGCCACTGGGGAAGCCTCTTTCTTAAGTTGCTGATTTGTTAAGAAACATTTTGGTCAATTTATTTAACTAGGCTTCTCATCCTTTTCATTGTTGTTGCTCAGTCATTAAGTCATGTCCAACTCTTTGTGACCCCATGGACTGCAGCAGGTCATGCTCCCCTGACCTCCACTATATCCTGGGGTTTGCTCAAACTCCTGTCCATTGAGTCAGTGATGCTGTCTAACCATCTTAACCTCAGCCAACCGTTTCTCTTTTTGCCTTCACTCTTTCCCAACATTAGGGTCTTTTCCAATGAATTGGCTCTTTGCATCAGGTGGCCAAAGTATTGGATCTTCAGCATGAACATCAGTCCTTCCAATGAATATTCAGGGTTGATTTCCTTTAAGATTGACTAGTTTGATCTCCTTTCAATACAAGAGACTCTCAAGAGTCTTCTCCAGTGCCACAATTCAAAAGCAATTCTTTGGCATTCAACCTTCTTTATGGTCCAACTCGTACATCTGTACAAGACTAATAGAATGACTATATAGCTTTGACTATGTTTTGATTGTTGAGCAATAAAAGCTAACATTTGGTACTGTTTTGAACTATTTATATATGTTAACTTAAATTATCCTTACCACTTTCTACAAGGTAGGTAAAATTATTATTTCCTGCTTATAAGTGTGGAAACTGAGACATAAGGAGATGAAATAATTTGCCCATCTTGGTAGAGTTAATAAACTGTAGTGATTGCAATTGAACCCAAGATGTTAGATACCAAAGTCACATCCCTTGACTGCCTTCTACACTGTAATGAAAGGTGTGATTAAATTATTTAAATCTCACCAGTGAGAATGTGATTTTGCTCTGATTTCTTTCATTGATTATGACATAGCAAAGATAGAAATGTTTGTAAATGTATTATACTAGAAAATTATGTGATATTATTATGAAATCACTGAGATATCTAATCCTGTTAGCATGGCTTTTAAAAAGTAATTTTGCTATTTCTGGAATACCTTGGTTGAACTTGTTAACTATTTTAAGTAATCATATTGCACATCATTTCAACTGGTATTCATAAGACAAAGCACAGCACCCATCTAATAATTTAATTAACAGTCTATCACATGTACCGAATAAAAGTACAATAGCAAAGTCTCTTTGTTCTTCAAAAGAAGAAACTTCTATAAGAACCCAAGAAAGTGAGACTCTCTGTGATATCAGAGTTGTAACATTGATTTCTGATGGTTGAGCAGATAGGATCAAGGGCAAGATCTAAAGGCAAAGTAACCTAAAAAACAGCACAAAGGAAGATGTACTTTACTAGGTATCAGCATACTACAAAGTTGCAGTATTAAAAATAAGATGATATTTTAAAAAAATTGGTCAATTGATCAGCAGACCCACATGTATATTCATAAATTTAGTTTCTCATGAATACAGCATGTCAAATTTGTGTGGAAAATATGGCACAAATGTGGCACAAATGATGTTGGGATCAGCAAACTATCAGAAAAAATGTGCAAAAACCCATCTGCTAACATGCTGAATATTAATAAAATTATATATAATTATATTTTTAAAAATGTGTATCTGTATGTATATTTATATATGCATGCATATAGAATAGATAAAAAATAAATATGGACATATTTATAATCTTGTCACAGGGAGGGACTTTCTAATTAATAGGAAAGGCCTTAACAGTTATACAAAATATAATATTATTTAATGATATACACATTTATAATTTCTTTATGAAAGAAAATCCAGAAAAGCTTAGATAAAATACTTACAACATGTAATAGCCAAAGGGTTATTGTACATAAAAAGTGAGTGCAAAATTATTTTAAAACTACAAATCATTCTAAAGAAAATTAAGAGCTGTTTATGAAGAAAAGCAAGTCATAGGAGAATAAATGAAAATAGCCAGTAAACTGACCTAAAACATTTAACTCATTTGGAATTAGAAAAACATAAATAAATGCATTTGTGACATGTTTCATAATCATCTGTTCATATTTTGTTTTTTAAAGAGCAATCAAGACCTGTGGGCTTATTGTGGAAAAATAGGCATGACATCCTGTGTATAAACATTAAAAATGTACTTTGATCCAGGAATTTCAAAAATTTATGTTCCTCTTATTGACAATATGCCAGTACTTCATGATGTCACCTATATGCAGAATCTCAAAAGCAAAACAATTAAATAAAACAAAATGAAAACAGATTTACAGATACAGAGAACAAACGGGTGGTTACCAGAAAGGATAAAGAGGTACAAACCTCGAGTTAGTTACGCAATAAATAAATCACAGGGATGTAATGCATAGCACAGGGAATATAGTCAATACTACTGTAATAACTTTGTGTGGAGACATAAGGTTACTAGACATCATAGTGATAATTTCATAACATATGCAAATGTCAAGTCTTTATATAGTCTACCTGAAACTAAGATAATATTGTACATCCACTATATTTCAATAAAAATGGGCATCTAATAAATATCTTTGAAATGGAAAAAAGAACAGGTGGAAAATTGAAATGTCTAGGATAAATGTTATTATTTTCCAACATTTATTGATTAATATCTACTATGGTTACAAGCCTTGTTATAAGTTTGAGGAGAGACAAAGTAATAGATATAAACCCTTTCTAAGACTTCATAATTTACTTGAAATCCAGCTGAGAATCCAAGAGAGTGGTATCTCTCGGAGTCAGAATACAGTGAAATATGTTAAGCAAGTCAATACACAGTGCTGCCAATACCTTGGTTGGAGCTCTAGAATTGGGGATAATGTACATGGATCTTTGTTCCTAATTAAAACACCAAATCAGGCTATTGAGAAACCGGAATTCTGGATACAGATCTGCCACTGACTGCAGGCATGAGCTAAAACTCATTTTCCCTTTCCTCAATTTTCCCAATCATGGCCAAGATTCCTTTCCACCTCCAGTAGTGTTTTTCTTAATATGGAGATGTTTCTTGGAAATGATCCCTGTCTGCTCAATTTCAGGATTTCATAGAAGTAGATTTTCTCAACCCCTTCATATATTGCTAATCACTTCACTTGCCCACTGTTAAAGTGAAAAATCCCTCCTAGTTATAGCTGATAAAAACAAATCGGTATGCTCTTCTTCCAACAGCATTCATTGTATGGGACTCCACGTTTCTGAACATCCAAAGAAAGGCTACATTTCTTCCATCTGATTTCTCCCATTCAGATACAGATTTCACAGTAGACTTTAAGCTATTGGTGTTTTTTCCCCCTCCACCCATTTTTATGATAAAATATGTGGAGATATCTTGTCACCTAGTTTGTTATAATTTTTTCATGCATTTTGGTTTTACTATTATTTGTTCTACTTAAAAAAAAACTGTGTTGCTGGTACCATTTTCCAGAATCCCTCTCCTCAAAGTTTTAAAGTAAATCTTGAGTTATTTGGCCTATTTCTTATTGCATTCAATGTTGTCAGCTTGTTCCTTATCCTTGAATTTCTTTATATGTGTCTCTCTTCTGTTCTCAAATCCTTGAATTGGATACTGTTATCTGGTTCTTGAGCCTATAGAAGTATAGATTCTGGCTAATCTTCTTGCCACTAATAGATACATTCTACTTGAATTCAACATTTTCCTCTGAGGTACACAACACTTAAACCCCTGGTAGCTATATGAAAAATTTGGTACAAATTTTTTAAGGTAGACATTCCCTAGGTTCACCAGATTTTCAATAAAAAAAAAAAAAAAGGCAGTAATCTTGGGTGTGTAGTTAAGTTAGTTCTAAAGAATATGATGATTAAAAATATGTTTGGGGACATTATGGAATATTGATAAAGGGTAGATTTATCCCTTGATTTTAGCTGAAAAACAAATTCTAGTCTTCATGTTTCTCCCCCAACTTTTAACATTTTGTGTTTAGTACTTGTTCTGTGCTGTGCTTAGTCGCTCAGTCATGCCTGATTCTTTGCAATCCCATGGACTGTAGCTTTCCAGGCCCCACTGTCCATGGGGGCTAGGTGTTCTCACCCTCCACACAGCCAAAAATCTATATATAATTATAATCTGTCCTTTGTGTCCACTGTTCTTCTGTACCTTGGTTCCTTGTTATTGGTGGTTCTGCCTCCCTAAATCCAACCAAGCAGGATGGTATAGCCCTGTAGCATTTACTACTGAAAAAAGTTGACATGTAAGTGGACCTTGCAGTTCAAATTTGAGTTGTTCAAGGGTCAAGCGCATAAGCATTAGATAATATAAAAAAAATGCCTTTTTGAAAGAGAAAAATCTTGGTGGAAGAGCGAAAAGGCCAATAAATATCTCCATGCTCTACTGTAGTTCATGCATCATCTCTTACTTTGGTTTCCTATCTGTTAATATCAATAATGTGATGAGGATATTTAGACAATTGACAAACTTATAAGTATTAATTTTCATGAACCAAGTTTCTATTGAGATCATGGTTACATTGGAAAATGCTCAGTGGTATAAATTTAGGTAAACCATCAGACACAAAAAAAGTGGTCTGACACTCATGCAAATATAGTACCCACGATAAGAAATTAGCAAAAGATATGCCTCTATCAGGGCTTTCCTCTTGGCTCAGATGGTAAAGAATCCACCTGCAATGCAGGAGACCTGGGTTCAATCCCTGAATTGGGAAGATCCCCTGGAAAAGTGATAGGTTACCCAGTCGAGTATTCTTGGGCTTCCCTGGTGGCTCAGATGGTAAAGAATCTGCCTGCAATATGGGAGACCTGGGTTCGATCCCTGGGTTGGGAAGATCCCCTGAAGGAGGGCACAGCAACCCACTCAAGTATTCTTGCCTAGAGAATGCCCATGGACGCGGGGCCTGGCAAGCTAAAGTCCGTAGAGTTGCAAAGAGTCGGACATGGCTGAGTGACTAAGCACAGCACGGCACAGCATGACTCTGTCAAACCTTCTAGAGAAAATAAGATAGATCCCACCTCATTCCACTGAACACATAATTAACATCTACGAAGGAAGACAAAAATACTGGTTTATGTATTTATTACAGAGCTTCTAATTGCATTCCGACATCTCTCTGCACTGGGGGCACATGTGATTCCTTTCAGTTCAGTTCAGTTCAGTCACTCAGTCGTGTCCGACTCTTTTGGTCAGAGGTAAATCTTCCTTTTCAAGATCAATCATCCTCGAATGCCCTCTCAATGCAGCAAATCTTACTTGGTGACAAACATAGTTCAATTTGCTTTTCATATCTAGCACAGCGTTTCTTACATTGACCGTACAATTTTGAGCATCGTTCAGGATCCACCAAGGCTAGAGTAAAAGAAGAGTAATTGAAATTACTGATTTTTTAATTTAAGGATATACTATTTGTGATTATAAAAAGTCCTATGTGTACACTGTAACAAATTTACAAAATGCCCAAAAATAAGAAGACACTGAAATATTATATATCCCCATTATACATGTAAAATTGAAATATTCTGAGTTAATACATGATTAGATTGTATGACATATATTGCTCCTCAACAAGATCCAAAAGTTTTAGAGCTACATAATATTCCCTTGAAATTATATATAAGATAATTTATAAATTTTTCAGCTACATAATATTTAGAACTTTATGAGGTTATTTTTAAAATTTATTTTTAATTGGAAGATAGTTGTTTTACAATTTTGTGCTGACTTCTGCCATACAACCATGTCAGGTTATTATAAACAAATTCATATTACATATCTTAATCTTTGCATAATATATGTCTATGATAATGGTGAAAGAGTTTGATTCTAGTGTTTTTAGTTTATATATTGCCACCAACAGTGTATGTAAATTTTACATCCCCCAAAAATGGCATCCACTGCGATTTTAACTTATATGCCTTTGGTTATTTGTTTTGTACAATTTTTCTTTCTTTTTCTTTCTTTTACTCCTTATATACTTTGGTTATTATATTATTGGTATAATTTTTATTGTTAGTGAAAGAAGAGCTGGCTACACTCGAGTACATCCTTGTACTCCTTATCCTCTACTGCTTCCTCAGTCTTTTTTCTTTCTACTTCTATTCCTCTTCTTTCATTTCTTGAAATATTGCCATGCAGTCTTCAATGTGATAAGTACCTTGCTTACATTGTTTCTTTTAATCTTTTCAAAACCTTATGAAGTTAAATTACTGTCCATTTTCTAGTTAAGAGAACTAAAGATTTTACCACAGCTACAAAGGAGATCCAGGTCCTTAATGAAAAACCTGGCCCATTTAATGGCAAGCTCACTATATAAACTATTACAGTATGCTACGTTCACTATCCCTATAGATTATTTTATGCTTGCACTTCCCCTTAAATACTGGCCATTCCTTCATGTTTTAATCAACATTAGTATTGATTTCATCATTTCACAACTAGTCTCTCCAGCATGGTATCACTCTGGAGCAAACACTCATCTGACATCTTTGCAAGTATTCACTTAGACACTTTTTATTGCTTGTTTTTTTACTTTAAGGTTTTATCAATAGTCAAACCACACCATTGTGCAAGTGATATGTACTGCTTGAACTCTTTCAAAGCCACTCACTTTGATATCTTGAATTGCCTTTCCTGTTTTTTTTTAATTTGTTTTTATTTATTGATTGATCTATCAAAGGCCAAACATAGAGCATTCTGTCCATTTCAGCTGGCATGTCATAACAAGAACAAACTTTTATATCAGATATTTTACATAGAGCATTCTGTCCATTTCAGCTGGCATGTCGTAACAAGAACAAACTTTTATATCAGATATTTTACCTTTTCTACAATTGCTATTGATTTTGCTGTATTTCCTTTGCTTTTTTGTTAAGGACATTGAAAAACCACTTAAATTCTCTAAGTGGCAATGTGCACAAGCTATTGAGTAGGGAGTTAGTAGTAAAATTCAGATTTTCTAAGTTTGAATTCAGTTCTATTTCTAAATGCATGCTGCACCTTTTGAAATTCCAGCTGTCTAGTGCCAAATTAACACAATTTGGGGCACATATTGTATCTCCCTTGTTAGAGTTGGATTACCTCAGTGGCAACACATATTAAAAAGAACATGTAATCATCACTGGAGCTACATATTTTGATGATTCACTTTTAACTGATTCCTAAAACCACTGTTGTATTCCTTTATTAATGCATTAACTAATTCAACTAAGATTTTTGAGGTCCTATTTCTTTACCTGCCTTTTTATTCTCACTGCACCTTATTGTCCAGTATATTTTGAGACTATATCCTGGATCATTTTATGGAGTTTGTTATTGGTATCCCAAGAGATATGTACCTATTCTTAGTCTATTCATATTCCCTGGGGATCAATTTATTATGAAGTCTTCAGTGATAGAAGACTAAATAAATTTAATAAATTATATTCTTAATAACTTGAATATCAAAACAAATCAACACTCCAAGAAGAAAAAGAATCTCACCTTAACTGGCTTATTTCATTTGATTTTGATTTTCAAATTGAAATAAAGTATACCTATTTTATTTGCATTTTGATTTTCAAATTGAAATAAAGTATATTGGTATAGCACCATTCTAAAATAGGAAACTGAGTTTCAATATCACCAAGAGACTATTTTTTCAAGAGATTTTTTTAATGGAAAAGATTGTATTAGGAACCTACACTTTCTAATTTATAATTGAACATTTCTATTTTTAGCCTTGAGCAATAACAACAAACATATCATACATACAATCACACCAGAAGCATCTATTACCTGGTAGAACGAAGGTCGCATAACACAGAAAATGAAAAAGATAATAAAAGATCTTCATTCTGTAGAAAGAAACTACTGAAAGATTTGTTAACAATTAAAACACTTTCTAGAAAGCCAAGAGACATTTACTATTTATAGTTTTCTAGTGGAAGAAAGGCTCTCTTTTTCCGGAAATTGTTTTAATTTTGTGTTCTTATCTCTGCTCCACTGGCTAGAGTTGTGGGCAGAACTGAAAACATTTGATATTAATCAGTCTTTAGGGAAGAATCTGTATGTAGAAGATAGTTGTAACATGACATTCTTATAACCGATGGTGATCAATTAAACACCAACACAAATGATCACGCATGGAGTGGGCTTGAGATGTAAAACTTTAGATGTAAAACAAATGAGCACTACTGTCAGTTAAACTTCTGATTATTTTTCAAAATATATTCCAATTACTAACCTGGTATCCAAGTTCATCAATATGTTCATATATCCAAAATCCTACCTTATATCCAGCCATCTCATTAGCTTCCCCAAATTACTCATTTACTAAAGTCTGGATATTACATCTCACTTTTTCACTGATTTTTATTACCTTTTTTTTTCAGGTGTGACTTGAATATTTATGAAGCTCTGTTTCTTTCTAGAAAGGCTCAATTCATTTCCAATTATTTTAAAGTTTTTGGCACAGTAAAATAATAAATATTGAAAAATGCAATGAATATAATTTCCTACCTTAATTTCCTAATTTTTGTGTGTTCTTGTTACTATAAACATAAGAATTTCTCCTTGTTTTGCAACCACAGAGTGTATCTTTTGTCTCCAGTAAAAAATAGAGAGAGAGAATTTAGATGACTTACGCCTTCTCCTCAAATATTTGAAAGTTATATTATTTTTTTTTGTAAATAATCTATATGAATCTTTAAGCATTTAAATACTTTATCTTTTCCCCACCAACTTTAGTCACAATATTAATTTTTCTGTATTTAAAGTAGCTGTGTTGTCATATGGTTTTATTTTTTCTTGCATATGTATCTGAGAATAGGATTGCAGAATCAAATGATTACTCCATGTTTAACCTTTTTAGGAAATGTTCAACTGTTTTTCAAAGTGTTTGCACAAATTTACTCATCAGTACTATGTGGAAGTTCTATTCTCTTCATAGCCTCTCCAATATTTGTTAATGTTTGTTGTTTTGGTTATATACAGTTTAGTGGGTGGGAAGTGATAACTCATCATGGTATTGATTTGCATGCCCAAGATGGCTATTGAGATTAAACATATTTCCACGTTGAGCATTTTCCTTGTTGAGCATTTTTATGTTGTCTTTGCAGAAATGTCTATCCAACTCCTAGTCTATTTTATAATCGTGCTTTGTGTTTCTTTTTGTCTGTCAGGGGCAGCAGGGGAGAGGAGCTACTCCACGTTCTAGGTCAGGAGGGGAGGCCTCGTCCAAGGTAAGGAGCAACGGCTGCTCTTTGTTGGAGCAGCCATGAAGAGATACCCCACGTCCAAGGTAAGAGAAGCCCAAGTAAGATGGTAGGTGTTGCGAGAGGGCATCAGAGGGCAGACACACTGAAACCATAATCACAGAAAACTAGCCAATCTGATCACATGGACCACAGCCTTGTCTAACTCAGTGAAACTAAGCCATGCCATGTGGGGCCACCCAAGATGGACAGGTCATGGTGGAGAGGTCTGACAGAATGTGGTCCACTGGAGAAGGGAATGGCTGGCTCTAGGTGAGTGATCACACCATCAACATTAGAACAACAGAATGGGAAAGACTAGAGATCTCTTCAAGTAAATTAGATATACCAAGGGAACATTTCATGCAAAGATGGGCACAATAAAGGACAGAAATGGTATGGACCTAACAGGACCAGAAGATATTAAGAAGAGGTGGCAAGAATACACAGAACCACTATACAAGCAAGTTCTTCATGACCTAGATAACCACAATGGTGTGATCACTCACATAGAGCCAGACGTCCTGGAATGTGAAGTCAAATGGGCTTTAGGAAACATTACTACAAACAAAGCTAGTGGAAGTGATGGAATTCCTGTTCAACTATTTCAAATCCTAAAAGATAATGCTTGAGCGTGCTGCACTCAATATGCCAGCAAATCTGGAAAACTCAGCAGTGGTCACAGGACTAGAAAATGTCAGTTTTCATTCCAATCCTAAAGAAGGGCAATGCCAAAGGATTTTCAAACTACTGCAAGATTACACTCATCTCACATGCTGTCAAAGTAATTCTCAAAGTTCTCCAAGCCAGGCTTCAATAGTACGTGAACCGTGAACTTCCAGATGTTCAAGCTGAATTTAGAAAAGGCAGAGGAAGCAGAGATCAAATTGCCAACATCTGTTGGATCATAGAAAAGGCAATAGAGTTCCAGAAAAACATCTACTGCTTTATTAACGATGCCAAAGCCTTTGACTGTGTGGATCACAACAAATTGTGGAAAATTCTTCAGGTGATGGGAATACCAGACCACCTGACCTATCTCCTGAGAAATCTGTATGCAGGTCAAGAAGCAACAGTTAGAACTGGACATGGAACAACAGGCTGGTCCCAAATTGGGAAAGGAGTGTGTCAAGGCTGTATATTGTCAGACTGCTTATTTAACTTATATGCAGAGTACATCATGAGAAATGCCAGGCTGGATGAAGCACAAGCTGGAATCAAGATTTCTGGGAGAAATATCAATAACCTCAGATATGCAAATGATACCACCCTTATGGCAGAAATTAAAGAGGAACTAAAGAGCCTCTTGAAAGTGAGAGAGGAGAGTCAAAAAGCTGGTTTAAAACTCAACTTCAACAACTAAGATCATGGCATCCAGTCCCATCACTTCATGGCAAACAGAGAAAAAATGAAAACAGTGATCAATTTTATTTTATTTTTTTGGCTCAAAAATCACTGCAGATGGTGACTGCAGAAATGAAACTAAAAGACGCTTGCTCCTTGGAAGAAAAGTTATGACCAACCTAGACAGCATATTAAAAAGCAGAGGCATTACTTTGCCAACAAAGGTCTGTCTTGTCAAAGCTATGCTTTTTACAGTAGTCATGCATGGATGTGAGAGTCGGACCATAAAGAAAACTGAGCGCCAAAGAATTGATGCTTTTGAACTGTGGTGTTGGAGAAGACTTTTAAAATTTTTTTAATTTATTATTTTATTAAAGGATAATTGCTTTACAGAAGTTTGTTGTTTTCTGTCAAACCTCAACATGAATTGCCCATAGGTATACATACATCCTCTCCCTTGAATCTCCTTTCCATCTCCCTCCCCATCTCACCCCTCTAGGTTGATACAGAGCCCCTGTTTGAGTTTTCCGAGCCATACAGCAAATTCCCATTTGCTATCTGCTTTATATATGGTAATATAAGTTTCTGTGTTACTCTTACCATACATCTCACCCTCTCCTCCCCTCTTTCCATGTCTGTAAGTCTATTCTCTATGTCTGTTTCTCCACTGCTGCCCTGTAAATAAATTCTTCAGGACCATTTTTCTAGATTCCATATATGTGCATTAGAATATGATATTTAACTTTCTCTTTCTGACTCACTTCACTCTGTATAGTAGGTTCTAGGTTCATTCACCTCATCAGAACTGACTCATATGTATTCTTTTTTATGGCTGAGTAATATTTCATTGTGTATATGTACCACAACTTCTTTATCCATTCATCTGTTGATGGGCATCTAGGTTGCTTCCATGTTCTAGCTATTGCAAGTAGTACTGCAATGAACAATGGGATACATGTGTCTTTTTCAACCCTGGTTTCCTCAGGGTACATGCCTGGGAGTGGAATTGATGGGTCATGTGGTGGTTTTATTCTTAGTTTTTAATGGACTCTCCATACGGTCTTCCATAGTAGCTATATCAATTTACATTCCCACCAACAATGCAAGAGCATTCCCTTTTCTCCACACCCTCTCCAGCATTTATTGTCTGTAGAATTTTGATGATGGTTATTCTGACCAGTGTGAAGTGATATCTCACTGTAGTTTTGATTTGCATTTCTCTAATAATGAACGATGTTGAGCATCTTTTTATGTGTTTGTTAGCCATCTGTATGTCTTTTTTGGAGAAATGTCTGTTTAGGTCTTTTTTCCCACTTTTGATTGGGTTGTTTGTTTTCCTGATATTGAGTTGTATGAACTGCTTGTATATTTTGGAAATTAATCCTTTGTCAGTTGTTTCACTTGCTATTATTTTCTCCCATTCTAAGGGTTGTCTTTTCACCTTGCTTATAGTTTCCCTTTGCCGTGCAAAAGCTTTTAAGTTTAGTCAGGTCCCACTTGTTTACTTTTGCTTTTATTTCCATTACTCTAGGTGGTGGGTCATAGAGGATCTTGCTTTGATTTATGTCATTGAGTGTTCTGCCTATGTTTTCCTCTAAGAGTTTTATAGTTTCTGGTCTTACATTTAGGTCTTTAATCCATTTTGAGTTTATCATTGTGTATGGTGTTAGGACGGAGAAGGCAGTGTCAACTCACTCCAGTACTCTTGCCTGGCAAATCCCATGGGCAGAGGAGCCTGGTAGGCTGCAGTCCACAGGGTCATGAAGAGTCGGACACGACTGAGCGACTTCACTTTCACTTTTCACTTTCACGCATTGGAGAAGGAAATGGCAACCCACTCCAGTGTTATTGCCTGGAGAATCCCAGAGATGGCGGGAGCCTGGTGGGCTGCCGTCTATGAGGTCGCACAGAGTTGGACACGACTGAAATGACTTAGCAGCAGCCTAGCAGCATGGTATTAGGAAGTGTTCTAATTTCATTCTTTTACATGTAGCTGTTCAGTGTTCCCAGCATCATTTATTGAAGAGGTTGTCTTTAACCCCATTGTATATTCTTGCCTCCTTTGTCAAAAATAAGGTACCCGTAGGTGCATGGGTTTATTTCTGGGCTTTCTATCTTGTTCCATTGGCCTATATTTCTGTTTTTGTGCCAGTACCATACTGTCTTGATGACTGTAGCTTTGTACAATCTGAAGCCAGGAAGGTTGAGTCCTCCAGCTCCATTCTTCTTTCTCAAGACTATTTTAGCTATGTGGGGTCTTTTGCGTTTCCATATGAATTGTGAAATTTTTTGTTCTAGTTCTGTGAAAAATGCCATTGGTAATTTGAAAGGGATTGCATTGAATCTGTAGATTGTGTTTGGTAGCATATTCATTTTCACAATATTGGCTCTTCCTACCCAGGAACATGGAATATCTCTCCATCTGTGTATGTCATCTTTGATTTCTTTCATCAGTGCCTTATAATTTTCTGTGTACAGTTATTTTTTCTCCTTAGGTAAGTTTATTCCTAGATTTTAATTATTTTTGTTGCAATGGTGAGTGGGATTGATTCCCTAATTTCTCTTTCTGATTTTTCATTGTTAGTATATAGGAATGCAAGTGATTTCTGTGTATTGATTTTGTATCCTGCAACTTTGCTAAATTCACTGATTAGCTCTAGTAATTTTCTGATACTATCTTTAGGGTTTTCTATGTACAGTATCATGTCATCTGCAGACAGTGAGAGTTTTATTTCTTATTTTCCAATCTGGATTCCTTTTATTTCTTTTTCTTCTCTAATTGCTGTACCTAGGACTTCCAGAACTATGTTGAATAAAAGTGGTGAAAGTGGACACTCTTTTCTTGTTCCTGATCTTAGAGGGAATGCTTTCAGGTTTTCACCATTGAGAATAATCTTTGCTGTAAGTTTATCATACATGGCCTTTACTATGTTAAGATAAGCTCCTTCTATGTCCATTTTTTTGGAAGAGTTTTAATCGTAAATGCATGTTGAATTTTGTCAAAGACTTTTTCCACATCTATTGAGATTATCATATGGTTTTATCTTACAATTTGTTATTATGGGATATCACATTGATTGATTTGCATGTACTGAAGAATCCTTGCATTCCTGGAATAAACCCAACTTGATCATATGTATGAGCTTTTTGATGTGTTGCTGAATTCTGTTTGCTAAAATTTTGTTGAGGATTTTCATATCTATGTTCATCAGTGGTATTGGCCTGTAGTTTTCCCTTTTTGTGTTGTCTTTGTCTGGTTTTGGTATCAAGGTGATGGTGGCCTTGAAGAATGAGTTTGGAAGTGTTTCTTCCTCTGAATTTTTTGAAAAAGTTTTAGAAGTATAGGCATTAGATCTTCTCTAAATGTGTGATATAATTCTCCTCTGAAGCCATCTGGTCCTGGGCTTTTGTTTTTTGGGAGATTTTTGATCAAAGCTTCAATTTCAGTGCTTGTAATTGGGTTGTTCATAATTTCTATTTCTTCCTGATTCAGTCTTGGAATATTGACCTTTTCTAAGAATCTGTCCATTTCTTCCAGGTTATCCATTTTATTGCCATATCGTTGTTCATGATAGTCTCTTATAATCCTTTGAATTTCTGGATTGTCTGTTGTAACCTCTCCTTTTTCATTTCTAATTTTGTTGATTTGATCCTTCTCTCTTTTGTTCTTGATGAATGTGGCTAAAGGTTTGTCAATTTTGTTTATCTTCTCAAAGAATCAGCTTTTAGTTTTATTAACCTTCACTATTGTTTCTTTCACTTAGTTTTCATTTATTTCTACTTGGATCATTATGATTTCTTTCCTTCTAATAATTTTGTTTGTGTGTGTGTGTGCATGTTCATCTTTTTCCAGTTGTTGTAGGTGTAAAGTTAGATTGTCTATTCAATGTTTTCTTGTTTCTTGAGGTATGATTGTATTGCTATACACCTCCCTCTTAGGACTGCTTTTGCTGAGTCCTATAGGTTTTGAGTTGTCATGTTTTCATTGTCTTTTGTTTCTAGAAATATTTTGATTTCCCTTTTGATTTCTTCAGTAACCTGTTGGTTATTTAGAAACATGGTGTTTAATCTCCATGTGTTTGTGTTTCTTAGTTTTTTTTTTTTTTCTTGTAATTGATATCTAGTCTTATAGCCTGTGGTCAGAGAAGATGCTTGATATGATTTCAATTTTCTTAAATTTACTGAGGTTTGATTTGTGACCCAAGATGTGGTCTATCTTGGAGAATGTTCCATGTGCACTTGAGAAGAAGGTGTATTCTTCTGCATTTGAATGGAATGTCATGAAGATATAAATGAGATCCACCTCATCTAATGTATCGTTTAAAATGTGTTTCCTTATTAACTTTCTGTTTTGATGATCTTTCCATTGGTGTGAGTTGGGTGTTAAAATCTCCTACTCTTGTTTTGTTATTGTCAATTTCTCCTTTTATGTCTGTTAGTGTTTGTCTTATGCATTGAGGTGCTTCTATGTTGGGTGCATAGATATTTACAATTGTTATGTCTTCCTCTCTTGTTGATTCCTTGATCATTATGTGGTGTCCTTCCTTATCTATTGTAATCTTTTTTATTTTAAGATCTATTTTGTCTGATGTGAAAATTGCTACTCCAGCTTTCTTTTGCTTCCTATGTGTATGGAATATATTTTTCCATCCTCTCACTTTCAGTCTGTATAAATCTTGAGGTCTAAACTGTGTTTCTTGTAGACAGCATATATATAGGTCTTGTTTTTGTATCCATTCAGCCAGTCTGTGTCTTTTGGTTGGAGCATTTAATCCATTTACATTTAAAGTAATTATTGATATACATATTCCTACTGCCATTTTCTTAATTGTTTGGGGTTGATTTCTAGATCATTTTGTTTCTTTTGTATTTCTTGACTATATAAGTCCATTTAACATTTGTGGTAAAGCTGGTTTGGTGGTACTGAATTCTCTTAACTTTTGCTTGTCTGGGAAGCTTTGGATTTCTCCATCGATTTTCAATGAGATCCTTACTGGATACAGTAATATTGGTTGTAGATTTTTCCTTTTCTGTACTTTAAATATATCCAGCCATTCCCTTCTGGCCTGCAGAGTTTCTGCTGAAAGATCATCTGTTAAGTGTATGGAGTTTCTCTTGTATGTTACTTGCTGCTTTTGATATTCTTTCTTTGTGTTTAGTCTTTGTCAGTTTGATTAATATGTGTCTTGGTGTGTTTCTCCTTGGGTTTATCTTGTATGGGACTCTTTGTGCCTCTTGAACTTGATTGACTATTTCCTTTTCTATGTTGGGGAAATTTTCAACTATAATCTCTTCAAAAATTTTCTCATACCCTTTCTCTTTCTCTTCTTCTGGGACACCTATTATTTGAATGTTGGTACATTTGAAATTGTCCCAGAAGTCTCTGAGACTATCCTCAGTTCTTGTCATTCTTTTTACTTTATTCTGCTCTTCAGAAGTTACTTCCACCATTTTATCTTCCAGGTCACTAATTTGTTCTTCTGGTTCAGATATTCTGCTGTTGATTCCTTCTAGAGTATTTTTAATTTCAGTAATTGTATTGTTTAACTCTGCATGTTTATTCTTTAATTTTTTAGGTCTTTGTTAATTGATTCTTGCATTTCTCCCATTATGCTTTCAAAAATTTTTTTTTATCATCTTTACTATCATTATTCTGAATTCTTTTTCAGTAGTTTGCCTATTTCCTCTTCATTTATTTGGACTTCTGTCTTTTTCATTTGTTTCTTCATTTGTGTCATATTTCTCTGCTTTTTCATTATTTTTTTTTTTTAATCTTACTGTGTTTGAGGTCTCTTTTCCCCAGGCTTCAAGGTTGAATTCTTTCTTCCTTTTGGTTTTCTGCCCTCTAAGGTTTGTCCAGTGGTTTATGTAAGCTTTTTATAGGGTGAGATTTGTGCTGAGTTTTTGTTTGTTGTTTATTTTTCCTCTGATGGGCAAGGCTGAGTGAGGTGGCAATCCTGTCTGCTGATAATTGGGTTTGTAGTTTTGGTTTGTTTGTTGTTTAGAGCTGTGCACAGGATGCTATTGGTAGTTGCGTGATGCCTGGTCTGGTATTACAGTGGTTTCCTTTGTGTGAGTTCTCACTATTTGATACCTCTTAGGGTTGGTTGGTTGCTGAAGCTGAAACTCCAATACTTTGGCTACCTCATGCGAATAGTTGACTCATTGGAAAAGACCCTGATGCTGGGAGGGATTAGGGGCAGGAGGAGTAGGGGACAACAGAGGATGAGATGGCTAGATGGCATCACCAACTCGATGGACGTGAGTTTGAGTGAACTCCGGGAGTTGGTGATGGACAGGGAAGCCTGGCGTGCTGTGATTCATGGGGTTGTGAAGAGTTGGACACGACTGAGAGACTGAACTGAACTGAACTGAACTGAGGGTTGGTTCTCTGGTAGTCTAGGGTCTTGGAGTCAGTGCTCCTACTCTAAAGGCTCAGGGCTTGATCTCTGGTCAGGAGTGAAGATTCCACAAATGGTTTGTTATGGCATTAAGTGAGAGTAAAACAAATATCCAAAAATGTGAAAACAAAGATGAACCCCAGACAATGGCTGTTACAAAATCAGGCAAATAATAACTAAAAAAATGGAATATACGCATACACATGTACATCCATGAGCAAAGTGAAAACATTGCAACAAAAATAAAATACAATAGATTGACCCAGTGAACAAAGGAAACCGATAATTATATTTAACAGTTAAGAACAAAACTAACCAAAAGCACAAACTGGAAAACAAAACTAAAGCAAGGTGCCAACTGGGGAATAAACAATGAAAAAAAAGTAACAAATATGTGAGAGGAAAGGAAAGACAGAAAAGAAAGAAAGAATAGATATGCAAAGTTAAATAGGAGTAGATGAAGAAGATTTCTATATATTAAAGATTAACTGCAAGGGGGAAAGAACTGTAGGAAAAGCAAACAAAGGAATGAATGTACAAAAAATGATTAAAAAATTAAAATTAAACAGAGAGAGAGAGAGAAAAAAGTACTCCTCAGAACCTCAAAAGCCCAATATAGAGGCAGAGGTTTATAACAACAATAAAAAAGTGATTGAGAAAAAAGAAAAAGAAAAAAGCTCAAAAGCTTAGTTAGAATTCATAGTGCCAATAAAATCGACAACTACAACAGAGGGGGGAAGAAAAAGAAAAAAAAATGAAAAAAAAAAATCCAAAAGAATATACAGAACAAATCAAAACATAAGAATAATAAATGTTTTTCTTTTTTATGAGTAATTTTTTTTTAAAGAAAGCTTTTTAATAAATGTTTTTCCTGAGTCACTGCTGTCAGAGTCCTTTCCCTCACTGGGAGCCATAGTTCACTTCACCTCCATAGAATGCCCTCTAACACTATGCTGATCTCTGGACCTGCTGTGAGTGCAGCTCAAATTCTGAGCTGCTCCTACTTTTCTGTGTTCTTGCCTCCAATGTCAATAGCTATCAGACCTAGTGTGTTTTCTTTTGTGGTAGCTCTCAACAACCTTTAATATATAACTCAGACACAGAGTCTACCTAGTTGATCATGTGGATTTAATCTGAAGCTTGTACAGCTGGTGGGAGGGTTTTGGATTTTCTTCCTTAGTCACACACTCCTGGGTTTCAACTGTGATTTTATTTCCACCTCTGGATATGGGTTGTCCACTGGGGTTTGCCCCTTAGGCTTCCCTGGAGGACTTAGGTTTGCCCCTGTGAGGGCCAGGTGTAGAGGTGGTGCAACTGCTTAAGTCACAAGGGTTCTGGCAGCACCAGGTATTCAGGGGAGTTGGCAGCTAGGGCAGCAGGAAATATAGTGCTCTAGAAGGGTATGTTGAAGAGCAGAGACATTACTTTGCCAATAAAAGTCCGTCTGGTCAAGGCTATGGTTTTTCCTGTGGTCATGTATGGATGTGAGAGTTGGACTGTGAAGAAGGCTGAGCGCCGAAGAATTGATGCTTTTGAACTGTGGTGTTGGAGAAGACTCTTGAGAGTCCCTTGGACTGCAAGGAGATCCAACCAGTCCATTCTAAAGGAGATCAGTCCTGGGTCTTCTTTGGAAGGAATGATGCTGAAGCTGAAACTCCAGTACTTTGGCCACCTCATGCGAAGAGTTGACTCATTGGAAAAGACCCTGATGCTGGGAGGGATTGGGGGCAGGAGGAGAAGGGGACGACAGAGGATGAGATGGCTGGATGACATCACTGACTCGATGCACGTGAGTCTGAGTGAACTCCGGGAGATGGTGATGGACAGGGAGGCCTGGCGTGCTGCGATTCATGGGGTCGCAGAGTTGGACACGACTGAGAGACAAAACTGAACTAAGAAGGGTATGGCAACTGTTACTGGCCAATACACTCCAGGACTCTTGCCTGGAGACCCCCCTCCCTGACAGAGAAGCCTGGAAGCCCGCAGTCCACAGGGTCGCAAAGAGTCAGACACTACGGAAGTGACCCTCTGTACATAGAAGCAAGACATTTTTTGCCAGTTGCATCTCTGTCCCAGTGAGAGTTGACCGTGAAGGTAGTGCAGCTGATTGGCTTGCAGGGACCCTGGAAGCGCCAAGTGTGCAGGGACACGGACTGCCTCTGCAGCAGGAGTTATGGCCCTATCAGAGTCCTTTTTCAAGCCTCTTGTAGCTGGTGACCAGAAGGCCTCTTTGACCATTCTTTCTCCATAACTCCACCCGTTCAGGCACATAGAGGGCTCCCTTGCCTGGGGTCTTACTCTGTTGATCAGCATGTCAGGCACTAAAGGAGCACCCTGGGTGGGGTCCTACTTTGTACTTTAGTGCATCAGGCGTTTGATGGGCCAGGCTCTCTATTGTTCAGCGGCCAATGCTGGTGTGTGGAAGGAGAGAGGCTATGGTGATGGCTTCACCACCTAGTGTGACTCAGCAGTATCGCCTTGCTTCCATGGCTGCCTGGCTTTCCTCCACAAGCATTTCCCACCACAATCTCCTTCCTCACATCTACTTGATCCATCTCTCCACAGTCATCAGCAGCCCTCACCCTTGGATTGCTCCACAATCCCTAAACTCCAGCTCCCAGCCATTGCACCATCTAGGGGTATGTATGGCTGCGGCAAGGACTGTCTGATTCTCATTCCATTTAGGCTGCCACAGACCAGCTGTTTCATGCTCAGCCTTAAATGTTTCTCTTTTGACTCAGACAATTGCCCCGATGTGAGGATCGGACACTTGCTTCAGTTCCCCCACCCACTGAGGGCAGGTCCAGTCCTACTAACACTCCCGTTTCCCCCCTAATTCCTTCATCCTACTGAGTTTTGTATGGGTCTATGTTTTCTTTTCTGCTGGTCAGGTACTCTGATCCCCTCTCAGCTGGTGTTCCCCATGCACTTCTGTGTCTGAAGGTGTATTCCTGATGTATCTGTGGAGAGAGATGTATACCACATCCACCTACTCTTCCACAATCTTGTTTTTCCTTGGAAAGGACTCTTGAGAGTCCCTTGGACTGCAAGGAGATCAATCCAGTCAATCCTAAAGGAAATCAATCCTGAATATTCATTGGAAGGGCTAATACTGTAGCTGAAGCTCCAATACTTTGGCCACCTGATGGAAAGATCTGACTCACTGGAAAGGATCCTGATGCTGGGAAAGATTGAAGGTGAGGAGAAGGGGATGACAGAGGATGAGATGGTTGGATGGCATCACTGACTTGATGGACATGACTTCGAGCAAGCTCCAGGAGTGGGTGATGGGCAGGGAAGCCTCTTGTGCTGCAGTCCATGGGGTCACAAAGAGTTAGACATGACTTAGTGACTGAACTGAACTCAGTTTCATCATTTCAGAATTCTTGGATGTGATTCATTATGTATTATTATTTTTTTCTTTTTTTTTTTTTTTTTACACATTCTTTGTTTGGAAGTTGTACACTGGTTAATGTTGGTGTACAACAAATTACTCTCTGAAACTTGATGGCTTAAAATAAAAACATTTTACTATGTTCATCAATTCCATGGATCAAAAATTAACACAGGGCATAATAGGAATCTCCAATAATCTTGCCTGGAGAATAATTCCATGGACAGAGAAGCCTGGTGGGCTCCTAACACACACACACACACAGAGTAGAAATGGATTGCCTCTTTTCTTCTTTGTCTGGGATATTATTATTTGGGAAGGCATGAAGCCTGGGAGTGAGTTCTCACTGGCTAGCTTCTTCTTATTCCCCCTTGTATTTTCCAACTTTTTCTTAACATACCTAAATGTTATTGCTTGAAATTTCAGAATTATTTTCTTCTTAATTTTCCCTTAAGTGATTCCCTTAAGTGATTTTCTCATTGCTTTCAATACATATTTGAAATATCTCAAATCTGTATTTGAAGTACATTTTTTCTTTTCTGAGTTTCATACATGTTTACAGTAGGAAAATCTAAACTCAGAATGTCAAAATTTCCTTTAAATATATAACTCTTACTGTATTTCCTAATGAGTGTGTTTTTCATCGATTTCTTCAAGTAAGAAAGCTGAGATCAGTAACCTCAGTTATGCGGATGAAACCACCCTAATGGCAGAAAGAGCAGAAGAACTAAAAAGCCTCTTGATGAAGGTGAAAAAGGAGAGTGAAAAAGTTGGCTTTAAACTCAACATCCTAAAAAATAAAATCATGGCATCTGGTCCCATCACTTCATGGCAAATAGATGGGGAAAAAATGGAAACAGTGGCAGATTTTATTTTCTTGGGCTCCAAAATCACTGTGGACCATGACTGCAGAAATGAAATTAAATGATGCTTGCTCTATGAAGAAAAGCTATGACAAACCTAGACAGCATATTAAAAAGCTAAGACACCACTTTTCTGACAAAGGTCCAAATAGCTAAAGCTATGTTTTTTCTAGTATCCATATAAGGATGTGTGAGTTGGACCACAAAGAAGACTGAGGACCGAAGAATTGATGCTTTCGAACTATGGTGCTGGAGAAGACTCCTGAGAATCCCTTGGAGAGCAAGGAGATCAAACCAGTCAGTCCTACAGGAAATCAACCTGTATATTCCTTGGAAAGACTGATGCTGAAGCTCCAATATTGTGGCCACCTGATGCGAAGAGCTGACTCATTGGAAAGACCCTGATATTGGGAAAGGTAGAAAGCAGGAGGAGAAGGGGACAACAGAGGATGAGACGGTTGGAAGACACCACTAATTCAATGGATGTGAGTTTGAGCAAACTTAGGGAGATAGTGAAGGACAGACAAGCCTGGAGTGCTGCAGTCCATGCAATTGTAAAGAGTTGGACACGAATGAGTGATTGAACAATAGCAAACAGAAAGTTGAGACTTATCATTTCTTCTTAAATTTCAAATTGACTAAACGTTTTTCATTTGCTCTGACCTTTTTCTTCCAGATGTGTGCTCTAGCTACATGTAAAAAATACACTCAGTGGAGACTTGAGATTCTCAATATCAAGCATTTACTGATGGAAAGATTCATAATTCATAAAAGTTTATGTTAACAATTTACATTGTGATAAAATTAATGTGGAATGTGGAAAACTGGAAACACAATAGATTTATTGAAAACAAAGATGAGTACAGACATATTAAATACAGAATTATAAGGTAAAGGAATTAAATAAACTCTTATGAACCAGGAGAGAAGACTCAGATATTGGCTCCCCATGTTACTGATTATGAGAAATAGTGGCACAGGATGGCAGAATTAGAAATGATTTTTATCTTTAAGCATTTCTGTAATTTTCCAAATGTTGTTACTATCAGAAGAAAAAGTACACCTTCTAATATTTTTAACTTGCTCTTATTCTGATCACATTTTACTCCTTGAGAGTTTTGTTCATTGCTCTTTCTCACAATTATATTATCATACAATCTTATTACATGACTAAAATATATAAGACTTTGTGTCCAAGACCCAAGTGCATTTTTGCTGAAACTGCGGAAAGGTAGCATGGATCATGATTGATAGCAGATACTTAGAAGATCTTGTGAAAATAACCAGGCTATTGCACAGGCCAGAGGTAAAGAGAAGTATTAAGCGTGGAGGGTGTTTGCCATGTGGGTGGAGAAGAAATTCTGCAGGTTTAATGGAGAGTATGCACTCTTTATTTCTCTCGTACTAACCTAACATTGAACTCAGTGGCTGTCATTATATAGTTGTATATTCCAGAAGGCTAGAAAACATGTGAAAATAGATTTATAGAAGGTAGAAAGTTCATTTTTATTAATAATATTGTTATAGTGTTATATAGTGGAATTATAATTTACACTGCAGTATTAGACAGTGTAGTAAAATTACGATTTACACCTGTACTATTATGTACTATGATGCAAGTAATTATAACTTGCATTGGTAGTATGTAGTGTAGTAGAAGTATAATTTACATCTGTAGTATTACGTAGTGTAGTAGAAGTATAATTTACATCTGTAGGATTATGTAATGTACTAGAATTATAACTTGCATTGGCAGTGTTATGCAGTATAGTAGAAGTGTAAGTTACAGTTTTATAAGATTTAGTGACAGCGATGGGTTGGACTGGTGGTACGTATTCCCGTGCAACACAGCAGGGCTTCAAATCGCAGTCAGTATATTTGTATTCCCATTGGCCGCATGAAGTCTTGCAAGCACCACGAACAAGATAACACTGTCTTTTTCTTTCTTCAATTTCTTTTGTTTTTTCTCTTGTTTTCCTCTGTAAAACTAGGAAAAAGTGTCTTTGATCATGAATCAAGGTTTAACCACCTTGTGTAGGTAGATGGATAAATACGTAGATAGATACTAATAAAGTTATTATATAGTTAAATCATTTTGTTTCTGAAATCATGTCCAGGAAACTATATTAAAAAAATTTGGATTTTATTGCCTATAAGATTGAAGACAGGAGGAGAAGAGGGCAACAGAGAATGAGATGGTTGGATGGCATCATCAAATGAATGGACATGAGTTTGAGCAAACTCCAGGAGATAGTGAAGGACAAGGAAGGCTGATGTGCTTCAGTCTATGGGGTCACAAAGAGTTGGATATAACTTAGTGACTGAACAATAAACAACATAAGTACTTATTTACCCAATGGTATTTCCTTTGCCGTTAGCTTTTTTGTTATTGTAAATAGAATATTCATAAATAATCTGTGCACATTTTCTCAAGAGTAAATACAAAATGATGTGGATAAAATAGTCTACATATTTTGTGTTCTAAATAGTCATTCACTCTAACACCTCTTTACCTTACCACAGTTACTGGACCAGTAGTGGAAAGCTTGGGTTTCCCAGGTGGCTCAGTGGTAAAGAGTCCACCTGCAATGCAGAAGTAGTGGATTCTATGACAGGGTTGGGAAGATTCCCTGGAGAAGGAAATGCAACCCACTCCAGTATTCTTGCCTGGGAAATCCCATAGACAGAGGAGCCTAATGAGCTACAGTCCATGGGGTTACAAAAGAGTAAACAACAACAATAGAAGTAGAAAGCTTAATTTTGACAAAAACTATAATATCAGTTCCTTAGACTGAATTTAAAAAGACAGGGTATTATGAAGCATATAAGGAGTCATAGTCTCATCAAAAACAGCAATGAACAGATTTAATTGTACCATGTTGGTAACTGGTTTCCTTTTATATTCTCAACTCTCAGCTGCACTCATTTCTTCTTCCGCACAAAATAATTAGTGAATTACATTGTGAATTCATATAGGGTCTCCTAACTTTAATTTGGTTTATTTTCCAGAGTAAAGCACTTATTAAAAAAAAAAAAAAAAGAGTTGTCCTTCCCTCTTTTCCCATGTTAAGGAAAATTACCTGCTGGACCACAGGATACTGTCAAGATAAAGGTCAGGAAAATACAAAGTATCTTCATTGCTGATATTGTTCCTTGAGTGAAGCTGAGGCAGAGCTCAAATGACAGAGGTGTGCTATTCTGTGATAAAAGAAAGATGAGCTCTTGTTTTTATAGCTTTCTCAAAGTGATTACTATGCTGATTAATTCTGCCATTCAAGATTGAGCAGATATTCATTAAGTATTGTGAAACAGCAAAAGGGAAATAGACTTCTCTTATGACCTCAAAGAACCAAATGTGTACTCAGTTTCAGTTATACAAGCCAATAAAGAGGTTAAAGCTTTCCTCACTCTTTAATTGAAAGCACATATTCAGCATCATCAATATTTTCAGCCACATGCTTTTTTGAGTACTTACATGCTAGGCAGTGTTCTAAGCACTTTATAAGGGATTAATGAGTTGAATCCTCATGACAATTTCCATGACATAGAAACTTCTCATTTTGCAGCTGAGGAAACTGTGGCACACAGGGATTGTGTAATTTCCTCTAATCATACATGTGGTGATTGGTAGAGTAGAAATGGACTCAAGTAGTGTGGTGTCAGGGTCCACACCACCAAATCCTCTCCTTCACTCTCATAACTGAGTAATGAGTGTTCACCATGTAAAGTCATATGGCTTGAGATAGATACTACTTCTGAAATTTTTCTACAAACAGAAAATATTTCTAGAACACAGTTCTAGTACTGTTACATTAAAAATTATCAGTTATATTACAAGAATAGTCAGTGTAATTCTTTATATATCATATAATGAATGATTCATTCACAGGAATAGCTCACCCATAGGGGAAAGTAGTGCATTAAAAATGGAAAGAGATACAGAGAACTAATCTTGAGGTTTGGCTCCTCTGTTTACTAACTGTATAATTGGGATAAATATTCACTAGATGAGCCTCAAGATTTTCTCTTTGAAGACTGGATTAGTAGGACCAATCATACTTAGATGTTTATGCTAAGGATTTAATAGGTAACCTATGTGAAAAATATTATCTACATATATTTAAACATAAATCATATGGCTAGATGTGAAAATCCAAAAAACCAAAAAATGTATTCTTATAACTGAATGAATTATGGTCTAACCTCCTGGGTCATTGAGGAAAAACAAGTTATTAGGGTATTGCATCATCTGAGTTTTAAAAATAGTAATCTATTATTACTTCTGTGCTCCATTCTTTATCTCAAAGTTGCTTATATACTTATAATCAAGCCATGGAATATCATTTTCTTAATATCTCTCTAAAACATCAAAAATAACCCTTTCAACAGCTGGAAAGTTAATAAGACCTATTGTATGTTAGTAGAACAAATTAACAAGTATGAAAAATACAAAAGATGATTGTAAAGCCATGTGATGTTATAATGGTATGGGTAAGAAGATTACCTAGGACCAAATAAACCATTTTTGTGTAGCTGTATCCATTTTATCCATACAAAATAAGCTTATCCTATTAAGTCAGACCCTATCAGGCTGATGGTGGGAAAGACTGAAGGCATGAGGAGAAGAGGACAATGGAGGATGAGATGGTTGGATGGCATCACTGACTCAATGGACATGAGTTTGAGTAAGCTCTGGGAGTTGGTGATAGACAGGGAAGCCTGGCGTGCTGCAGTCCATAGGGTCACAAAGAATTGGACACAACTGATTGACTGAACTGAACTGATCAAATTGGAACATCAGTTAAACTCATAAATTGCATGACTTTTTCTCTCTTTGCTTAAATATGACATTAGAAGCAGTGACATCTGAATTACCCAGAACAAACATAAGGATATGAGTGATTCTCATCTCAATTCTCCTAAGGAATTGACATAAGTAGAACAAAACTGGATGCATAGGAGACAAGTTAATTTATTGATTTATTGCTTAAAATGGATGTCATAGTGTTTCATATGGGAGCAATTCAGATTTTAGGTTTCTATTAATAAAATATTTTTTTAGAGGCAAAGGCAAAGAAAATGAAAGGTGGAAAATGGAAAAAAATGAGACCACAAATAGTGATTAAGAGGGAGAGAGAGAGACAGCAGGGAGGAACTTTTTAAAATAGTGGAGAACTGACCTGAAGTATATGAACCAAATGATGCGTAAGGCTTCATACTTCCATTTACTTGAGTCAGGATTTTGGATTTTTAAAAAAATGTTTTAACTTTCTTCCTATGAAGTTAGATGGTCACAGCCAATAATTATATCATTCAGAACTACAGGTAAGGACTCTTGGAGTTATAAGTTCTTGTTCAGAGAAGGTGGTAAGACTTTAGTGATGTTGGACTGAGATATGTCTACCTAGGGAGCTTTTCCAGAAAGACACAGATGTTGGGAATGCTGGAAAAGTATAATGCTAAGAAAGAGTAGCAAAAGAAAATACCAAGTGTAATGCTATTCTCTTACAAGTCTCCAGTTAAAATCTTGACACTTTCTACTACTTTCCTGCATAAAGTCTTCATTGGTCTGGCACTGGGTTTTAGGTTTCACGTTTTAGAAATAAGAAACCTAAAATAACATCATGATCTATTTTTACCACAAAATCATGATGCCATTTTCATTTCTCTTAACTATTAGAAACAATCACTATTTCAATAGTCCCCTTAAAACGTTGTGCAATTAAATTTACCAATGTAAAGCTTTAAAATTATTAAAGATGAAGACTTCATTATGGGGTTAATTTTATATACCAGTACAGGTTCAGTTCAGTTCAGTTCAGTTCAGTTCAGTTGGTCAGTTGTGTCTGACTCTGTGACCCCATGAATTGCAGCACGCCAAGCCTCCCTGTCCATCACCAACTCCCGGAGTTCACTCAGACTCACATCCATCGACGCAGTGATGCCATCCAGCCATCTCATCCTCTGTCATCCCCTTCTCCTCCTGCCCCCAATCCCTCCCAGCATCAGGGGCTTTTCCAATGAGTCAACTCTTCGCATGAAGTGGCCAAAGTATTGGAGTTTCAGCTTTAGTATCAGTCCTCCCAAAGAACACCCAGGACTGATCTCCTTTAGAATGGACTGGTTGGATCTCCTTACAGTCCAAGGGACTCTCAAGAGTCTTCTCCAACACCACAGTTCAAAAGCATCAATTCTTCTGTGCTCAGCTTTCTTCACAGTTCAATTCTCACATCCATACATGACCACAGGAAAAACCATAGCCTTGACTAGATGGACCTTTGTTGGCAAAGTAATGTCTCTGCTTTTGAATATGCTATCTAGGTTGGTCATAACTTTCCTTCCAAGGAGTAAGCGTCTTTTAGTTTCACTGCAGTCACCATCTGCAGTGATTTTGGAGCCCCCCAAAATAAATTCTTACACTGTTTCCACTGTTTCCCCATCTATTTCCCATGAAGTGATGGGACCAGATGCCGTGATCTTAGTTTTCTGAATGTTGAGATTTAAGCCAACTTTTTCAACTTTTTAACCAGTACTGGTTAATGGACACTTTTAGGAAGTTTCAAGCTGGAAAGGATCATAAAACTTTTTATAGATGAGGACATTGAGTATTAAATTGTTAGGAAAACCAAAGAATGCATATGTATCAGTGGCTGGATCTTCTGCTATGATTTCTACTTCTTTCCACTACAAAAATATCTTATGCAATCTTTGATCATTACTGGTGGTACCTATCTTTAGAATCCACAAGTCGAAGAGGCCCAGCTGCTCTGAAATTTATAATCTTACTGCACTTTAAAAACAGCCATTAAATACAGACTACGTTGCAAGGCATTCTTCTGTTTCCTAAAGGAAATCAACCCTGAATATTCATTGGAAGGGCTGATGCTGAAGCTGAAGCTCCAATGCTTTGGCCACCTGATGTGAAGAGTCAACTCACTGGAAAAGACCCTGATGCTGAGAAAGATTGAAGGCAGGAGGAGAAGGGGACGACAGAGGATGAGATGATTGTATGGCATCACCAGCTCGATGGACATGAGCTTGGGCAAGCTCCAGGCTATGGTGAAGGACAAGGAAGCCTGGCATGCTGCAATCCCATGGGGCACAAAGAGTCGGACATGACTGAGCCAATGAACAACATTCTTCTGTGTAACTTGCACAAAGTAATATTAAGCCTTATGAAAGTCCTCTGAAGTAGGTATAATACTTAACTCCATTTTTACGTACAAGGATACAAACACAGAGATTGAAGTAACTCCCCCAAAGTCAACCAGCTAGCTGGTTAGTAGTGAAACTGGAATTAAACATCCCTGGAAGAGGAAATTGCAACCCATTTTTCTTGACTGAAAAATCCTATGGACAGAGGAGCCTGGTGGGTCCAAAGGGTCGCAAAGAGTCGGACAAGGCTGAGTGACTGAGCATGCATGCACATTGCGAATCGATAATCTTAACCATTATTATTATTGAATACCCAAATCACCTAAGATGGTTGTTTTAGAAGTCAAAGGAAACTACACAATAATGAAAACCTGTTGTTACCAAGGTAAAAGAAATGTTACAATTCATTTGTTCTCACCCTTTATTTTTACAGCTGAAGACTCCTTCTGGAAGCAGAAACTTTTGAAAAAATAAAAACACTCCCTGGGAATTCTACTTTTAGGAGAATCTAGACACTGGTAAATAGTGTAAACTGTTCTTTCCTTTATCCCAACAAATATCTTTTCTAATCCAACCTGAATCTTCCTTGCTGCTCAAAAGAGTAGAGGAAACTATTATATATTGTCAATGAGATGAGTCAAAAATAGTATGTCACACAGAACTCTGGTGCAACTAGTTGCTCTTATTTTATAGTAAGCCATAATTGGGTGCTAAAGACAATGATATAAACTTTGAAAAGTAAACCATAAAGATAGCTGTTAGAAGTATAGTCTGGTGAGAAAATGTTATTCAATGTCCACTGGCTTCTGCATTTTGTCTTGATTTTGGTGACAAATTTTATAGTCTAATGAATGTATTCCCAGGTGGCACTAGTGGTGAGGAACTTGCCTGCCAATTCAGGAGACTCGAGTCATGGTTTCGATCCCTGGGTCAGGAAGATCCCCTGGAGCAGGGCATGGCAATCATTTCCAGTATTCTTGCCTGGAGAATCCCATGGACAGAGGAGCCTGGCGGGCTATAGTCCATAGGGTCACACAGAGTCGGACAACTGAAGCAACAAATGTATATTTCATGCTAGCTTATTACTTGTGAATCATTTAAAAAAATTACACATGAAAGAATTGATATTGAGAATTTGCTCGCAGTTATACAACACTTTTTTGTAGTGTGAAAGTCTGCCTAATCAATACTCCTACTACTACTAGGAGTAGTAGTAAATCTTAGTACAATGGGTATATTTATCTTAATGATTCAGTTAACAATGACCTCTTTCAGTGTGTGGGCAGATGTCTACCCTCACACTTTCAGAAGTATCCTTGAACTCAGGGCAACAGTTTTGTGTTATAAACAAAAGGTGAGTGGTAGGAAAGAGGATGGAAATGTAAGGGGAGAGGGCATTTATGTTTATTGATTAAGGAATAGTGTGTACTCACTCAGTAGTGTCTGACTCTTGTGACCCCATGACTGTAGCCCACCAGGCTCCTCTGTCCATGGGACATTTTTAGGCAAGAATACTGGAGTTCTGGGTTGCCATCTCCTCCTCCAGGGTCTTCCTGACCCAACAATTGAACTTGCATCTGCTGTGTCTCCTACATTGCCCGTGGATTCTTTATCCACTGAGCCATCAAGGGAAATATAAAAGAAAGCCACAGCTAAGTTGGCAAAGCCCATTACTATTTTACCTTTTTATACAGTGACATAGAAATATCAATCTGTAACTACCTCCAGTGACCATAGTTTAGTAGTTGCTTAGGCAGTACTTAATGAAAATAGATGTCCTTACTGATGCTTCCTCCTAATATCTTTGTTCGTAATACCATCACTTAAGTTAGTGGTTTAAGGAAAGAAAGAATTCTATAACTATCCAAATGCATTGATTACTTTTGGTATTAATGTATCTGTGAGTTATCTTAAGCTAAGGAAATTGATGTGATAATCAAAACATTACATTTTAATTTTGAAAACAGAGTATTGATTTTGTGTTACATGTTTTTACTTGCTTCCTCTACTTATGTCTAAGTGAATTTTAACTTACGGATTATAAAGTCACAATAGTTATTAATCATTCATACATAGTTTGCATGTGATCCATTTCTGTGTGTCATTTCAAATTTTACTCAAATGAAGTTTTTATTTTCTCACTGAACATGTTTCTTTACCCTTCACCCAACAGCAATCTTCCCTTTTCTTCAGAAAGATTTTGACTGTGTGTGTGAGTATGGGTGTGATACGTAATATTTCAGCCTCATTATCAAGCATTCTTTCAAGTTGTAATCCTCTCACTCTTTTGCCCAGAATCATAATTTATTTTTTTTTTAAATTTGGTCTCTGCTACTCACATGTCATCTTATCAGAGGATATTTTAAAGGTTCTTTTTGTGACTACTCTAATAATTACAGTAAGCCTTGTGAATATAGTGAAGCAACACTGAAATGTGTTTTTGGTGTTCTTTATTTGTCTTTATCTGAAATTAGCTAGATTCATTGTCAGTTTTTGTTTTTTTTTAAGTTATTTATTCTTATGGTTTGGTATAATTATTACCACTGTCATTATTAACTGCCATATCTCATTCAAATATAAATTCCATGAGTGATGGATTTTGACAGCTTTAAAGTGGTGCATAGGGGAGAATACATATTTAACACAGACCTATTGAATGAAGGTTGAAATAAAGTTATAACAGCAAATACAGTATTTATTGTTTATCTACCCAGAAAATTTTAGAAAATGGCACTTCTGAGAAATTGAATGTCAGAATTCTAATCTTAAGGCATTAGAGACCAATTCATAAAGGGTTATTACTCACTTTTCTCCCTTTATTTGGTTATGAAAAATGATTGAGGGGAATGAATGCTTTGTCTTCTTAAGTTTAAATACGTAATTATGACTTGTTAAGTGTTAGTTGCTCTGACAGACTCTTTGCGATTCCATGGACTATATAGCCCATCAGGCTCCTCTGTCCATGGAATTCTCCAGGCAAGAATACTGGAGTGGATAGCCATCCCCTTTTCCAGGGGGTCTTCCCAACTCAGGGATCTAACCCTGGTCTCCTGCATTGTAGGCAGACTCTTTATTTTCGGGGTCACCAGGAAAGCCCACTTATGACTTACCACACTAAATATGTCTTGAATAAGGGGCAGTGAGAAACGCTGGGCTGGAAGAAGCACAGGCTGGAATCAAGATTGCCGGGAGAAATATCAATAACCTCAGATATGCAGATGACACCATGCTTATGGCAGAAAGTATAGAAGAACTGAAGAGCCTCTTGATGAAAGTGAAAGAGGAGAGTGAAAAAGTTGGCTTAAAGCTCAACGTTCAGAAAACGAAGATCATGGCATCCGGTCCCATCACTTCATGGCAAATAGATGGGGAAACAGTGGAAACAGTGTCAGACTTTATTTTGGGGGGCTCCAAAATCACTGCAGATGGTGATTGCAGCCATGAAATTAAAAGACGCTTACTCCTTGGAAGAAAAGTTATGACCAACCTAGATAGCATATTCAAAAGCAGAGACATTACTTTGTCAAGAAAGGTCCATCTAGTCAAGGCTATGGTTTTTCCTGTGGTCATGTATGGATGTGAGAGTTGGACTGTGAAGAAGGCTGAGCGCCTAAGAATTGATGCTTTTGAACTGTGGTGTTGGAGAAGACTCTTGAGAGTCCCTTGGACTGCAAGGAAATCGAACCAGTCCATTCTAAAGGAGATCAGTCCTGGGTGTTCTTTAGAAGGAATGATGCTAAAGCTGAAATTCCAATACTTTGGCCACCTGATGCGAAGAGTTGACTCATTGGAAAAGACTCTGATGCTGGGAGGGATTGGGGGCAGGAGGAGAAGGGGACGACTGAGGATGAGATGGCTGGATGGCATCACTGAGTCGATGGACGTGAGTCTGAGTGAACTCTGGGAGTTGGTGATGGACAGGGAGGCCTGGTGTGCTGCGATTCAAGGGGTCGCAAAGAGTCAGACACGACTGAGTGACTGAACTGAACTGAACTGAACTGAAGGGGCAATGGTGAAAGAAATCTCCTGAAAAGTATATAGATTGTATACATATTCTTTACAACTCCACTATTTTTATTTCATTAACTAATTAATTTTTTAGAAACTTTAATCTTAATATACTTATTTTATGTTTTAGGTCATGCTGTGCACGGCATGTGGAATCTAGTTTCCCAACCAGGGATCGAACCCATGCTCCTTGTATTCGGAATGAATGATCTTAACCACTAGACAGTCAGAGAAGTCCCTCTATTTTTATTTTTTATATTTAGCCAAAGGCTTGATTCTTACTAGATGCCCGGGAACAGTCTTTATTGAATATTTGCTACATATTTGTTACTATCTGAACACTTTATATTATTTCAGTTAAACACAGCAGCAAGCTTATGAGGTAGATACTGCTGTCATCACTGTGCCATGTTTTACTGTTATCATTTCACATGAAGGTAAATGAAGATTAGAGGCATTCATTAAATAACTTGTTCAAAGTCACTGTACTAGTACCTGCCATTGTTGACATTAGGCACCAAAGCAGAATGATTCTTGAACCCATGTTCTTATTCACTACACTAGAATCAATGAATTTGTGAATGAAAAAATTTCTGAAAGGCAATAATGAGCTCCTCTAATATCTCTCTGTATATAACAGCACTAAAGCTATTTAAGCTTTAGTAAATGGTAGATGACTGAATCTAAAATTAAAAGATGAATTCATGCTCAGAAGCAACAGATGGATTATGTGAATCAGTGGTTCTCTGAATTTCATAATGTTTAGAATTAAATGGGATGACTTAAAGAACACACTGTCTTTGGAACCACCAGTGAACTGTGTCATTCTGTGATTCACGGGTATGGTTCAGAATATTGCACTTTTAAATACATACCCCTAAATTTTTCTGATGCTTATCCACGTCTGATGCCACTGATTTAGTCACACTCTCCATTTTTGTCAGGCACAAACTTTTCTACACCATTTCTTCCATTTGGACAATGTCTCATCACTTCTCTTGCTCTGATTAAGCGATGCTTGAAATGCAGAACAAAGCACACTTTTCTCCCCACCAAGCCCAGGAGAACTGGATGGGTATATCTAAGCTGTCTGTTAGGCCAGTGCATAGGATGTATGGACGGACTGAATGAGTTTGAATGTCCCTTTACTACTTTCTGGCTGAGCCTTGGGCAAAGAGTGTTTCCATTTCCGGTCTCATCTTTCCAGTAGATTTCAACAAAAATTCCAATAAATATGCTCCTTTTATTAAAGAAAGATGTGCTAAAAAGAAGGAAAACATTACAAATTTCAAAGTCTTGTGGCTGGTGAGATTTCTTAAAGCAAGAAACAATGATATTATATACCTGAAGCTCACTAGCGTTTGGGATAAGGGACATACATATCTGTATTTATAGTTTACCTGTTTGGTTCATAGTTTAGTTCTAAATCTTAGAACTAAGATTGAATCTTTGGTTTATTAACAGGATGATAGCTGAAGAACTTCACTAAGTCATCCAAGGCCTAACAGTCTTCAAGAGTGTTAAGTTTGTTAATGATTCCTGAGTCATCTACTGTGTAATGGTTTTGAGTTTTTTTAATCTTTGAATCTTCAGTTTTAATTTAGAAAACTTTGTTACTCTTGTTTTTGAACAATCTCCCCAGGGACTTTCATGGCAGTCCAGCGGTTAAGATTCCACACTTCTAGTGCAGGGGGGCACAGGTCTGAACCCTGGTCCACGAACTAAGATCCCACATGTTGTGGAGCTTGGCCAACCAACAAACAAACCAAAAAACCTAACTTTCCAGGTTTCATAGCTATCTGTGGAAGCATAATAAAAGCTATGTGGGTGAAAGTCCTTGAACAATGTGTCTCTGAGCCACAGACATTCTACTTTCAAACTTGCAGCCTACGGGTCTCTCTTGTACCCTGTAGGCCCTGGTGTGGCTTCTGTTTTCTGCTTGATAGCTAATATGCTCAACTTTGAAGTGGCTAGTCCAGAAATTAGTACTTGTCTTGATTAAATGGAATCACAAGATATATTGACATCTGTGTAAACAGTACAATTTAGGTATTTCAGACAAAGTAGCCTAAATAATTTTAAGCACACAAGAGTATGTGACATTAATAATCTCTTGTCAAACTAAATGATATCTTTTCTTTCCTAGCTCCTATAGTAGCAAAAGTGGTCAAAATGAGATGATAAGCACAATTAGAGAGTTCCCTTGCTGAATTAATATGTTCTTCCATCTGAAATATGAAGAAAGTGTGCAAAGAATAAACAGGTTAGAGACTGCAGATTATTTTTATTTGTGTAAATAATGATATTGAAGATTCAAGAGTACATATTTCCATTCAATACGGCAAACATTTTCTTTTTACCCACTCTTGGGTCAATAGGATGCAACTCTGTTCCAGACTTTGATGTTCAATCGTACTCTGATTTCCAGCATTTATATGCAGCACTGATTTCTCCATTTAATGCAATATCCGTAATCATATTCAATATCGTCACAAAATGGTTTACATATTCCTTTCACCTCTTGGCATCTCTCAAATCTATACTTTGGTTCAAGTTCACTTCTGGCTGCAATCAAGAAAGACATCTTAGACATCAATCTAATTTTTCATAGGGGGGACTTTTTACTCAAGGGTAAAAGAAAACCTGTTCTAGTCATGAGATCATGTGCATAGGAGATGGAGCATTTGAGATGTAAAATTGTTTTATAACACAATTTACCAGTTGTTTCTGACAATAAACAAGATAAAAACATTTTACTTATATACACTTTGTACCTTATCTTACAGCTCACATCAGTATTAAACTTTAGGTGGCTCCTAGGGGCTCTTGCTCTCCTATCTTTTTTTCTTACTTTATCATTAAGAGCAGATTGACTTTCCCAGACTTTCCTTAAGATGGTGTTTATAGTTCTTAAAAAGTCTATAGTTTTCATTTTCATGTTTTCTCACTTTTAAAAACCTATCCTTATATCTTTATAGTATCATTTGTTCAATACTTTGTCAATTCCAGGTCTTACTCTTAATTGAAATTGTTTTCATTATACCAGAGCAAATGGATATGTTCCTATTAACAGTCTACATAACACAGTTTTGTACTTCACTATATGTATTTTTCTTGAACATTTGTTGCAATACTTTATTCTTGCAACCAAAATATAAACCCTTATATGAGAGTTATGGTTTCTTCTGATTCTTTGTTATCTCTTACTATATATATATATATTCTGGATGACTGTAACACAGTAGGCATGAAAATACTTACTCATACAGTAATTTATTAAAAACTAAAACATTTATAGATGCACATAGAAAAACAGTTTTGTTGCACATTAAGTATTTAGTAGAAAGTGGAGCCCCCCTATAGCCTCCTAGTTTGTTGTGAGTCATTTGGGACAATGCAAAGAAAGAAGTTTTGAGATTCCAGACTCACAGCTTTGTATTCATACATTAAATTATATTAAACAGAAGCAAATAGTTTTGGTACTTTAATAAAAAGATTTTATTTTTCTTAAAAATTAAATTTAAAAAGCCAGTTGTAAAGCAATGAATGCTTTAGAAGATGCTTTGATGGTCAAGCTTATTTCTTTCCCTTCAATTTTATCATGGTACTTATTTATGTTGGATAAAGCATCCATTCATCTGCTCTACAGAATGTAATAAACGTAGCTATCACATATACAATTTGAACATTAAATATTGCATATGTGTGTGTCAGAAAAAGTACAATAGAGTAATTCATTAAAATTTCCCACCCCTCCAGGTCATCACAGAGCTCCAGACTGGGCTCCCTGTTCAGTTCAGTTCAGTTCAGTTCAGTTCAGTCACTCAGTCATGTCTGACTCTTTGCAACCACATGAATTGCAGCACGCCAGGCCTCCCTGTCCATCACCAACTCCTGGAGTTCACTCAGACTCACGTCCATTGAGTCAGTGATGCCATCCAGCCATCTCATCCTCTGTCGTCCTCTTCTCCTCCTGCCCCCAATCCCTCCCAGCATCAGAGTCTTTTCCAATGAGTCAACTCTTCGCACGAGGTGGCCAAACAGCAGCAACTTCTCACCAGCTATCCATCTTACACCTGACAGTGTATGTGTGTTGATGCTCCTACCTTTTCGAAAATCGTTTGCCAGGGTAGTACTTTTTAAACTAATCGAAATTCCTGAGACCTTAATATCTTGTCAATCCATCAAATCCATGTTGATTAAAATATATTAAATTCATTTTCTAGTCCTCATAACAACCTCACAAAGAATATATTGTTGTCATGCTTATTTTGTAGATGAGGAAAATGAAAACAGAGTAGTTAAATAGATGACTCAAGGTCAACCTAGAAATAGTGAATTATTTTGCCAGGGTTTGGATTTAAGGTAATTGAGTTTCTTGTGATATCCTGCTCAGTTTTAGAGGTGATCTTTAAACACAGACCAGACCTTAAAGAACCTGGAAAGTTTGAGCAGTGTTCCTTCTTATGAGCTGGAAATTCACTTGAGCAGTCTTGGTCTGTCAGTTATATATTCTAACCATTAAGTATAGTATTTTAAAGGAATTTTTAGAAGAAAGTTAATATCTTTAAGATGGTTTTTTTGCTTGGATATGTCAAGATTTAAAACTTTGGAAACCAGCAAAATATATAAGTCCTAAACTAGAATAAATACAGCACTGTGGTTTGAGAAAGATATTGAGAAAAACACTTAGGGATAGAAGAAGTCATTGTAATAAACAAGATAATCTTGGGAAAACAAGAAGAAAGGATATTCAGGGATGAAATGCTAGAGGACACGGCATCCAAGAGACTGTTAAAATGGGGAAGTCAGTTAATGATTGTCAATATAGTGACCAGTTCCAGCCACATGTAAAATTCCAGCAAGATGAAGAATTAAAATAGGCCTTTGAATTTGCTTTTAAGAAGACATTTATAATATTACCAAGAAGATTTTCAGTTAATTGATACAGGTAAATGTATTGGAGAGAAGGGTATACAAGATTTGACAGAGTAGGGGCTATGAGTCTGGGCTGCTTTTTAAGAATTTTGGTCAAGAATAGAAAGAGACAGATTAGAAAGTAGCTTACAATATTGTAAAGTAATTAACCTCCAATTAAAATAAATAAGTTAAAAAAATAGCTTAAAGGAAAAAAAAAATCTCTTAAAATTTGACTAATTCTACTTTTAACATATCCATAATCCTACCCTTCCATCTTTTTTTTTGGTTACCACCCTGGACCAAGCTATCATTATATATTACCATATTATTTCAATATCTTCTAATCATGAAAGCACTTCAGAGATGTCTTTTTAAAACAAAATTCAAAGAATGTTTTTCTTCTGGCTAAAATCCACTGGCTTTCTCTCAGAATAGAAGGCAAGATCCTTTCTAGTTCCTGCAAGGCTCCGACTAATCTGTACGTACACTTCCTTTCTGACCAGCTCACCCAGGACTCTCCTCCTAAGTCACTCTTGCCCAGCCACCCTTGCCTCACTGGCATTTCTCACAAATCTCAGGTATGTTCCTATGGTCAGATCTTTGCCTTTTTCATTTTTTTGCTCTAATTGCAACTTTTTACTAAGGGACCCCTGAAAGATCCTTTTAAATTACTACAGCCCAACAGTATTTTGGTGTCCCTACCTCTGTTTAATTTATTACCTTCTAATATAATTTGATTATATATTATGAGTACTATTTGTATTTTTCTCTACCTCTAAAATATGGCTCCACAAATCTAGGTGTTTTTGTGTTGTTTATTGATGTGTCCCAATCTTATCACATTAAGGCTGACACACAGTAGGTTCTCAACTAGTATTTATTGAATTGATAAACAAATGAGGAGGTGAGGAAGGCAGAATCTAGCTCACTTATTGTCAGTATTATGAGTTGATGTTGATCTTGGGGGCAGATCCCCTGTGCTATTTATTTTTTAACTCTATCAAATTGAATAGTACTTAAAACTCAAGTTTGTAAACAATAAATGAGTGCCTTAAGACAGAAGCTGTAATTTTTTAAATCTTCAAATCGAAAACCCATGACATCATACCTGGGAAGAAACAAGTCATTAATCAGATGCTGTCTAAATAAATCACTAATTGGAATTAGATTTTGTTCTTGCCTAAGGACGTTGAGGTAAAATAAATTCTGAGATAGATCGGATTTGAATGCATGATATCAGGACTGGATGGTAATTCTTCTTTTCCTAGTCCTGCCCTTGAATTTGATGTTTTCAACATGATGCTTTTAATTGATTAAGTGTTATTGAGCTACTGAATAACAGCAAAAATATCCAATACCCTGTGGTGTCTATTTCATCAAGACCAATTGAGACAGGAAACTAAAACATAAAGGGAAATACATAATGTCATGGAAATTTAGATTCTGGGCCAAAGGAGGGGAAAATGTGAACTTTCAGCTCTTGAGAGCTAACTAATTTAAGATTATTAAGCTGTTTGGTCAATAAATATAATGAAAATTACATTGCATGAGCAAGAAAGTTACCAGAAATCTTCCCATTTATAAGCATTTTTCCTTTTTTGCTAAGAAATTCTGAAGACAATATGAATAATCTGTGACATCTCTTTCTTTTCTGGCTGCAGAAATTCATTAAATTCTAGAGAATTTTCAGTTTATATCACACGCAATTAAAAGATTTCTGCAGGGAAGAATAATTTCATACTTGATACTCATGAGTTTACCTTCTTCAAGATTATCACATTTGTTCCTTGTTCTGAAGGCAGAAGCTGGCAGCTTCAATATACACTGGATTAAACAAGGAGAGACCAAATAAAGACTTTAGATGGTTTTGGTTTTCTCTATCAAGAACTGAAAGATGGATGTTCTACTAGCACAGACTAGTGCATGTTCAGAAATGCCTCAAATGTCTTCTAAGAAACCTCTCACCATCTACCATTTCTTGCTGGTCACTAAAAAACTCAATTCTTATTTGTTCCATATTAATAGTATATTAGGCTTCTCAATTCTGTTTTACAGGCCTTGAAGTAATGATGGCCCAGTATCTGGTGGTAACTAATACTCAAACTTTCACCTCAAGCATTTAAACTACTAATATCCTTCTTCATGTGGCTGATATATTTACTGTCCAAAAGTTAGGCTAATTTTTTTTCTGGAGTCATCAATGTATCATCATCTCTAGGTCATTTGTAATAGCATTCTTTTTAAAAGAAATCATTAATAGATACTTGTTCTCATAAATACCTAATTCGTTCTCATAAAAGCAAATAGAGATATGTTTTTATAAAAAAATAGATATGTGGTCTCATAAAACATGGGAAGTTTACTGGTTGTCTGAAAACACTGCTGATTTTTTTTGGTTTCCATTTATATCTTTTCATATCTGTGAGAAAGAGTGCTTAATTATAAACGAACGACTCTAAACTATGAGTGATTTTGCCCCCTAAAGGAGATAATTAACAATGTAGGCAGACATTTTTGGTTGTCACAATTAAGAGGAAAGGGCGCTATTGGCATCTGATGTATAGAGACTTGGGGTGGGGAGAAAAGTCTTGATGCTAAAGACAGAGTGCAGGGCAGCTGCCACAACAAAGGATTGTCTGGACTAAAATATCAATAAGTGCTAAGGTTGAGAAAGTCTTTTGAAATGCATGTTGTAAAAATACTTTTGAAGATATTTACACTACAAGGTAACACATTAAACACAGTTTGTTTTAAGTTATTAAAATGTGAAAGAGTGCAGGTAAGCCTCTGATGTATGTCTAGCAAATAATTGTTTCCTAATGGGAGCTCATGGGCCTCCCTGATAGCTCAGCTGGTAAAGAATCACCTGCAATGCAGGAGACTGTGGTTCAATTCCTGGACCAGGAAGATCTGCTGGAGAAGGGATAGGCTACCCACTCCAGTATTCCCTTGTGGCTAGGCTTCCCTTGAGACTCAGCTGGTAAAGAATCCACTTGCAATGTGGGAGACCTGGGTTTGATCCCTGGGTTGGGAAGATCCCCTGGAGAAGGGAATGGCTACCCACTCCAGTATTCTGGCCTGGAGAGTTCCATGGACTATATAGTCCATGGGGTCACAAAGAGTCAGACATGACTAAGCAGCTTTCACTTTCAATGGGAGCTTGTACTTATTAAAATAATTATTTTTAAAAAATAAATTCAACTTTAAAATAAAATTAAAACTAAAAATTAAACAGTCTCTTGTGAAAGAAATATATCTAGAGATTTTATCTAAATAGGGAAAAATGATTTTTCCATGCATTTTCCAGTAATAGATAATGTTCAGTATGCACGTAGACCCTTAGATCTCATATTTGCATTTAGAATACGGGAGGAGACACAATGGTAAAAATATCAAGAGAGTAGCTGGGGCCTGGAAATACTTGCATCCTCTGAGTCCAAGTCCGGTACATAAGTCTCCACTCAATAGATTTCTTTTTTCTTTAGTGGAATGACCAAAGGATTATTTATTTTAGGAGGAAGGGAAATTCCTGTTTTATTATTCTGTTGTGGTATTGATGATTTCTTTTAAAAAGAATTCTGAGTTGACACAATTTACTAAATTGTATTCCTAAAATCATAAGAGAAGAATTTGCATGTTTTGAGTAGAAAATGTATGATATGTATGCATTGTTGAGAGGACTGTTGGGGAAAACTACTGTTGGACCTTCAGAGGAGGTAGTGAGAGGAAGTCTGGCAGAGCGGAGCTCCAAGTGGAAGATTCCTCCTCCTTCCATCTGCTGCCTGTGTCTCCTCAGACAGGCTCACCTCTGAGGATGGAGGAGCTGAGTTCAGCTGTTAGTCATAGTTTCTGACTTCCTAGGTCAGAATTCTCTTTTATGAAATTATTTTCTTCCCTTCACACTCCCTCTTCATTCTCCTGATAGAGATTTTTTTCTTCACTATATAAACAAATGGGTGGAAACTGGAGTGATTGTGACTTTCCTCTGCTCTTCTGTTCTTACACGCTTGCATTCTCTCACTCCACCTCTCTCTCAGGAGACACTCGAGAGATCTGTATCTCAGTGTCTTACCTCACACATTCAGTGGATTTATACTTCTTTCCATGGGATAGTCTATAAATAGCGATTAATAATAAAATAACAGCACATCTCCATGGAAGCATGCATCTCAGAAATAAGATGGGTCACTACCTCTGACCTAGGGTTTCTTCCAACATTGTTTATGCCACCTAGCACAGGGCATATAGAAATGTGAATAGTTCTTGAAGAACTTGCATAAAATAAATCATGCTTGTTTCTGGTACCGAGAGATCAAGAGAAAATAAAAGGCACCAGATGCGTGTGTGACATAGAACCGCTTCTGAATGGTTCATTATTAGATTTTATTTAATTCTTTGTGCACAATAGTGATACACAGGCCTGGAAGGATGTACAGAAAGGCTGTGAAGGAAGAAAGTAACACTGGTCCCTTCTTCTTGGAGCATGTGTCTCTTTTCTTCTGTCATCTTTACTTCTGCAAGCAGCAATGAGATCCAGGTCTTATGCAGTAAGCAATCCTAACTTCAGATACATGGCACTCAGTTTTACATCGACCGTTACCTTTTACGCACTGTCTCCTCATATCCACGCTACCATAGTGTGGAAATCTTTTTCTTGCTGTAAGAAGGAAACAGTGACTGAAATTAGCAATCTAACTATGACACACTCATATTTTAAAAGGAGAATATCTGAGAAGCAAAAGAGCATGTGATGTGGAATTCACTCAGTTGTGTCCGACATGGGATTGTGTCATGACCCCGTAGACTGTTTCTCGCCAGGTTCCTCTGTCCATGGAATTCCCCAGGCAAGGATGCTGGAGTGGGTTGCCATTCCCTTCTCTAGGGTATATTCCCCACCCAGGGATGGAACCTGGCTCTCCTGCATTGCAGGCAGACTCTTTACCATCTGAGCCACCAGGAAAGCCTGCAAAAGAGCATAGAATAGGACAAAAGAAGAAGCCTCCTTCTAATTTACGACTGTGAAAATCTTACTGAGGAAGTTTAAGTGAATGCACTGTCCTCTGATGCAAGGTAAATCCTGGATATCAGAAAGTGTCTTGGACTGCAGTTAGGTGTGCCAACTTTTTATTACAAGTGACTGAATAGCAACAGTAGGATAGTTCCAAGTAACAATAAAAGTCCACATAATTTATCTCTCACTCTCACACACATTTAGACTGAACACAATGGAGCAAAGCACAGTAATTGTGCTTTGTGAATTCTCCTAGAGATTTCTATTGTAGCTTGATTTCACTTTTTTTTTAATGGAAGGAGATGCAATGTTAGACAGTTAGTCTGAATTTCTACAACTCTCTTGTATATCTTGAGACTTACTTCCCCCCAAAGAAATGAGCTTATACATATGTTTAATGTCAACATTTATTTTTTTAAAAAAGAAGAGTGACTAAAAGATGGGTCCATTTTTGGCCATAATATGATTTTAAAAATTACTAGTGCTCCAAGCGCCATGTTTTATCTTGTAGTTTGGAGATTGACTCTCACTAGAAGTTGATTATTTAGGATAGTTGGGAGAACTCAGGGAATTGAGAGATGCTGGACTGATAGCCTCTAATATCCATTCTAAGTCAATCTATTTTAATTTCATATTTTACCTTATCTGCTGACCCACATACTTTCAGGAGCCCTTTATTTTGGAGACTTTTAAAACATTAAGATCACTTTTGATAGTTATGCACCTTAAAATACAATGAGATTAAGAAGAAATAGCATGGGAGAATCCTAAATTTTAAGGTCATACTTACATATTTACTGTATATTCATGGTATGAAAGCAAATAAATCTTGCCACTAGTTTCTGTCATTCATTAAGGTTTGGTGTCCAATAATTCCTTTAAAGCACAGGTCTTTCTGTCTAGACATTTTGTCTATATTTCCAACAGTTGGTGGTTAGTGGTGATACTTCTTAGTAGGTCTATAGACTTAAAAATTCTTTATTCATATTTTTGGTATAAATAGCTGGTATAAAACCTACCTGTTCTATTAAAAATTAGCTGTCTTCTCACTATTACTGAGGCAATGCAGACTATGACAGTTTATAGTCAAAAACGTTACTCTGCACAGTTTAAAGACTAACTTCTAAATATCATTATTTATTCAATAATTTTAGGGGAGTTATTATTACCAAGCCCATAAATGATTTGCCAGTGATAGAAACTTGAATTACGCTCATTTTGACAAGATTTCTGTCACATTTAACCCCATTGTCCAATATGCCATCCTAAACTGACCACATCCTTTTTTTCCCCTTGTTTTAACTTTTCTAGAAATACTATTGTTTTCTTTTTCCTGATTCTCACCTCTAAATATGAGTATTCCCCAAGCTTGTGTCCCTGGATCACTAATACTCATCTTTGCAAGCATCTATTCATTCAACTGTTAAGTTCACTCCCTGTCTAACTCTGTGACAGCTCCCAGGGCAGAATTTCTCATCCTAAGAACTATGGACCCTTTGGACACTTCTTTGCTGTGGGATGTGATCCTCTTCAGTGAAGGATATTTAGCAGTATCCTTGGCCTCTATCCATTAGATGCCAGTAGTACCAGTAGTACAAACTAAAAGATCTCCAGACACTGCCTAATGTCTCCTTGGCGGCAAAGCTGCCCCTCGTTGAAAACCACTGTTCTACATAGAGAACAAACCTGTGAACACCAAGCAGGGAAAGGGGAGAGGATGAATTAGGAGACTGGGATTGACACATATACACTACTTTGTATAAAACAGATAACTAATGAGAACCTGCTGTGTGTCACAGGGATCAGTGCTCTGCATTGACAAGGCCGGGTGTATGTATATGCATTAGGATTCACTTTGCTGTGGAGCAGAAACTCTACATTGTAAAGCAACTAAATTCCAATAATAAATAAAGAAATAAATCTGTAAGTCCTTGGGGGAAAAAAGGAAAGAAAATCACTGTTCTAGCAATGTGGTGATAAGCCAAATGTATAGTGTCTCTGTCCTCAGATACACTGTTCAAATACTATCTTCTCTCTGAAATTTCTGTAGATCACTTTCAAGAAAGTCATCTCTCTATTGCTCTCAAAAATTACTTCATAGCATCACTCATCTGGCATCTAGAGCATTTTCACATGTTAGGGAATTTCCTTAAACAATATATAAAACTCTACTTAATATTTTAAGCTAAAAACATGCATGACATCTCCTAAAGTATCTTTTCAACCCATAATTTGTTTTTGTTTTCACTGACTTGCTATCTTATTTCTTAGACTATCATTAACCTTTTTGAAAACAGGGGGAAAATCATGATTACCACTTTTTGTACAAAGCTATACCATCTTATGTCCAAAGTACATGGCAGACTTAAAGAAAAGTGTTTGTTAGCAATAACAGAGTTTTGAACTTGAAAATGAAGAGGAAAGCTAAGTGTCTTCAGTGGAAATTTCTCTGCATGGAAAATGTAAGGATTTTTTTCTAAATGTTTTTTCATCTGTAACTGTTGGAGTGGAAATTAATGAGTTTTTGTATCTGAATTTTGAGTGAGAACTTTCACCATCTGAAGATGATATACAAAAAAATGACTGAGGAACTCTAGAGTCATATATAAGACATTTAATTTTATCCAGTTTAGTTCAGCCACCATATGTTGGTTAACTACAAGGTAAAAGATAACATCCTTATTGCTTTCTTATTGTCTTAAAGTATCTAATTTTCACATATACACTTTCTAATTTTATGAAGAAAATATGTATCTTGATGTATTTCTTTTACTTTTATATTTTTATCACTAATGATAGAATTTCTCTAAAAGTTTGGTACATGTGTGATTAACAATAATAATGGCTTCACTTTGAAACTACAAGAAAAAAATATACAAAAAGTTAATATCACTGATGTTGTAAACTATGCCACTGTATCTCAAGTGATATATCATTTCTAAGTCTACAGAACACATAATTTAAAATTTGTTGATAAATTAATGAATAATATTAGCCATTATTAGGAGCACCTGATATAGTTGTTATAAGGAAAAATTAATCCAGTAAAACATAAAAACACTTGCCATAGTGATCTACTAATTTTAGCTAATGTTGAAATTAAAAGAAGAAACTTAAAAAGATTTATCCCATGTTAAAAGCTATATGCATCTGTGTAGAATTTCCTTTTGGTTCTTTCTAGATATGGAAAAAATTCAGAGATCCTTTTTCCAACAAGTTTTGAATGGAGGTGGAGGAAGTTATTTCCTAGTTAAATTAACAATTGATTGCATTATTTTGTCACTTTTCTGATGTTTTGCCCCTATATAGAATTTTCTCACTTACAACCTTTAAAAGACAATTTATCAGTTCATTATGTGAAAAATTTTAATGAAATGACAAAAATGAAAATTGTCACAATGGACTTTATAATATTCATAAAGAAATAAGTTAATTCATTCTTGTACATATCTATTACAATTTCCACTTGTCCTAAAAATGTCAGCTTCTTACTACAAAAGAATATTTTCCTGAGAGAGTGAATTGAGCCTAATTTCAGTGCCAGTAGTATAAACTGGACAGATTTGAGCTTGCTCTTTCACTTTAAACTCTTTAAGGAGAAGGGAAAACTCAATGATCTCTCCATCTCCAAAACTTACTATTTTATTTCTGTACAATTCATACTTACACATTAATTCAGGAAAAGAGAATCTTGTTAGATACCTGATGTGATGAGATAATCCTTGAGGGGAAAAATCTCATGAAAAATATAGCTCATGTACAAGTTATTACACTCAGCATTCATGTGATCTTAAGAAAGGCCAACAAGGGACATGATTTGCCTGTAGTACCAAGGACAGAATATTAAGAAAGTCTTCCTAGGCTGGAAGTAGATTGAAATAGCTTAAAAGAAAGAAAGACGTAAATAGTTCTCTCCCTTATACTGCAGCAACTACCACTTACCAGTTGATTATGTCAAAGAATATGTTTTTCAGCAAGAATTGACTCTTGTTTCAGGATGAAGGTGATGAGACTAATGAATTGATCTTGCAGGTATTTTACACTTTTTATTTTGAAGTCATTTTAGATTTATGGAAGAGTTGCAAAGATAAGAGAGACCAACTTCCCTTAGGGTAATATCTCACTTATCCATGGTACGTTTATCAAAACTAAAAAATTAATATTGCTGTAATACTATTAATTAAACTACATATTTTATTCATATTTCACCAGTTTTCCCACTATTGCCTTTTTTTATGTTCCAGTGTTCAATCCGGAGTACCACATTGCATTATCATAAAATCTTTCAATCCTTATATTATTACTATACATTTAACAAGGAAAAACTGATGCCTCCTCTAATTCATTAGCACAAGTATGCCCATAACCATTTCTATGTTACCTGGTAGAATTGTGACCCCAAAGAGTAGAATAAAGAAAAAGAGATGAATCTTCATGGTAGAGAGTTTCTTAGGGAAAAAAGGGCCAACAGGTCTTCTTTTTCAAGTCAGAAGTTTTCAAATAAGGAAACAGAGAAATCTTTTATTTATAGATTCTCCTGGGAAGTGGTTTAAACTACTGAGGCTTACCAATAGCAAGAACATTTGTATGCTTGATTGAATAGTGCTATGTTCAAAGAACAGGGTCACAAAAATCATTATTAAATTTTTTCATAAAAGTAAAACCTACTTGTGTTACCCTAAATAGACTCTCATGAAAATATAATCTTTAAGGAACTTCAAAGGATATGTGTTTGGATTGCTAAAACAATCCAAAGTAAAAACATGATAGTAATACAAATCCTCTATTACATGTTACACATAACGCTAAATATTCCAGTGCTCTTAGCATTAAATTATGTCTCAATGTCTGAATTACAGGATTTTAGCTAAAAGTCTAAAGGAATTAAAGTTAAAAGTTTCTATTGATATCTCTTCTGTTAACAGATGAAATCAATGAGAACTAGGGATAGAGGTTGAATGACATTTCGATTCACATAACGTGTAATTATTTAAATTAGCATGATCATTCTGGAGTCGCTAATGAGTATGGAAAATTACACAATAGGTTTTTAAGTATGAAATGAATTTAATATAATAAATCATCCAATTTCACAATTTTAGGTTCAATGATTTTAATTCTGTTTATGGAACCAGAGGTGATTTCTGATCCAATTTGCACACTGCCCAGGTCTGTTACTTCATATATGTGAGAAAGAGCTGGAAATATTACACAGCATCCAGAGCAATTAACTGATTCTATCCTATCACAGTCAAGAGAGTTTCTAGGATACTCGTTCTTAAACTTTAGCTACATCTCAATCCCCTAGAGGGCTTATTAAAAACAGATTGCAAGACCCCACCTCAGCATCTCTGATTTAGTAGGGCTAAAATGGAGACTGACAAATGCATTTCTAACAAGATCCTGGTATGCTAATACTGCTAAAAGCCTCCACATATTACTCTAGGAAATTGGATCCATACAGTCTACAAAACATTAGAAAAACAAACCAGAGAGTCAGAATCTGTGTCATAGTTTGGTAAAGAATGTGAAGCTGCTTAGAGAGTCTAATCAAATCCTCTCATGTTGCAGTTAAAAAAAAATCACAAATTTAAAGAATGCGTCCCCTCCCACTAACCTCACCACCACATTAACAGGCCCCTGAATCATAATAGATGATTATAGATAAAAGAATGGCAAGGTTTAGAATATTTAAAAATGAATCTCTAGGAAATTCAAAAACAACAAGAGAGACCAAATGTGAAAGTTTCAATCAGAGACACTTTCAAAAGCCTGACCTATTTTCTACAATAACTCTTAAGTTATTTAAACTTTTCTAACCACTGTCCTGTCAATCTGCTGATAGTAGGGATGAGATGAATAAATTATTATGAGATGTGAAAGACATACAAGATTCCATAGATGAATGACAGGCAATGGGGAAGGATACTGTATATCAAGTGTCCTCCTTATCCTATTCACTCCTCAGACAGGTCAAAGAAATCCTAAACACTCTTGCTCTGAAAACAACTATCCATTAAATTAGGCGATAAAATGTACCACTTCACATTTGCCTTTCTGTAGCACTCAGTTATATGGCTCCTGATTGTCAGTTTATAGAAGGTGAAGAGCAGAGTATGCATAACTGGGACAGCTACAGGTAGCACATGGGACAATCTTCTTCTTAAAGAAGGATTGGTGTGCAGAATAGTAATCAGAATTTTTTTCCATGTAATTTCATTGAGCAAGGACACAACTTACAAAGCAGACTTTTAACCTATATTTTCTTCTGGCAATTTTAGTGTTTTAGCTTTTTATATTTAGATTTTTGGCATATTATGAGGTAATTTTTATTTGTGGAGTGAGATATGGAATAACATGGATAAACTGAGCCCAGCAAAAAGACCAACGAAGGGTAAGTGCAGAATACAACTTTAATGAAAATCAATTTTCTATCACCTAGTAGAATGGCCAACATTCACATCACTGACAACTTCTGGGAGGATGTGGAGTCATGAGAACTCTTGTTCATTTCTGGTGGGAGTGCAAAATGGAAATAGCCACTTTGCAAGACAAATTGATGATTTCTTACAAAAATAAACATATTCTTACTGTACCATCCAGTGGACATGCTCCTTGATATTTAGTAAAAGAAGCAGAACATTTATTTCCATGTGAAAACCTGCACACAAATGTCTGCAGTAGCTTATTCATCATTGCCAACATTTAGAAACAACCAAGATGGCCTTCAGTAGGTAAATGGATAAACTCTGATATATTCAGATAATGGAATTATGTTCAGTGCTTAAAACTAAATTAACAATCAAGCCATGAAAAGATATAGGGGAATTAAACATGTATTACTAAGTGAAAGATAGCTTTGCCTTATCATATAGGTATGCATATATATATATTCTATTATTTTTTCCCAGAATTATGTACATATAAGGAAAGGAAAATATTAAGATTAGAGATGCTGATAACAAGGTGATAGAATTATGTGATATGAGAAAATATCTTAAAAACACACCACAAAACAAAAACTTGCAATTATAACACTTCAAAGTTATTATTATTATTACCATAAGCTGCAGAGATTTATCTTCTCTTTCTTCATTCAAATAGTTCCCTTCTATATTACCATTTGGAGTTATTTTTTCTCAAAAGACAGGCTATGTCAATTGAACTATTTTTATTTTTAGAATTCTATCAATAAACAGAGGAAAAGCATAATTAAGAAAGTTACAATGACTCCACATTTCAAAGCTCTTGCAACGATTTTCACTAGTTCCAGGGATAACACATACCTTCCATCTCTCTTAAACTCTCTCTCCACTTTTGTATCTTCTAAAAGAATACTTGATATTCATCACCAATCACTGACAGCATGCTTTTCACATTAAACATAGAATTGTCCCCAGAATTTCATTTAACACCATAGTCCAATGATGGGATTTTCTCATTTTATTGCTGTTCCCAAGTTCAAAGCTCTATTCTGTACTCTTGACCTTTCCTCCAAGTAGGCACAATGTTCATGAATGGTTCAGGTTGAAATGTGTTTTATTTAGTCCTTTATTTATTAGAGATTTATGAACAGAAACACTAAGCTGTGAATGAAGTAATAGATGTAATGAAGTAGTGAGAAGACAGTTCATATTGATCTTCTTTCTGTGAATCGGTCTCTTCAGTTATTTATATTTCTTAGGCTTACACTGTCTAATGCAGCAAAGCGATGTAGAAACATCACAATATACCATCCTAAATTCATTTTCACCACATTTATTTTTACAATGACCACCAAACATTATACATGCACGTGTCAGATTAAAGAGAGCGTAGTGCTTTTTACTTCCAGCTGAAAAAAAAAAGGGTGAATGGAATTAATAATCCAGGTAAGAAATACATGTATTTAGAAGAAGAAGCACAGCCCACAGAGGAGAGAAAAAGAAATTATCTCATTTTTTTACTGGAAGTTTTTTTCTCTGTATCAGAGCAAGTCAAGTAAATCAGAAAATATCTGATTCCTAATATAGATGTCACATCTCTACAAATTTTGATTCATTAGGTATTGACTCAATAAGGGATACATGGAAAGCCTGAAATTTATTAATACCTTTGTCCTCTAGAGCCACTAAATATGAGTGGTCCAACCAATCTCTAGATTGCTTTAGATATTGCCACCATTTTTGCAATATTATTTCTTCCAATTCAATAACACGGGTTATCTTTCCAATATTTTGAATTATTTCCATTTCCTTCATCAATGTTTTATAATTTTCAGATTATAGGTCTATGACTGCTTTGATTAGTTTTATTCCTAGGTGTTTTTATTATTTTTGATGTGATATTGGTGATCAGCCTGTTCAAATTGTTTCTTCTTGATTTACACATTGGCACATTGTCTAGAAATCTGTCCATTTCTTCTAGGTAGTCTGATTTGTAGAAATATAACTGCTCATTATATGGTCTTATGACTTTTTTGTTTCTCTGTGGTATTGATTAATATCACTGACTCAATGGACAAGAGTTTGAGCAAGCTCTGGGAGATAGGGAAGGACAGGGAAGCCTGGCGTGCTACAGTCCATGGGGTGCGAAAGAGTGGGACACGACTGAGTGACTGAACAACGATAACAACAATTGATTGATACTGTTGCTTCTTTTAGTTCTTATTTTGTCTGTTTTGGTCCTTTCTCTTTTCTTCTTGGTGAGCCTGACTAAAGGTTTATCTTTTCCAAAAAAAAGCTCTGTTTCATTAATCTTTTCTTTTGTGTGTGTGTCTGTGTTATTCATTTCTTCTTTGATCTTTATTATGTCCTTTCTGCTGACTTAGAGCTTAGTTTGTTTTTCTTTTTAAATTCTCTTAACTGGTATGTTAGGTTGTTTATTTGAGATTTTTCTTGTTTTCTGAGAAAGGCCTACATTGCTATGACTTTCTCTATTAGAAATGCTTTTGCCGCATCCCACAGATTCTTAAAAATTGTGTTGGCATTTTCATTTATCTCAAAGTACTTTCTGATTTTTAAAACTTTTTCATTGACCAATTGGTTTTTTAGTGCTATATTTTTTAGTATCCACATGTTTCAGTTTTTCCTATTTTTCTTCCTGTAATTGATTTCTAGTTTCATATTATGTGATAGAAAAAAATGCTTGATATAATTTCTACCCTTTTAAATTTGTTGAGACTTGTTTTGTGGCTTGGTGTACAATTTATCCTGGAGAATGTTCCATGTGCACTTACAAAGAATGCATAGTCTGCTGATGGGGATAGAATGTCTTATAGGTATCTATTAAGTCCAACTATTCTATTGTGTCATTTAAGATCACTATTGCCTTATTAATTTTCTGTCTGGATGAGCTGTCTATTGATGTAAGTGGGATGTAGAGGCCCCTACTATTATTGTGTTATTGCCAATTTCTCTCTTTACATCAGTTAATATTTGCTTTGTACATTTGGGTAGTCCTATGTTGGGTACATACATGATTATGAGTTATCATGCTCCTTTCCCATATTTTATATTTTCAATGTCATTTTACATCTTCATGTTTGTCCTATAGCTATTCATTTCAATTATGGTGGCTTTTGCAATTTTTATGTCTTTTAATCTTCACACTAGCATATGGAAGTGGTTGATCCTTAGCCCTTACTATACATTTGCCTTTCCTAGTGGTATTTTCCTTTTCCTATAGATTCTTACTTCTTTCTACTTAGAGAAGAAATTTAGGGTAGTTTTAGTATTGTTGAACTTCATATTGTCTTTTCTGAGAAGCTCTTTACCTCTTATTCAATTCTAAATAACAATCTTGCTGGATAGAGCATCATAGATAGCAAGTTTTTCCCTTTCAGCTCTTTAAATATATCATGCTACTCCCTTCCATCTGCAAAGTTTCTGCAGAAAAATAAGCTGAAAGCCTTTATGAATGCTTTGTCTTTTTCTTGCTGCCTTTAGAATTTTTTTGTTTGTTTATAAACAATAGACATTCATTTCTCCCTGTTTTGGAGGCTATCAGTTTAAGGTGAAGGCACAAGTAGATTTGGTGTCTGGTGAGGAATTCACTTCTTGGTTCATAAATGACCATTTTCTTGCTGTGTCCTCACAAGGAGGAGGAACTTGATTTCTCTCTTTAATTTTTGCCATTTTAATTATGATATGTCTTAGAATGAGTCTATTTGTGATCATCTTGTTTGGGACTCTGTGCTTTCTCTACTTGGTTATCTGTTTTCTTTTTTAGGTTTGGGAGGTTTTTAACTATAATTTCATCAAATACATTTTCAATCTCCTTTTCTCTCTCTTTTCCTTTCAGGATCCTTATAACGTGAATGTTGGTATGCTTGATGTTATACCAAAGATATCTTGAACAGTTTTCATATTTTTAAAATGTGCTTTTCTTTTAGCAAAAGTCTCTGATTGAGTGATTTCCATATTCTACCGTTCAGATCACTTATGCATTCTTGTATATCATTTAATCAGCTATTTATTCCTTCTAGTGTGTTTTTAAATATCAGTTATTAAATTATTCATTCACAATCAGGTCTTCTGTATATTTTCTAGTCCCTTGTTAAATTTTTCACTATGTTCTTTCACCATCTATTCTTTTTCTTAATTCAGTTAGCATTCTTACTACTAATGTTTTCAATCCTTACCTGGTAAATTATTTATTTCTATTTTATGACTTATTTTTCACACATTTTCTCTTGCTCTTTCAATTGATACCAGTTCCTCTGCTTTCTCATTTTGCTTAACTTTCTCTGTGAATTTAGATGAAGCAGTTACCTGCAGTGGTCCTGAAGGCGTGTCCTTATACGGAAGGATCCCTATTCAATTTACATGAGCCCAGTGCTTTGCTTGAAGAGGTAGATTTGATATAGAGACAAATCAAATGTTTTCTCAGTGTGTGATGGTAGCTATCACTTTTGTAGGTAGTGGGGCTGGAGATGGAAGGAATAGAGCTGAAGGCAGGTGTGAGGCAGGGCTTTTCCTCTACTGAGTGGTATTTTTTGCCCAATCAGGGGTAAGGTTGGATCTCTAGTTGCTGAGGGTCAGGTCTGAGCTGGCTCCATTTCCTTTAAATATGTGCTCTCTGCTCTCCCAGCACTGAGATTCTTGCCCTAGAGGAGGGAGTGCTGAAGCAAGAGGCACTCATGCTTGCTCTTGGCTCATGACGGGACCCAGGCTGCAGCAGAAGCTACAGACGGGTATCCAAGCTGCCTCCAAGGCACCACCCATGCACATGCCAGAAACTGTTGCCCTTGCCTTGCTCACATGCAGCCTTGGGTCCAAGTCCTGTTTGTCCCTCACAGACAATCGCTCCCCCAAACTCCCCTGGCACCACCTTGCTGTGAACCCACAGGGCAGGTGAGGTTTTTATCGACTCTCCGCATGTATCAGTGCACAGGCGTAGGTGAACTGGCTGCTGTCCAAGTTCCAAGCTGCCTCTAATGCACTGCCAGAGCACTCACCAAGAACGGCTGCCCTCACCCCACCCAGCTGCTAAGGGTGCAAGTCACCTCTTATCCCACGGCCCAGCTCTCTCCCCAGTTGTGGCGGCTCTAGGACTAGTGCACTGCTGAGACGTGGAATAAGTGGCGCTGGGGTGTTCACTCATCTCAGGCTGGGACGTATGCCAGAGTGGTCATGGGAAGCCAGGCAGCCACTGGAACAGTTCTCAATCCACCCTCTCCACTCTGGCTCCTGGGCAAGTCAGTATGTGCAAGGGATTCTCATGAGTGAAGTCCAGCCTTCCCATGGTCTTTCTGTTAGTCCCAGCAGCCCCCAAACAGCCAAGGAGGCTTATTTTCCTTCTGTAGAAACTTCAGGCTGGAGTACCCAATAAGGGGTTTGAAACGCTTCCTCCCCAGGGTAAATCTCCTCCTGTGTAATCTCCCTTTTCTTTGGAAACCCCTCCCAGGGGCACTCATCACTTCTCCTCCTTTCTTATCCGATTCCATGTATATCTTTCTCACAGCCTTGCTTTTACAGGAGTCCTTCTGCCAGTCTCCAGTTATTTTTCAGTGAGGGTTGTCCCACATGTAGATGGCATTTTTGTGTGTTCATGGGGGGACATAAGTTCCCCTTCTCCTACTCTGCCATCTTGATCCCTGAATTTCTGAAGACTGTTTCTTTGGTTCTTCTCTCTCCCTCTATCCACTTATCTATCTATTCATTTATTGACTGATTCAATAACTCTTTATTGAGCTCCTACTATATATTGAGCACTATGGTAGGCTTTAGCAATGACACTCTGGCAAAAAAAAAAAAAAAGAGAGAGAGAGAGACCCAGCTGTGAGTAAAGTCGACCAAAGACCTTATCACTAAGTCTTTTTCTGAATAATGTCACAAAGTAACTCTCTGTTTACCCTCCCACAGAAATGTATCTGTATCATTCACATGGTGTTCATATCATTCTCGCTTTAGAAGGTATTTTGCTGAATAATAACCTAAATCATGATTGAGATAAAGATTAAAACAGAAAAAACATTTTTTAAACAATTCTTCAGCACCCAGTCTGGACTTTTGTTGCTCAGCTGCCTCTTCAAATTATCTTAATTATACCTTTCATGGCATTCATTAGAACATCTTAATTACTCTTTCTATATGACTATATCTTTTATATATGATAGCCAAGGTTATCAGAGTTACAAATGGTGGGCAGCAGTGATTAACAAAAACAAAATCTGCCAGTTCTCAGATAAAAGAAAAACTGAGACAAGTCTTACTCTTAAGCTTAGTGGTACTAACAACACGTAAAAAAGTAGAAATTTGGAAGTAATGGTTGGAGAATTTTCCCTCCTGGAAATACTGAGGACATTTGTCTAGAAAGAGTTTCATCAAAAATAAGACCCTATGACTTAAAATAGGAGGTTCTTTTCCACTTGAAACATGAAATTCAGGGACTTCCCTGGTGGTCTAGTGGTTAAGACTCTGCACTTCCAGTGTAGGGGGCGAAGATTCAGTCCCTGGTCAGGCAACTTAGATCCCACGTGCTGCGTGGCATGACAAAAAACAAACAAACAACAACAACAAAAAAACCCAAGAAATTCAGCCCTGATAGGCCAAGAAGATAAAAGACAAGAGTTAAGTAAATGGGCTAAAAGCATCCTTAGGATATTTCCTTCATTCTGTTTGACAGATAGTAATTAAAATATGCAAGATATAATTCTATTTGGTTTTATTTTTACCTTTTTGTTTTTCCTCTGTACCATATTGTGTATTTTCAAATATTGTGGAGGAATTACGTGTCTCTGAGTATAGTTTCTCAAGCTTCAATAGACATGGGACTTTTGATGGTGGCACAGAATTTCCAGCAGACCTAGAGCCCACTGTAAAAGAAAAAATAACTTTAAAAGTTAAAAAATAATTTTCCAAAGTGAAAACATTCATGTACTTATCTTTATTTCATGGCCCTACATACTATAAGAGGCTTTAGAAAATGATAAATAAGTAGCACACATTTCTTTAAAATTGGGTTGAATCAGTAAACAAAAGATTTGGTTATTCCTAAGATACCTTACATGGCTATCACAAGGAGAAATAAATAAATGTAGACAAAAGGCAGAACAGATGCCTTAATAATAATACTAATTATTATTATTATTAACAAGAAAAAACATCAGTGCATTTTGAAATTTATATAATATACATAATATCATAGACAATTTCTAGAAATAGAGGGAATGTTAGTGAGCACATTCTAATAAGTTTTTATGAAGATGATGAAGGAAAAATTTAGTCATTTAAATTAATTGCAATCTTTGAGTAATATGGGTTATATTTTCAAGCTTATTTACTTTTCCACTTTTGTGAAGAAATTGTAAGCTAACATTTATTTTTGAGCATTAGAGCAGAGTAGCAATGAGAGAATAGGATACTTCAGATTTATTTTTTGGTGATCATTTCTATCAATAGCTACAGATGTCTTGGTGTTTCAGGGAAAGCAGAAAGATAAGAAGAATTCAACTGGAAGAGAGTAGACATGGAGCTAGTCTCATTTATGGATATAATAAATGCTATTTGTTGTTCAGTCACTAAGTCGTGTCTGACTCTGCGATCCCATGGACTGCTGCACATTGACTTGCTCTGTAGTTTGCTAAAATTCACGTCCATTGAGTCAGTGATTCTATCTAACCATATCATCCTCTGCTGCCCCTTTGTCCTTTTGCCTTCAGTCTTTTCCAGCATCAGGGGCTTATCCAATGAATTGGCTCTTCGTATCAGGTGGCCAACGTATTGGAACTTTGGCTTCAGCATCAGTCCTTCCAACGAATACTCAGGGTTGATTTCTGGATTGATTGGTTTGATCTCCTTGTAGTCCAAGGGACTCTCAAGAGTCTTCTCCAGCACCACAATTTGAAAGAATCAATTCTTTGGCACACAGCCTTCTCTAAGGTCCAACTTTCATATCTATTTCTGACTACTGGAAAAACCATAGCTTTGTCTATACACACCTTTGTCATTAAACTTTACATAACCTCTGTTATCAATACTATAAAAATGTGGGATGAATAATTTCCAAACCTAAAATCATTCCATTTCAATTTTTAAAAGTATATTAGTGTATATTAAATTTAGTAGAATTTAAATATTGAATAGATACACTCTTCAGGGACTGATGAGATCACAGTAAGTATTTTCTTCCAACAATTAAAAAACTTAGTGAATTACAGTCTTTATTAGTTCATGTCCTTAAAATTATCCAAATATTTTCTCATTAGGGACTGCAAATAAATATAATGTTGTCATGCTATGGTATTAATATGATTCTATAACATTAATGATATTTACTTCAAAAATCCTGATATCCCCCTTATTTAAAGCTGACTCCTCCTGGCAATAATATTCATTTTACCTGGTGGAATGAAGACATCAAAGAAGAATGAAATAGAGAAAAAGAGAAGGATCTTCATTGCAAATGATTTCTTAGGAGAAAACCGTCCACAAATCTTCTGTCTTAACTCAGGTGTTGTTGAAAGAAGAAAGAAAAGAATCTTTGATTACTAAGGCTTATTACGGGTAAGAACATTTCTATGCTTGGTTGAATAGTACTATGTTCAAAGATATTGTTGGTAGAAAAAAACTGATGCTTTGCCACACAAAAATGCAATCTATTTTGCTGATTCCTTTTGAGATCACTTTCTTTAAGAAATTTTAACAGTTACAAGATTATGGCCATAAATTGCTATGTGACCAAGTTTGGAAATAAAACTTCAGTAATCATGCGACATTCCAAAGTATGTTTTGTGAATCACATATACTATTTTAATGTCAGAAAGGTAAAAAATGAATTTCAATATAATGGGAAATTGAGAACAGAATTTTAGACTGAATTTACCACTGAGATAATTTAATTTTTTATACATACATAAATGTACTGAATACCAGAGTGGTCAGGTGACTGAATGATACATATCATTTTATTTAAAATATATATGAACATAAATAATGACAGTATAATAATGTGTTTGGAAATTATTTGTACCCTTGAAGGAAAGCCAGTCTCCTCAAGCAGGATTTATAAATTTCAATGCATAAACAGCCTAGGTTAAAAAGTGAGATTGCATTTCTTTCTCTCTTTTTTTTCTGTGTAGCTTGGAGTTATTTCTGAACTCATCCACAAGTTTTCCATGGTTTATTATAGTAGATATTGAAGAAGAGCAGCTGAAATTGTTCCCTAGCTCCCACAAGTAAAGGTTAGGAGCAATGGTCTATTGATTCTGTCTTATCACACCCGAGAAGGGCACTAAGAATCAGTGTAGAAAAGAGCTCTGGTCAGCATTAGTCACCCTTGTTTTATAGCAAGAGAGGCTTTTGCTATTAAAATACGTGTAGATATTTAGCATCTCAGCAAAGCTTCCTGAAAAAGTAATAATGAGTTATGTCTAAGAATTGTTTCCTTCTGCAACCAATTTCTTCACTCTATGAAACATGAATTAAAAATGAAGAACTATTTTTGAAAGCTAAGAACTTGCTTGGAAGCACATGATTGAGAATTAACATCTGACATAAATTAAGATCATTTAGGCATAAATCTATGTAAGAATGACTGATTCAACCAAAGTTAATCAAACTCCTACCATGTGCCTATTACTGCTCTAGTTGCTGTTGTGTATATGCAAGAAGATAAGAGTATTTGATTGCTGTGAATAAGGATAAATACTAGCTGAGTCACTAAAATTCAAATTCAAACTCTATTAAAATAACTTTTTGGTACTTTCTCTGTTATGAGAACTCCTGTAAATAAACATAAGAGCAGAGAAGAAAGGTCTCATTGATTTTCTATTTTATTCCTTTCCAAAGATGTTACAAATGTGTAATATCATTACTTTCCTTCAAGGATTGCAACCAATTAGAAATTTATCTTGGATATTTCTTTTATTAAATCTGGAGAAAAAACAGAAAAATTATGACAGAACTGCTGATTCATTTAGGATACTTTTTAACCCAAAGTCTAGTCCCATGGAGAATATGGAAACTACTTATCTTTTTGACCAGGAAAACATCATTTCATTCTTTCAATTTGAAAGTCCAATATGTTAAACACATTCTACAGAATCTATATCACAAGGTAGAATTAGATGACTGCTTTCAACACTTATTATTTGGATATGAGAATACATAATATTTAAATTGCTTTTGTTTTACAAATGTGTGAAGAATTTTAAATCATAGACAAATGGATAATTTAGGTATGTTTGGTTCATTGACTGGGAATCTATGACCATCTTGTAGAAATTTTAGATATTTAGGAAAATAAATAAGAAGATCTTATTACTGCTTTGAGAATTTCAAATTATTTTTCAAAATACATGAAAAATAAATGGCAAATCAATAGGAAAAGTGCCATTACAGTTATATGAAAATAGTTCTTGTTTGTCTTCTGAGTATATTTTCCCTGTAGCACAAAGTTCAACATTAAAGATTGTATATCACAACATTTCTAGGCTATAGATTTTGCGGATCTAGTAAGAAAAGCCTAGATGGCAGGAATTAAGGCAAAAACTAGTACATTGAGTGCATTAATAGGCTTATTTTATTATGCTTCATTTTTCTCTTAACTTCCTAATTCTCCTTTTTAAATTATAGAGAAGTAAATTATTACTGGGGTTAGTGATTTGGGGTCCACAACATTTAGGTTTATCAAAAACCATTCCTTGGATATTAAAATGCACAAGATGTATTTGCTCTCTACTGATTGAGAAATAGGGGGAATTACTTCCTTTGGATCCTGAGACTAACCTTTTTGGGAGTAAAATCTCCCCAATTCCCTTATTTTTAAATGATTTTTATTTTTTTTAAATCATCATAGAAATGAATTTTCAATTTTTCTGACTACTTTATGGGAAAGAAGCAAGAGGAAAATAGCAAATTCAAACTGAGAAATCAACTGTAAAAAGACAGTTATAAAAAGACACATGGAAAATTTCAAATTTTAACAAGCTGCTTCTTTTTGAACTGTGGGGCCCAAACTATTCCACTACCTCTGTCCCAAACCCAAAAATCTATGAAAAAATTTCCTGCTGAGGACCCTCACTTGGCAGCCTGTCCCAAAGGCTCACTTGAGACCTGGGACATGACCATTCTCCCATGTCTAATTTTTTCCGTTGTAGGAAAATTAGGATCCCAGGCTTCTCATAGGAAATAATTCAAGAGTCTGCCATCCTGAAAACTACTAGACTACAGGACCCTTGGAGGACCATCTAAATCCCTTCCACAATTCACATTAACAAACTGAAAAATAAAAACCATATCATCATCTCAACAGATGCAGAAAAAGATTTTGACAAATGCAATACCCATTTATGATTTAAAAAAAAAACAAAAAACAGCTCTCCAGAAAGTGGACATGGAAGGAGCCTACCTCAACACAATAAAGGCCACATATGACCAACCCACAGCAGACACATTCTCAACAGTGAAAAACTTAGAGCATTTCCTCGAAGATTAAGAACAAGACAAGGATGTCTACTCTTGCCACACTGATTCAACATAGTTTTGGAAATCCTAGAAAATCAGAGAAAAAAGAAAAAGAAAAAGAATCCAAGATGGAAAAGAAGTGAAACTTATTTTATGCAGATGACACAACACTATACATGGGAAATCCTAAAGATGTTACCAGAAAACTGCTAGAGCTCATCAATAAATTTGGTAAAGCTGCAAGATAAAAAATTAATACACAGAAATCTCTTGCATCCTATTTTTACCAAAGGCATTTATGAATTTAGTAAAGGATTTCCTAGGGAATAATTTCATATATGAGCACTATTAGGCCGCTGAGAGAAAAATAATGGGGTAAGTGTCCTTTTCCTTCCAGTAATGCACAAAACTGTTCAGAGACTGCACACACTCCTCATCTGAGGACGTTATTTAGAGCCCCCCAAGAGACAGGTGCTATGGTGGCTCAGACGGTAAAAGCGTCTGCTTGCAATGGCAGAGACCCGAGTTTAATCCCTGGGTTGGGAAGATCCCCTGGAGAAGGAAATGGCAACCCACTCCAGTACTCTCCCCTGGAAAATTCCATGGGTGGAGGAGCCTCGTAGGCTAAGTCCATGGGGTCACAAAGATTCGAACAGACTGAGCGAATTCACTTTCACTTTCAAGAGACAGAAAGCGTATGATATGAGATTTTCTTTTGGCATAGCAAACAGAGAGGACATGTTATTCCTGTACAAAGGCTCTTGATTAAGATAATCTCAGTGTTCTCCTTACCTTGGCTAAACCGTAAATAAGTCTCTTCCTGGCAATAGGCCCCCAGTCTCCCTTTTCTTAAAGCATTTACTTGAGAAAACGTGCAATATAAATTCTTCTTTGAGATGTAGATAGTCTCCCAGTCTCATCCTAGTTTTACAACCCCAGAATGTCTTTCTCAAGGACCTTTTCAAGAAATAGATGATAGCCAAGGTTTGCTAACCTATTAGGCTGGTGGTAGAAAAAAGTAGAAAAATGAATATGCACTCAGATTTTGAGATTTGGATGGATTTTAGAGTGTTCTCAAGGAAACAGACAATAAAGAATGCAATGTGTGTATTAAGTGACGGTGAGAACATATTCTAAATGATGAGAAGATACTCATGACTGCTCTATAACTTCATGGGATGTGCAAATGGCAGGGGAGGGGGGAGAACACTTTTTGGATAGATGCTTGAACAGATATAGTGTCATTTGGAGAGAAGAAAGGGCAATTTTGCAAATGGTAAGATAAATCAGAGGAAAGTAACCCCATGAGAAATAAATTCAAGGTAAAGGAAATTGCTTAGATTTGATACAGCAGAACAAATATAATTTAGGTGACCTTGAAGTGATAATGCTTTTCTGTGATCTTCAAACTGGACGTTGTGCTCATGCCAAGTATAAAGAGAAATCTTCAAGGCTGAACCCCCAAGAACACTCTGTAATATCAAGCACAGATAACACAACTAATTAAAGAGGGAAAGTTCTTACTGAACAACATGTAACATTTCAACCAACCACAAGGCTATTTCAAGATAAACTGTTCACTAAAATGCCACATGCCCTTTGATTGAAATCTATGCTCCACTGATACTTTAAGTACTGATAGTCATTAGTGATAAAATTTTATTACAGAGTACAAATACTAAAAGTTATGTCTTTGTGTGAGACAAAAGAGGGGGAAAAGACAATCAAAGCAGTTGGGCCACAAAAACACAGAGGAAGATAGAACTATGGTTTAGCTTGAAACCCTTGGTCATTAAACATTTCCTGACTTACAAAATTCATTAATATTTATACCAGGAGTGAAAAATGTTGCCTGTAGATTAGGGCAACATTGGAACATTTTTTGTATGAAGCTAATATTTATCTGAGAATCCTCCTTGTTCCTTTGATCACTAATGTAACTCCTCTTGGTTCAAGGTCACAGAAGCAAGCAGAGTGGAGCTGCTCACCAGCGTAAGGCTCCAGAATGTTCAGGGTAGAAGAAGAAGAACCAGAACATGATTATCTTTTTTTTTTCTTTTCCCTTAACTATGTCACTGGGCGTTAAGGAAATGACTTCACTATACTTGTTGCATAAGGAAGATACGCATCAAAACCTTTGTTTTTTTCATTTACTATTGAGTGCTTTCAGAGGGAGAATGGAAAGCTTTGGTGAAAATTACATTTTCTTTTTAGTTTTAGGACAGTTTTATGTTCACAGTCCCAGAATATAAAAATGTAAAAAAAAAAAAAAGTTTCTGTGTGTGCTCAGTTTCGACTCTTTGCAACTTCATGGACTGTTGCCCACCAGGCTCCTCTGCCCATGGAATTTTCAAGGCAAGAATGGAAAAAATGGCAAGAATTCCTACTCCAGGGGATCTTCCTGACCAAGGGATTGAACCCGTGTCCCTTGTGTCTGCTGCATTGGCAGGCAGGTTCTTTACCACAAGTGCCACCTGGGAAGCCCCTCCCCTACAAAATATATAATCGTTTTTTATACATTTCAGTATTCTCCTTGAATGTGAAGAATTCGCTAGAAAGAAGTCTAATGCCTCTTCCTTGCTCAAAAACTCTTAAAATTAAAAAGAAAAAATACTGTGCATCACTATGTTGAGTATTGGGTTTTCTCAGTGGCTCAGACAGTAAAGGCTCTGTCTATAACGCAGGCCACAGTCAGGAGGGCAACAGTCCATGGGGTCACAAAGTTAGATGCAACTGAGTGACTTTCATTTCACTTCTTCATGCTGAGTATTATACTAGACACTTTCCATGTGTTCTGACATAACTTTTCTGGGTGGTTATTGCTATCTTCATTTAAAGAGAAGAGAAACAGATTCATAAATAGTATACAGTTTAGGTTATGCTTGATGCTATAACAGAGAAACCCAGATGTGTACAATGCCTTAAACCTGAAAGTCGTTTCTTTCTTTCCCATGTAATGTCAAAATGGGTAACATTGATCTGTAGGGGTTGTATCTTCCAAGCTGTAGATTTTAAGACCCAAGTCCTGTTCTCTGGGTTGGGAAGATTCTCTGGAGTAGCAAATGGCAACCCACTCCAATATGCTTGCCTGGAGAATTCTGTGGACAGAGGAGCCTGGTGGGTTACAGTTTGTGGGGTCACAAAGAGTCAGACACGACTGAATGACTAACACTTTCACTTTCACTTTCCTCTTCCATCTTCGGATTCTATTCCTTTCCAACATGTGGGTTTCAAGGTGACTGAGGAAAGTGGAGGAGAAACATACTCTTTTATGCGCTATTTTATGGAACAGTCCTAAAAATATTACATACTACTTCCTTTAACCAGAACTCAGTCAGGTGGGCACTTTTAATTCTAAAATAGGTTGAAATATGCTTATTGTGATATCAGAAGGAAGAGAAAATGAATTTGGGAACAGCAAACCAGGGACGGGGGAGCCTGGTGGGCTGCTGTCTATGGGGTCGCACAGAGTCAGACACAACTGAAGCGACTTAGCAGCAGCAGCCAGTCTTAAGCCCAGTTAACTTTTCTGGTCAGCAAGCATCCATTAACATTTTTTCCCATATGTAGGACAGTCTCCCCGCCTTCCCAAAGGAGACAGCTCAAACTCTCATTTCAACCAAACAGCTATTGAAGAATGCAGCTTCTTCTAGTACTGTGCAATCCTTTCTCTCAGATCTAGATATAATGTTAAAATATAAGTTATCTTCCAAGAGATAGGTACAAGAATAATCATGACAATATCATTTGTAGTGGAGTATCATTGGAAACAAATTTCATGGAGGAGAGTGAATAACCTGTGGTCTGTTCAAAATGGCCAGTTAGTGAAAAGAACTCCAGTGACATCCAAAAATATAGATGAATTGTAGAAATCCAATATACATGACTTGTATACAATTCTAACATTTGTGTTACAATATGCTGTGTAAAATATGCTAATATTGCACTGGCAGGTGGTATACGTCCTTTCTAGAAAAACACCCCTGCTATATTGAGCACCTTCTTTGAAAAGTTTACTTTGGGTAGGAATGTATTCCCTAAGTGCAAGTAAATGCAAGCACCTGCACAAGAAAGCAAAAATAATTTGTAGCTCCAGGAAACTGAGATACTGAAAGCCAGGCAGAGACAGCAGACTGCTCCTGCCACAGTGTGAATCCTCCCAGTGACTCCTAAATCTTCATTAAACTACTATACCTAAACACTACTTACATTGAAGTGAAGATTTTGGAGTAACCAAAGAGAAAGTCAGTTTTAAACTGATAAATTATCTAGGGCTGAGTGGCCCAAAGGGATTGACAGGGAATGGAGTTCCCCATTATCCACGGAAATGGCAATCATAAGACTTATTATGTGAATTAAAAAGAAAATATATCCTTTTTGTACGTCTCAATGTTACATGGTAAATGTGTCACTTCATAAAACAGTAACAAGCAAGTCAATGAACTGTCAAAGCTCAGCAGTTTGGAAACTTCCTGAAGAATGTATTTTAACCATATGTGGCCCCAAAGTTTATGAATTTCCACTTGTTAGACTTTACTATGATTACTGTATTCAAAGTACTGGTAACAAATTTTTAAAAAATATGCCAAGTCTACCACATTTAAATAAAAAAGAAAAAAAGTAAGACAGTTATATTTCAATAAATAAAACAAAATAAAATATGCTTCCTTAAATAAAATTGGGTTTCCCAGGTGGCATTAGTGGTAAACAACCTTCCAAAGCAGGAGACATAGAGACGTGGGTTCGATCCTGGATTGGGAAGATCCCCTGGAGGAAGGCATGGCAACCCACTCCAGTATTGTTGCCAGGAGAATCCCATGAACAGAGGAGCTGGGCTACAGTCCATGGGTCACAAAGAGTTGGACATGACTGGAGTGACTCAGCATGCACACAAAAGAATAAAGTTACATATTTTATTTGATATTTTTATTCTCAAATTGATTAACATACATAATACTTTTTTTCTTTTTAAGTAAAAAAGCCCTAGCCAAAGGAAACATCTTTTCTCAACAGAGGTTTCTGTAAGACCACCTCATACTATACTTATTGTTTCATGGGAATCCATGATGCTTAAAATCATTTAATTTCAAATTCAATATTATGTTCATTTAGTGTTTTAAGCTATATTCTTTACTATTTTCAATAATTTTCATCAGAGTTTGGCTTTAACAATCATCTCTCTCTTTCTTTTATCTTGAATACCACTTTCTCCTTCAAATTAACCCCATTTTCTTCAAAGTAAGAAAAAAGAGAAAATAATTTATTCAGTGATTATTCTGTGTAAGGTTTGGTTCTAGATTGTGTGTGTGTGTGTGTTAGTAGCTAGTCATGTCCGACTCTTTGTGACCTCGTGGACTGTAGCTTGCCAGGTTCCTCTGTCCAAGGAATTCTCACCAGGCAAGAATACTGGAATGTGTTGCCATTCCCTTTTCCAGGGAATCTTCTCAACCCATGGATGGAACCCAGTCTGCCACACTGCAGGCAGACTGTTTACCATTTGAGCCACCAGGAATCTTCCCAATCCAGGCAGGGAACCCGGGTCTCCCACATTGCAGACAGACTTTACCATCTGACCCACCAGCTAGATAAGGAAGTATTAAAAAAAAAAAAAAAGAAAAGAAAAGGTGGGCTCATACAAACCTAGGCCAAACTTTAAATCATCTAAACCACTGATATTAATAAAGATTTGTTAATCTATTTTATAATAGCTCAGAAAAACACTTCATCCATATTCAAGAAAAATGTCAGAATTCTAAAACCAGGAGGACTGGATCTCATCAACGGTTGCCTGAAACTATTTCTTCCTGTGAAGAAGGCTTTTCCGTATGTCTACCTCATCGTTTAAAAATGAGCATTTTAAATTGTGAAACCTGAACATACATTTCAAACAAAATATGTGATGGTCTTATGAAAAGATTAGGAATAAGGAGCAAGATTTCTTGGCTTGGTTGTCCCGAGTCAAACATTGATGGAATAACTAAAGCCCTTTATCAATTTCTTTTTGACTCAATGACAATAAGTTATTTTCCTTTTTTTAACAGGGATATTGTGTTAATAATGACTTATGAACAAGAAACAATCTGCTGAAGATAGTTTGAAATATCTAGAGACATATTCGTGACATGAAATGAGAGTAAAGCTGTTTGCCCTTCATTTGTCAGAAAGGTCAGATGTCTCAGAGCATTTAATTTAAAAAGAAAAAAACAGTGCACAAAGCCCAGCACTATTTCACCAGCTGAAATGGCTCTGGAGTCTTCCATCAGCTTCAGGAATTAGTTTCCAAGTGTTGCCTGCTTTCATTCAGTCTGCAACCAGCATGGAGCAGACCACCTGCTGTGAAATAAGGGCGTAGGGACCAACAGTTATTATAGCAGTAGCCATAAGTTTATTGCTTATTGGTACTAAACTTAAATCTTTGTAATTTTGAATTACTGAGTTAGCTTAGATTTATGGAGATGCACAATCATTTAGAATGGCATTCATTCCAGAAGGGTATATTATCTAAACCAATTTTCTTATAGCGCAGCAATTGCTATGCTATAGTTACGGTTGTATCAGCATTTCCATTATAAAGTCCTATTTTCAGGGTTTTATAATTTGACCATAAAAATTCTCTCCTTGTTGAAACTTGGCAAACAAGGTCTGAGGCATAGAACTCAGTTTTTTTTTTTTTTTTAAATGAAAAACAAAAAAACATACACACTTGTTTGGTCTATTCAGCCATTTTAGGCATAAAGTCTGCAAACAACAAAAATACACCAACTATTTCTAGACAGATGGAAAGAACTGGGGAAAAGAACAATTAGTCAAAACACCAAGATGTAGATATGGTCAATTTCTATCAGTTAGTTACATGTTAAATTCCTGCAAGGGTAAGAAGAACAATGGTCTGAATGGTTTGAAGATGCAAATGAAAATCTCACCAATGCTAGTAGCAAACCAGGAATTGGGGCAAACCATCTCTAAAGAGGAGGAGGAGGAGGAGAATTATACTTCTATAAAGGTGTGAGAATCCAAAAGAAACAAAATCTTTGAAATTGTAAAAGCAGTTTATAAGCATGTAATATTATTTCTTTGGCTGACAATAGCTTGTTCTTCTAAGCTTCCAAGTCTTAGTGTCCACTCTACTTTTTAAAATTTATAACATGTGCATAGCTCTCCCCCAGATATATTGCAAACTCGTGGAGGAGAGAATGTCTCTCTTTGCCTCCAAAGTGACACATAAAATTATTTGTTGAATTCATGGCAAATTAAACTGGTTTTATACTATCCTTTCACAACTGAAGAGTGGTTGCCTGACTCTATCTTGCATACAATCATGGTTTCTAGTTAAACTTAACCCACCCTAAAAACATGACTGCTGCCCTCTAGTGATCATCAGGGAATGTGCACATGGTGTACCATGGAAAGGCCAGAATCATGACAGATTAATGGGGATTTATTGTTTATAATTTGTAGAGTACATAAAACAAATCATAAGTCCTTAAGAGTCTAAAATATTCAGTGCAAAAAAGGGAAGGCATTTCTCAGTGTTGTATTAATGCAAATGTTGAAGAATGAAGGCTATGATGACGGACTGCTTAGGGTCAATCCTGACTCTACTGCTTGTCTGCTTTATATATTAGCAAGATACCTAGTAACTTCTGAGACCTAATTTCCCGTCTGTGAAATTGAGGGTAATAGTAACAATCACATCTGAAGGTTATCCTAATGATCACAGGGTATTCCCTGTAATCATGGACATTTCAGTGATGTCTATGAAAACCTTCACTCCTATTAAGTATTAGACAAATGTTAGCTATCCTTATGTTGAACTTTCTGCTGTTTCATTGTGAGTATAATATTCTTTTCAAAACTGTCATTCATAAAGAGTGTTTTCTTTAAAGTGTGTTCTTTGAATACTTTGTTTAAACAAGCTTAAAGAAATTGAAATTTGGGGGAAAAAACCCCAAGTGAATGTTTCTTTTACTATTTAAGGTATAAAATATAAGTCAGCTCTTAACCTTCAGCACACTTATGATTCTTTCACTTATGATATAAAAATGTAATTAAGAATCATTAAGGCCCTGGGCTTAGCACTGAACAGAGTAAAGATGTGGTCTTCACTATGCAGAAATGTACACTCACCTGGTACACAGACGCAATACGCAGGCACTTTAGAGTTGGAGGCAGAGAAGGTGAGCACTGCAAGAAGTAGGTTTCAACTCAATCGCTGTGTCAACTTTGAAAGCTCCTGTGCCTCAATTTCCTAATCTACAGCATGCAGAGGAATGTTCATAAAGTATGTAGTGTAGTAACTGGAACATTCTAGAGCTGAAACATCTAAGAAGTCCACCTCATTAGGACGTGTCCATGGCAGTTACATAATCCCATCCATGATAGTCAGTGAGTGAGAAATTATGATTTTTACTTGCTGGGGGAGGGAAAAACTAGAACCAAATAACTTATAACCTCCAAAATGGATAGGAAGCCAACATTTTTTCTACTTTTCAAAGATATCTCAACTTTCTGGGCCCTTTCACACTCAGAAGAGAATTATTTTCTATAGAATCTGTAGAAAGGTAGACTTTTTCCTAGTGATCTACTTATGCGAGGGGTAAGTTCAGAGTGAACTGTCTGTGTGAGACAGTTGTTAGAAAGAAAATGAGATACTATAATCTAGGAAAGCTGCCATTCTACAGGATATATACTAGAAAATTAGAATACATTGTCTTCCCTGAGTTAAGAATATTGATCCTAAATTCAGGGAAGGGGTACAACAAATAAAGATATTATCTGGAAAGTGGCTTATTCCTTCTGGGATTTTGCTTTCTCTCACTTGGAAGGATAATCTGCCTAGGACTTAAGTCCTCAGAGACAAATTCTCATATTCCATCTGTTATGGGATAGGGATACCTGGAAAAATATTATATAAACAAGAGTTATTGAGAAAGATGGGGATGTGAAGAAAGATGAGAGAGAGTCTGAAGCGGATGATTTGAGGATGACCCACCTAATAGTCCAGTGTTCACCTCCGTGCTTCACTTCAGTGAACATCTAGGTGGCATACTCTTAGTTCTGCTTTACAAAATTCAACAGGCACACATTCAATGTATGCTAAATTAGGTGATTGGAATTCAAATACAAATTAAAAATAGACCCATGTTCTCAAAGAGATTATGGTTTAGTGGGAGAAACTAACTCTGAAGATTTTAATAAAATACAATAAGGGCTTTCACAGAATATGGACCAATAATACTTTGAGAATACCTTAGAGGGACAGACAGTGTTGAGAGGAAGTCTAAAATATTTTCTGAAGGAGACATTATACCTGAAGGTTTTAGCGAGAGCAATTTTTCATCAGTTAAAGAGAGGCGCAACGTGTTACTGAGTGGAGAACGTGAGCAAACACTTTTTGTTAGCCTGCTCCCCCCACCCTCCCCACCCCTTGTTCCCTCCACCACACCCACCGCCAGCCCCATCACATCCCTGAGTGTCTCTCTCTGTAGCATGCTGGGCTGGGTCTCAGGTGCCCACACATGAATGTGACTGGTATTTACTCACAATGAATCATCCTCATGTTGGATGGACCAGTCACAAAAGGTGGGCATAATAAGACCTCAGTAGACTTTGTAAATACAGTTTAAAAGGTAGATCCTGATACTGTGTTGGAAGGAAACCAGCAAGCCGGTCCATACTTGTTAGGATCTGGGCTACTTTCTTTGACGGAGCAGTAACCAGGAAATCTGTAGTGACTGACTACTCTTGAAGTTGCGTAGTCACTGTTTCTGTAGTGTGTATACGGTAATGAAAAAGATGCCCTAGCAAACTGACCATCGAAAGGGGGCAAGGTCATCTGTAATGTAAACACAGCACATACCTGGAAGCTTCAAGAGTTTATAACATCAGGCCTCTAATTCAGCATAATTCAAGGAGTCTAGTCTAGTGAGAAATTCTAGAAGAAGTGGCAGTGATAGGAGAATTGGTAGGAGTTAGCTATAGGAGTAGGAGAAGGCAACGGCACCCCACTCCAGTGCTCTTGCCTGGAAAATCCCATGGACGGAGGAGCCTGGTGGGCTGCCCGCTATGGGGTCGCTAAGAGTCGGACACGACTGAGCGACTTCACTTTCACTTTTCACTTTCATGCATTGGAGAAGGAAATGGCCACCCGCTCCAGTGTTCTTGCCTGGAGAATCCCAGGGACAGGGGAGCCTGGTGGGCTGCCCGCTATGGGGTCGCACAGAGTCGGACACGACTGAAGCGACTTAGCAGCAGCAGCAGCAGCAGCTTTAAGAATGACTGGACTTGGGGAAGGGAGCCCCAAATGTGCTAAGCTACCATATGGATTATTTTGAATTAAAGTTTACTTGAGAAACAGTCTGTATAAGAAGAACACTCTGACCCACTTTATTCCCCTGAAATCAGGGAAAAAAAAGCTCCTATGGGAATGCATCCTTCCTACGCTGGGAGGATGGAGATCATCCTTATCACAAGAGATATGGAATATGAGCCAGAGAAAGTTTTATAAGCAAACTTTGTTACTTCATTAATTTGCCATCCTAAGCAAAATCCCTTTTGATTTCAAACATAGTCATTATCTCCAGCACCAGTGGGGTACAAAATATTCATGTGTATAGACAGAGGAATACACTGGGTTACAGAAACAGAAGTGTCTTGGAGGCACCTGGGTGTATCAACCACAGATAAAGACAGACTAGAAGGAGATGTAGATTTGAGGACTGGGGAAGAGAGATTCTGGCATATTGAAGCTCCTGGGGTCTCATCACTTTCATTGAAAGACCCAGATCCCTAGTGCTGCACCTCTTAGCTCTACCAAGACAAACTTTGTCACCATCCTTCACTAACTCTATGTCCTTAGCCAGGAAATGTCATCTCACTGGACCTCAATTATCTGTAACCTGGCAGTAATCATACACTAGAGAGAGGGCTTATTTTGAGAGTTCTTAAAATATTTGTGTATATTTTTCCCTAGCTGCTTCATAAGCTGTTCTAGTATTTTTCCAATTAGAAAGTCTTTCTTTGGATTTAGATTACTGGCATCTCCAAGAACTCCTATTTAAAATAAAATTTCCTTGACATATAAGAATAACAGTTATAAAACAGTGCTTACTATGTCAGACACTGCCCTAAATAACTTGCATATTTTAATTCATTCAATCTCTTAAAAGCCCAGTAAGTAGGTACTATTTTTATTATCCATTTTAGAAATGAAAAAACTTGGAAAAGAAAAGTAAAAAAAACTTGATCCAGGTCTCACAGCTAGTGGTAGGATTTGAACCCTCACAGCCTAGCTCCAGAGTCTGTGCTTTGATGACTTATACTACTATTAGTGTCTTTAGTCAGAGAAGGCAATGGCACCCCACTCCAGTACTCTTGCCTGGAAAATCCCATGGACAGAGGAGCCTGGTGGGCTGCAGTCCATGGGGTCGTGAAGAGTCGGACACGACTGAGCAACTTCACTTTCACTTTTCACTTTCATGCGTTGGAGAAGGAAATGGCAACCCACTCCAGTGTTCTTGCCTGGAGAATCCCAGGGACGGGGGAGCCTGGTGGGCTGCCGTCTATGGGGCTGCACAGAGTCGGACACGACTGAAGTGACTTAGTAGCAGCAGTGTCTTTAGTAGGATAATTTGTTAATGAAGAATTACATTAGTCAGATCTGAATGCCTGATAAGTGCAATCAACTTATAGAATAAGGTTTTTCCAGAATGAGATTCAGGGCTGATGAACGATGCTGTACTGTTTAATGCTCGGTTAGGCACCATGTTTCAACTACTGGACATTTGGGTGTAAAAGAGGATGTGCCTGGTGGAATGGGTATAAATAGGGACAAAAGAGTTACAAAGAAGGAGGAATCCATCAAAGACATGTTCAGATACTTTATTCTGACAGCATCTATCTGCCCCGAGTATTTCCATACAGTTATCGATACATGTTTACCTGTTTGTATTTCCGCAGAAAAGTTACTTGAGTAATGTGGTACCAAGTTCTTGATCAGTTTGTTGAAAAGTGAGAGAGTCTTTGGAGACAAAGAATCTGTAGAGCATTTCAAATATTTGATAGCACTTTCCCCTCCCTGCCTCCATTTGTTTTCATCTCGCTCATTTTATCTTGATTCTGTTGTAACAGATGCCGATGGAGTTTTTGACACTGAGAATGCCAGATCTATCATTAATGTGTTGCCAAACTGGGGAAGATTTACTAACAATATGTTTTGCCTGCATCAGTTCACTTCTTTTAATAGAGAGACTCATTTGAATAACATCTGAATAAGGGAGTTAATAATAGTAGCCTAGAAGCGAAAGCCAGATTGGATTAATGAGCAACTGACCCGAATCTTCACCCTGAATTAAAATTGAATGGCATTAGAATAATTTTGGAGGCACAAAATGTTCTGTCAATTCTAAACCTTCCTTCCACCCTTTTCCTGCTTCCCCTCCTGCTACAATATTTTTAACACAGTACTTGCCTCTGCCCCTTCTGGCTTTACTTGGGAGTCTAAGAAAGAACATATTGGAATGACATTAAAGTTATTTCATAGTATGAGCAAAAATATTGTTCTGAAGTTGGTTACAAATTTTAATTCTTCAGAGATGATGTATTAAGTAGGTCATGCTGACATGTATGTATATATACATATATATATAATGGTTAAAATGGTAAGGGGAATTAAGAAAACAATTTTCTTTTTTAAAACTGCAAATATATAAGTATTTTACAATGTTATATTCAGTCTGTGGGTGGAGGGAGATAGAAAGAGAGAGAGGAGAGAAAGCAGAATGAGAAATAATCATTAGTGGTTAGCCATTCAGACTTATGTATTTGTAATAATGGCAAAAATTTGCTGTGAGACAGGATTGTCTTCTTTGAGAAACACAACGTGGGCTTGTGCCTATCTAAATAGAAAATATATATATATAAGAGGTAGAGGGGTCTAAGGAAGGTATGTGTGTATGTGGGAAGTATTTGAAAGATTTACTTTATTTTATAACTAATTTATCAGAATTGAATTTCTAGGTTTTGTTGTTGCCATTAATCTTTTTGAAGTGTTAAATATAGAACAAGTTAAAAAAAAACTTGAATGTACACCATGATAAATGTGTATAACTATCACTGAAATCAAAATGAGAAAATTGTCAGCATCTCAGCCACTCCCCTTACTCACCTACAAAAAGGTAATCGCTACCTGACTTCAATTTCCATGGATTCTCTTTGCGTTTGTATTTTATATTGAGGAAATCAGACAATCTATAATTTTTGGAGACAAGTATCTTTCATCCTGTTTGTGAGATTCAGTCATGTTGGTGTGAATAATAAAATAGGTCATTCATTCCATTTCTCATATGTATGACTAGACCACCATTTATTTATCCATTTTCTGGTTAAAAAATTGAGTTGCTTCTAGTGTATGGCTATTATAAATAGTGCTGCCACAAAGATCATGTATGTCATTTTTGCTCAAAGTGTGTGAATTTTTTTTTTTTGGTACTTAAAATATGAAAAATAATTTCAACAAACTTAAGAAAACACTGTTCCTAGACTTCTGTTTGGCTGGGAAATTCAAGACACTGTTTATAAACACACTTTGTGTCTAACTGCCTCTGATTTTTGTTTGTTATGAATTTGTCTATGTCAAAATCTCAAACTTCTCCTAGGAAGCACTTTGACTTTCTGAATTAAGCTACACTTTTTTCCAATTCCTGGATTTTACTTGAATAGGGACCAAAAATAGTTTTTACTTAGTATAAAAATGGTCATTAAGTAGGATTTCTGACATGTCAAAATCAATAAGTTAATATGCTTTAGTTTGAGGAAAATTAAGAGATAAAGCAACAAATATTCGCTTTCTTTGAACCTGTACTCAGCAATCAAAACAGCAAGTCACTCTAAGAATTTTGTGAACTACTAATTATATTGGACTATAGAGCTGCACCAAGTGGCTCAATTAATCATTAGCCCATTGATGGAGAGGATATTCAAAATCAGCAGAGTAGAAAAGAGAAAATTTATGTAGCACAGATATAAAAATTTTTAAATACAATATTGAAAGTACACTACATAAGGTAACTTCAAAAGCCTCTCCTGAAGAGAAGATTGAACACAGTTTCAATTTGCAAATTAAATTAAGATAAAACATAGACTGCAGGGAACATTCCAATAGGATTCTGGGGTAGACTCAATCACTGACATAAGGAGAAACTTATCCTTTATTTTTAAAGGTAAATTCAAGCCCATTTAACCAGAAAAAAATGTGAAATTGTCACTTTAGAAAATATTCAATGATCTGTGGTTAGACATTTCAAAATAGCCTAAAAAAGTAAATAGGCTAGAAATTAATATAGTTTATGGCTCTTTAAATAAAACAACCAAAAGAATCAATGATCTGTACAATTTAAGAGTCTAGAGATAAGAAAATATATTGTGTTGCAAGTAAAAAGCCTTTAAAAGAACCAATATTCCACACTGGCAAAATTAAGAAGGATAACTATTAAAAATCTATCCAGTGATTCTGCTTCAAAGGAGTATAAGCACTCCAAAATTTTCTGGCCTTCCTCTAATCTAATAGGATTGTTTATAATTACAGATGAGTAGCATAGCTTTCTTATTTTTATGAATATTCCTATATACACATTTAATCCCACTACTACAGAATATCAGATACTTGAGAGAAAAATTTTAATTATCTGAAAAGTGAAAAAAAAAAAGATCGACTTTTAAGATTGAAAAAGGAGAAAGAATTTTACATTAAAGTAGAAATGACTAGTTTAGCCAGATTGTGAAAGAAAGATAATAAAAGACAAATTTGAGGGTATATAGTAAGTCATAAAAGCCTTGAGGGGAAATAAACTTTACCTTAGCTTAATCAAACCACTTAAGAACTAAAAATACCTACATACCAACCTCTAACCCATATTTTGAGGTCATTATCAGAAGAAAGTTTTGTATTCTCAGTGGTACAACTCCTACAAATATAATAGCTAGAGTATGCTCCTGGATAAATTGCACTGCATCTTTGACACATAATCAGGCTATAACTGATCTAGACACCAGAATGCCGATACCAGGTATGGCTCAAGAATTTATCAAAGAAATACAATCATGGCAGCATTCCCATGGGTCAGATAGCATGGATTAACTTTATATTGATCTCCTATAATATTTTTGTTTTTTACCAACAGGAATATGTTAGCCCTTGCTCTACATATGTTAACTCAACAACATGGCATGTGTAGAAAAACAACTGTCAAATAAAGCTTATCTGCTAGTTTAGCAGCCAAACTTAGCTTCTTTACCTCCAAACAAATACAAGCATTAAATCAGTCAAAATATCTTTAGATCTTGGATTCCTAGGTCTTTACATGTAATGTTACCATAGTAGTAAACCCCTGCTCCTAAAGAAAAACAACTGAATGTTTTTATACTAGTTTATTAACAAATTATGAAACATCACTGTATTCTCCCCTACTACCACTGATTGTTGTTTAGTCACTAAGTTGTGTCCAATTCTTTGTGATATGTGAACTGTTGCCCACAAGGCTCCTCTGTCCATGGAATTTTCCAGGTAAGAATACAGGAGAGGGTTGCCATTTCCTCTTCTCCAGAGGATCTTTCTGACCCAGGGATCGAATCCACAGCTCTTGCAACATTTCCTGCATTAGAGACGGATTCTTTACCCCTGAGCCCCAGGGGAATGCCCTTACTGGAACCAGGGGCTCTAGTTCCTGAGCTCTCAACCAACCCTCTTCTGAGGGGATGGAGGTGATGGATTAGTATTGTGTTTGTGTCTGAGAGTATGGTACCATGTATCGTCTGAGGTCTCCTTGTCCAGTTTGAAGTGCATGAGTTTTTCCTGACCTGGAAGAGCTAGCATGGCGTAACCACAAGGAGGTGTTTGGACAACATTGCTCCAGCTTTTTCCCTATAAGGTGGGGCTGGGAGTAGATGGACCTCTCTTGTAATTTGCATGTTCTTCTTCTGGTTAGGATCCAGGAGGCTCAATGCTTTTGCCCCCTCTGGTATGAAAAGTTTTGCTGATCTCCCTCATCTCATGTGCAGGAAGACCAAAGTCTTTCTATTCGTTTGAACCTTCCCTTGGTAGTTGTCAATTTAGATTGTGTGTGTCAGTTTTCATTTGCATTTTAAAAAATCTTTAACACTTATATTTTTATAGCACTGTTGCTGCTACTCTGGGAAGGCAGAAAGGACCACTATCCAAAATCTGGTTTGGGTGTCTAGACTGATGTCACAATTCCCCTTCCCCTTAAAATAATATTCAGAAGTTTATTAGAGGATTGGAGTCTCTGGTGGGGGCAAGGACTATCTCTCAAACAGGTCCAAAATAGCTGATGAGACCAAGGAAAGGAGAGGTTCAGGATTGTATGTGCAATTAGGAGGTGGTGCTGGGGTGAGGTTTCACTTACAAAGGGGCTTGCATGATTTCAGTCTTTAACAAGTGACCAAGAGGGAACACCTGGGGTTTTTTCAGCTTTCCCAAAAATGAGGCAAAAGGGGAAGAGAGGAGGGTGAGGTTTATAAGCTGATGGTAGTGCAACAGTCATAAACAGAGTAAGACCACTTGTCACAAGAATGTTCTGTGTGGCAGACATCGTTAAAAGCACTTAGCATATACCAGTGGACAAAACAGAGAACAACGCCTAGTATCATTGGACTTTCATTCTATTTAGGGAAGACAGAACATGCACAGCTGATATAACATGTGAGTAAAACAAATAGGATGTTAAATTCCAGTGAACCATATGGGGAAAAAGGAGTAGAAAGAGGAAGAAGGATTAGGGAGCAGGGGGTGGGAGGGGAGGTGTAATTTAAAATAGAGTCATTAGATGGACTGGATCTCACTGAGAAGGGCAAACTGAAACAAGTAAGGCAGATGAAATGGTTAACCCAGCAGACCTAAGGAAGACCCATGTAGGTAGAAGGAGCAGCCAGCACATGAACCCTAAGGAAGCAGGGTACCTGATAGAGTGCCTGAGAAACAGCAAGGAAGCAAGTGTGAAAGAGGGACGTGAGTCAAGGGAGGAGGAGCAGGAGGAGATTAAATCATAGGGGAAAAGGGAGACAGATTATGACAAACCTCACAGATTATGGTGAGAAATTACAGTGTGAAATAGGGAACAAGGAGGGAGTTTGAACAAAGAGATGAGATGATATGATTTGTCTTTTAAAAAGAGTTCTTTAGCTGCTGCCTTGAGAATAGGCTGTAGGAGGGTAAGGATGGAAGCTGAGAGACCAGTCGGTGGTGGTTTAGTCACTGCCTCGTGTCCAACTTTTGCAATGCCATGGTCTATAGCCTGCCAGGCGTCTCTGTCCATGGGATTTCCCAGGAGAGAATACTGGAGTGGGTTGTCATTTCCTTCTCCAGGGGATCTTCCCAACCCAGAGATTGAACCCGTGTCTCCTGCACTGCCGGTGGATTCTTTACTGCTGAGCCACCAGGAAAGTCTTCGGGGACCAGTTAGGAGGCTATTAATACAATCTGGGTAAGAAATGATTTTGATTCAGGCCAGAGTGAGAGAAGTAGCTGAATTTTAATGTGTATTTTAAAGTCAACAGGATTTATTGCCAGGACCTGGAAGGAATGTGAGAGGAAGATGGGTCAAGGAAGACCCTGATGTTTTTTGCCTTGACAGCTGTGGACACCTGCGACAGGCGGAGCAAGTTTTTATAGAAACATGTGCATGAAGTCAAGGTCTGCATTTCAGTACTCCATTCACAGCACAATTCTATGGAAAATTAAAATAGGTAATATGTATAAGGTGGAAGCAGATTTTAAAATAGAAACAAGTTATGAGTTGAGGCACAACTGAGGCAGAAGCAACAATGGTTCTATGTGTGGACAACAGAGTGAAATTTACTGGTCCTTAATCCAGACTCTGCCTTTTTTTTTGGCAAAACAATTTTCAGTTGCAAAACCTATTTTCTCTAAGTTTCCTGTTATGCAAAATGGAATGAATATATAATTATCATGGATGAAGATGTTGGAACATAAAGACCTTGGAATTGGAGTTAAATTTGAGTTCTTGCAAAATTCTTTACTAAATTAGGGTACTGTATTTACCTCTTTGATCTCAGTTTCTTTATTTGAAGAAAGATGTGTACTTTTTTGCAGCACATATACTTAAAAAAAAAACTGGAGCAAGAAAAATAATACCTGACTTGTGCATATGTTGGGCTTCCCAGGTGGCACTAGTGGTAAAGAATCTGCCTGCCAATGCAGGAGATATAAGAGAGTTGGGTTCCATCCCTGTGTTGGGAAGATCCTCTGGAGGAAGGCATGATGATCCACTTCATTATTCTTGCCTAGAGAATACCGTGGACAGAGGAATCTGATGGGCTACAGTCCATGCAGTCGTAAAGAGTTGGGCAAAACTGGAGTGACTTTGCATGTATGCATGCATGTGTATATGTAAAGACTAGGAAAAAAATGTATTTGGCATAAAGTAGGTGTCCAGTCATTAGAAATTAATTATAACTTCAATTTTTGTTCTTTTATGTATTTATATTTCATCTTTAAAAATGATGTAAGAAAAAAATAACTTACCAGAAAAGCAATATTCATAAGAAGTTCCTATTATTCAGAATGCTTGATTTCTTTTTTGTGGTTCATTTGTGTACATCATGCATTTATTTATTTATCAAAACTTGGTTGCACATATACCATACTTTCAGTAGAAGAGAGGTGAAGGTGAATATAGGTCCTGTCATGAAAGAACCCCTTACTCTAGCCACCAAATTTCCTGAAGTAATTAGGATTCAAAATGGTTGATCTCTGTCCCATCGGGGGTCACTGTTTCACAGCTTTAAGCCTAATTCAATCCCAAGTTTCTTTGGTGTATATTTTGTTAAAAGAAAACAGATATTGGGACTTCCCTGGTGGTCTAGTGATTCAGAATCTGCCTTGCAATGCAGGGGACTCAGTTCAATCTGCGTTCCAGGCATTAAGATCCCATGTGGCACAGAGCAACGACGCCCAGGAGCCACAGCTCGCTGCGCTGCAACAAGAGATCCCACGCGACACGACCAAGACCTGATGCAGTTGAGTAAATAAATAAATATTTTTAAAATAATAGAAAACACGATTCTTGCCTCCATGTTTCTTAAAATATCTTTAATTTTGGATGAAAGTCTCCAAGGAAAACATCATTGAAAAGTAAATTAAGGCATTAAAATGACTGTGTTAAGGGCAGCAGGAAAAATGCCCCACCTTAGAGACTTTTTTTCATTTTGATTTTATCATTCATTAATTTATTCATCCAGCAAATATGGTTAGCTCAAAATGTGGTCTAGAGGATGTGCTTTATTTGGGGTCACAGAAATACAGGAAGACAAGGTTTTTTTTTTTTTTTCTTTTTGTATAATTATTCTGTAATGTGATAAACATGGTTATAAAAGTATGGCCAAACATTTGCAATTTTATGAGAAAAAGAACTGATCCTACCTGAGGTATTAGGTAAGATTTAATATAGGAGATTTTAAAGGATAAATTACAGGGCCAGGACTAGGATGAAATGATGCAGGCATTCTCCTTGAGCATAAAATTTAAGGAAAGTCAAATAATTTAGTAGTCAAGACAAATATTGCAAATTATGGTCCATAGGCTGACCATCTGTTTTTGTAAGTAAAGTTTTATTGGGCTTTCAACAAATAAGAATGAAAGGTAAGGTTATTCTAAGAAGAGAAAATCACATGAGAAAACACTAGGAGACTTGGGAACTGTACCTGAGATATTTAAGAATGATAGATAGTCTTGTGAGGTTAAGAAGATTATCTGAATAAAATGGTTACTTTTCTGTTTGTTTTAATGTCAAATTCTGGATTATAGAGTCATTTCACCCTCTTTTAAAGTTTTCATCTTGCTGGAAGCAATGAATTAGATTAAGTGGCCTTGAAGTATTTGTGATCTATTTGAAAATATGGGCTTTAAATAATATTTGCTAAATTGAATAGTTTTCTTACTACTTTAAGAAGCCTAGAAAGAATGAAAGGACATAGGGAAAGAAGGAAGGTGTTGGAAAAGAGCAAAGAAAAAGGGTGGCAAGTGCTTAGAAGGCACAATTTTCTTACTGTACAAACTGGCTACTTACTCTACTGTGCATGAAAAAAAGTATAATATGGATAAAACAAGGAAAACCTTGTAGAAACCATACATGTAGCACTCAGGTACTATGTAAGAAGACTAAAGATACGTGGGACATATTTAAGTTTTCTTTTAAGAAATGAAATTCTGTACCTATTTGGGGAGTTTTTTTATTTTTAAAAAATCCCCCAACTTCATTGAGGGATGATTGACACAAATTATATATACTTATGTTGTACAGCCTGAATTCTTAAGAAGTACATGATTTAATACATATATGCTGCTGCTGCTAAGTCGCTTCAGTCGTGTTTGACTCTGTGTGACCCCATAGACGGCAGTCCACCAGGCTCCCCCATCCCTGGGATTCTCCAGGCAAGAACACTGAAGTGGTTTGCCATTTCCTTCTCCAATGCATGAAAGTGAAAAGTGAAAGTGAAGTCGCTCAGTCATGTCCAACTCTTAGCGACCCCATAGACGGCAGCCCACCAGGCTCCTCAGCCCATGGGATTTTCCAGGCAAGAGTACTGGAGTGGGGTGCTATTGCCTTCTCCCTAATACATGTATACCTTGTGAAATGATTACCGCGATCAAGCTAATTAACACATTCGTCACCTCAGTAGTTACCGTTTTCCCCACCCAATAGTGTAAGAACACTTCAGATGCACTTCCTTAGCAAATTTCAAGTACACAGTATAGAATTTGTAATTATAATCACCGCACTGTTCTGCAGAACGTACAAGAATCATAACTGGAAGTTTGTATGCTTTAACCAATATCTCACCTTTCCCTAGTTCTAAGCCCCTGGCAAACATTGTTCTACTCTCTAGTGGTATGAAGTCATACACAGAAAAATAGTGTATTATTTCACTTACCTGTGGAACCAAAAAAAATTTGTATGTATTTGAAGGAAAAAAAATACAATACCTATGATAGTATATGTTGATTGGAAGTATGTGCTATGGGAATGGCGGAGAATGTTGGAAAGAATAAGTAATTTGAAGCATATGTACAACACAAAGACGAACAAATAGTAGTGTTCAAAAGTAGTATACCCGTTTCTGTACCATATGAAGATGAAGAACACAATTACAATTTTTAAAATTTTATTTGAAAGCAAGTGAAAGTGTTAGTCGCTCAGTTGTGTCTGATTCTTTTTGCCCCTCACGGACTGTAACCCTACAGGCTCCACTGTCCATGGGATTCTCCAGACAAGAATACTGGAGTGGGTTGCCATTCCGTTCTTGAGGGGATCTTCCCAACCCAGGGATCAAACCTTGGTCTCCTGCATTGTAGGCAGATTCTTTACTCTCTAAGCCATCAGGGAAGCCTAAATTTTATATAAATGATATCAAATACATGTTTATTTGAATTGCATTTGGGTCTAGGTGTGATTGGTTTCCCAGGTGGCTCACTGGGTAAAGAACCTGCCTGCAATGCAGGAGATGCAGAAGATATGGGTTCAATTCCAGAGTTGGGAAGACCCCTGATGCCAGGCACAGCAACCCACTCCAATATTCTTGCCTGGAGAATCCCACGGACAGAGGAGCCTGGCAGGCTACAGTCCATAAGTTGCAAAGAGTCAGACACGACTGAAGTGACTGAGTACAACACAGCTATGTGATTACCTCTGCATTCGATTTTTAGATCATTACACATTCTTCCATAATGCTCATCAATAAACTTCAAGGTCAACAATGAGTTAACTTAAAATGTGAAAAGTTCCTGGATTCAGGGAGAAATCCTTAAGAAAGTAAGGATACCACACCCTAAAATCTGGCCATGTCACCATGTAATGACTTCATACCAAAGACTTCTTAGGATGTAAGGTCCCATCTAACAACTTAGGACCCAGACATAATATTGAAATTATAGTGTAGGTCATGCATCTATCTCAATTTGCCTATTGAGTGGCTTTCACTAAGCTTGTCTTTGTCTAATATGTATTTGTTTAAAATCAGAATAATACAACAAACTTGAAAGCAATGTCAGACAGTAAGAAAGGCTATACTTATCACCAAGCCCCATTATATACTTCTCCACTCCCAAGAGTTTACAATAAAAAATAAGTTGTCATCAGATATAGCATCAAAAATATTAACTATAGCCATAGGCAGACAGCTTTTCCTTTTTCCAGGTTCATCTTTATGAGAGAAGCACAACAACAAAGTAAAAGATGCCTAGAGCATCTAAACTCTGTTTGTGATAGATATCTACAGAGAAGACCTCATGAAACCCAGCAACATAAAAACATCATAGTCGGGACCCAAGCACACTACCCATGGCAGGGCCTTCCTCACTGAGAGCTGAGAGTCCCACTCAGAAACCTGGTCACAGGTCACTTGGACAGTGGTCCCTGTGCTGGATTATTTTTTTGTTGGTTTCTTTCCCCTTTCATTCATGGAATCCAACTGCTCTGGCTCTTGATTTTTAGAGTCAAAGTATTCATATATACACTTACTTTTGCTATGATTATTATAATATTCCCTTAGCAGTTCATATTTTCCATATTCAATTATATTTATTACCTTATGCCATGACAGCCTTATGATGTAAGGGAGTTATCCATTACACTGACTGCAAAAGAACACATCCAGATTGAGAGGAAAATAAATAAATATTGTGTATCATTAGCAGGAAGTGAAAAATGTTCAGGTTCTAAACACATTTCCAGCCAAATCATATTCAGCCAACAATTATTTATTTTTCTCTTGTCTGCTACTCACCCCCTCCTATCATGGTCTCTGGCTTCATCTATCTTCTCCTTTCTCCTCCCTTAATGATATTCCTCTCTTAAGACTTAGATAGAAACACTATTTACCTTTTTAAGTTTATTCCTTCTTCAGCCAAATTCTCAAAAATGCCTGTGCTAGTCTTTCTTATTCAACCTTTTTGCTGCTTCTTTCAAAGTCTTCCCTCTGATTTGACCAAATCAAACTGATTGAGTCTATTCTTGGGCAAAGTTTCTTACTTTAGGAATCTCTTCTTGACCTACTGTGTTCCCTTATGAATTCTGTATCCAGGTATTAATAGAATTCCTGTCACTTTCTTGGGGTTTATCATGCAGTCTAGTGTCAACGTGAGTATCTGTCAGAGAATGTGAAAAGCTGTGAGCCTGCTGAGACCTGCATTTAAAATATTATGTAATGCAGGTGACATTATGGGTGCATCTGAGTGCCCAACTCAGGCTATAATGTGGACAAAATAACCACTTCCGGAGAAGTACCATGGACTAGAGGAGAAAGGCTTCAGAGTCTTACTTATTCTTGCAGAACCATTCATTTATTCATTCAATTTTTTTGTTATATATTCTATGGGTTTGTAAAAAATTAATGTTTTTAATTGGAACATAATTGCTTTGTGATAGTTTCTGCTCTACAACAAAGTGGATCAGCTGTATGTATACATACATCCTTTCCCTCTTGAGTCTCCTTCTCCCATCCCTGCCCCATCCCACCCCTCTAGGTCATCAAAGCACTGAGCTGACCTTCCTATGATATACAGCAGGTTCCCATTAGCTATCTATTTGTCACATGGTAGTCTGTATATCGGAGAAGGCAATGGCACCCCACTCCAGTACTCTTGCCTGGAAAATCCCATGGACGGAGGAGCCTGGTGGGCTGCAGTTCATGGGGTCGCTAAGAGTAGGACACGACTGAGCGACTTCACTTTCACTTTTCACTTTCATGCATTGGAGAAGGGAATGGCAACCCACTCCAGTGTTCTTGCCTGGAGAATCCCAGGGACGGGGGAGCCTGGTGGGCTGCCGTCTATGGGGTCGCACAGAGTCGAACACGACTGAGGCAACTTAGCAGCAGCAGCAGTCTATATACATCAGTGCCACTCTCTCAATTCGTCCCCTAATTTATTTATTTTGGTTATTGTTTTTCAAGTTCTTCTCTTTTTTTTTTTTTTTTTAGTTCTTCTCATCTTTTTCTTTTATCTACTAGGGTCTAGACTTAGTACTTTGTAAAGTATTTCACTTAGGAAGGGTCTCTGTCCAAAGGGTAAACAAAAGTTTATGGTGCACTTTTATTCATGGGAGGTTGAAGTGAATGATATAAGAGGAAATAGCTTGCTGGTATCTGGGTTCAGAGAATCTGACACCAATCAAGGTCAGTCTTTTACTTAGTTGTCATTTCATGTGACTTCAAGCATACTGTTGCCGCTGCTGCTGCAGAGTCTTTTCAGTCGTGTCCAACTCTGTGCGACCCCATAGACGGCAGCCCACCAGGCTCCTCCGTCCCTGGGATTCTCCAGGTAAGAACACTGGAGTGGGTTTCAAGCATACTAAATCTAAACAAATTTAACAAATACAAATGAAAAACTAAAACAGCTATAATTATACAAAATGGATGCCACAAAAATTATCTATGTAAATGGAAACTTGAGGGCTTTTTTCAAACTTTTAAAAGATTTTTTTAAATAAAATATATAATTACCACAAGTTGGGTTCTGTTACACATTTAAAATGTATTTTAGAAGTGTGGGAAAGATCTGACTTCGAGAGAAAGTCCTCTGACCTCACATCAAATCTGATAAAGATAAAGGAAAGAAAATCTACAGAACATAGTTCCAAGAATTAAAAATAGTGTAGAGTTCTTGCCCCATTTCAATGGAGATAAATGATGCCCAAAATATCAGTGCGAGCTTTCAGAATATTGTTGGATTTGAGTTTATTTATTAGCCTCCAAACATCCCAAAATAGTCATTTAAAATACCACCCCATTACTCATTTAGCTCAAAATTCTAGTGGGTGATTCTTCTGGTTTAGTCAAAAGTTCCCGATCTTGACTAGGTTAGTTCATATACCTGTCTGTGGATGGTGAGTCCTGGGCCACACTCACATGCCTATTAGATGTCTGGCCATCATTTGGATCAGTTAACATGAACTTATTCACATCGTGGCATTTTTTCCAAGAGCAACAAGAAAGGAAACTGCAAAACTTAGGTCTGAGTGTAGAAATGGCACAATCTCACTATTGCCTGTTTCTGTTAGTTAAAACAATCAGAAGTGAAGTGAAGTAAAGTGAAGTCGTTCAGTTGTGTCTGACTCTTTGCGACCCCATGGACTGTAGCCCACCAGGCTCCTCTGTCCATGGGATTCACCAGGCAAGAATACAATCAGAAGGCCTCTCTATATACAAGGAGTGAGGAAGCAGATTCTGCCTCTTTGGGGAAGAGTTGTAAAGAACTGTGAAAGCCATTTCTTTGCAATCTACCACATAGGCAAGAGTAAAGTAATAGATTTTTGAAACAGTATCTTAGAGTCAAAAAGACAAAGCAAAAAAACGAACTTACTTACAATTTCTTTTAAGATTTATAATAGCAGATAATTTGAAGGCTAAAGAATAGCTTAGCTATTACTATGGCTCTTATGAAGCTATTGCCTATAAAAATTCTTAATAAGTAAAGTAGTATTCCCTAATAATAAACTGAATTTTATCATCTAAAAAACTACAGTAGAGTGGCACAGTTCCTTCCATGGCCATACCGAAAAATGAGGGAAATAATTTGTTCATGTCCAGCATATACAATATTTTGTGACAGATAAGTCTAAAATGGTAAATATAAATATTCCAAGTCTCTATCCTCAAAGATATATAATCCAGTGGGTGAAACAGATAATAAACCAAAGAAATAAACACATATCTACTATCAGTGAAAACTGGTATGATGAAAACAATGAGGTTTTGGTGTAGAAAAGGAAAGGAAGGGAATGGTACCTGCTTTATATAAAGTATTCTGGATACCATCTCTGAGGAAATCACATGGTAGCCAAGGCTTAGATAAAGATTAATAATATTATAATTAATTCCACTTTAAAATGCTATGTTCATTTGAATACAAGAGTTATAGATGGTCATAGAAATGATCTAATCAGGTCCTTTTAGATGAAAAACATTTAACAGAAGAAATAATTTGCTCAATTAAACTTATACTTTTGAGCTGAAAAAATTTCCTCAGTAGTTGAGAATGACTTGGGACCAGCCTCGTTCAGGATGTGTCTTTATAGCACTGTGTCCTCTTTCCCCTTATTCTTAAACACAATCCTGCAAAAAGCTTTGTTACCCACTATAAGTTCTATAAATCCAACCACAACAGTAAAGAACATTGATTTCAGGGACTTTGTAGCTGGTGTTCCTCTTGGGGCAAGTGCAAACTGATAGGGGAGTTGAAGGGAACCATAGTAGTTAAAATCCTTCAGTATAGGAGACATTTTGACTTGGTTAAATCTAGCTCTGCAACTTAAAAGCTTCTTTCTGCCTCCAGTTTCAGAATCTGTGAAATGGGGATAAAAACATCAATACTTCTTTCATAGGACCGGTGTGAGGATTGTGCTGTGATATGCTTAGTCGCTCAGTTGTGTCAGACTCTTTGTGACCCCATGGATTGCAGCCTGCAAGGGTCCTCTGTCCATGAGGATTCTCTAGGCAAGCATACTGGAGTGGGTTGCTATGCCCTCCTCCAGGGGATCTTCTGCACCCAGGGATCAAACCCAGGTCTCCTGCACTGCAGGTGCTACAGTCGGATTCTTTACCAACTGAGCCACCAGGGAATCTCAGCGTGAGAATTAAATGAGTTAAGAACTGCAAAGCATTCAGAACAGTGCATGACACAGTACACCTGGATGTGTCAGCGACTTTTAGTCCTATGTGTATTCATGAAGCTCAAGGTTAGACCCTAAGCAACAAATAGCTGAGAAAAGAAGAGAAGCAAAGGCAAAGAAGAAAAGGAAAGATACCCATTTGAATGCAGAGATCCAATGAATAGCAAGGAAAGATAAGAAAGTCTTTCTCAGTGATCAATGCAAAGAAATACAAGGAAACAATAGAAGGGGGAAGACTAGAGATATCTTCAAGAAAATTAGAGATAACAAGGGAACATTGCATGCAAAGATAGGCACAATAAAGGACAGAAATGGTATGGACCTAACAGAAGCAGAAGATATTAACTAGAGGTGGCAAGAATACACAGGAGAACCTTACAAAAAAGATCTTCATGACCCAGATAACCACGAGGTGTGACCACCCACCTAGTGCCAGACATCCTATAATGTGAAGTCAAGTGGGCCTTAGGAAGCATCACTATGAACAAAGATAGAGGAGGTAATGGAATTCCAGTTGAGCTATTTCAAATCCTAAAAGATGATGCTATGAAAGTGCTGCACTCAATATGACAGGAAATCTGGAAAACTCAACAGTGACCACAGGACTGGAAAAGGTCAGCTTTCATTCCAATCCCAAAGAAGGGCAATGCCAAAGAATGTTCAAACTACCACACAACTGCACTCATCTCACACACTAGCAAAGTAATGCTCAAAATTCTCCAAGCCAGGCTTCAACAGTACGTGAACCGTGAACTTCCAGATGTTCAAGCTAAATTTAGAAACGGCAGAGGAACCAGAGATCAAATTGCCAACATCTGTTGGATCATCAAAAAAGCAAGAGAGTTACAGAGAAGCATTTGCTTCTGCTTTATTGACTACACCAAAGCCTTTGACTGTGTGGATCACAACAAACTGCAAAAAATTCTTCAAGAGATGGGAATACCAAACCACCTGACCTGCCTGCTGAGGAATCTGTTTATGCAGTTCAAGAAGCAACATATAGAACCAGACATGGAACAACAGACTTGTTCCTAATTGGGAAAGGAGTATGTCAAGGCTGTATATTGTCACTGCTTATTTAAATTATATGCAGAGTGCCTTATGCGAAATCCTGTTCTGGATGAAGCACAAGCTGGAATCAAGATTGTTGGGAGAAATATCGATGACCTCAGATATGCAGATGACACCACCCTTATGGCAGAAAGTGAAGAGGAAGTAAAGCGTCTCTTGATTAAAGTGAAAGAGGAGAGTGAAAAAGCTGGCTTAAAACTCAACATTCAAAAAACTAAGTTCATGTCATCTGGTCCCATCACTCCATGGTAGATAGATGGAGAAACAATGGAAACAGTGACAGACCTGGTTTTCTTGGGCTCCAAAATCACTGCAGATGGTGACTGCAACCATGAAATTAAAAGACACTTGCTCCTTGGAAGAAAAGTAATGACCAACCTAGATAGCATATTGAAAAGCAAAGACATTACTTTGTCAACAAAGGTCCATCTAGTCAAAGCTATGGTTTTTCTAGTAGTCAGGTATGGATGAGAAAGGTGGACTATATAAAAAGTTGAGGACCAAAGAACTGTTGCTTTTGAACTGTGGTGTTGGAGAAGACTCTTGGGAGTCCCTTGGATTGCAAGGAGATCCAATCAGTCTATCCTAAAGGAAATCAGTCCTGAATATTCATTGGAAGGACTGATTTGAAGCTGAAACTCCAATACTTTGGCCACCTGATGGGAAGAACTGACTCATTGGAAAAGACCCTGGTTCTGGGAAGGATTGAAGGCAGGAGGAGAAGGGGACGACAGAGGATGAGATGGTTGGATGGCGTCACCGACTCAATGGATATGAGTTTGAGGAAGTTCCGGGAGTTGGTGATGGACAGGGAAGCTTGGTGTGCTGCGGTCTATGGGGTCACAAAGACTCAGACACGACTGAGCAACTGAACTGAACTAACTGAATGTTAGACTCCAGCAATGTTTTCATAACAGTCCACTTTGGAAAAAAGAAACAAATCAACTAATGGAGGGATTAGAATTGAGAAAATTTTGACATCTCAAAAAATAGCATGGAAGCAAATTGCCAAAAATTTTCTCCATGATCTGTAGCGAGATTGAGCTGCAATTGAGCTCAATTATCAATAAATAAACTTAAAAATATCAAATATATTTATGTTTCATAAGTCCTATATTGAAATTTCAGGATTTGGAGGCATGACTGATGTTAATGAAGGTGTTTCCCTTATTTTCTTTTCTCCAGTGTCCACCTTGTTTACTCCTCTGAACCCTGCTGGACATTTAGTGTAGGGAGAATAATTACATAGAAAACTACCAAAGGATCATTGTTCCTAGGCTCTCTAAGACTGAGTGATTGACACCTGTCACTAATTCACATCCTGATCCCCATGAGGACATTTTGGCAACCATATGGCATGGGGGTGGAGTTCAGTGTATGTCTGTCCCTGACCAACACACATACACACACACACACACACACACACACACACACACACACACACACACACACTCAGAAGCTACAAATGCCCGTCCTGCATGTGAATGTCTGGGAGCTGTCAGAAGTACACACTGAGATACTGCAGTATTTTACACTTATGATAATATGTCAGAGGGTTAACGTAAGAAGTCAGCAAGTGTCATTCACTCTTGACTTTGGTAACAACTTCTATCATCCCAACCACACATCTTGTCACTTTCCATGCTGTTCTGGCAGTGGCTTATGTTGCCACCTGACCGTAACACTCCAAATTATCATATAATTCCTCTTCAAGAGTCCCCAACATTCTTTCATTTCTAAGTTGTGCAGTCCACGTCTGGTTAATCATAACTTATATCTTCAAGAGCCTCCAGTCAATTTTGATTACCATCTGCTGCATATTTGAAAGTCATTCCTGTAATGGAGTGGCCAGACTGACATGTGTTATATCCAAACCTTCATGTTAAAGTGAGGAAGCTAGTTTTGATAAACTTGATTCAGAAGAATTCTTTTAAAGGGAGATTACCCTTCGCTACATATATGCATCATTTTAATTAGTTTATCCCTTTGTTCTTTTCATTAGTTTTTATTCCTTCTTAGAACTCTTATGTCAATTATGTTTTTTAATAAAATTTTTAGAGAGAAAGATAAGATATACAGAGGCAGAATAATGGTGCTCTGTTACCACTGGGAAGTCACTGAAACACTATAGCAATGTAGCTTGAAAAGAGAGAATTTGGATGTTTGAAGAAAATATTGAGACTTTCTGAATTTACCTATATCATCCTGAAAGGGAATTAAAAAAAAAAAAAACAACTCATAGCCATCTCATTAGTAGTTAGCTCATATGGTACTGGCTTGGGTGGATGGGATACAATTTCTATCCAAATTAGTCTCATCTTAAACATTTCTCATAGGATGAAGGGTTAGTTTTTATAAACTTAACTGTTTATATACATACATATAAAACTATATATACTAATTATAACTATAAGGTAAAATATATATTATATATAGAAACTATACATATATATACCAACTATAATATATATGTACTAACTATAATATATATGGTAAAATAATTAATTGTTATCACAGTTATTTACGCAGTTTGTCCAAGTCACTGTCATCCCCGTCATTAGCATCCTCATCAGCATCAGCCTGGGATAAACAGAAGGCACTCAAGCTTTAGCTCTTGTGATCACTGTCTTAATCTGTTTGGCTGCTTGGACAAATTATCACAGGCTGGGTAGCTTATAAACAGAGGAGGTTTATTCCTCACAGATTTGGAGGCTGAAAGTCTAATATCAAAGTGCCTTCACGGTCAGTTAAGGCCCTTTTCAGGGCCACAGTTTTCTCTTGTAGCTTGAAAAGAGAGAATTTGGATGTTTGAAGAAAATATTGAGATTTTCTGAATTTACCTATATCATCCTGAAAGGGAATTAAAAAAAAAACTCATAGTCATCTTATTAGTAGTTAGTTCATATGCCACTCATGTGGCAGAAGAGGTGAGGGAGCTCTGTGGGATTTTCTTCCATCAGACCACTAATCCCATTCATGAGCGTCATCCTCATAACCCAAGTACCTTCCCCAAACCTCACTTTCTAAAAACATCTATTGGGGCAGTAGGATTTCAACATATGACTTTTGGGGGACACAAACATTCAGCCATAGCAATCATCCTCCAAGTTTTATTCAGATACTACTATTTATGAAGCATTGTTATAAATCCAGGGGATCATATAGAAGTGTATACAATAATTTCTGTCCTTAAAGAATTCCTGACTCTAACTTAAAGTAAGGAATCGGATCAAACAAATCAATACTGACAACACCCAAGCTGCCTACAGGCCCTTCAAACAATAAACATCTTCACAGAACAGGAACCTTCTCTAGCAACTCAATGTAATGGACTTTGAAGATTTTGTTTTGGGGTCTCTCATTCTCTTCATGATTCATAAATATGGATTTAATATCTACCATATCTGCCAGATATGTGCAGATATTTAATTTAATATCTGCCAGACTGTGCAGAATTTCAGTCCTTCCCACCTCTGATCGAAACTTTCCTGGGTATGGAGTCGTTCAGAGACTTGGGCAGCCTGAATTCAACTAATGAACTGAAAATTAACATAGTTCACACTCCGTAATGAAGAGGCAACTCCAAGTTACATTTATACAATGAGTAGGCTGGGGAAGTGGCTTATAGGGGTTGTCAAGGACTCTCATTTTCCATGAAGTCCAAAGCTCCAAGAACAGTTCACCTCAAATAAAAACTTTCTCCTTCATTTCAGCAGACACTCCCGTCCATAAACCTAGAATTTAGTAAGAGTAGGTACACAGGTACACCCATGGTTGATTCATGTCAATGTATAACAAAAACCACTGCAGTATTGTAAAGTAATTAACCTCCAATTAAAATAAATAAATTAAAAAAAAAAGAGTAGGGATAGAATGCAATTTTTACAAACCTCTTTCTTTGATGAGATTTCCAGTTTCCTTTCCTGATGTCTCTTGAAAAGCAGCTCCTCCAAGTCTTAAAAGCAGGAGTTGTATGTTTAAGGGATAAACTGACAATTTAGAACTTCCATTGTTATTACAAAAATAATAGTGATTTGCTGTCTCAGCTCTTGGTTGAAGTGGAGAAACAGATTGTTGGCCTGTGCCCAGTTCCTATGGCCTTGTGCCTGCTGATAAGAGTGTGTTATAAACTTTCCAATTGTTCTTCTCTACCAGGATGGAAAGCTGAGGTCCAATTCACTGAAAAATGTGGTGAATTCAGTTGAAAATACGAGGTCATTTAAGCTTAATTTTGGTGATTGTAAAAGGAAAGATTCAATAATGGTGTCCTATATTTTAAATATTTTAAATTCTCTTGTCTTTGCAGAGAGAAGGGATAACTCAAGAGCTAGGATTTTCACTATGCATTTAAATGTGTATGTAGCTATGAGCAAAATATTGGAAAAAAATTTATGTTATCAGTATTCATGGTTAAGGGATCACTGTGAGTAGCATTCTAAAATCAACTATTTTGGGGAGGGTTGAGGGTTGCATGTTAAAAACAAGTAAACATGTAAATGTTGGTCAAGTAATATTAAAAGAGCAAAGAAGAAGCAGGCTTTTACAGAAATGTGATGCTTTGCCAAAGCACTAGGTTTATTTAAAATAAGCTTTAGAAATGGAGGCTTGGTTTCCAAAGTGTTTTGTTTTGAATTTATTATAATTAATCTCATTTTGTCATTTGTATGACACATTTTCCCAAAGGATATCAAGATACTTAACAAAAGCTAGTAGTGATGGCAAAATAGCATGATAATTGGTGTTAAATGGATCATTTGTTAGTGTTTTACTACACTAGTTCATCTCTCCAGCTTCATTCTCTTTTTTCCTGCTCCCAAATGTTGCCAATTATCTAAAATCCAGAATAATAATTTATTAACCTTCACTATCACTTTATTAACTTGGTTCTTCCATTCTCTTTGCAAACCATGCATCTCACTATTATCTTACATTCAGCAATACTTTCAATTATCAAATAATCATAGGCTGTAAAAATACCTACCAGTGTCCATTACTAACATAACACCTAAGTGCAATTTTGTCTTCTGTAGATCCTTTTAACATAACTTTGTTTTCTATCTACTTTTTGGCCTTTGGGAGGGGTAAATATTTTTCTCCTTTGTACTAATAATAGATTATTTTATGGAATCAGATGGTGTTTCTATATTTGGGACACAGGTCAGGGTCTTACTTTGTGTAAACTGGCCTCATTTCTGCTATTCCCCCTACAGTTCGGCTTTATCTATATAAAAAATATTCTGTGTTCCTAAAATATCTTCTTTTCTAAGTCTGTTATACAAAAGATATTTAATTCTCCTTATGACTTACTGTCTGTTGTAGAGTTTGCTTCAATTAGACACAGTAAGATAATAAAAAACTTTGAAGATAAGTGATTTTCTACTAACCAAGCACATTTTATACTAACTGGAGAGTGGAAGAAAAATAAAACACATAGACAAAATAAAATATGAATACTGTAGTTATTCTTCTGTATATGAAGCTGACCTATGGAAACATAACCTCATTGATTTCCTGGAATAAACACCCACCCAGCCAATGCAAAGTGGGGTCTTTGCCATTTCAACATTTAAAATCTATAGAGAGAACAAATGTTTTCCTCGAGTTTCTGGGTGGTTTGCTGATGTCTAGGTCACAGGTCATCTATGGACGAAATGCCATGCACTTTACAACTACCTAGCAGAACTGATTCCAGATATGCAGCACCACTGTCTCCACAGGTTCACGGTATACATCACAAGCAAGTGTCTTGGTTTGGATTTGAAAGATACTTTGGACATGAGTTTGAGTAGGCTCCAGGGGTTGGTGATGGACAGGGAAGCCTGGTGTGCAGTCCATGGGGTTGCAAAGAGTTGGACACAACTGAGCAACTAAACTGAACTGATGTAGTCACAAGGTAAGAGATCCAAACTCACAATCCTTAAAGAATAAGATTCCTAGGCAGAATAATGTCATACCTCACTGTCTTGGAAAATGATAAGCAAATGGAAAACATACTTATCTCCACTTTCACTTCAGCTACTGTTTTTTTCAGATACTCATGAATACACTTTAAAAGAGGCTAGAATTCTGTTAAGCCACCACCATAAGCTTTGGTTGCCAATCTAGTTCTAGTCAAGACACCAGGGCATGTGGTGAGCATGTTAGCATTGGCTGTGTGTTGGTACTATCGTCTGGTGAATGTCTGAGGAAGGTTCCAGTGGGGAGGAGTTCTCATTATACAGATAAGGAAAGAAACATTATGAGAGGACATGATGGAGTTGAGATTTTAATCCAGATTTATGGGGCTCCAAAAGAAAGCCTATTATTCCTATACTTTAATGCACCTATATTTGTTTCATAGGTTGGTTGTGATGGAGCACTAAAAACTATGTATCTTAAAACAACAGCAAAAATATTGTTCTGCCATTCTGGAAGCTAAATTCTGAAATCAAGGTACTAGTTGGGTCAGTCATGCTTTCTCTGAAAAGCTAGTGGGGAGAATTCTTCCTTACTTCTTGTAGCTTTTGGTTTTTATCAGCAATCTTTACATTTCCTTGGCTTGTAAATTCATCACTGGAATCTCAGCTTCAATTGTTGCATGGCTGTCTTTCCTTGTGTCTCTTCTTACACGGACACCAGTCATATTGGATTAAGGTTTCACTTTACTCCAAGATGACCTCAATTTAATACTATGATGCTCTGTCCAAGTAAGTCACAATTGTGAAGCACTAGGGGTTAGGAGAAAGGAGCAATGACCCCACAAGAGACTCACCCAGACTTGCCTGTGAGTGTCCAGGAGTCTCCGGCAGAGGTGTGGCTCGGCAGTGGCCTGCTGCAGGGTTGGGGGCACTGAATGTATCAGTGCCTGCATGGGACCTTTTGAAGGGGTTACCATTATCTTCACTCACCTCCACCATAGTTTGTGCTCAGATCAAACAACAGGGAGGGAACACAGCCCCACCCATCAACAGAAAATTGGATTAAAGATTTACTGAGCATGGCCCTGCCCATCAGAACAAGACCCAGTTTCTCTCTCAGTCAGTGTCTCTCATTAGGAAGCTTCCATAAGCCTCTTATCCTTCTCCATCAGAGGGCAGACAGAATGAAAACCACAATCACAGAAAACTAACCTATTTGATCACATGGACCACAGCCTTGTCTAACTCAGTGAAACTACGAGCCGTGCCATGTAGAGCCATACAAGGCAGATTGGTCATGGTGGAGAGTTCTGACAAAATGTGGTCCAGTGGAGAAGGGAATGGCAAACCACTTCAGTTTCTTGCCTTGAGAACCCCACAAACATTATGAAAAGGCAAAAAGAGGGGACAATGAAAGATGAACTCCCCAGGTTGGCAGGCGCCCAATATGCTACTGGAGAACAGTGGAGAAATATCTCCAGTAAGAATGACGAGATGGAGCCAAAGCAAAAACAACACCCAGTTGTGGATGTGACTGGTGATGGGAGTAAAGTCCGATGCTATAAACAGCAATATTGCATAGGAACCTGGAATGATAGGTCCATGAATCAAGGCAAATTGGAAGTGGTCAAACAGGAGATGGCAAGAGTTAACATCGACATTTTAAGAATCAGCCAACTAAAATGGACTGGAATGGGTGAATTTAACTCAGATGACCTTTATATCTACTACTGTGGGCAAGAATCCCATAGAAGAAGTGGAGTAGCCATCATAGTCAACAAAAGAGTCTGAAATGCAGTACTTGGATGCAATCTCAAAAACGACAGAATGATCTCTGTTCATTTCCAAGGCAAACCATTCAATATCAGAGTAATCCAAGTCTATGCCCTGACCAGGAATGCTGAAGAAGCTGAAGTTGGACAGTTCCATGAAGACCTACAAGACCTTCTAGAACTAACATTAAAAAAAAAAGATGTATGTCCTTTTCATTATAGGGGAATGGAATGCAAAAGTAGGAAGTTAAGAAACACCTGGAGTAACAGAAATTTGGCCTTGGAGTACAAAATGAAGCAGGTCAAATGCTAACAGAGTTTTGTCCAGAGAACACACTGGTCATAGCAAACACTCTCTTCCAACAACACAAGAGAAGACTCTACACATGGGCAACACCAGATGGTCAATACCGAAATCAGATTGATTATATTCTTTGCAGCCAAAGATGGAGAAGCTCTAAACAGTCAGCAAAAACAAGACCAGGAGCTGACTGTGGTTCAGATCATGAACTCCTTACTGCCAAATTCAGACTTACATTGAAGAAAGTAGAGAAAATCAGTAGACCACTCAGATATGACCTAAATCAAATCCCTTACGATTATAGAACTGAGAAATAGATTCAAGGGATTAGATCTGATAGACAGAGTGCCTGAAGAACTGTGGACAGAGGTTCATGACATTGTACAAGAGGCAAGAATCAAGACCATCCCCTTTCTGCATTTCAGAAAGGCAAAATGGTTGTCTGAAGAGGTCTTACAAATAGCTGGGAAAATAAAAGATGAAAAAGGCAAAGGAGAAAAGGAAAGATGTACCCATTTGAATGCAGAGTTCCAAAGAATAGCAAGGAGAGATAACAAAGCTTTCCTCAGTGATCAAAGCAAAGAAATAGAAGAAACCAATAGAATTAGAAAGACTAGAGCTGTCTCCAAGAAAATTAGAGATAACAAGGGAACATTTCATGCAAAGATGGGCACAATAAAGGACAGAAATGGTCTGGACCTAACAGAAGCAGAAGATATTAACTAGAGGTGGCAAGAATACACAGAACAAATATACAAAAAAGATGTTCATGACCCAGATAACCATGATGGTGTGATCACTCACCTAGAATCAGACATCCTGGAATGCGAAGTCAAGTGGGCCTTAGGAAGCATCACTATGAACAAAGCTAGTGGAAGTGATGGAATTCCAGTTGAGCTATTTCAAATCCTAAAAGATGATGCTACGAAAGTGCTGCACTCAATATGCCAGCAAATCTGGAAAATTCAGCAGTGACCACAGAAATGGGAAAGGCCAATCTTCATTCCAATCTCAAAGAAAGGCAATACCAAAGAATGTCCAAACTACCACACAACGGCATTCATCTCACACACTAGCAAAGTAATGCTTAAAGTTCTCCAAGCCAGGCTTCAGCAATACATGAACTGTGAACTTCCAGATGTTCAAGCTGGAATTAGAAAAGGCAGAGGAAGCAGAGATCAAATTGCCAACATCTGTTGGATCATTGATAAAGCAAGAGAGTTCCAGAAAAACATCTACTTCTGCTTTATTGACTATGCCAATGCCTTTGACTGTGTGGATCACAACAAACTGTGGAAAATTCTTAAAGAGGTCGGAATACAAGACCGCTTGACCTGCCCTCCTGAGAAATCTGTATGCAGGTCAAGAAGCAACAGTTAGAACTGGACATGGAACAACAACAGACTGGTTCCAAATTGGGAAAGGAGTAAGTCAAGGCTGATATTGTCACCCTGCTTATTTAACTTATATGCAGAGTATATCATGAGAAATGCTGGGCTGGATGAAGCACAAGCTGGAATCAAGATTGCCAGGAGATATATCAGATATGCAGATGACACCACCATTATGGCAGAAAGCAAAGAAGAACTAGAGAACCTCTTGATGAAGGTAAAAGAGGAGAGTGAAAAGTTGGCTTAAAACTCAACATTCAGAAAACTAAGATCATGCCATCTGGTCCCATCACTTCATGGCAAATAGATGGAGAAACAATGGAAACAGTGAGTGACTTTATTTTTTTGGGCTCCAAAATCACTGCAGGTGGTGACTGCAGCCATGAAATTAAAAGACACTTGCCCCTTGGAAGAAAAGTTATGACCAATCTAGACAGCATATTAAAAAGCAGAGACATTACTTTGCCAACAAATGTCCATCTAGTCAAAGCTTTGGTTTTTCCAGTAGTCATGTATGGATGTGAGAGTTGGACTATAAAGAAAGCTGAGCACCAAAGAACTGTTGCTTTTGAACTGTGGTGTTGGAGAAGACTCTTGGGAGTCGCTTGGACAGCAAGGAGATTCAACCAGTCCATCTGAAAGGAAATCAGTCCTGAATATTCAATGGAAGGACTGATGCTGAAGCTGAAACTCCAATACTTTGGCCACCTGATGCAAAGAACTGGCTGATTTGAAAAGACCCTGATGCTGGGGAAGATTGAAGGTGGGAGGAGAAGAGGATGACAGAGCATGAAGATGGTTGGATGGCATCACTGACTCAATGGACATAGTTTGAGTAAGCTCTGGACAGGGAAGCCTGGCGTGCTGCAGTCCATGGGGTCACAAAGAGTCAGACACGACTGAGTGAATGAATTGAACTGAAGGGTTTAGGACTTGAATATATCTTTTTTGATGATACAATGCAACCTATAACTCCTCTCACATAATAATGCAACACTTTGAAAACAAATATTAAGTCTGTGAAAAACCCTCTTTGGCCTAAGGAGTTTGAGTTTGAAAGAGAGTGAGAGAGAATGAAAAAGATATTTCATTCAACTCATCTAGTTTATGACACAATGATCAAGAATGTAGGTTTATTTCACTGAAAAACAGAACAGATTCCTCCCACAAAGAGTACTGTATCCTTTCAAACAGCGACAACCACAAGGCACATATGTATGAGATATGTAAAGCAATACAGAAGTGAAACATTAAAAAAGGTGTTATTTAAAAAGACATGGAAGACTATTTGCCTGTATGAATATAGATTATAAAATGACAATTATATATATTTATATCTGGAGAATTGGTAGTATTTCATCATTACTAAGCACATGCCTTTTTCATGCTAAACAAAAGGATTTCTTGCTTGATTTTTAAGCACTCTACCATATTATTACTGGGTTGTTTCTAAAGTGTTATGATCTCCAAGTAGTAAGTGATCAGGATTCACATTTCCTTGACACCTCTACACAACTTAATCTAAAACAAAACAGATGATCTCCTCACATTTACAAATTTGAACCGAACTGCATTACAGAGAATTGTCAAGGAGGGACAAGGTAGAGCAGCAGAGGATTCCCTAGGAATGCCTCTTCCACTTCTGGAGATGTGTCCCCTGGCTGTAGGGTCTTGATTCAGTACTTTTTACAGAGTCTGGAGGATTCATGTTCAACAGGAAGTGATGGTGCACTTTCCACACTGAGCCAGAGAAGAATGATGGATATAGTCCCATGAAATGAAGACGGTCCACACAGCCCAACCTGGAGGAATCTTTTGTCATGACTTACTTAGAAAGGATGTTAAGATAATGCTGTATTAATCAGGTTTCTCCAGGGAACCCACAGGAGATTTTTGTATATACACTATTATTATTTATTGTTATATATGAGTTTATTATAAACAATTAGATCCCATAATTATGGAGGAGCAAAGTACCACAGTCTGCTATTGGCAAGCAGGAGATCCAGAAGAGCTGGTGGCATAGTTCCAGCCCAATGTCAAAGGCCTGAGCACCAGGAAAGTCAGTGGTAGAAACTGTAGTCCAAGCGCAGAAGATCCATGTCCCAGTTTGGAAACTCCCAGGCAGAAAGAGAATAAATTCTCCCTTCCTTCTTTTTGTTTCATTCTACCCTCAACAGATTAGATGAAACCTGCCATATTGGAGGGCTTCCCAGGTGGCACTAGTGACAAAGAACCCACCTGCCAACGCAGGAGATGTAAGAGACAAGGGTGCAACCTCTGGGTCGGGAAGACCCTCTGGAGGAGGGCATGGCAACCCATTCCAGTATTCTTGCCTGGAGAATCCCATGGACAGAGGAGCCTCGCAGGCTATAGTCCATAGTGGTGCAAAGAGTTGCACACAACTGAAGTGACTTAGCATAGCACAGCACCATATTGGGAGGGCAGCAATCTGCTTTATCCAGTCTAACTGATTCAAATATTAATCTCATCCAGAAACACCCTCATAGATATACAGAGGAATAATGTTTAACCAAATATCCGGGTACCTTGTGCCCTAGTCAAACTGACACATAAAATTAACCATCATAGGTACTGTTCTTGAATTTTTGAGAGAGTCATCCATAAATATTACTTAGAAGGCATATTTCCTCTTCCTTTTTTGCACCCTATCCTAGATATTCTGGGCCAACTCTAGGAAGTGATCAATATTAGAGAAGCTGAAGGCAAAATTCTGTGTTATCAATAAGGAAGCAATTTAGGTGGTGAAACAGCACATTTTCCCCTAAATCACTGATACTGCCCTCAGTATCAATCTTTTTTCTCTATTACTGTTCTCTAAGTCTTGAAACTTGACCTAGAATTTTATTTCAGAATTAACTGAGAATTACAGACAACATATCATAATTTAGAAAAGCAGAAAGCTAAGAATTCAGACAGACTCATATTAAAATCTCAGTTCTGTTTTTCATTTACCTGGCAGCTCTGGGGTCATAGTTTGACCTTTGCAAGTTATAGCTCTCACTTGTAATATCAGGAAATTAACATATTCCTATATGGTTATTTTGAAAAATAATTGGGACAATAAAGTGATATGCTGAAAATATGCTCACCATCACACAGCTAATGTGCAGTACAGCTGAAATTTGAAATGAGGATTTATCTTATTATTTAGCCCCTCAGTAGGGTGGATTTGACTTACAGGTTTATAGTTTTTTGACCCCTGTCCACTTCCAGAAATAGTTTTATTGGAAGAGAGCTACACCCATATTTTAAAATGTATTACCCATACTTTTGCAGGCAGAGTTGAAAAGTTATGATATAAACAAAACTTTAAAATATTTACTATGTGTTTCACTGCATAAAGTTTGCCGAGACCTCACATTATACTGTTGGGGATACTTATGATAATGTTGGAATTTAAAAGATAGGAAAAATAATATAATTATGCTGTATCAATGTGGGTTCCTCAGTTGTAACAAATGTACCACTCTGGGGTGGGATATTGATGGTAGGGAGGTTGTGCCTGAGTGGGAACACAGGACATATGAGAATTCCCTATACTTTCTGCTTGATTTTGTTATTAACTTAAAACTCTTGTAAGAAATAAATTTAAGTAATAATTAACTAAATGCATTTATATTATTATTACATTTTCATATTTAATTATGCTATTATATGCTATTTATAAATATGTATACCTTTATATATATATATATAAATTTTTGAAAGAAAAGAAAAATTGAAACTGAAAAGCATATTAAGAAATCCCCTGGGACTTTTCTGGTGGTCCAATCGTTAAGACTTCATCTTCCAATGCAGGGGGTATGGATTTGATCCCTGAACAAGGAGCTAGGATTCTACATGCCTTGGGGCCAAAAAGCCAAAACATGAAACATAAGTGATGTTGTAACAAATCCACTAAAGACTCAAAAAAAAAAAAAAAAAGACCCACATCAAAAACAACAAAGTTTCTTTATTTCAGCAAATGAGGTAGTACCTGGTCCATTCTCTGTCTACAGAGTAACTAGAAATCATATTTGGCAGCAATTCAGGTAAATAGCATTAGCCACACTCTATTTTTCTAGGATATTGCTATTCTAATAATAAATTATTTTAATATGTCCCCACTGGTATAAGTGGATACCATATTTGTGTATTATGACAAACTATCTAATAATAATACAACTAATAATAGTTATGTCATTATTAACAAGTTGTCACTGTAGGGTTGACAAGGATTGTTCTGTCAAGGACAGATGGACACTATATTCAGCTAACCAAGTGCTCTTTTCTACATTGTGTCTAAGAAACGCAGCTTCCTGTGGATAACTGGGTATTTCTAGTACAGCCAGAGATGATTTTACTGCCTTCTAATAATCAGAGTATTGTGTCTCACCAAAAATATTTTTAAAAAGCAACCGCTTGTGGATTTTAAACAGGATGCTCCTTTTTAAAATACTAGTATCTTTTATACTGCTCACATAAATACTTCCTAACAGATTATCAGAATTTGGAAATACAAGCTATCCCCACATTCCAGATTTGACAAAATCATGTATTTTTTTTTTTTTAACAAACTCCAAAACAACTCTTTGGTGAGTTCTTGCAATAGATACTGTTTAACCTGTCAGATTGATTTTTTTTTAAATCAAAGTTAAAAATAATAAAATTCAAAATTTATAGCTAAGAAATTAGTTAATGGGTATCTACAAACTTGCAACTGAGTTTTATGTAAGCTAAAAATCTGCAAGATTTAATTGATTTTTCACATTGTATCCTGAGGAATAGTGTTTTGTACCTCATGACTAATTCACAAGTGTGATTCCTCAGGAGCATGCACACACACTCACACATAAGTATATGTGTGTATCATACATGTCTGTGTGTGTATGTATACATAAATATACATATATATATACACACACAGCATATATATGGCTAATTATTCTGGTAGCAAAGGTCAAAGGTCAAAAGGACAAAGTAGCCACATAAATTAATAATAGTTTAGAGGATTTGTATGGAATGTGGACCTAAATTGCTGTGTTACACTACCTTGCTGAAATCCTATTGCTGAAATTTTGCACTGCTAGGCAGTAAACCAGAAAAAAAAAGAAATTGAGAAAGTGTTAATTTTTAAGCAAGTTTGACAAAGATTGAGTTTCATATGACAAATATTGTCAGCAAGACAGGATTCTGTCAGTGGAAGAAGTTTAAACATTAACAATTTCTGTCAGGCTGTTGACACAATCATGGCAGACATTTCCCAAGATGCCGAGATGACTGCTGGCATTTGTCAACAATCCTGTCATAGTGACAGCAATAAGACCATGTCTGGAAATGTGACAGTTTTGGCTTTGTGCTCCCCTGAGCAATAGCCCAAGTGTTCAGAGAAAGTGTGGGAAAACCCATATTTCTGCATTGTCATTCGAACACAGAAAACACAGGAGGAAAATGAGCTGTCACTCCAATTCCCATGATGCCTTGCTGCTTAGCATAACTCTACAGCGCGGCCCTAGGTCCACTGGTCCATACTCTGACAGATAATTAAGAAAGCAGCAGCTTTTTCTAGACGGCTCTTCCTCATGATTTGCATTTTAGCCAGAGGCGACCAGTTATAAAAAAAACATGATGGAAAGATGGTAAGAAGCCAATTAGATGGATGGATGGCTGACTGACAGCTCTCTGGTATTACGACTCCAGATTTCAGACTACATAGCCTGGCAGTTTTCTACAAGAACCAACTTTTTTGCAGGTTGGTAAAGCTGTTAAATGTGGGACTATATATAGCGCTATATAATTTTTGCAAAGTTGTACATTTTCCTTAAATAAGCATGTATTCTTTTCAATCAGGGTTTGCATTAAACAAGTTTTCACAATTTAATCACAACTTGTGTCACTAAATTTAGCAATATTAAAATTCGAGACAACTTGTAGGCACATTAGCCGTGCCAGTAGAGAAGTGATTAAAAAGCTGAGAACCACGTTGCGCCAGCAGAGATAAAGTGAACTAATAATTAGAATGTCTGTGCAAATGTGCCTTTGGAACTTTGAAATGTACATTGTTTGGTTCTAAGCAAGTAGAAGCATAAACCCAAAACTTCCTCTCCGTCTTTAGATTCTACACACATATATTTACTTATTATCCTTGTAGAAGGTCTAATATATGCTTGCATGTCTGCTACTTCAGCTAATTTTGATGTAAAAAAAAAAATAAACTGTTAGATTCAGGCTTCCAGTTTGGCGGTGATATTCTATAGCTTCTAGCCAATGGGAGTTAACTCTTCATAATATTGTCCAATTTGGAACCTTAACCAATGTTTCCTGTGTACTGCATGCTGTGTGTGTGTATGTTGTCTATATACATACACAGACACACTCACATACACAGATATACTTTCTGAGAAGCCAACCATTTGTTATTAGAGCAACATATCTCCATCTGTAGCTTGAAACGAGAGAATTTTCTTTCAAACTGTAATGTTACCTCTGATTTTTTTTTAAATTTTGCAATACTAAGAGAAGGCAATTATTTCATTATGAATTGAGGTTTTAGTAAGGAACATTAACCCAAGCCAAAATTACAAAGTGTATTTTCTTGCTGAGGGTAATGCATCTTCAAACTGAGAATGAATATTAAATCAATAGTGAGTCTGAATGCTTTTAGTAGCATAAAATGGAGGAATGTAAATTTCAAAGGTCTATGTTTATCCCTGAATGTAATTTTGATGTCAAAATCCACGATACACATAAAGCATGATTGAGAATGACCTGTCATATGTATTAACTCTATTTATTTTCTTTTCAATCATATTTGTACTTTGTCTTTTTTTTTTTTACTTTTGCTTTATAGCATGCTATTAGAATAAAATAACCTTATTATACCTATAACCATTCTAAAATATTCTACCTGTACTTACTTGGAGAGTTGAAACAGAAATTCAAGGGACTAATGACAATTCCATAAACTACCTCACAAATTAGAGAGGAATAAAATACATGTTGGTTTTTCATTAGAAACATCTTTTCCTACTGATACAGTATGATAGATTGCAAATAAAAATCTTTTAGAAGAGTTTTTATAAATTTTTAATAACTCTTTCCTCTCAATATTTGAAACTCTACTTATATAAGGAAAATATACTTTCATTATTTAACATTTTAGTTTCCTCTGAATTTGCTATTTTAAAGAGACAAATTCCGTGCCCCAATAAGGTAATTCTTCAAATGAGAAAGGTGAAAAGCACTGAACTATTTACTTATTTGAATAGATAATTTTGCTCAGCGTCTCACTGGGTCTTCTTCCCTATGTCCTCAGCTTGTACCAGCCACTCATACTTTTTGTTGAAATTTATTTCACGTTTGGATTCTTTTACTTATGGCACAATGTCAATGCACTGTATTTTGTCAAGCTCTGGGGGAAATTATGCATCTCTTAAGAAATAATTAGAACTGAAATGTGAGTAATAACATATAATAGATTTTGAAATAACAACTGCACTTACTATGTAAAACTTTTAAAAACTACATATTAAGAGAAAATTTCTGTTTAAGGGAAAAAATCTGAAGCATGATGGTTATTAAACTGAGATGAGTTCTGAAAATTTTAGTTTTAAAGGAGAAATTTGTGTCACTGTATTACAAAGAGATATATTTCTAAATAAAAAATGAAATGTGTTATCACCAGAACAAAAAAATACCTCACCATGAGACTTGCGGAGTTGTGCCTGGAAAATGTACCAAAACTCATTGGAGCTTATTGCTACCACCACATTCATATTAAACTTATTGCAATTTAAGTGGCTGGAATTTGAACATAAAGAGCAATGTGAGCAATATAGACACGTTTTTAAAAGATTGGTTTCCTTCAGTGCATCTGTATTTCTAATTGAATATTTGGCTATAGAAGTGCTCTGTCAGATTTAAAGTAGAATGTTCTGATAAAACATAATTATTGTAGCTCTGCCTCTCGGGTAGATACATGCAAACAGTAATCAGAGACATATTTTGAGAAAAACAAAGGTTCTTTTCAGCACATTTTACACTAACAGAAAAGTAAAGAAAAAATAAGGTGAAAACCATTATTGTAAATGTGAATTACATTAATGTGAATGTGAAAGTTATTTCCTGGCTTTTTTTCTTCCAGATAATTTACAGAAATAGAGCTTCATTGATCCCTTTAGAATAAATCTTTATAATTCTACATGAAACTGGATTTTTGTTGTTCAATATGTATAAACAATTTTGGTAAGTACAATAACAATTGTCCTTGAATGTCTTTTAAACAATGTCATTAAGGAACAATGCTATTTATGTTGAATTGATCCTTCGTACCTCATACTTTTCTAACTCCCTAAACACCCAATGAACCTGAAAACCATTGTAGTGACAACACAGGGGTGATATGCCTCCTTTACTTACCTGCATTGGAATACTCAACAGGAGCCAAGATATAACTTAAAATCTGTTCATCTTCCATGAGTTGGAATGAGTCTAGCTATATATATATTATTGAGAGAGAGAGAGAGAGAGAGAAAAGGAAGAGGGCACAGAAGGGGCAGAGATACTGAGAGAAAAGCAAATCAGCAACGATTCTTTGTTATACCTTGCTCATAAATTGTTCAGAATCCTATTAAAATGAATGACTTGATATGTAAGAAAGTCCACCAACAGTGAGACACATATAGAAAACCAGAGCCTTCTTAAAGACTAGAGAGGTAGGCACATCCCAACTGTACAATGAATCCTCTCTCTCTCTGCATTCCGATAGTCTTTCTCGTAAATGTCTTTGCAAGCACATCTCTGTCTGTGTTGTGTAACAGCAAACTGCAAGCTCTTCAGAGGCAGGAGCTGCACCTCCCTTGTCTTTTTATTCTGGAACCAACAGTACTGGCTCACAGTAGAGGTTCAATTAATAGTGACTGAATTTAATGCTGATGTGTGCTTGGCTTTTCAGTCATTCGTTCTCTTATCCATCAAAGATTTAGTATTCCATTGGCTACTCACTTACGTCTAAGGTGTGACCAGGCCAGGCAGTTTCCCTCTATTTTTCAAGCACAACTGAGCCAAGGTTTTATATGTGCTTTGGCTATGAGAAGACTGGACGAGAAATGATGGCGAGAGCAATGCATGTCCTTTCTCTCATCACATCATAATAATCATAGTAACGGTTCCCAGGTGGTGTAGTGGTAAAGAATCCGCCCTGCCAGTGCAGAAGACCTGGGTTTGATCCCTGGGTCAGGAATATCCCCTGGAGTAGGAAATGGCAACCTACTCCAGTATTCTTGCCTAGAAAATTCCATGGATAGAGGAGCCTTGCAAGCTACAGTCCATAGGGTCGCAAAGAGTCGAATACAACTTAGCACACACCCAGTGACTTGGCTATGAGAAGACTGGATGAGAAATGATGGTTAGAGCAATGCGTCCTCCTAATCATCACATCGTATTAATCATAGTAATGGTAGTAACTATCATTATAATCCATCATCTGCCTAAGGCTGACGATTGACCGATCATCTGTTCTGTAGGGAACAGTGTTTGCTGTCTTTCACAGCAAAATGATTCTGTATATGTGGGTAAAGAAAGATGCTAGAATTTTGGTTATTTCTTACTGTTCAACTCAATTTTCCCTATTCAATCATTCAAAACTACCTTAAGAAAGTGAAAGAAAATGTTAGTCGCTCAGTTGTGTCTGACTCTTTGTGGACCCCATGGACTGTAGCCCACCAGCCTCCTCTCTCCACGGGATTTTCCAGGCAAGAATACTGGAGTGGATTGCCATTTCTTTCTCCAGGGGATCTTCCCAACCAGCTCGAACCCCGGTCTCCTGCATTGCAAGTGGATTCTTTACTATCTGAGCCACCACCAGGGAAACCTTTGTTTGCATATGTGACATTCAAAAAGTTAAGTAGCTCTCCCCAGATGTAATTTGAATTGAGATTTGATTTCAAAGCTTCTCTACAGTGCCTGACTTTTTAGTGAATAAATAAATACATATTCACATTAACAATAGGTTCTAATTTTAATGCAAGCATGTCTAAAGGCAAACAAACAAACAAAAAACCTTATAAAGCATTAGTAGTATTGTGTCCCTTAGTGAATGGACACTGACTGATTTAACTGTGTTAATCCTCATGTCATCAATCCAAAACAAAATTTTTCTTATAACCTGGAGGGGCTCAAATTAATAGGAAAAGAATGGATACTAATCCTGTTTATAAGACAAATTTAGGGAGATAGAAGGAGAAACAGTACAGAACATAATATAGTATTTGTCTTCTTTGACCTAAAAATCTATTGGAAAAATACACAATTCCTTTATAATAATCGATACCTACAGTATAGGCTTCTGAGGAAATTATTCAGTGATGGCCCTGAGATGTGGAAAGAAGTCTTCATTTGTGTTAGGTCTTGTCAAGTGATTATACAACTACAGTGGCATTTAAGGTAAGAGGAACAGCAGGAAACAGGAGCTGTAAGAAGGTACTAAATTATCACATGTATCTAGAACATAGCATGAATCCTGCAAGCACAAGATTGTGCAGGAGGCTTGTGCAGGGACGAGTACCTTGGCAAATAATCTTGAAAAATCAGGCTGGGACAAAATAAAGGAGACACTTCTTTACCAGGCTCAGAAGCTTCCACTTTCTTCTGTAGGTAATGGGAAATCATCTATAAGCATCACTGTGATGTGACTGAATTAGTGAATTAGGATGGTAACTCTAACAGCAAAACGGATCAAGGTTGAAAAGTAGAGTTTGGTGACAGAGAGACCAGTATGGGGACTGCTTCAGTGACAGGGAGGATGAATAACTGAGCTAAAATTGTGACAGTGGATTATAGCGATGAAGGTTTAGCAGCCAGTCCTGGTTGGTGGTGTATCAAAACACCTCATTTTTGTGCGATTTTCTCTAGCTTTCTAACAATGCTAATAGCTTTACTTTTCTGAGGTTTAGGCTCTAAATCTGTTGGTAATTGCCCAATTTGATTGTTAAGTATAGTTCTCTGTCAGGAGGGAAGAGTCAGAGTATAAGAGGAAAATGTTTCAGTAATTTTCTTTTCTTTGGGAAAAGATTTATTATATTTGTGTTAATTTTTCTATTTTTATTTTTTCAACAGAAGGTCATACATATGCTATTTCAGAGTTCACAGCTAGCCCCTCACTACTCAAATTGTGGGTGTTATTATTGCCAGACTGCAGAGATGCAGAAGAACTGACTTGAGAAGCCAGGAGATTATTCATGCACCCCCACACACTGTTATCTCTGGGAACTCTTAATCAATGCAGGGTGAGAGCCAGTTAGCACGACTGAGGTTAGGGCACCCGGGCTGTTCTGTGGAAGATGAGAAATTAAAACGTGACTATTATTCAAATTGGAATATAAAATAAAGAGCATAATCTAGCAAAGAAGAAGAGGATGATAGAAGTAAAGACTTAGCTATAGAATCACTGGCTATATTGTATCTTTTCCTTGAAATGTCAAAACATTATAATAAGCTTTTATGGGAGGGAGGGAAAGGTTTGGGATGTACACCCTATTTTTCTTGTTCCTGTAGATATGCTGAAATAGAAGTTCTTAAAAGCTGAGAATGTCTACTAAGGATGCCTGAATATACAGACTAATCTTCTTATAGACAATTGCACTATAATTTAAAACATCTATGAATGAATCAGGAAATATGTCAATTAATAGTCCAGTGATTACTAAGAGAATAGACAATGGACCAAAATTCTAATTATAACCATTAGACCTTGGATCACAATTTTGGAGCTTGTTAAGGACATGCTGCTGCTGCTGCTGCTGCAGTTAAGTCACTTCAGTCGTGTCTGACTCTGTGAGACCTCATAGACAGCAGCCCACCAGGCTCCTCCATCTCTGGGATTCTCCAGGCAAGAATACTGGAGTGGGTTGCCATTTCCTTCTCCAATGCAGGAAAGTGAAAAGTGAAAGTGAAAGTTAAGTCGCTCAGTCACGTCTGGCTCTTAGCGACCCCATGCACTGCAGCCTACCAGGCTCCTCTGCCCATGGGATTTTCCAGGCAAGAGTACTAGAGTGGGGGTGCCATTGCCTTCTTCGGTCATTAAGGACATAATGATAGTGTAATTTACCTAAAAATTAAAAATTTTTCTTAATAGTTAAAAACATGATTATCTACTTAGTAATAATTTATTTGATGTTTAATTTAAAGAAGTTTTGGTCATAAATACATGCTGGCTTTGATTTCTTGACAATATTGCTGCTTGTGTTAAAAATAAAACTGATTTAAATTCATGTATATCCTAGCTATCTGAATCATTTTATTTTATTTCTCTTAGATTGTGCCTATGAATTCACATTTTTTCCCCTATATTTTTCAGTGTTTCTGACCCTGTATTTTTGTTCTATATTTTTATCATATAATTTGACTTTTTCCCCCCCTTACCATCTAGTTGGTTTCTGGACCATTTTTTTTTTTTTTTTAATACTGAGATTTCAGCTGTCACTAGCACTTGGCCTCAGCATTCAGTAACTCACTATCAGCAATTACTATAAAAGATAACATTCCATGGAAATATGTATCAACCATGGAGTATTCTTTTCAAAGTACCTTGACATTCCCTCCCCAAATCCACACATCCCCAGATACATGCTTTAGCTGCTTTTAACTCCCATAGTCCTGGGTCAGAGAAGACAAAATCCACTGCATAAGAAGCATAATAAAAATGTGTACCTTTAAGTCAAAGTGAAATTATTAGATATTCCTAATTTTTCAAATGAATAAGCCACATATGACAAGCATGGACTACAAAAGGAGCATGGAATAGTTCATTCTTTTCCTGCAAAGCTTTAAATTTGAAAGTATGACCAGCGGCTACCATCATGTGATGTCTATAAGTGATTAGTTCAGTCCACATTTTCAGTATTATTTGAAATTATTTTTAGGTAATTCTGTAATGTTGACTGTCTCTATTAACATAAGAGACCTTGAACTGATTATCATGCTCCTTGCACAGTCATTGCTATTCAGGATGGCTAAAATATCTTCTTTTTTTTTAAGAAAAATCTATTCATTTTCCATATAAGTATGTTATAATCTCACAGTATTTATCCAACCTGAATAAAATCTTTATCCATTCTTAAAAGTAACTAATTCTTATAGGTATCCAATTGTAATACAAACCATTTAATCAATGAAATGTGTATAAATATAAGACTAAAATAAAAAAAAAAGACTAAAATGAATTCTTTGTGGTTAAAACTATATGGTACAACTCTAAAAGCCAAATTTATATGTTAAATGCAAATGAATTTAGACATAAAAAATAGAAATAAGATAATTTATTTCACATGATTGAAGAAGTCATTTTTCTATAAATAACCTGAGGCCAGTTACCTGAATAGGATACACTATCATACAAGATTATACACTGAATTCCATGTAATAAGGAAAAGACAATGGCAACCCACTCCAGTACTCTCGCCTGGAGACTCCCATGGATGGAAGAGCCTGGTGGGCTGCAGTCCATGGGGTCGCAAAGAGTCAGACACAACTGAGCAACTTCACTTTCCCTTTTCACTTTCATGCATTGGAGAAGGAAATGGAAACCCACTCCAGGGTTCTTGCCTGGAGAATCCCAGGGACGGGGGAGAATGGTAGGCTGCCATCTATGGAGTCGCACAGAGTTGGACACAACTGAAGTGACTTAGCAGTAGCAGCAGCCATATGATAATATATTTCTCCCATCACTTGTTCTAGCTCAATTACTTAAAAAAATAGTTATTTTGTCCCTTGACTTGGAATAATGTATATCACCTCCAACTTGTCATAACTGCATTGTTTGCTTATTAAACACACCCAATTCTGTCCTTTTCTTATGAACCCAAGGTCATTGAAAAAGTACTCTTCCAATTTGTGATCGTAAACACAATTGCCAATATAGACAGTGAAATTGCATGATGCAGCAAATTATGAAGGGGCCATTGAAATTATTCAAAATAAACAAACTTTTTTTAAGATTATCATTCAAAAAAGCTCCACAAAATATAAAAATTTATAGAAATTACTTGTAACTATTAAGAAACATCATTGAACTTTAGAGATGTATTTACCCTTATATGAAAAATGCTGAAGCAGGTTTGGTGGGATCGCACCAGGAAGAGAGTTATATACTGTAATCTTTTTAGTATTTATATTTTTCTTCAAAACACTTATGAGTTAAGACAATAATATGATAACCAAACCAGAAACTTAACCAAAATTTTAAGGATCAAAATGCTAAACATAAAATCCATGACTTTCCCCAGATCTTTATAATTCTGCTATTAGTATTAGAGTGAGTACAGTTGCATTTCCTAAATCTATTCTATCATGTCTCAGGTCAGGAGTATAAGAATTCATGTTCTAAACATGCACCAGAACACAGCCACCTCTAGCACGAGGAGATCTGCTTCCTTTGAATTAATGTTGTGATGCAGCTGATAAAAGCATTAATGTGAGCTCAGAATGCTTTGCTAGATACAACATATCCCCAGTCTGACCATACAGGCCTCCTTGCTATTCTTGCTTTGAGGTCTTTGCATTACTTCTTCCCTTGGCCTGGAATGTTTTTCCTCTAAATATCTACTAGCTCACTTCCTACAATGTTTTCTCACCAGCTTCTCAGAGCTGTCTTCCCTGAATTCACTGTGTAAACCAACACTGCTTCTATTACATGTCCTCTTTAGTTACTTAGGGCTTCCCTAATAGCTCAGTTGGTAAAGAATCTGCCTGCAATGCAGGAGATCCTGGTTCGATTCCTGGTCAGGAAGATTCACTGGCGAACAGATAGGCTACTCCCTCCAGTATTCCTGGGCTTCTCTTGTGGCTCAGCTGGTAAAGAATCCACCTGAAATGCAGGAGACCTGGGTTCAATCCCCGGGTTGGGAAGATCCCCTGGAGAAGGGAAAGGCAGTCCAGTATCCTGGCTTGAAAAATTCCACAAACTGTATAGTCCATGGGGTCACAAAGAGTCGGACACGACTGAGTGACTGAGCAACATTCACTTTAGTCACTTAAAATTAGTTGAAGCTATAGCAACAAAGACAAATTCTCAAAGAGTCTACTAGGAAAAACAACTGTGTAAAGTCAGTATAATGGCAATACTCTACATTGGTAAGACAGAGGCATCTTCACAATACTGTAAAAACTCATGGCAAAAACATTTCAAAACAGATTTTCTAACAGATGATGCTTGATCTGGATCAGAAAGACTGGGTCATTTAGTCAAAGGAGTAAAGTAAGCTGAAGCTTAGAGTCAGAGTCAATACCATGAACAAAGGAACAGGTTTGTGATATGGTGTGAGGAAACTGCAGATTGGCAAATCACAAAACTAGATGGTCGGGAAAACTGGGAGACACTTGTTGATGTGTTTTAGGTTATACATACAGATTTCCCCCCTTTTTTGTGTGACTTCCAAATCTATAGCCCTTACAAAAGGAGCATTTTTCAGGAAACATTTTAAAATTATCAACACTATATGGTTTTCATATCCTGAGAAGTAGCTAGAAAGAGCTGACTAAATCAGGAGACAAATGACACTAGGAAACCCTTTTACTGGATTTTCATTGACCAATAAGATTTTGGTACTCAGTAATTTAAGCTACAAGACCCAGAGAGAGGTGAAAAGTCACTTACTAGAAGGGTTTGGGGAGAAGGCAATGGCACCCCACTCCAGTACTCTTGCCTGGAAAATCCCATGGGCAGAGGAGCCTGGAAGGCTGCAGTCCATGCTGTCGCTAAGAGTCGGACATGACTGAGCGACTTCACTTTCATTTTTCACTTTCATGCATTGGAGAAGGAAATGGCAACCCACTCCAGTGTTCTTGCCTGGAGAATCCCAGGGACAGGGGAGCCCGGTGGGCTGCCGTCTCTGGGGTAGCACAGAGTCAGACCTGACTGAAGCGACTTGGCGGTAGCAGCAGCAGAAGGGTTTGAGTGGAGGTGATATTAAGCCAACGCCACATACAAGCTGAAATCACAGAGGGCATAACTTACGAGTCAATTACAGGAATAGGAAGCAATTATAAGAAGACAAGAAAGAAGCAGAGAGAGAAAAAATGAGAGAGACACATCAGTTCTCAATTTCCAATTTCTCATATCTAGTCTCTTTAGTGCCAGGTGACTTTTTCTTCTTGACCATGGAAATTAGTTTGACTATTGGTTATATTTTGCTAATGTTACATCAGTGGAACTTCTTTTGTCACAGTTTTTTGGACTCAAAGGCAATAGATTCAAACCAGCTTCACAGTCCAAAGCTGGTCAAAGACAGCAGACTTTCAAGGAGGAATTCAACACTATCTTTTCATTGTTTAGCACCAACAATGAGCAAAGGAGTAACACTAATGGCAGAGAATGGTCTGAACACAGGAGGCCAGAGAATGATACTTTAGGGCAGGAAGGTTCTTGCTACAGTTTCTTTTCATACTTTTAGACAAACAGTGGTGATGGTATCAGAGCTTAGATAGATGGTGTGGGTTTGAGATTAAAGCCATCCTGATGAGAATACTTGGGCTCCTGCCTGGATCACAGAGTCCTCAGAGTGGCAAAGGAGGATCACACACAAATCCTAATTGGATGACCTGAGTGAACAAGGAGAAATCCAGAGTTCTAAGAGCTCAGAAAAATAAGAAAGAAAAAGACCAAGGAGGCATTGAAATATGAAGATAAAATCGATACAGAATTGCCTAGGAAATCAATAAGAGGAATAAAGGACGTGCAGGGGATGTGAAATATGTGTTCTGTCTCCTGTACAAGGGAGAAATTTGGCAGTGTGTTTTGAACAAGCTGTAATGCTGTAATTAAAGCTCAAGGGAACATGACGAAGAGGAATCTGAATAATCAAGTGAAAAGATGCCACACCAGTAAGTGACTCCTTGTCAGGAAAACAGTTTCATAGGCAAATCCTAAGTTAAATATGAACTCATGTACATAGCCAGAAGATGGGTGTATAATTTTGTCTGTGTATTTGTGGATGTAGAGACTGGGGCTTGATTTTAGACTCATAACCCAATAAAACATCATCCTTCAATAGGCAAAAGTAACTTGCTCACACAATTACTGCAAGCTTGATGATGACAGCATTGTCTTGGGCTATACTTCAAAGTAAGAGATTATCGCCTCTCAAATGCCCATGGTATCTGTAAAGGGCCAGAGCCCATAAGTCAGTATGTCATGGTTACATATATTCACAGAAAACCAAGGATAGATGTCTTATCCCTCACACACCAGACATGAATAAAATGATTAGAGGGAAAACCTAGAAAATGATTCATGCACACATACACACACACACATATATATCTTAACATCCATATATATATTAACAGAATTCCTGGGAACTACATTTGATCATGTGAACAGAATATTACGAAACCATCTGTTAAACAAATATATAGTCTTTTTATTGTTCCTTCCTTATTTAAGCAGAAGTGATGTATTTAGAAGAACAAGGGAAAACATACATATCATAATCTATGTAAAAGTTACAGTTCCTTGAATTGTCTTTCAAGGTTCTATTCAGAGACCACAATATGCATAATGGTTCCATTCTGGAATTTTCTCATATGTACTCCTAATTATAACCAAGTTGGTCTGAATACAGGACTATGAAAAATAAAGTGTTTCCTTGTTTTAAAAAATAAATCTACCAGAATTTGGAGATTGAAATGATGTTTGTCTCCTTCAAAGGTCTTATTTAGACAATTACAATTGCTGGCTACTTTTACATATCCCCAAATTGCCAATACTTTCCAAAGAGGACATTTTAAATTTCATAACAAACAAAAGTAATTTAAAATATAATTTTAAGTATTTTAGATTCTAGAAAAGGGTAGCAGGGGTGTAAATTTTTTAACTTAACAGATGACCACATCAAAAAAGACAAACTAGGTAACAAAGTAAAAAACATGACAACTTTTACAACAAAACAAAGATAATGAAGTATCTTCAGGAAGCCCCAGATTCAAGGACATAGAGAGAAACCCCCAACAGCCACATGACGTGCATGATATCATCATCTGTGCTGGAAGAAGCAGAGGGAAGAAATAGGTATCTGACAATGATAAGCAAGGGGAATATCAAAAGCAACAAAATGTATTTTCAGGAGAGTATGGTGAGCCATTGTAAGAATAGTGTGTGAATCTGGACAAGGTTTTCCTTCTCCAAAAGTGGTGAATGCAGGGAGCCTGGAGTAAGAAGGTCTGAAAGAGACTGGAGCAGAGGGGCTCTTGTGAGCTGTAGAAACAAGTCATCCAGAATAAGATTCCCCCATGTGGAAGAGGAACTCCTGAGTGCCATCAAAACTAATTCCAGTAATAAGAAATGAGGAGGTCCAGATGAGAGTAAGGGACAGAAACAGAGCCAGGACATCTCAAAAAAATGTAGCCATGTTTTTAAACATTGTATTAACAGAATCAAGAGCTCTGTGAGGCTAGAAAAGCTTTCCTGAAGCCCATCTTCTAATCAAAAAGAAAGTAAGGAGCAAAAAGTATTAGTTGTTTCAAGAAGTTGTTGTTGTTGTTTAGTTGCTCAGTTGTGTCTGACTCTTTTGCAGACTCATGGACTGTAGCCCTTCAGGCTCCCCTGCCCATGCTATTTCTCAGGCAAGTATAGTGGAATGGGTTGCCATTTCCTACTCCAGATATTAAAAGTATAAAGAGCAGGATAGCATTTCTATAAATAAGAAGAGTACATAAGAAATATATGGTCATAATTACATAAATAGAAGGACAAAACATCAGAGTTGCTGCTCGGTCGCTAAGTTGTGTCCTACTCTTTCTGACCCCATGAACGGCAGCACACCAGGCTTCCCTGTCCTTCACTATGTACCCAGAGTTTGCTCAAATGAAGTACATTGAGTCACTGATGCCATCCAACCATCTCATCCTCTGTCATCCCCTTCTTCTCCTGCCCTCAATCTTTCTCAGCATCAGGGTCTTTTCCAGTGAATCTGCTCTTTGCGTCAGGTGGCCAAAGCATTGAAGCTTCAGCTTCAACATCAGTCCTTCCGATGAATATTCAGGGTTGATTTCCTTTATGATTGACTGGTTTGGTCTCCTTGCAGTCCACGGGACTCTCAAGAGTCTTCTCCAACACCACAATTAGAAAGCATCGATTCTTTGGTGCTCAGCCTTCTTTATGGTCCAACTCTCACATCTATACATGACCACTGGAAAAACCTTAGCTTTGACTTATGGATCTTTGTCGGCAAAATGATGTCTCTGCTTTTTAGTACACTGTCTAGGTTTGCATAGCTTTCCTTCTAAGAAGCAAGTGTCTTTTAATTTCATGGCTGCAGTCACCATCCTCAGTGATTCTGGAACCCAAGAAAATAAAATCTGTCACTGCTTACACTTTTCCCCCTTCTATGTGCCAGGAAGTTACGGGACTGAATACCATGATCTTAGTTTTTTAATGCTGAGCTTATAGGCCAGCTTTTTCATTCTCCTCTTTCACCCTCACCAAGAGCTTCTTTAGTTCCTCTTCACTTTCTGCCATTAGAGTGGTATCATCTGCATATCTGAGGTTGTTGATATTAATATTTCTCCCAGCAATCTTGATTTCAGCTTGTCATTCATCCAGCCAGACATTTCGCATGATGTACACTACATATAAGTTAAATAAGCAGGCTGATAATATACGCCTTGCTGTACTCCTTTCCCAATCTTGAACCAATCAGGTGTTCCAAAACTGGTTCTAACTGTTGCTTCTTGATCTGTGTACAGGTTTCTCAGGAGACAGGTAAGGTGTTCTAGTACTCTCATCTCTTTAACAATTTTCCACAGTTTGTTGTGATCCACACAGTCAAAGGTTTTCATGTAGTCAATGAAGCAGAAAGTAGATGTTTTTTCTGTAATTCCCTCGTTTTCTCCATGATCCAACGAATGTTGGCAAATTGATCTCTGGTTCCTCTGCCATTTCTAACCCCAGTTTGTACATCTAGAAGTTCTCAGTTCACATACTGCTAAACCTAGCTTGAAGGATTTTGACCATAACCTTGCTAGCATGTGAAATGAGCACACTTGTACTGTAATTTGAACATTTTTTGGCATTTCCTTTCTTTGGGATTGAATGAAAACTGACCCTTTCCACTCCTGTGGCCCCTGCTGAGTTTTCCAAATTTGCTGACATATTGAGTGCAGCACTTTAACAGCATAATCTTTCAGGATTTTAAATACTTCAGGAAAGTACCAAGAAGCTAATGAAATTTAAATCTTAAAGGATTCCCTTGCACAGCCATTTCCAAGGCTCTAGTAGGATCCCTAGACATGTGTCTACAAAAATGTGTTTCTGTAAAGTTTGAAAAGTAAGAGATTTTGACCACAAGTAGTCAGATTTGTCTCTTTCCCATGGGCCAAATATCTCCTATACATCTGGTGTCACTGTGTGACTGCAATCATTTCTGGGATTCAGCCACATTGAAACTAAATTGATAATATGACCAGTTGGTTTGGGGGGATATTTACCGATTTGTACTCACTTCAATTTCTATATAAGTTTTGCTCCCTGTCCAAGTGGAGGGATAGATCTGACAATACTCCACTGTGCTGACTTTTCACAGTAATACGAAGGGGCAAAATCCAAGGTCAGATCACTATGTAAGATGTCTGACAACAACAGATACTGGAAGTAATCAATATGTACAGGTTCTGAAGAAGGTATACCCTCTCAGTAGGGACTGGTTTCCTGTGGTACCTAGTCAAAACAACCAGAATATTCTCAGCAATGAAAAGCATGCATACTTTTCCTTTTTTGATGAGAATGACACAAACTGAATTTATCAAAATCCCTGTATTTGTTTGTGATATTATTAAGCTTTTTTAAAAATTTAAATTTATTTATTTTAATTGGAGGCTAATTAATTTAATATATAATATATATGATTTGTTTCAGTTTCTTTCTCTTGTACTAAATGTTTTTATTCATAAATTTTATTCCTAGTTTTATAGTCTTTCTTTTAAAATAGACTCCCAAATTGTTAAAGATTCAGGTTCTATAAAACCTGCATCTGCCTCTCAGTGGAGAGCAGTGGTTTAATGGAAGGCATATTAATTTTTTTTTCTTCTGTCATACTCCATTGTTAATAGATGGAGGTAAAAAGGATGAATACGAGCCTTGATTTTGGTTGGAGTGAACTATGTTAATGGATTTTTTTCTCTTACCAACACTGTACAGGCAGAGTATGTTCAGGCCCATGCCAATACAAGGGCTTCCCACGTGGTGCTAGTGGGAAAGAACCTGCCTGCCAATGTAGGAGGTATAAGAGATGTGACTTTGATCTCTGGGTCAGGAAGATACTCTGGAGGAGGGCATGGCAACCCACCCCAGTATTCTTGACTGGAGAATCCCCATGGACAAAGGAATCTGGTGGGCTACAGTCCATAAGGTTGCCAAGAGTCAGACATGACTGAAGCAACTCAGCATGCGTGCCAATGCTGGGTTAATTTTTGCAATGAAAAATCTATTCTTTGATTGATGAAACAGTGCCATCTCTGAGGTGAAACAGGCCATTGCCCAGAAGTCAGACATTTCTATTCTACAAGAAAAAGAGGCAAATTTTATTATATAAACATGTCAGACTTTGATAGAGGGACTCTATTTAATATATATCTAGTGAAGTCACTATTTTTAGAGGCTTTTTCATACCTAGTGGTATTCAATCTTCACAAAAGCCCTGGGAGGGAAGTACTTTCATGCACAATTTTTTAGATGAGAAAACAAGCTCAAGGATATTATGCTCCTGCTACAAATTAGTAGCAAAGTACATAGTTGAACCCAGGCCATCTGGACTCCAAAGTTCACATATTACTCCCTGCTTCTAAAAATAGCTAGCCAGCCATTTAAACTCTCTAGCCCTAGTTTCCTTATATGGACAAATACATTTGACCAGATGATCTTGCAACCCCCAAAGTCTTTAATTCTATGAAACCAAGTCAAGCAAACATTATAATCTCCCTCATTAGCTCATTCCTATGACATATAAGTTAGGAAATCCATCTTGATTTCCTTGTGCCTCATCTAAATTTAGTAATAATTAAAATCCATCTCCTCACTATCTGTCCTTGGCAGAGGTGTAAAACAGCTAGTTTGTCACAATCTCGCACAATAATTTTATGTTAGGATGACAGAAGCAAAAGCAGGTAGGGAGGAATGAAGGAAGCTCTTGATGGCAGTGTCTAGTAAGAAATTTGGACATGCTGAGGCTTCATCTCCTCTGAAATATTTAAACGTGAGTCTCAACCTTGGCAAGTAATAGAAGAAAAAAAAGTAATGTTTTACTTTTCTCATTTCTCAGGTATAATAAGAAGTGTGAATATCTAAATGTCATCTAGAGAGACTTAAGTAATATATAAGTAATAAACTTACTGATGAGTACTTTTAAAAGGCATGCGAAAACAGACTGCGGATTTCCTTCCCTGGCTCTCTATGTAAAATCAGGAAATGTTTCTGCCAGTTTGGCAATAAGGATCTGGACCTGAGAGCCACCGGGGGTCTAGGGGTGAAGGGGGCTCCCCCGTGGGGAGCTTTGACTCTGTGATGTCTTGGTGGGTCGTGGCGGGCTTTCAGGCTGCAGCTTCACTTCTGCTGTTGTCATTATCACATCTATTTCCGATTCTGTCTCTTCTGCCTGGTGGTGGGCTCTGCAACTGCTCTCGCTGCAGTTTCTTTGTTAGCGATTTGCCCTCTTGACACATCCCAATGAAGAAGTTGCAGCACAAAAAGAAGGCTTGTGACAGACCCCGCCATTCCATCCCCTGTTGTAGGCCCCGAAATCTTATCTACATGTCATCTGGCTAATCAGAGGTCCATGGTGAGATCTGTCAGAGATTTGCTTTAAAAAAGAAATTCAGACACAGTTGACAAGAGAACTGGAATGCTTTCCCCTGTCTCGTGGCGGCTACCAGCACTGTCTGTTATTAAGTGAGTGCCAGCCAGAGGCTGTGGGGAAGAAGGACGCTTGGAGTGGCCTCCTAAGGACATGGCTCAGGTGAGAGGAGTCCCCCTCCCCTCTCTCAACAACAAACAAAGAGGAACTCACCACCAACAGCAAAAAGCAGATACCAGGTAAAAATAGAACAGCTGAACAGCAGTCTAAACCAGTTCTTCAGAGAAAATAATGAAACTCAGGAATGACAGTTAGTGACGCAGATAGTGCCAAATGGGGTAACTACAATCTTTCAGAAAGGTTGAAGTGTAATATATGTAACCAACCCAATAAAATCTCCAAGCAGAACATGCCTTTTTTAACTTTTGGAATTTATAAAACTATGGAAATTAAAAGATTTACATATAATTCTTGGCTCTGAAAAAAAATAACTCAGTTTCTTGGAAACTCTTGATCTTTTTTCTCTTAATGAAATACAAAATGCATTGGCCATAGAGTCAGATCTTACCAGAGATGGGAATACATACATCAAGCTCTTTGCCAAATCAGTCCATAATACTAAGAAAATCATCTTTGGAAATTGCACAAGAGAAAGTAAAGCTCAGTGGTTAAGGGCACATGTTTCAAACCTAAAGTGTCTGAGCTCAAATCTTGCCTCTGTCACTCATAAGCTTTCTTTACCCTGGACAAGTTACTTAGCTTCTCTCTATATGTATTGCCTCATCTGTAAAAATGGAATAATAGTAATAATCTATGGACATCATGATAATATAGAGGGGATTAGAAGCATCAATACAAAGTGTCTGACATATAAGAAACATATATAAATATTATTAGTGTTGCTGTTATTGTTATTATTTTAGTCTTATTGTTGGGATTGGCTCTATTAATCTATGTAAACATCATGCCTGATATCTTAAACATTAGAGCAGGGAAATTTTATTTCTCACTCAAACTACACTTCCATTGGCAGAGAAGCTTTATTCATCAGTTCTTCATGGACCCTAACTGATGGAACAGCTACCATCTTGGATATTGATGGTTGATGTACCAGAGGGAAGAGAACTTTGAAGCATCTTGAGTCAACATTCAAATACCCCAGCCCAGGAGAAATACACATCACCTTTCTCACAACTCATTGTCCAAAAAATAAGACACTTGGTCCCACTGAGAAACAAAGGTAGTAGGAAATGACAGCATTTTATGTGCCAAAAAGGAGAAAAATCTATAACTGGGGAACAATATTAATACCTATCATTATTTTATTATGGTATTAGTAGTAGAACGAGGATACTTATTATCATCTACTTATTAGAGTGAGATATTCCTATGTGAGAGAAAGCTTGAACTAAAAAAGGTTATATTTATGTATTTCATTCTCATCAATACAATATTTAATTGCAGACTAAATAACATCACTTGAACATGTATTAGATATCAGAAAATATCCTAGGTGATTTCACATGCCTTTACACATAAATATAACAACCCTAAAAGCAAAGTACTTTTAACCCAATTGTACAGATAAAGAAGCAATACTAGAGAAATTACATAATTTACCCAGTGACACAATTTACCCTTGAGCATGGAGTCAGATGTTGGATTCAGATCTACCTGACTCTATGCAATCATCTTTCTATTATATTATGCCAAAACATGGCTTCAAAAAGATAATCTATATGAATCATATATGAGACTCCTATGTTCCTGAATGAAGTACACATAGACATAAAGGAGGGGCTTCCCTAGCAGCTCAGAAGGTCAAGAATCTGCCTGCAATGCGGGAGACCCAGGTTTGAACCTTAGGTCAGAACGATCCCCTGGAGAAGGAAATGGCAACCCACTCCAGTAATTTTTCCTGGAGAATTCCATGGATAGAGGAGCCTGGCGGGCTACAGTCCATGGGGTTGAAGAGTCAGACATGACTGAGCAGATAAGCACACATACACAGCCTGAGAGAAAAGTAAGCCTTTACCTATAGATTTAAGAAAATCTTAAATTTTCTTCTTGATTTTACATGAAAAGAAGGTAAACTCTTTGTCAACTTAGCATTATAAGATTTATAACATCTATTTTGGATTGTGTTCAATTTTCAATTCAATAAAATGTTTCATTCATTATCCTGGTTTTCATCCCTCAACATGAAATTTGAATTTGGGTCCTCAGCCATAAAAGGGGAGTGAGGCATATTGTAAATGTCAGTTTATTGTTGCTAGTTCTATTGGGAACCAGGATCCTCATCTGCCCCTCCAGCGGACCCTCTGTTTTTGAAAATCACATGGATTGGAAGAAATTGTGGATGGACTGGCAGGTTGGTAAACCCAGCAATGACTCCTTCAACATGCCATTTGAGAACTGTTTGATAAAGTTGTTTTAATGTGTGGACTTCCCTGGTGACTCAGATAGTAAAGAATCTGCCTGCAACATGGGAGACCCCGGTTCAATCCCTGGGTTGGGAAGGTCCTCTGGAGAAGAAAATGGCAATCCACTCTAATATTCTTGGCTGGAGAATTCCATAGACAGAGGAGCCTAGTGGGCTAACAGTTCATGGATTGAGAAGAATGCTTGTCATTTTGGTTCAGGTTAAAAGGGAATAGGAAGAAACAGTGATAATTCCTCAAATGCAATGCTTCTCATGAGTTATCCAGGATCTTAGCTTTACTTTGGGAAGCCACATTTCAGGCAAGAATGGGAACCCGCTCCAGTATTCTTGACTGGAAAACCCCATGGACAGAAGATCCTGGTGGCCTACAGCCCACAGGGCTGGAAAAGTCAGCCGCGACTTGGTGACTTAAACCACCACCATCATTAGTTCAGTTCAGTTCAGTCATTCAGTCATGTACAATTCTTTACAACCCCATGGACTGCAGCATGCCAGGCCTCCCTGTCCATCACCAACTCTTGGATCTTGCTCAAACTCATGTCCATCGAGTCGGTGATACCATCCAACCATATCATCATCTGTTATCCCTTTCTACCCCTGCCTTCAGTCTTTCCCAGCATCAGGGTCTTTTCAAATGAGTCCGTTCTTCTCATCAGGTGGCCAAAGTATTGGAGCTTCAGTTTCAGCATCAGTCCTTCCAATGAATATTCAGGACTAACTTCCTTTAGGATGGACTGGTTGGATCTCTTTGCAGTCCAAGGGACCCTCAAGAGTCTTCTCCAACACCACAGTTCAAAAGCATCAGTCCTTCAGTGCTCAGCTTACTTTATAGTTCAACTCTCACATCCATACATGACTACTGGGAAAACCAAAGCTTTGACTAGACAGACCTTTGTTGGCAAAGTAATGTCTCGTCTCTGCTTTTTAATATGCTGTCTAAGTTGGTCATAACTTTTCTTCCAAGGAGTAAGCATCTTTTAATTTCATGGTTGCAGTCACCATCTGCAGTGATTTTGGAGCACAAGAAAATGAGTTCTGTCACTGTTTCCATCATTTCCCCATCAGTTTTCCATGAAGTGATGGGACCAGATGCCATAATCTTAGTTTTCTGAATGTTGAGCTTTAAGCCAACTTTTTCACTCTCCTCTTTCACTTTCATCAAGAGGCTCTTTAGTTCTTCTTTGCTTTCTGCCATAAGGGTGGTGTCATCTGCATATCTAAGATTATTGATATTTCTCCCAGCAATCTAGATTCCAGCTTGTGTTTCATTCAGAATGGCATTTCGCATGATGTACTCTGCATAGAAGTTAAATAAGCAGGGTGACAATATACAGCCTTGACGTACTCCTTTCCTGATTTGGAACCAAAATGTTGTTGTTTCATGTCCAGTTCTAACTGCTGCTTCCTGACCTGCACACAGATTTCTCAGGAAGCAGGTCAGGATCTTTTGAAGAATTTTCCACAATTTGTTGTTATCCACACTGTCAAAGGCTATGGCGTAGTCAATAAAGCAGGAGTAGATGTTTCTCTGGAACTCTCTTGCTTTTTCCATGATCCAGCAGATGCTGGCAATTTGATCTCTGGTTTCTCTGCCTTTTCTAAAACAAGCTTGAACATCTGGAGGTTCACAGTTCACATACAGTTGAAGCCTGGCTTGGAGAATTTTGAGCATTTCTTTGCTAGCATGTGAGATGAGTGCAATTGTGTGGTAGTCTGAACATTCTTTGGCATTGCCTTTCTTTGGTATTGGAATGAAAACTGACCATTTCCAATCCTGTGGCCACTGCTGAGTTTTCCCAGTTTGCTGGCATATTGAGTGCTGCACTTTCACAGCATCATCTTTTAGGATTTGAAATAGATCAACTGGAATTCCATCACCTCCACTAGCTTTGTTTGTAGTGATGCTTCCTAAGGCCCATTTGACTTCACATTCCAGGATGTCTGGCTCTAGGTGAGTTATCATATCATTGTGGTTATCTTGGTCATGAAGATCTTTTTTGTACAGTTCTTCTGTGTCTTCTTGCCTCCTCTTCTTAATATCTTCTGCTTCTGTTAAGACCATACCATTTCTGTCCTTTATTGTGCCCATCTTTGCATGAAATATTCCCTTAGTATCTCTAATTTTCTTGAAGAGATCTAGACTTCTGCATTCTATTGTTTTCCTCTTTTTTTGCACTGATCACTGAGGAAGACTTTCTTATCTCTCCTTGCTATTCTTTGGAACTTTGCATTCAAATGGGTATATCTTTCCTTTTCTCCTTTACCTTTCACTTCTTTTCTTTTCACAGCTATTTGTAAGGCCTCCTCAGACAACCATTTTGCCTTCCTGCATTTCTTTTCCTTGGAAATGGTCTTGATCCCTGCCTCCTGTACAGTGTCACGAACCTCCATCCATGGTTCTTCAGGCACTCTATCTATCAGATCTAATCCCTTGAATCTATTTGTCACTTCCACTGTACAGTTGTAAGGGATTTGATTTAGGTCATATCTGAATGGTCTACTGATTTTCCCTACTTTCTTCAATTTAAGTTTGAATTTGGCAATAAGGAGTTCATAATCTGAGCCACAGTCAGCTCCCAGTCTTGTTTTTGCTCTCTGTATAGAGTGTCTCCACCTTTGGCTGCAAATAATATAATCAATCTGATTTCAGTCTCGACTATCTGGTGATGTCCATATATAGAGTCTTCTTTTGTGTTGTTGAAAGATGGTGTTTGCTATGACTAATGCGTTCTCTTGCAAAACTATTAGCCTTGCCCTGCTCTATTCTGTACTCCAAGGGCAAATTTGCCTGTTACTCCAGGTATTTCTTGACTTCCTACTTATTCCTGCTCCAGTTATTTCTTGACTTCCAGCCACCACTATGGAAACAGCAAAAGCATGATGTAGACTCTACATTCATGGGTAGAAACCATTTTTAACTAGAAAAGCATTGCTTTGCATCCTAAATGATATGTGTAGCCCTAGAAACATAGCATAACAGAGCTGTCCTTGAACAGATTCTCTCTAAATAATGGTGTCTTTCTAGGAAAATAAAATCATGGAGCATGCTGTGGGGAGGGGGAGGATAACTGCATATTCTAGCTGCATATTTTTTCATATGATCAATTTTATAGACTAATTAAAAGAAAAAAGATAATACTAAATGAATAAACAATTGCAAACCTCTGGTTTTTTCACTTATCTTTCTAGATTCCATTGATTCCTTTCTTCCATTTTCAGCCTTGTAGTACTCACTTCAACCATATGCAGCTTTTTGCAGTAACCTGAATGCACCGAACTGATTATATACATCAATGTAAAACAAGCAGATTTTTATATGGTACTTCAGACTTTCTGGCATTGCTCTATGTGATTGATACAGGGTGTTTTATGCTCACAATAATCCTTTGTACTAGGTATTATTATTACCCTTCTTTTATGGATGAGAAAAATTGGGGGCACAGAATGGTATGTAACTTGGACAAAATCACACAGCTGGTAAGTAATAGGCCAAAATTCAAATAGAAGAAATAGAGGTCCAGAGTCCATCCTTTTAACCTGAAGTTATGCTTTTAAATTTGATGTTATCTTTATTTGGAAGGTCCTTTCAACCTTTAATGCCTGGGTAATTCCTTTATCATTTAAAACTTAGCTTTAACCTCATCTACTTAGCAAAGTTGTCCTCGATCCCTCTCTTAGCCTCAGCACCCTGACATTCTTCACTGGAGAGGTGTCAATCCTCTGTGCCTCAGGTAGCCTGAGATTGCCCTGTTATTTTGGTGATCTCTTCCACTAGATGTGATATCCTGTACATTGGGGTAGGATTTATTCTTTTTCACATCTATGTACATAGGTGGTACAGTGGTAAAAAATCTGTCTGCCAATACAGGAGATGCAGAGATGGGGATTCAATCCCTGGTTCCAGAAAATTCCCTGGAGAAGGAAATGGCAATCCACTCCAGTAGTCTTTCCTGGAAAATTCCATGGACAGAGAAGCCTGGTGGGCTACAGTCCTGGGGGTTGCAAAGAGTCAGATAAGATTGAGCAACTGAGCACACACACACATAACCACATATATATGTATGCAATCTCTGTGTGCGTGCTAAGTCACTTTGGTTGTGTTGGACTCTGCAACTGCATAGAATACTGTAGCCCACCAAGCTCATCTGTCCATGGGATTCGTCACACATGAATACTGGAGTGGGTTGGCATTTCCTTCTCCAGGGGATCTTCCCAATCCAGGGATCGAACCAGAAACTCTTATCCCTCCTGCATTGGCAGTCTGGTTCTTTATCGCCAGTGCTATCTGGAAAGCATCTCTGTTGGTGCCAAGTTAATATTTGTTGAATGAATTACTACAATAAATAGGATGATATGTCTGTGTAGGGATTAGAGTTGTCATTAAATCAGCAGTTGGTAATGATCTTTGGAATTTAATTAAAACTATTTTAGGTATTTTTGAATGGGTGTAGCTCAGAACTTCAGCTACCACACAAAAGCTGAATGAAGAATTCTATTGACATGTAGATGTTTCTCAGAGGGAAAAAAATGAGCTCTGACTATTTTTAAACTATTTTACAGTTTCCAACCTTAATCCACAAAGTGTCAAATTTTCCATGTTTCTTTCTCTAAAAGGACAGTTACTCCTGGGATCTTTCCAGTTACTCCTGGAATCTTTCCAGTTACTCCTGGAATGCTTTCTTTAGTTTTTACAGAAGGAAAGAAATGCAACCAAACAAAACAGGTTTTTACAACTATATTATAATTGGAGGAAAGTTTTTTTTTTTTCCCCCAGATACTAAGTGATTCAAATCTCAAGAACTCTAAATGAATCATGATTCCAAGCTTGAACTAAGAAATATCCTTTGTGGAGACTCTGTTGACAGAAGTCAAGCCAATGGTTTTAGACAATGTGACATTAAGTCAATAGCTTGTTTTGCAAACTGCACTGATGTCCTTGACTTCTTTATAATAGGCAGGACATCCACTGTGAGCTGCTATAGAAGAGCCTACTCTCTACATGGATGCTCCTTCAATGTTCCTTTCAGAGATTTCTTCCCTTTAGCCCTCTACAGAGAGCAGAAAAGTCACAGCATCCAGAAATCCCAGGCTGTTATAATTAGCATCACCCGTGGATTATTTAAGGTGAGAAAAGCAGAGTAGCCAGTAGATTAAGGTATGTGCGTTCTGTTCCATGCTGGATGAATGTGGACTGGAATATTATTAATATTCCTATAGAAGCCAGCAAAATGGATCCGAGAGAAAACCGACACGTGAATGAACACCAAGCAGGCTGTGGGGCATTACCCCAAGGCTTCTGTAAGAAGAGACGAAGGAAAACCAAACTTGCCCACAGTGACATTAAGAGAACATCTTTTCTTATCCTAGGTTAGTCTCAAGTATTTTACATTCATTGCAAGGGAGCACTTTTTCTTCTTTACTGGATTTAAAATATTTATATGCTACCTAGGCAGGATAGGCACCTTGGGAAATGATAAGCAGTGTGTGGAAGAGTGATAGATAGAAGAGCTGAATGACAAGGAAAGAAGGAGGTCATATAATTTTTATTTTAACAGTTGAAATTCCATGGTCCAATTTCTGGACAGAACCAGTAGCTCTGTCTACATTCCCCTCTATTTTTTCTCCATCCCTTTCCAATATTCTTGTTTACCATAGCAGAGCTTGAAAACCTACAGAAGCAATTCTGAAGGCAATGACAGTTTTTGTATGGATTAGATAATTTAAGAAATCCTACCATCTCATAGCATGTATAGAAGCCACCAGCCTCCTACACCTACTTCTGGCATCCTCTGCCTCCTCCTTGTGTGTTGGACAATTGTCCTCACTAGACCTCAGCCCACCACCTGTGCTCTGGGTCCTATGTCCTGAAACCTCTTCAAGATTGATTCACAATTCAAAACAACATGATGGACCTAGAGATTATCATAGAAAGTGGAAGTAATTCAGAGAAAGACATATATTATTTGATATCACTTATAAGTGGAATCTAAACACTTGTACAAATGAACTTATTTACAAAACAGTAAAAGGCTCACAGACATAGAAAACAAATTTAGGGTTACCAAAGAGGAAAAGGGGCTGATAAATTAGAATATGGGATTAACAGATGCACACTACTATATATATAATAGATAAACAACAAGGACCTACTGCATAGCACATGGAACCATGTTCAATACCTTGTAATAACAAAATTGCTATTTAATAATCTTGAATTAAATTATTAATAATAATTCTTGTAATGAAAAAGAAATTTTAAAAATATATTTTCACATATATACATATAACTAAAACTAATACACTATGTAAATCTAGTATACTTCAATAAAAAGAAAAAAAAAAGATTTGTCCATAATTCAATTTCCTCATTCAATTCAGTTCAGTTCAGTCACTCAGTCATGTCCGACTCTTTGCAACCCTAATGACTGCAACACTCCAGGCCTCCCCGTCCATCACCAACTCCCAGAGCTTACTCAAATTCATGTCCATTGAGTTGGTGATGCCATCCAACCATCTCATCCTCTGTTGTCCCCTTCTCCTCCCATCTTCAATCCTTCCCAGCATCAGGGTCTTTTCAAATGAGTCAGCTCTTCGCATCAGGGTGCCAAAGTATTTGAGTTTCAGCTTCAACATCAGTCCTTCCAGTGAATATTCAGGACTAATTTCCTTTAGGATGGACTGGTTGGACCTCCTTGCAGTTCAAGGGACTCTCAAGAATCTTCTCCAACACCACAGTTCAAAAGCATCAATTCTTCGGTGCTCAGCTTTCTTTATAGTCCAACTCTCACATCCAATTTCCTCATTAGTTGTATCCATTTGTTGACATAAAACACGATTCAATCACTCCTGTGTTGAAGGAAGGAAAGAAGGTGGTTGTGGTTTGGGTTGGGGTGAGAAAGTTCAGGGACAGAAAGGGATGTGTTGGAAAGCCATTGAGGACATGTGTTTTTTAGGGTCATAACCATCGAATGATATAGCGTTGTTGTAGGGTCAGAATTCATCTCCCTTTTTGCTTTATCCAGTCTATTCTCTACAGAAAAACACAGTTGTCAAAATGTGTGGTTTCTGGACTCAGTGAATTCTTCAAGTTAATTCTTATTCACTTCATTTGTCTGTTCTTTACCTGGGAGGACCAACATCTCTAGAAAGGTGAAGTTAAACACACAAACATTCTAATTAATGACTACTTTCCATTCTGAAGGAGATAAGCCCTGGGATTTCTTTGGAAGGAATGATGCTAAAGCTGAAACTCCAGTACTCTGGCCACCTCATGCGAAGAGTTGACTCATTGGAAAAGACTCTGATGCTGGGAGGGATTGGGGGCAGGAGGAGAAGGGGACGACCGAGGATGAGATGGCCGGATGGCATCACGGACTCGATGGATGTGAGTCTGAGTGAACTCCAGGAGTTGGTGATGGACAGGGAGGCCAGGCGTGCTGCAATTCATGGAGTCTCAAAGAGTCAGACACGACTGAGTGACTGAACTGAACTGAACTGAACTTAGTAATAATAGCTCATTTTCTGTTTGTTTAAAATGGATTCATTGGTCAAACAGCAAGTCCAAGCATGACCAATGAATCCATTTGTAAGGCAAAATGGTTGATGTTGAGTTCTTTGGCAACTTCTTATATAGATGTAAGAGGATCAGCTTCAATGATACTCTCAATTGTAGTTGTCAACTTTCAATAGCTGGCCACTACACTCCTCATCTTCAAGGCTCTTGTCTCCTTTTGCAAAACTTCTTGAACCACCACTGCACTGTAGTACGTTTGTTAGCATTTCCTGGGCCAAATGTGTTCCTGATATTGTGAATTGTCTCTGCTGCTTTATGACCCATTTTGAACTTAGGTAAGAAAATCGCTCGAATTTTCTTTATGCCTAACATCATTTCCCTAGTCCAAAATGAATATAAAATAAACAGCAAGTAGTAAGTCATTGGAAAAAAAAACCATAAAGCAAGAAATGCACATTAAAGTGATGTACAACATGACCACCTTTATTAATAGAATGTATCCCAATACCAAATTCAAATTTCAACAATGCAAAAATTCCAGTTACTTTTGCAATAATCTAATGGATCAAGGCTATGGTTTTTCTAGTGGTCATGTATGGATGTGAGAGTTGGACTGTGAAGAAACCTGAGTGCCAAAGAATTGATGCTTTTGAACTGTGGTGTTGGAGAAGACTCTTGAAAATCCCTTGGATTGCAAGGAGATCCAACCAGTCCATCCTAAAGGATATCAGTCCTGGGTGTTCATTGGAAGGACTGATGCTAAAGCTGAAACTCCAGTACTTTGGCCACCTGATGCGAAGAGCTGACTCACTGGAAAAGACTCTGATCCTGGGAGGGATAGGGGGCAGGAGGAGAAGGGAATGACAGAAGATGAGATGGCTGGATGGCATCACCAACTCGATGGACATAAGTTTGAGTGAACTCGGGGAGTTGGTGATGGACAGGGAGGCTTGGCGTGCTGTGATTCATGGGGTCCAAAGAGTTGGACACGACTGAGCGACTGAACTGAACTGAACTGAATAGGTCAAGCCAAACCTCTAAATATTTAGAGATAGCTCAGAGCAGCCATACTTCTTTGGAGATCTGAACAAACTTAAAAGATAGCAGAAGACCCTAGATCTCTTCTCCCTGCATTGCTGCTGCTACTGCTGTTGAAGTCGCTTCAGTCGTGTCCGACTCTGTGCGACCCCATAGACAGCAGCCCATCAGGCTCCCTGTCCCTGGGATTCTCCAGGCAAGAATACTGGAGTAGGTAGCCGTTTCCCTCTCCAATGCATGAAAGTGAAAAGTGAAAGTGAAGTTGCTCTTAGCGACCCCATGGACTGCAGCCTACCAGGCTCCTCTGTCCATGGGATTTTCCAGGCAAGAGTACTGGAGTGGGTTGCCTTTAGGAGTACATAAATGGACTCCCTTCCCTGGAACTTTGAAAGAAAAAGATAAAGAGAGACCACTGAAAGTTGGGGAAAGTTCTCTGACTTGAAATACTTACCCTAATGGTGCTGGGCAAACTAAAATAATCATTCTATATTTAAGTGTAATAGCTCTTAACTATTCAAAATCAGTTCTTGCCCATCTGACTTGTTAGTTCCAGCCCCCCTGGGGAGACTTCCTGTGACTCTGAGTCAAATCCTGACATCACACCTGCCAGTTCTGATTTATGTGGGATTAACACTATGTTAAGAGAATAGAGTAGCCCTCCAAGAACTTCAGGGCTTACCTGTTAGTGTGGAGTGGAGGAGAGAACACATTTCTTCAAATGAAGAAATCGTGAGTTTATGGAGCAGCATCATAGCTTAAGGAGATCCAACCAGCAAAGAGATCCAACCAGTCCATCCTAAAGGAAATCAGTCCTGAATATTCATTGGAAGGACTGATGTTGAAGCTGAAACTCCAATACTTTGGCCATCTGATGGGAAGAACTGACTCATTTGAAAAGACCCTGATGCTGGGAAAGATTAAAAGCGGGAAGAAAAGGGGACGACAGAGGATGAGATGGTTGGATGGCATCACCAACTCAATGGACATGAGTTTGAGTAAACTCCAGGAGTTGGTGATTGACAGAGAGGCCTGGCGTGCTGCAGTTCATAGGGTCCCAAAGACTTGGACATGACAGAGCGACTTAACTGAACTGAATCATAGCTTAAAGGAGAGGCACTCTGACTGCAGAAGCACCCCATGGGTCTGAATCCCAGCTCTAACACCTAGCTCACTGGATCTCATTTCTCTCATCTCTAAGATAAGGATAATATTAATGTGTAGTACATACAATTGTGTGAGGGTTAAGTAAGTTAATATATGTAATGGGTTTAAAACAGCACCTGATACATATATAGGGATTATTGTTATTGTTGTTGCTATTTTTGCTTTCTTGCTTGACAGATTTTGCTGGGCACTACCATCCATCTCCCAGGAATTTTGATAGATCTTAGAACTGTTAATGGTCTTCTTCTTTCCTCCTGTTGAGGCCAGAATGGGTTTTCTGGTCAGGAGGGTCCTCGGTTGAATCAGACTCTACATATTGCATCATGTCTCTGGAAGGACAATGGCGTCACAGCATTGTCATTTAGAAGAAAAATAAATTGACTTTCTAATATAGCCTCACTGGTCCCACTTTCCACAACAATTGTTCTTCAGCTTTCAGAGCAATGACATTCATACTGTGCAGGTGCTTTGTCAGATTTTTACATGGAGGCTTAATTTCTTGACTATCTCAGGATCCCTATTTGTTAGTCTCTTAATCACAGCATTGTGTTTCTTCTGACAGCTTCCCAATTTGTCTACGTTGTTTTCAAAATGAGATATCTCAGCGCAAATGGGATTCTGAAAGTGGAATTTCCCCATCATTAGAGGGGGAGCCAGCATCTTCCTGCTCCCCAGCCTGATGACTCTATGTCTGCATCTCCAAATAACATTGGCCTTTTCAGACTCAATATCACATGTCTAGCTGATTTCAGTGTCACCTCATAAACTGGCCCCCTTCCTGTTACACAGTTCTTTGACAATATCACTTTCTGCATTTTATACTTCTTCTTGACTGTCTACAAGCCAAATGTGCAAGTTTTCTTTTTCTCCAGATGGAATCTCATTGTGTCATGTTCAGCTCTTACTTAAAATGACATCTGATGGAGACAGTAATAAGTTGCTCTCAACACTTTAGTAGGTTACCTCCTTGCATCAGGGTGAGCTTTCCAAAGCCTAGAAGAAACAGTTTTCAAGTATATATATATTTTCTTTCTTTTCTATGTGTGGGGGAAAAATGGTGCCATGTTTTATAAAATGACCCGACTTGTTTTAAATGCTTGTAGCAAATCTGATCCAATTATAGAACCAGGAGGCTCATGCCACTTACTCACCAGTTTGTTTTACCAGGCACACAGTTTGATAACTATCCACAGGATGACTGATTTATATTTTGTACGAGAGGAAGAACTTGCCTTGGATAATGCTGGACATCTTGTTAGATTCCATTCCCAAATCTGTCAACCACTTAATGACAGCCAGAGCACAAAACAATATTTTGCTTGTTCATAAGCAACAAGGCTCACGAGTAGAAATAGCTACTTCTGTAAGTGTTTATATGGTGATGGCCAAACTATAGAACATAGCTTATGTTCTTGGGAAATCACCATAAAATGGCATGCTGTGTTAATTTTCAAAATACCTAACCAGTAAGATTCTACATGCATGGTTATTATACTGCTAAAATACCTACCAAAAACCCCACAAAACTCACTATAAATCAAACCCTAATGGATTTGCCTCTCTTAATATAATGAAATGTTTCAAGAGAATCCTTTCAGTATGTGTCAAATTTAATTCCCATTTCCTGAAAGCCAATATCATAAATTGAAGTTTTTAAGGATTTCAGGACACCACCACTTAAAATTAGTGTTTTGGGGAAAAAATATACGTATATAAAACTGAATCACTTTGCGGTATACCTGAAACTAACACAATATTGTCAATCACCTAAGTTTCAATAAATGAATGAATGAATAAAATTAGTGTTTTGGCCAAGTCACAACAAATGTTCTATTATTTCTTTCATTTAAATGAACAACAACAACAAAACAAAATGGACTGGAAACTTACCATGGAACAGAATTTTACTTATTGTCCTAAAATGTAATTCATCAAATGAGTACCATGGTGGTCTCCCTCCAGGCAGACTGGTTGAATGGAATTAAATTAACCCATTCTAGCAGACATGCATGTCTTTGCTTCCTTATCTCTCTGACCTCTTAACTATGGGCTCAGTCCTTGACACTTTTTTCTGCCCTTACTTACTGCTTTGGTGATTTCTCGAAGTCTACGGAATTAAAATACTTTGTATATATTCTACCTATTTATATAAATACCTCTGAAGTTTCCTTGCACTCTGACTCCTATGTACATCTGGTACTCACCATCTCCACTTATATTGATAAATTAATATGTCCAACTTTAGACTTAATATGCCCCACATGACCTCCAGATCCATTTCCTTAGCATTCTTTGCAAAGTCTGACCCATCTCAGTTAGTGGCAGTGGCAACTCCAATTTTATTTATAATCCAATTGTTCTATGTAAGTGGGTGATTAGATGGTAAAGATTAAGAGGAATATAAACTCCCGGTATCTGCATGGGCTCTACAGTTCCTGGTACAGAATAACCACTTGATAATTATTTGTTAAAAGAACAAAAGAATGAATATAGAAATATTTAGCAATTGAGACAAAAAATCTCCAAATATCAAGGCATATTCTAGACATAGCTAAGTCTGAACTGTATGTTTGTTTTTCCAGTGAAGGGCGAAAAACCTCTCACACGGACCTGGACACCATCGAGCTCATAAATAACTCATCGCTTTCCACCACTTGATGCTTTTGAGTCATCCATGCCCTAATGACTGTACTTGGTTATAGGCAGGCTTCAGTCACAGCTTATGGAATCAGTCACATGATTTTCTATTTGCTTTCAAACTAGTATTGATTTTATTTGCTGAAGCCTTTTTTATTGAGGTATAATTGACATGAAACATTATATTAGTTCCAGATGTATAGCACAATGATCCAATATTTGTGTATATTGCAAAATGATCACCACTGTAAGTCTGGTTAACATCCATCACCATACAGATTTATACTTGTTTTTGCTTGTGATAAGGACTTTTAATATTGACTGTCTTAGCAACTTTCAAATGTGCTCTACAGTATTATTAATTACAGTCACCATGCTGTACATTGCACCCCCATGATTTACTTGTTTTATAATTGGAAGTTTTTATATTTTGACCTGCTTCACCCATTTTGTTCATCCCCCATGCCTCTGCCTTTGGCAGCTGCTGAAGTTTTTAGTCCCAAAGAATTTCTTGTGTTTTGCCCCCATGAGTTTAGATTGTCTATGTTCAACTTTTTCTATAATTACTCACTTCTTTGTATTGCCTATCATGTGTCTGTGCTTAGTCGCTTAGTCATGACTGACTCTTTGGGACCCCATAGACTGTAGCCCACCAGGCTCCTCTGTCCATGGGATTCTCCAGGCAAGAATACTGGAGTGGGTTGCCATGCCCTCCTCCAGGGTATCTTCCCTTCCCAAGGATCAAACCCAGGGAGATTCTTTACCAGGGAGATTCTTTACCATCTGAGCCACCAGGGAAGTCCATTGCTTATCATATCCCTAGATAAAGGACTCCAACCACCCGCCCATAGAACCCAGTAAGCACAAGACTGAGACAAGAGTCTATGGCTTTCATATGAGCTTAGATTCTTAATGATCCTTAGACAACTGGTACAAACCATACATCGTAGAGTTAGCTTCTGCACTCTCTCTCATACTGTTCCTCTACCTGGAATGCTTTTTCTCTTTCTCTCTCTGGTTTCTACGTAGTGACCAAAGTCTATATTTATAAGCATGGATTTAAGTAACTCTGGTCTGCCCATCTATTCGACACATCACAGATGTTTTGTCACATTGTCCATATTATTTTTTCAAGTGATTTTTTTCTTTTGCACAAAGGCTGTATCTTGTATTGGTTGGGTCCTACAGTATTGATCATGTTCCACTGTGAAATAGTCACTCAACTGTTTGCTGATTAACTGACTAATTTTGAGGGATCTTGTGTCTTCCATGATTCTAGTTCTTTATAACATGAATGGTCATTGATTTCATTCCTGGCACTTATGCAGGGCACTGTGCCTAGAGGCTCAATTACTGTAATCTGCACTTCTACTTCTAGACCATTGGGGATGGTTTTCAGCTGCAAATATTGGAAAATCCAGTGAATAATGATCTAAATAGTTTTGTTTTTTCTTTCACCTAATAAGAAGTCTGGGATAAATGGCTGCTGTATTTGAGTCACTAACTCAGTGATACTGGGGCCAGTATTTTGAAAAGTATGATGGTCTTTCTGTAACAAATATAAAGTGGCTGCGAAAAGTATGGCTTCCAGTTCCTGTTCAAGGGAAGAATGATCAGGAAAAAGGAAGGGTAAAGCTAGCAATTCAATCCCTTTTAAAAAGAAGCCTGAGTTTTTCAGGAAGCACTTCTACCTTGCATGTTTCTGCACACTTCTCATTGGCCCCTGGAAAGGTGGTGAAGAGATACTGCGGTTGCTGATATATTGGGTTAATTAATTAACAGAATCTGCTAAAACATCCTCATAACTATGCTTTGTGTACCCCAGTTTCTCTGGTCATAAACTAGGCATAAAACTAACAGTAAGTTATGTCAGAGGAGGCTGAGGTTGTGAAGTGTTTGAGCTCAAGATAAAATAACATCCCATGCATTTTCTAACTTGGGGAACGAAATCTCTGATAAATGAAATAGAAGGTGACATGCAGTGAAGCAGAGAATGGAGATGTAAGTAACCATTTGTTGAGTCTGGACTGCAAGCAAAGAAAAAGAAAAGGAGCCTTAAGTTGTTTTCCTCTCTCAGGGAACTTTATGCTCAAGAAAGGAGGAAAGTGCCAAAGAAGACAAATTATGCCCTCAAAAAACCATAGGATAGATTCATGGGTTTATTGAAATCAAATAACAGATCCTATTTTGATCCTATTACTCTAGATTTTTGACAACTTGGATAAAGGCTAGGCTACTGTTTATATCTATAGTACTTTGACATATTAATAAGAATATTGGTGAGTTTAACCAACTTAAGAAAACAATTCTTAGTCACTTTAAATAGCTGGACCTACATCCAGAAAACTTATTGTGAATAATTACCAGTCATCCTTGGATATTTACTAAAGTCTCCTCTGTGAAAATGGATCTTGATAATCATACATAAGAGTTTATATTTTTAAATAAAATACAAAATTATAACCATGTTTTACTAATTCACAGAGGTAGCATCCCCTTAAATTTCAATTAATAATGATAAAATTTTACTGCAATATATTAATTTGACAAGGATCTTATCTTTAATAGACAATGATCACAAAGAAAGAGAAGGAAATGGCAACCCACTCCAGTATTCTTGCCTGGAGAATCCCATGGACAGAGGAGCCTGGTGGGCTGCTGTCCATAGGGTCGCACAGAGTTGGACACGACTGAAGCAACTTAGCATGCATGCATGCATTGGAGGAAGAAATGGCAACCCACTCCAGTATTCTTGCCTGGAGAATCCCAGGGACGGAGGAGCCTGGTTGGCTGCCATCTATGGGGTCGCACAGTCGGGCACGACTGAAGCGACTTAGCAGCAGTAGCAGCAGATCACAGAGGTGTAGTTTCATGCTTCTATTTGGAATAAATAATCCAAATAGTTCTTTGTTAGGCTAAGTAAGAAATTACTATTTTTCTATACTGAAGTGATTAGAAGAATTAAAATTATATTATTTATACTTTTAAACAAGAAAAGTAAATTACTTGGTTTAACTCACATTTAAATTGCCAAATTTTATCTTAGGTACGAATAGAGATTTAGGATTCAGAGTCAAAATTTAAATTCGGTTTTTAATTTATTTCAGAGTCCTCCATCAAACATTAGGTGGCACTGTTGTCACAATGAAAAACTAGCATTCACCCACTTTTCTATACCATCTAGAAGAATCTTCTTTTGAAATTAAATTTAAGACCTCACTCTGGATTATTTTCACTTTTCCAGTGTGATTAAAATATATCTGTAATAAACATAAAAAAAGATTAAAATTCATTATCAACATCTGCTATTCACTAAGAGGTGTGAACCATGATAATTTTTAAGGGAGTGTTCTTGTGAATCCTAGAATTTAAAGGGTATTTGCATAAAGATGAAATAGCTCTTATAATTAAATGTTATATTTTCTTTGTTCAAAAGTCTCTATTGCTTTGATGTAGAAATACTATGTCAAAATGGTTTTTAAAAATTCGTTTCTGGAAAATACTGCCTGAAGTTTTATGGAATGCCTGAAAAATCACAGATCAATTTTTTGTTTTTAGGAATAGAATAAAAAATTTTAAGAAATATTGCTTTATTTGCAGTGTAAATCAAAATTAGTAAAGAACTGAATCTCAAAAACATCAGTTCAGACATTTGTGTTGTTTTGCGTGTACACAGGGAAATGGAGATCAGTGAAAAAGGGGAAAAGCAAATTATCAGCATAAGGAAAAGTTCTTGCTTCTAAAATGAATTCTAAAATTTCAGATAAAGTTACAACAAAGAGAAATGGAGATAGAACACACTTCTAGGACCAGAAGGCCACTGCAGATGTTTTATCAAATAATACAGTGAAGATGCGCTTGTCTTGACTTACTGAGTTTAGATTACTTGGGTGAGTTTACTGACCTCTAGGGACACTCCTAGCTGTAGGAGACCACAGTTTTTAACACTTTGCTGAAGGCCATAGTTTAGCTCCAGACATAAGAACACAGCAAATGTGCCTGCATTTGAATCCTGGCACATAGGCAATTTTATTAAACCTCTAAACCTATATTTTCTCATATATAAGTTAAGGGCAATAATATTCCTTAGAGTTGATTTGAAATCCACACAATATATAAAGCCTACCACACTGTGAGGCCCTAGCTGGAAAAGTGGTGCTGGGAAGGGGTGTTATCTTGTTATTAACACAGTCATAGAGCTGAAGAGGTTCCCACTGCATTGTGCACCCCGACCCCTGGGGCAGGCTCCAGGGCTCCTTATTGTGAGGCGGGGTCAGGGGTTCAAGAACTTTAGGTCTAAAATCTGATAGCCATGTCTGCCAACTTCAAGGTTGTGGGAAAAGGACATCTCTCTAAACCTCATTACTCTAGCTGCAAAATAGAAATAAAAGTGAGTAACCCTCACTTCACAGTATATATACTTATTGTGGTGGCTCAGTGATAAAGAATCTGCCTGCACTACAGAAGACCTGGGTTTGATCCCTGGGTCAGGAAGATCCCCTGGAGGAAGGCATGGCAACCCACCCCAGTATTCTTGCCTGGAGAATCCCATGGACAGAGGATTCAAATGCAGGCACATTTGCTGTGTTCTTTTGTCTGGAACTAAACTATGGCCTTCAGCAAAGTGTTAAAAACTGTGGTCTCCTACAGCTAGGAGTGTCCCTAGAGGTCAGTAAACTCACCCAAGTAATCTAAACTCAGTAAGTCAAGACAAGCTCATCTTCACTGTATTATTTGGCAGACTGCAGTCCATGGGGCTGCAAAGTGTTGGACACAACTGAAGCAACTAAGCAGCAGCAGCAGCAGCAGCAGCAGCACAGTCATCATATGACTAATAAGAGCTCAGTAAATGTTAGGACGACCACCACTACCATCACCACAGACAATCCACTTGTGATTTCAGTCTATGAAAGCTTTTGACCTTTTCATGTCCTTCTACTTGGGAAAGCATTTGAAGATTCCAAATAATATATTGTTATACTGACCTCTCCACAGATCTGGGGAGAAAACAATTTACCAATATCAAAGGATTTAGAAAAAACTGTAACAGTCTCAGTCAACCATAAAAACTAAAGATTCTCAATGTACGCGTATTGCAAATTGCAAATCCAAGTTATAATATGTCACTGTAATTTGCTGACCTCACTAAATGAACAGCAAATGTTACATTTTGATATACTCAAAATCTTTTTTAAAAAGTGAATGTCAAAGCAAAGAGGATCTAATCTGTATTTGTTAAACAAATGCACCCATACTATCTTAAACTTTCCTGGTTATAAGTCTCCATTCCTCTTATACTATAAAGTGCATAATGTAATACTGGTTTCTTATTCTGGCATTGATTTCAACATCTTCATGTATTAGGCTCTGATTAATCTTTGTTAAGGATGAGCAAATGAGTGAGTGAAAAACAAACAAGTACACACTTGATCTGTCGATCAAATCACAAAGGATCAATTTTTAAAATTTTCTTTTCAGCATTTGTGTAGAAACTACTCCTTTTCAAGTCTTACCTGACATCACTATAACTTGTGGGCCTTCAACTGCTGACCTTTAGAGACGGTAAATTGGCCAAGGAAAAGCCGACCAGGTTCATATCGACTTGTGCTGCTTTACCTTTCCCTGGAAGACTCCAAATTTCTAACTCTATGGAACTTGAGGACTTACTAAATAATACTGAATTGTCGCAGAAGAATTAAGAGAGGTAGCAGGGAGATGGAAACCTTCTATTTGTCTTCCAACTTACTATTAACTTCTACTATTCCCATTTGTATGTTTAAACTGAATATTGTTGCCTGCATTTCAGTCTAGCAGGGATTTATTTTCATACATTTCCAGTTTAAATAAATAGTAGCTGTAATAAAAGTTTTAATACTCTCCCCTTGAGAGGCAGGTTTGTAGTACTATACATTCGTATGTAATATGTAATTTAGAAACAATCAAAGTTGCCTTTCAGTAAGGTCTCCCATGCTTCAGGCACTATGCTGGCCTCCTGATATTTATGCAATTCTTAATAATTCTGAAAGCCACTTATTACTACAAATGCAGAAACTGAAACCTAGAAAAGTTAAATTACATCTTCATGGTCAGATGGCTAAACAATCTGGGAGCTGCAATTTTAATCCAGATATTTCTTTTTTTATATAAATTTATTTAATTGGAGGCTAATTACTTTACAATATTGTATTGGTTTTGCCATACATCAACATGAATCCAGATATTTCTGATGTCAAAATCTGTACTTCACTCAACTTTCATTTATCACTACAAGTATCTGCTGAAAGTCACAATTTCTCCTTAGGAGGTTCATTATTTAAGGTAACTCAGGTTGTATATATCTGGTATTCCAACTTTGGATGGCTTAGCTAATATAGTACATAAAGGGCAGTTTCTGGGAGAAATGAGATAAATAGCTGACCTCCTTAAGTGAGACAGTATCTCATGATCACAAAGCTCAGAAGGGAGGGGTCACTCTAGTAAGTGGCATTGGTTCCCTTAACCTATATTTATTAAACACCTACTATGTGGCAGGCACCTTGTGAGGGACTTGCAGGAAACAAAGCAAGTGAAACAGGCTCTGGACAGGTGGAGCCTTCAGCTAGATGAGCAATCATAGACTTCTAATCTTGTTTACAAGTTACAGGTGGCTTACAGGTGGTTTTTTTTCTCTGTTAAGATGAACATGTGGGTCTCGGTATTTCACATCAACAAGAATGGAAAACAGCTAAACGTACTGAAATAAAGACTTGAGCAATGTGATGAGAATAAAATAATGCCACTGGAGGAAAAAATTAATCAAAGTGAATGAGGTAGGTTATATTATTTTGACTCCAACTCCCACAGCATGGGTCTAAGCTGCCTGGATGTTTCCCCCTCATATATTCTCTGTTCTACTCCTTCTTTTATCAGCTTCATCGGTCAGGAAAGTAAGTGGTTGTTGTATCAATATATTTCGTATATTAAGGCCATCTGCCAGCTCAATTACTCAAATACGTTCTCACAGTATGGGATTTCTCGGAGGAGTAATTCTATTGTAACGCTGCCGAAATTATATAAATGTCCTATGTGACTGAGAGAAAGAAATATTCAGAATGACAGTCATAAAGGGATCCAAAGTGCACCGTTGTTTTATTGTTGTGTTTTTTTTTCCCCAGACTTCTGAAACCAATTTTTGTTTTGGCATCTTAAAACTAAATATGGAGCTTTTGTTTAATTTAATTTTGATGAGATAAAACCACACTGCTAAAGTTTAAAAATTTAAAAAGGTAACAATGCATGGAGCATTGTAAGGCAGTACAACTTAATGAAATTAATAATGGGAGAACTCAGGAGCAAATCTTCTCTTTCTGTCTCCATGGTCAATGTCATGTGCGACCTTTCTCTCCATAAACCTGTTTCATTGTCTCCAACAGGACAAGGATGAATCAGGGTGTTAGTGGTTGGAGAGCTCGTATCAAGGGAAGCTTTATTCTGGGTTATAGACCTATCCGATACTCTTCTACACACAAAAACTTTTTTTTAATTTAAAAGATAGATTGTTAAAAACCACAAATGCAATTGACTACAATTCTGCAACTTGACAGAAAACAAAATGTAAGAAATTATAATTGTGTAACATAAAAGGGGATATGTAGTGGAAATTCTCATGGAAAAGAATGACATAGAAAAGGACCATTCCCTTTGAAGTAAAAAAGATGTGTTCAAAATGCATCAGGGGGATTTATTTAAATATACCCAATTATTATTATGTGCATGAAATCCTAGTAAATATTACTGTTGGAGGCTATAAATTCTTTTATCTCAAAGACTATAAATCTTCTCAAAACAAATAAATACTGGATCAACTCAGGCCTTTTACAGAAAACATATTCCTATTCATGTTCAAGAAAATAAAATCTTCACATTTAAATGCATTCAAGCGGAATTTGGGGTTTTAGCAAAAGAACAAAAATGGGTATCCTTCCACACCATTCTTACAAGCTGCCTTTCATGCCTTTCCTTTAAATGCAGGTCTGATTTACTAGAGAATATATAGTACACAACCAGTTTTCAGAGATGATTCCTGGAAGTACTTAAATGAGTTTAGCATAAATCTGGGTTCAGCAATTCTCTACTGCACATTCTACATTTTGGCTTAGAATTCAGCATCTATCCTGGTTTGTAGGAAGAGTTTTCAGCGCTGTCCTGCAGGGAAGCAGGGATTTAAAACAGGTGACCTCCAGCTCTCTCCTATAGCTAAGAATCTATTTGTTCACATTCATTAAGCTGTTCATATGCTCAAAGCACTTGTTCTGATTACTCCCTTTTTCTATGTTCTCTCTGGGCAGAGGTGAAAATACTCAATTGGTGTCAAGACCCTATTATTTTTCTCCTGAATTCCCTTCCTGCTCCAGTTTATACCAAGCAGTAGAGAGCATTTTATACAAAGTCGAATTGGGCAGATTTTCTTTATTCCGTGGATGAGAAACTTGCTGGGAAGAATGAGCATTGGTCTGTCTTTCCTACCCAAAGTGAATTTATTTAATTAATATTTATTTTTCAAGGGCCACCTCTGTGACTATATAGGTTGACTTTGCACTGGAAAAAGGTCAGAACGTCATTGATATAAACTGACTCTACAGTTGCGGAGATAGGATATCCATCCATGCCATTCTTAGAAGCTGCCTTCTCTGCCTTTGCTTTAAATGCAGGTCTGTGTTTTATTAGAGACTATGTAGTATACAACCAGTTTTTGGAGATGATTCCTGGAAGTATTTAAATGAGTTTAGGTACATGAATATTCCTTTATAAACTGCATAAAGTCTATAAATACAAGGAGTCCATTGTTAATAAAATATTCCATCCCTTGTTTTATTAATGGGTGAAAGTGAAAGGGAAAGTGTTAGTTGCTCAATGGTGTCTTACTTTGGGACCCCACAGACCATATTAGCCCACCAGGTTCCTCTGTCCATGGAATTCGATAGGCAAGAATACCGGAGCAGGTAGCTCCTTCTCCAGGGGATCTTCCCAACAAAAGGATCGAACCCAGGTCTCCTGCATTGCAGGCAGAATCTTCTCTGAGCCACCAGGGAAGCTACCAATTATTAATGGGTAGAAGTCCAAAAGTAATAAAAAGTCTGCCACTTGTGAGTATGCTTTTAAGTGCAGGATATCCACTCTGTGCAAAGTGGGAATAGTCCATGACTCAATAGAGGAGATTCCTTCTGCCTAGAGCTAAACCTGAATGAATTTAAGACTCCAGAAGTCCCAGATTCTTAACCAAGGCCCGTGCCTTTGAAATCATTAGGGTGATTAATGGGTTAGTCCAAGAAAAGCTTGCCAACTTTTCTTAGGAATAGCAAACAGAGAAAATAAAGGACCATGGGCTCTGTGAACTCCTGGGAGAGCTCAGAGCACAACTCCTTTGGGAAATTTAGTCACTCCAGATCCCTACAACTCCTCCAAAGATTCAGGCAAACGTTTGTTCAACTTGAAACCCACTAGGAAAAGAGGAGTGTTAGCCAACAAAGTAAATAGTTGGAGAATATAGAAAACAAATTCTTTCTTTCCATCATCAAAATTCTGTTGCTCCCTTAGGCCCCAAGATTAAAAGCATAGCGATAGATGGATAGCATCTTAGTTGGCACTAAGTGAAGCCGGTCAGTTGCGTCCAACTCTTTGCCACCCCATGGACTGTTGCCTACCAGGCTCCTCTGTCCATGGGATTTTCCACTAAAGAATACTGGAGTGGGTTGCCATTTCCTTTTCCAGGAGATCTTCCTGATCCAGGGATTGAACCCAGGTCTCCCACATTGTAGGCAGACGCTTTACCATCTGAGCCACCGGGGAAGTCTAGTTGGCACTGGTACAGGATAAATATGATGGTACTTGATATATATGATGGCTAAAACAGTCTATGTATGTGAGCCTTTGGTGTGTACGGGTAGTACATCTGCTTAGATTTCATGTGTGTGTGTGTTCATATGCACTGGAGCTATGAAATGTGGGAGAAGTATCCCTACAAGTGAAACCTCTGTCCCTTTGGTTCTTTGGCCAGTCATATCTTCCGAACTTGCCTCTAGCATGACAACACTGAAGGTTCTCCAGCACCACAGGAAGACATGGCAGTTATTTCTGAGGTTGAATCTGAGCAAGTTTTAAAGAAGAGGAGTGAAGCATGGACCATTTTATGAAAAGTTAAATAAAATGAAACAAGTATTAAGTGGCAGAAATGGCAGAGGTAGAAACTTATAAAGAAGGGCATTGAGAAAGTCAGAAGAAGGAAGGTGACAGCAGAGGGCAGGGAGCTTCTCCCTTTCACGCTGCTCACCATTAACTTGACTCTGACCCATGGCAGGAGTCACTCTGAGTATTGATTAGCGAGAGCACTTGGGTTACTGAAGACCCTTCATAAACCCCTGCTACTGTCTGAAGATGCCTCAGGGGAATAAACACTTATTTGAAAATCCTAAAGTAACAATAGGCCAAATGCAGGACACTGAAGGAAATATACGGCATCTTCACATTTCAGGAGGCCTTTTACAACAGACGTTTCCAAGATCTTCGTGGAAGACAGATTTTTTTTTTTCCCCTAGGCCGGCTGTGCTGCAAATTTTCTCAGTCTATTGGAATTTACTGCTCTTTTCACCTAAAATCACTGTAAATGTTGTGACATGTCTAAAAATGTGTCTGCCTCTTCCTTGTTTCATCACGCCCCAAACTATTTTTCTTTGTAATTTGACCATGTACTTTCAAAGAATATATCATCTTCCTTGCTAGGACTTGTTCTTTATTTTTCAGATGGGAATTAGCTTTTTATTTGATTAGAGTGAGATGCCACAGAAGGAGATTAACTGATCTGTAGATAGAATCCTTTTGTATATGGGCTGTGCACAGGAAAATCATAACTTAGCTAAACCTACTTGAATCAAAAAAAATGGGTTAAATATGAAAAGTAGAATTTATAATTTAAATTGTAAAGCTAAATTAACAATACAATTTGTTGGGTGTGGAAAGGGAAAGTATTGATAATTATTCAGGGACAATAACTTAAATTGAGATTTTTTTCTCCCCAAAACCAGAAGACATGGTCACTCTGTTGAAAGTCTCTTTCTCTGCACTTGACTATAACCTAACTTACCTAACCTTGACAGGAGTTAGTAAGTGAAGAAGAATGTGAGCTCTGATGCTTGAATGAAATCTAGGCCATACTCCTTACAAGTTATGAGAGCAAAGGTCTCAGGTAGAATCAGGTGCACAGTCAGCCAGACTAGAGCAAAAGGAACTGTTACTAAGGTAGAGTTATTATTCCTGGGCCTCACCACCATCACACACTGAAGAGAGCTATGGAAAATATGCCTGGACTTGTATTCCAGAAGGTTAATTGATCTCTATGTTTCCTAAAATTGAAATTCAAAAATTAATAAAATTTAATAATTTGAAAAATGTTTTGAAATAAAAAGGAGCTAATGATATTGATGAACTGGTGAGTTTCATGTTACTCTCCTCAGCATTCTACATAAGCTCCCATCCACGTTAGCTCTATCCTAACTTTAGGCAGCTCCAGGAGAAAACCAACTAAGATACACACAATCAACTCAAAGTTAGGTTAATACAATTCCCTTTTAATAGAATGATAAGAATACAATATTCATAAAATTATAAAACAGCATAATTTTAAAAATCAGGAAAATGTCCTCCTATCACTTTAAGATTACTCTACTTTCTAAAGAGCAACAGTGACTTTTTAATTTGTTGTTGATGGAATCATCTCATAATTTTAAGTTGTGGGGGGAGAAAAGAAAAAGTTTGAAAGTTCTTACCTCCCCCAAATGGAGTTACACAACAGGGACATCAGAAGAAAAAATATATAAGTGACTTTTATTTTAGGTCTAAGTTTTCCAATTAAGAGGGTAGCATGCATTTCCTGAGTTCACTCAGTTTTCATTAATGTTATAGGAAGTCTTAGCCTTGTTTGTACCTATCAGAAAAAAAAGCTAATCTTTGATTACATGCAAACCTAGCTTAAAACAGTCATTCAGTCCAATGAAAATGTTGCCTTTAATGTTTAATGTTTTATAATATTCTGTAAGAGGTCATAATGCACTTCACTAGACAAAGGGCTGAATAAGCTGAAGTTGAATGTTTCTATGAAGAACTGCAAGACCTTTAAGAACTAATACCATAAAAAGATGTTCTTTTCATCATAGGGAACTAGAATGCAAAGGTAGGAAGTCAAGAGATACCTGGAGTAATAGGCTATTTTGGGCTTGGAGTACAAAAGGAAGCAAGGCAAAGGCTAACAGTTTTGTGAAGAGAATACACTGGTCATAGCAAACATCCTCGTCCAACAACACAAGAGATGACTCTACAAATGGACATCACCAGATGGTCAAAACTGAAATCAGACTAATTATATTCTTTGCAGCCAAAGACATCACCAGATGGTCAAAACTGAAATCAGACTAATTATATTCTTTGCAGCCAAAGATGACTCTATACAGTCAGCAAAAACAAGACTGGGAGCTGACTGTGGCTCAGATTATGAACCCTTAATGCAAAATTCAGACTTGAAGAAAGTAGGGAAAACTACTAGACCATTCAGGTATGACCTAAATCAAATCCCTCATGATTATACAGTGCAAGTGACAAATAGATTCAAGGGATTAGGTCTGATAGAAAGACTGCCTGAAGCACTATGGACAGAGATTTGTAACTTTGTACAGAAGGCTCTGATCAAAACCATCCCGAAGAAAAGAAATGCAAAAAGTCAAAACAGTTGTCTGAGGAGGCCTTACAAATAGCTGAGAAAAGAAAGGAAGCAAAAGGCAAAAGAGAAAAGGAACGATATAAGCATCTGAATGCAGAGTTCCAAAGAATAGCAAGGAGAGATAAGAAAGCCTTCCTCAGTGATCAGTGCAAAGAAATAGAGGAAAACAATAGAATGGGAAAGACTAGAGATCTCTTCAAGAAAATTAGAGATACCAAGGGAACATTTAATGCAAAGATGGGCACAATAAAAGACAGAAATGGTATGGACCTAATAGAATAGACCTTCTTCTATTAGAAGCAAAAGCAATTAAGAAGAGGTGGCAAGGATACCCAGAAGAACTATACAAAAAATGACCCAGATAACCACAATGGTGTGATCATGCACGTAGAACCAGAAATAATTAAGAGGGCCTTAGGAAGCATCACTATGAACGAAGCTAGTAGAGGTGTTGGAATTCCAGTTGAGCTATTTCAAATCCTAAAAGATGCCGTTGGGAAAGTGCTGTACTCAATATGCCAGCAAATTTGGAACACTCAGCAGTGGCCACAGGACTGGAAAATGTCAGTTTTTATTCCAATCCCAAAGAGAGGCAATGCCAAACAACACTGAAAATACTGCACAATTACACTCATCTCACATGCTAGAAAAGTAATGCTCAAAATTCTCCAAGCCAGGCTTCAAGAGTTCATGAAACAAGAACTTCCAGATGTTCAAGCTGGATACAGAAAAGGCAGAGGAACCAGAGATCAAATTGCCAAAATTCGATCATAAAAAAAGCAAGAGAATTCCAGAAGAACATCTACTTCTGCTTCATTGACTACACTAAAGTCTTTGACTATGTAGATCACAACAAACTGTGGAAAATTCTTAAAGAGATGGGAATACCAGACCACTTTACCTGCCTCCTGAGAAGTCTGTGCGAAGGTCAAGAAGCAACAGTTAGAGCTGGACATGGAACAACAGACTGGTTCCAAATTGAGAAGGGAGTATGTCAAGGCTGTATATTGTCACCCTGATTATTTAAATTCTATGCAGAGTACATCATGCAGAATGCCAGGCTGGATGAAGCACAAGCTAGAATCAGCATTGCCAGGAGAAATATCAATAACCTCAGATATGCAGGTGACACTACCCTTATGGCAGAAAGCAAAGTGGAACTAAAGAGCTAAAGAGAACTCTTAATGAAAGTGAAAGGGAAGAGTGAAAAAGCTGACTTAAAACTCAACATTCAAAAAACAAAAATTATGGCATCCAGTCCCTTCATTTCATGGCAAATAGATGGAAAACACTGGAAACAGTGACAGACTTTATTTTGGGGGGCTCCAAAATCACTGCAGATGGTGACTGCAGCCATGAAATTAAAAGATGCTTACTCCTTGGAAGGAAAGCTATGACCAACCTAGACAGCATATTAAAAAGCAGACACGTTACTTTGCCAGCAAAGGTCCATTTAGTCAAAGCTATGTTTTTTCCAGTAGTCATGTATAGATGTGAGAGTTGGACTATAAAGAAAGCTGAGCACAGAAGAATTGATGCTTTTGAACTGTGGTGTTGGAGAAGACTCTTGAGAGTCTCTTGGACTGCAAGGAAATCCAACCAGTCCATCCTGAAGGAAATCAGTCCTGAATATTCATTGGAAGGACTGATGTTGAAGCTGAAACTCCAATACTTTGGCCACCTGATGCAAAGAACTGACTCATTAGAAAAGACCCGGATGCTGGGAAAGATTGAAGACAGGAGAAGGGGATTACAGAGAATGAGATGGTTGGATGGCATCACCGACTCAATGGACATAAGTTTGAGTAAACTCCGGGAGTTGGTGATGGACAGGGAGGCCTGGTGTGCTGCAGTCCATGGGGTCACAAAGTCAGATATGACTGAGTGACTGAACTGATACTGATACTGATAGTCTAAAACATGGATGACATTTTCAAACAGCCAATATGAGAAAGTTATACAGAAAATGAGAAAATGAAAGTACTAAAAATGATTAGATAAGGAAAAATCTCCTTGCAATACTCTACTTTTTCTTCCAAGCAGCCACTTATAGGCAGAAGTAGTATAAAGTGCTGACTTCTTTGTTTAAAGTCTAGATTTCCAACATAAAGTTTAGAAGCCCATATATAATGTTACTACAGTTTGAAGAGAAACCCAATTGGATTGTGCAGAGTGTTGGCTACATGAATCATTCTCCAATGTGTGTTTATGCCTTTATAAATTATCTAAAGAGTTATCCAATAAGGTATTTTTAAATATAACAATATAAATATTTAATTATAGAACAGTGAAGCAATAAATTCTTGATTCTACATAAATATAAAGGAAATATAAAATAAAAGTAATAATAACTCAAAATAGTTCCTGTCAAATTGAAATGATCATATATACTTATGTAAGTATTCTTTAAAAAAAAATATTAAAATAGATTGATAAAATGTGGAATTCCCTTAGATTCTCAAGTCTGGCCCACACAAAATGACTGTCTTGTGAGGTATAAATGTTATATGATTTTTGTATAGTCAATGACACTTTCATTCAAATAAGACGGAAAACACAAATCTAAGTCACAATGGGTTAAACAGGCTGCCCATGTGATCAAATACCTGGTTCAAGTCCCAGTTCTGCTCTAACTACAAAACCTTAGAAAAGTTTTCTGCTTTTTTGGAACCTTAGCTTTCCACTCCATAAGTTGTTTTCGACTTCTCCTAAAGATTAAATGGTAGGAATTAACAGAATTATTGACCTAGAAAAGCATTTTGAGATCATCTAGAACAACTCATCATTTTACACGTTTAGGTCTAAGATCCAGATATTTAATTAATTTTACCAAGGTCAAACATAGCATTATCAGCAGAGCTGGCGGTACAGTCTGTGTTTACCTAGTCCCCATACATTTTGCTTTCCACTCCAGCACTTTGCCTCCTAATAATTTAGCAATTAAACTCTTGGTACAATTTCTGAATTAAAACCTATCTGATACTTGATTTTTCCATATATTTTTCTCCACAACATGGGCTGTAAGTCAACCTAAACTGAGGACCTCAAATATCAGTAAAATGTTAACTAGATTTAGTTGTATCCATTGATTATTTCAATCTGAAAAACATCTCTCAGAAATAGTACCAGTGGTTTCAGTTTTCCTACACTGTAATTAGTACTTCTCTGACCTGGGGATTTTAGTATATACAATCATAGTGTCTTCACATAAAAATTTATTTAAGTACAAATAAATTCAAAGTTATTGTAATATTCTATGTGTTGCTTCTAGCTTTAAAGATACTGGGCTTTAAAGTTAAAGATAAGATAAATTTAATTGAAATAAAAAACATGTGACTGTCTTGTATCATCTACTTTTTTTTCATTGAAGTATAGCTGATTTACAATGTTGTTTTAATTTCTGCTGTATAGCTATCCACTCTCTTAAATGATGTTTTTCAAAACAGCTACTATCAAAGCTGTTATGAGGGAAAGATAATATAAACAAATTCACATAAAATTATAAATTACTGTCAGCTTAATCTATTATCCTTTCCAAGTGAAAGAAAGTGAAACTGTTAGTTGCTGAGCTGTGTTTGACTCTGCAACCCCATGGACTGTAGCCTGACAGGCTCCTCTGTCCATGGAATTCTCCAGGCAAGAATACTGAAGTAGGTTGCCATTTCCTTCTCCAGGGGATCTTCCTGACCCAGGGATTGAACTCGGGTCTTCTGCATTACAGGCAGATTCTTTACCATCTGAGCCACCAATTTACTAGGCAAAAGCAAGCCTTTAACAAACAGAAGAGAAGCATATTGACTGAGTTCTAGAAAGGAAGGTAATCAAAGCTCACAGATAAATCTTTCAACCCATCGTATAGGCCTCCTCAATCCATAATACTCCTCAATCCGCAATACAAATCAATAGTTCTCCAACTTTAGTGTATATCAAGAATCATTTGGAGAGCTTCTTTAAATGCAGATGGCTGTGTCTCATTCCAGGTTTCATATTCAACATTCTCAGGTGATGCTAAAGCTGCTGGTCAGTCAATGGGTCACACTTCGAAAGCCAGGCTTAGACTGGTCACTATTCAAATGATAATATGATCATTTAAGTGATATTCTGTTCAGCTCAGTTCAGTTGCTCAGTAGTGTCTGACTCTTTGCGACCCCATGAACCACAGCACGCCAGGCCTCCCTGTCCATCACCAACTCCCGGAGTCCACCCAAACCCACGTCCATTGAGTGGGTGATGCCATCCAACTATCTCATTCTTTGTTTCCCCTTCTCTTCCTGCCCTCAATCTCTCCCAGCATCAGCGTCTTTTCAAATGAGTCAGCTCTTCGTATCAGGTGGCCAAAGTATTGGAGTTTCAGCTTCAACATCAGTCTGTCCAGTATTACCAATACTCTATTGCTAAGATGGTGAAGGCAGAGAATCCTGGCGTGCTGCAGTTCATGGGGTCACAAAGATTCAGTCTTGACTAAGCAACTGAACAACAACAAAAAGCATTACTCTCTTGGGCAACAGATAAAATACAAGAAAGAAGGACTGGGATTTTGGAGATCAGACCTCTAAGACTGCATAGTGGGAAAGTGGCTGTTGGATGTGGTACCTATAAAATTTCCCAAATCAAATGGACTGTAGGAGCAAAGCATCAAGTCAGAGTATAGCAGGGGATCAGAAATAAAAATGTACTTGAGAAGTGGAAAATAGAACATTTGTTCCCACACTGGGTAAAACATAAAAAAATTGAGCAAACAGCAATATGAATTATACATGATACTGTTGATAGACCTGAGCTATTAAACAACATAACATGAAGAGGCAACATGCCTATACCCCAGTGCAACATAGTAAGGACAATAGAACCCACTTACTCTACCGCCCCATATCTAGAGTCATTATCTCCTTTCCTGTTTTATTCACCCCTAGTTTATCCAAGGTTGCATTTCCCAGTACTCTACCACTTTATTTTATCATTACCTCAATATTTTGATCATTAATCTTTTCAAACTGCACCATTTTATACTCTAAACCAGGTACCCAGAGAGTGCCTGTTCTTGACTAAGACATGTCCTCTTCTCTCTGAAAAGGAAGCTGAACAATGATTTTTGTTACAGTATCCAAGGTTGCAAGTAGTGAGTGATATCGATGATACCCATTCAGGAGACTGAATGCTGAATGATCTGTGAGTACTGACCACTCCTTACACACACACACACACACACACACACACACACACCCTTTCTCTTTATATCCAGGGCTCTAGAGAGCCACTATGAACTTGTTGAGGAAAGAGAAAGAAAACTCAGAATAAAGTGTTGGTAATGGATTTGGGACATGGAATTTAAAAAATTCCAGAGATACCCAAAACTATTAATAGGTAGCCTATGTGCTTGAGGGGTATGTTAAATGCACTAATTTTATTAAAATATTATATATTTTCTATTTTTGCTTTCACAATATTCTTTAAAGAAAATTTCTTTATCACCATTTTACAGATGAAGAAACTAAGACCCAGAGAGGACTTGCTCTAGGTCAACAAGCAGTGACAAAGCTGGAATTGAATTGTATCAAATCTTATTTCCTTAGAGAATTCTCATGAATAGTTAAAATTGAAACCAAGACTGTAATTGAAATGTATAAAAAGTATTATTGCTCTTATTTTTCCAAATATAGAAGGGTCAAAATGCCCCAGAAACCTTATATTCTCTTGCCTTCCTCAATAGTAATAGGTTCTTCACAAGCATTATTTTAAATATTTTACATACCCTCACAAATTTTATGAAAGGTTGTGTTTTTTAACTTTAAGAATGAGGAAACTGAGGCATCAGGCACTTAAGAAAGACATCTATCTAATGGGCAGGTAAAGTATTCAAATCAAGATCTGTATCATAACTGCAGAGACCAAAATTTTATCTACTCCACCCTTTCACCCCTCATATAGGATTCTTATCTATTAATATCCCTAGAGGTCAGCATCCAGCAAAAATTGCTTACTTGATGAGGACCAAGGAATGTATCAATACTTCATGCCAAGACTTTCTTTGTACTGAGTACTCCTAAAACATCACTGTGATATGCTAAAGGGTTCAGTGTCTTTTTTCTACCAAGAAATTAAAATGAATACTCTGTTCTTAGGTTCTAAGACACTTCACAGTTTTTCACAGGCCAGTCACCCCATGTCCCATTTTGAAGGAATTTGCCACCCACAGGCCCCACCTCATGACACAACTGATTGGATCACAGATATTTATCTGACCCAACAGCAGCCAATCCATAGGCTTTCCAGAGTCTCTACCCTTGAGTTCTTATAAGCTGAACCAATCACATTCCTTTTCTCCCCCCTTTTTTTCTTTTTAATTTAAACTGAAAAACAGAGGAAAGAAGCAAAATATCAATAGGACAGAGACAGAATACCTTTTATAAAGTGGTTGTTCAGGGGGCATCACCTCAGAGACAAACTTGAGGGTAAAATCCTTGACAGGAAATACATAAGCAATTCAGGTATGAAATAGTGCACACTTTATGTTCTTCATTACATTCTTACAAATCACTCGATATTCTCCCCAGATTTATTTTAAAAATGAGTGTTAAAGTCCATATCAGAGCTGTTAAACAGGTTTGGCATCTTTTCTTAACTAGAATCCTTTAAATAGAATCACTATCAAATTATTCAAATTAAATGGTAACAAATATATAGAGTTATTAATATTTACATTTAAGTAATGCAAATTTCTTAAAAGTAAGAAAGAGGAAAACTTTATGTTTCCAATGTTCTGTAAATAAATATGAATAGTTTTAAAATATATAATAAGGTATGAATTATATGTACAAATGCACTTGCATTGTCAGTCAGATTCTTTACATGAATTCAAGGGCAAAACCTACTCTACTGATTTCCTTTCCAGTGTGGTACAGAGAAAAACCCAAGGATTTTGGAGTTAGTCTGGGTTCAAATCACCTATTGATACTTAGTAGGTATACGGCTGCAGATGAATGACATTTACTCTGTGTAATATTTTGCTTCTCTGTAAAAAATAAGCTATATTAATTCATACTCAACCTCATTATCCTTGTGTGAGTAAAAAGAAGAGTTTGAGTTTTTCTCAAACTCTCAAAAAGAGCATAGAGTTTTTCTTTTGGTAGCTTCATGTTTTATCATAAAGTAGTGCTACAACATACCTAGAGCTTAAGATGCTGAAGCTGAAGCTCCAATACTTTGGCTACCTGATGTGAAGAGCTGATTCATTGAAAAAGACCCTGATACTGGGAAAGATTGAGAGCAGGAGGAGAAGTGGGTGACAGAGGGTGAGATGGTTAGATAGCATCACTGACTCAATGGACATGAGTTTGAGCAAAATCCAGGAGATAGTAAAGGACAGGAAAGCCTGGCATGCTGCAGTTCGTGGGGTTGCAAAGAGTTGGACATGACTTAGTGACTGAACAGTAACAAAACAACAGAGCTTAAAAGTCATTTTTATTGTATAGAGTGTGGCTTTAATAGTTTATTCTGATATACTCTTTAGGTCAGTTATACCTCTTCCTCCTATATTCAATGATCTATAAATCCAATGCATACTTAGAGTGGACATCATTTAATAAACTCCTAGTATTTTCCTAGTGTGACACAGCAAGGGCTTTCAGAAATTAGGTGTAGAAGTTCAGTATATCTCTACAAATCTGGTCAAAAACTAGCAAATTTAAATTTTTCACTTAGCATACTGGTTCATGTTTCATAAAATCTGCTGTTTTCTGGCTTCCCCAAAACACTTGATCTGACTTCTAGACTTGCACACTTTCCACCTTCCTTACCACTTCTTCCTTCTTATAAAAGGAACATGAGGTAAATGATACATACACTCCCCTTGAAAACTTCAAGCATGAGAGTCCAGTCTCATGTTCCCCAAATGCAGCTGGGGAAAGCAGCTTTAGGAGAGTCCAGTCTCATGTTCCCCAAATGCAGCTGGGTAAAGCAGCTTTCACAACACTGTCAATGCTTCATTACCAAGCCAGATGTGGGTGACAGCAGCATTCTCTCTGACAGTTCAAATGGCATGTTTCTGAGAGAGTGTTTAATTCAGGATTACAAGTGGACAGAGCTATGCAGACCTCTTCACCACCTTTATTAGGGGTTTCAATTTTGTTGCTTGTATTTTTCCCCTTTTTTAATAGGTGAGGCAGCTGACAGCTGAATTAGTACACTCTCCTTAGTATGCCAGTGGCTCATGACAATAGCCTAAGGGGGAAGATATAGATAACTGAGAAGTTTTCTCACTGTTGTGATATATTTTTTCATATGGTTAATAAAGCAATTGAAATGACATTCTGTCACAGTGGTGTAATACAGTGAGCTTGTGATTTCCCTTGTGCTACCACTAGGAGGAGATACATTTTGTTTAATGCTTTTTTTTTTTTTTTTAAAGGAAGAGGAAGAAGAAGAAGAAGAAAAGGAATATGTCTAAAGATGGGACAGTCTGCAAACTTGAACATTCTTAGGGCAATGAAGTATAAGCAACACCCAGTGCTAATGGTGGTCGGGGGAGAGCTCCATGCCAGGCTGGACTTGTTCTGGTGATGAAAAAGGTTGTTGCTGCTGCTACGGCTGCTAAGTCGCTCCAGTCGTGACCGACTCTGTGCGACCCCATAGATGGCAGCCCACCAGGTTCCACTGTCCCTGGGATTCTCCTGGCAAGAACACTGGAATGGGTTGCCATTTCCTTCTCCAATGCATGAAAGTGAAAAGTGAAAGGGAAGTTGCTCAGTCGTGTCCGACTCTTCACAACCCCATGGACCGCAGCCCACCAGGCTCCTCCATCCGTGGGACTTTCCAGGCAAGAGTGTTGCAGTGGATTGCCTTCTCTGTGAAAATGGTTAAGCAGAATTAATAAAGAAAATTTAAAAACCTAAAGAAAATAGTTATTTAGTTAGCAGCCTTAGAAGGCAGAGAGCTGTCATTAGCTTTCCAAGACATCAAGTTTTACACCAGAAGAAAGATGGGCCAAAGTCCAGGGTCACTTTCTCATACTGGGATGTCTGAAGTTATATTAGGGAGAGGCCTGGAGGCTTCAGATATTGGTAAATTTAAGGTAGGTTAAAAGAAGTATAATGTGGGAACTGAACAAAGAGAAAAATGGAAGTCGAGTGGCATCTACTTACAAGAGAACTGCTACAACCTCTGACAGAGTTCACTGTGCATTGTTGACAGGTGGGCTTCCCCAGGGGCTCAGATGGTAACAAATCCATCTGCAGTACAGGAGAACTGGGTTTGGTCCCTGGGTTGGGAAGATCCCCTGGAGGAGGGCATGGTAATCCACTCCAGTATTCTTGCCTGCAGAATCGCCCCAGGACAGCCTGGTGGGCTACAGTCCATGGATCACAAACAGTCAGACATGACTGAGCAACTAAGCGCACCCACTCCCGTTTACCAGGCTGAGGAGGTGTTGACAATCCCATTCAGTCAAGTGGAACATAAACAGACAACTCCTCTAGCACAGGATTCTTAAAGACAATTTTCCATAACTGTTCTCCCTTTTAGGACAGCAATGGACACCAGCCTGAGGACAATATATAGGGTCCTTTACTATACTTGGAGCTTCTTCAATTGCTCAGCAGGTGAAGAACCTCCCTGCAATGCAGGAGACACAGGAGATGTGGGTTCAATCCCTGGGTCAGCAAGATCCCCTGGAGGAAGAAAATGGCAACCCACTCCAGTATTCTTCCCTGGAAAACCCCACGGACAGAGGGGCCTGGCAGGCCACAGTCTAAAGGGTCACAAACAGTCAGACACAGCTGAGTGACTAAGTGTCACTATACTTGAATATTTGTTTGTAGATTCTTTGACCTGGGCAAAGCAGATATGAAGGCAGTCTTTTAGCCTCTTTCTCTCGAGTAGTTTAGCTTTTGCCAAAGTAACATGGACCTGAGATAGCCTGTTGACCCATGTCTGGATGAGTACAGGTGTGGAGCTGAGAAAAGAGGAGGCAGAACAGAATTTCCAAACATCTGTTTCTGGAATGTGACAGCCCCTTCAAGAAGAAGATTAGATTTGACACGCAATTGTGATTGGAGCATTTTGGTTCACTACTACATTGCTTCAACTTATTCCTGTGACAAGTAATGCCCAGGAAGAGCTGCTGCTCTAGTAGTTAATAAAAGTTCTCTATTTTCTATTTCTGGAGTGGGTAGCCTTTCCCTTCTCCAGGGAATCTTTCCAACCCAGGGATCGAACCCAGGTCTCCTGTATTGCAGGCGGATTCTTTACCAGCTGAGCCACAAGAGAAGCCCCCTATTTTCTACAAAGTGATTCAATAACCACAGGACCCTAACATCATTGCAAACACAACCAAGGGTGAAATAAATGCCAACTGGGGAAACTGACTTTTGTTCAATAACAACTAAAAATGGTGTTTTATGCATATTCAAATACCATTAATAGATCTACTAGGACCTCTTGTTTTAAAAATATTTGATATATACTTAAAAATATGCAAACATTTAACTAAAACATAGAACCTGAACAGGAAAAGAATACTTGGGGGAATTCATAGGAAGATGCTATAAAAATATTAATGAAGTTTTTATGAATATTTAACTTTTACACAACAAGTGTTATTAAATTGATTTTAGTTCTTCTTAGAGTCTGAGTGAATCGGAATATCCCATTTAGTTTTTTTTTTTTTTTTCTCTCATCTTGTAGGTTGAGTAGAAATAAAGGAACTGTTTGTTATTACTTTTTAGGATATTAATAATGCTCACCCGTGTTTCTCAAAGTCTGTTCCTAACCTCCCACCCTACCTTGGCCTTTACCTGCAAAACACCAGTATCTAGCATGTGAGTAGATTAGCTGCTATCAGCAGACATTTGATTATACCCAACACTCCCCATCTCAAACACTCTACGGTTAAAATTCTTTTTACTAGTTTGTGAGATATAGAGCATCTCACAAATGCTTTAACTTAATCTGCTTAAATTTAAATCTTTAATTTAAGCTGTGCTACAGCTAAGCATGGTACAAATCTGATACTAATGTCATGGATCTAATTTGAAAATGAAAGTGAAAGTGTTAGATGCTCAGACTCTTTGCAATCCCATGGACTGTAGGCTCCTCTGCCCATGGGATTTTCCAGGCAAGAATACTGGAGTGGATTGTCATTCCCTTCTCCAGGGTATCTTCCCAACTCAAGGATTGAACCTGGGTCTCCTGCAATGCAGGTGGATTCTTTACCATCTGAGCCACCAAAGGAAGGTAATACAGAATGAGAAGGGAAGCTTTCAGGAAATCAAAAGCTAAAGGAAAATTTACTCTGGACCAGAGTACTTAGAAAAGGGCTTACCTCCCCTCCTCTTCAGAGCACATGTACAAAGAAGAATTCTTTGAGAGTTGACCATTTTCTATTTTCTTGAGAAACTCTGAATGTCACAGAACTTTGTAATGGTCTTAAGATCCTGCAGACCTGATTTCCGGAAATTGCCAATCCATTTTCTCCTTCTGAGAAAGATGCCTCAGGAAGTTATTTAAACTCTTAAATTTTTCTTGGGACAAAAAGAATTAGCTTGCTGTTAAGAACAAAATCATTAAGTGTTCCATTCTCCTCTTTGCAGCATATAACCTAAGGATAGAACAAATTCTTGCCCTCAAGGATCTTACAATCTCTTTCAAAACACACTGCATTAGCATTTTAATAGTGTGATAATTCTGTGATGCTGTTGGAAATGTTTTATTTAAATGGGTGTAACAGCTACATTTATTCTAATGAAGACTCATTGACAATATAGATTAGCATTTGCCAGTGGGAAGTAGCTATTAACCTTGATATATGTGAATACATCCACATATAGTGGCCAAGACTCTGTACTGACTATTTTCTAAGGTATAACAAGAGGGTTGAGGAAGGGAGGGAGGAGAGATATCTACTATAGTCAGAATGTTTGCAGAGGAGAGAGGTGGGTCCAGATCCCAGGAACAGGTGAAAGAGCAAACTTGTCTGATCAGCACCTCTGTCTTTCAATATTAGAAAAAAAGAAAACAGTCCTATTCTTTAATTTTCAACTTACTGAAACTTCATTACTATCTGTTACTATTTTTTAAAAAAATCATCCAGATGGATGGCATAAAAGCATCAACCTCCATGTTGCTTTTTGATAACAATAATGCCAGTACTAATAATAATGGACAGGACTAATAGGGCTGTTAAAAATGGATTTTGCATCTTCTATCAGTTCAGTTCAGTCTCTCAGTTGTGTCCGACTCTTTGCGACCCCTTGAATCGCAGCATGCCAGGCCTCCCTGTCCATCACCAACTCCCAGAGTTCACTCAGACTCACGTCCATCGAGTCCGTGATGCCATCCAACCATCTCATCCTCTGTCATCCCCTTCTCTTCCTGCCACCAATTTCTCCCAGCATCAGTCTTTTCCAATGAGTCAACTCTTCCCTTGAGGTGGCCAAAGTACTGGAGTTTCAGCTTTAGCATCATTCCTTCCAAAGAAATCCCAGGGCTGATCTCCTTCAGAATGGATTGGTTGGTCTCCTTGCAGTCCAAGGGACTCTCAAGAGTCTTCTCCAACACCACATCTTCTATAGGACAGTCCATTTAATTCTCATGAGAAGTCTAGAGTTTACAGTATTCATATTGCCCAGGATTTCACAATGTGTACCAGTGTGTCCAAAATTCTTGCTTATTCTTGTCAAACTCAATATTTCTGCTCCCTTCACTTTCATCTGAGGTGAACACCAGTCCTAACATCACTAGAATAGACATCTCTCATATACAGAAACAGAGCTACATGTGTATACATTTATATAAGAACCTCACAGATGAAAATGCCAACAAAGTATATACGGCTCTCACTGCTATGACCTAAAAAGCATTTTATTACACAAAAACATTTAAAAATCAAGATTAGTAATCCTGTACAGATATATGAAGTCAGAAGCAATAGAAAATGCCCTTTTCAGAGATGCTGACTCTGAGGCTTCATACCTCTCTAGTTTATCCCAGCTTTAGAAACTCTGGCAGAGCTGTAGAAAAGCTCATCCATTTTGGAATACTACTTTGCTTGCTGAACCTTCCAACTCCCTTGACACTACAGTCAGTTTCAATGATGGAGTTCTTTTTGTTTGTTGTTTCTTTGCTTGTCTTTCTTATTTTTTCTTGCTTTGATGTCTCTAATCCTACTGATCCACGCAGGTGACCAAGCTTTCATCCATAATCTGTAGCATTCAAATTAAAGGAATGGTTTATAGATTCTAGGATTTTCTGAGCACCTCGGATAAATCCTTTGTAGGCCCCTCATGAACAGATAAAACCAGGAGCAGAGGATGAAGTTAAATTGATCCCAATCAATGTACCACGAAGCATCAAATTGCATTCACTGCCAGTCAACAAACAAATATCTATTCCTCCTCATTTTTAAAATATATCTAATTTTCATTATGTTTAACTTTTTTTCCTAGTTCAGCTTGATCACAAGTTCATTCTTTGTAGCAAGTTTAGATTCACTGGATAATTCGCCCTCCCTTATATGATAAAGAGCTTTTAGATTTCCACAGAATTCAATTTCTTGTGGCTCCATTTAACTGAACACTTCTGAAATGCTTACACTCTGTGTTACATTAAGAAAAGAATATAATCTCTTTTTCATAGCAAAATTCTATATCTCTTTAAAGAAAATAGAATGGAAATAAGTGCACTTTCTCCCAGTCACGTTAAACAGAAAGGTTAAGCTCCTACTGACAGGAAAGATGTATTTGCAAGTGATTAGTTATATTTCTATCATAGTGCTTGTCTGTGTTCTTTCTTTGATGTTTAAACAAAGCTCGTGAACACGCTGGGTTGTATGCTCTGATGTTGATTTATAGGTAGAGCTGAATTCCAAACACTGAGCCAGTAGGTAGGCCTTAATAAAAGGCACAGACTTTCCCCCTGCTGGTTAGTGTGTGACTAAGCGATATTGTTGTAGGGCCCCAATCTGTCAAGACAGGTGTACAATGGTGGAGTCCTTCAGGCACAAAGACCCGGACTATCCACAGAGGGCCACATTCTGCTCTACTGGATTGCTGGGTTTATAAACCCTTAGAAGAAAAATAAGCCATGTTTAAAAACAAAACAAAACGAGTTTGTGTTCCGCAATGATGTTGACATGCCTTCATTAGGAAGTGAACTGTATCTAGCAGGGTGAAGCTGAAGGCAGTGGGGTAGTCACTGGCAGATGAGAGGCAGGCCAGGCAGTGCCAGTCCTAATGGAGGCACATCAGAAGGAATGATAGAGCATCTTCTACAGGCTTATCCACGCCTAACTGGCTGACACCTCTCAGCGAGCTGGAAGGTGGGGATACAGGCAGCATCATTGGTAGCTCAATGAAGTTGTCTGGTGGAGCCGCAATAGGCAGAAAATTCATATAATAGAGATATTTGGTTAAATTAACAGAGGCATCCCCATCTGGCCAGGCCCAAGGAGGTATGAATTACTAGAGTCATAAAATGAGGGCATGTGAAATGCCTCAGCTTGCCAGCTTCATGACCATCATCTCATACATGATCTCAAGCATTGCCAGAAATGCTTCATTCTCACCTGAATGTTTTGTAATGCATTTTCCAAACAATGGATTGCAATTTCCACTTTATATCCATTTCACTTTGGGATTCTCTAAGTGCAAGCCCAGAAATGCAATGAAAGTAATCTCTTTAAGGAAGACATTCAGGGAAAGATTCAGGAAGAAACTCTGACCTTCCTTCCATCTGCCTAAAATAATGTAGATAGATAGTTTGTTCCAGGAAGGGAGCCAGCAACAGAGATAACTACAGGATGAACTAGGTGTGTCAAAATGGTGGAAACTAGCAAAGTCCATTAAAATTCCTCTCAATGTCCCATTGTGTCTGCAGGCCCAGCAAACATTTATTTACTGAACACTACTTTTCCGTTACCATGTGAATTGTCTTCCTCTTGTTTGAAGTCCCAAGCCACTACTCGCAGCATCCCCTTTTATTTTTAGCTAAAGATGATATTAAAGTTGAGGGCTTAAGCCATTTTGGTAAGCTAATCAGTTTTCCTGGGTGACTCCCATTTATAAGTTTATTTGTATTTATATGTTGCTAAACTTTTATTTGATTTCCTCCTGTTAATCTGTCTCATGCCAGTTTAATTCTTAGACCAACCAGAAGAACTCAGAAGGGTAAAGGAAAATTTCTTCTTCCCCAACACTTGAAAAAATAAAAAGTGCAAAAATTTGAATAATCAAAGTAATCCTTGAGAACATCCACCACTGTATCAATTATGTCATTGAAAGATAAAGCTAAATTGTTTTCACATCTTCTGTAACACTCCACCCAATGGTACAAAATAGCACTGGGTCAAGACTCATGATATCATGATTTATAATAACAAATGAATATTTAGTCCTTTCCCTATTTCTGGTGCAGAGCTCCTAAAACCCTTGAATTTTCTGGGTAATGAAGGTGTCTTTTGTTATGTCAATTAAGTAATTTTTGAACCCCAACTAAGGATTGGGGCTTTTTGCTAGTGGAGCCAAGCATGTGGTTAGAAGATTGGGGCTTTCAATCCCACCCCATGACCTCTGGGGAGGGAGCAGGGGTTGGAGACTGGGTTCAGTCACCACTGATTAATGATGTAATCAATTATACCTACCTAATGAAATCTCCATAAAACTCCCCCTAAAAATAAGGTTTGGAGAGCTTCTGGGTTGAGGAACATGTGGTACTAGCAAAGCAATGAGCCTGGTGAGAGTGTGCAAGCTTTTTGGTCCTTCCCACACACCTTGCCCTATGCATCTCTTCCTGAGTTATATCCTTTTAATAAATGAGTGATTAAATGGGGTTTCTCAGTTCTATGAGCTTCTCTAGCAAATTAATTGAACCCAAGGAGGATGTCTATAGAATCTCCAATTTTCAGTTGGTCAGAAGCACAGATTAACAATGTAGAATTGTAATTGGCCTCTGAAATGGAAAGTGATCTTGTGAAACTGAGTCCTTTACCTGTGGAATCTGATGTCATCCCTGGGTAGATAGTATCAAAACTGAATTGACATTTATCTGGTGTCCTGATTATTGCACAGTGGTATACAGGAAAACCTCCCCTCTGTGGGGAAATTAAGTGCTAAGAACCCAAATAACTTTGAAAATGATTAATATATAGAATTCTGTAAACCTTAGATTTAATTGTTTTTGAGGTTTCATCAAAGACCTAGATAAATGATTTCTAGATCTCATATTTCCAGTTTATAGAAGTATTCACAAATTAAAAGTGACTATCACTGGCAATAACTCACATTCTTAATTCTTAATTAGATAGCTTCAACTGTAAGGGGCTAAAATTATGTCCCCATTGATGAATTTTTCTTCTAAATTCATAAATCCAACTCAGTCCCCTCATTCTTACTTTTTAATACAACTTGTTGGTTGTTGTTATTTTTTATCAGTTTTTCCTTAAAACCCTTTCCTTCATTTAAAGTCCTTATTGTGTTTAATAACTACCAATACATGATAAATCGAGAAACTTAGGAATCTATTGTTTTCTCTTTATCTTCTAAATCTAATCTGTCAATGAACCTGGCTCATCCTACAAGCCACATAGAGCTAGACTGCTGCTTTTTCCTTTCACTTCTATTTCTACTGCAGCTGCTCAGGGTTTTTTCCCTGAATTTCAAGATGGTACTCAGATTATTCCCCCAGTCTTCTGTTTTCACTCCTTCCAAGACAACCTGTTGCTTCAGAGATATATTTAAAAGTCTTAGCTTATTGGAAGAAAAGCTGTGACAAACCTTGACAGCATAGTAAAAAGCAGAGACATTACTTTGCTGACAAAGGTCTGTATAGTCAAAGCTATGGTTTTCTCAGTAGTCATGTATGGATATGAGAGTTGGACCATAAAGAAGGCTGCTGCTGCTGGTGCTAAGTTGCTTCAGTAGTGTCTGACTCTGTGCGACCCCATAGATGGCAGCCCACCAGGCTCTGCTGTCCCTGGGATTCTCCAGGCAAGAACACTGGAGTGGGTTGCCATTTCCTTCTCCAATTCGTGAAAGTGAAAGTGAAGTCGCTTAGTCATGTCCGACTCTTCACGACCCCATGGACTGCAGCCCACCAGGCTCTTCCGTCCACGGGATTTTCCAGGCAAGAGTACTGGAGTGGGATGCCATTGCCTTCTCCAAAAGAAGGCTGAGCACTAGAGAATTGATGCTTTTGAACTGTGGTGTTGGAGAAGACTCTTGAGAGTCCTTCAGACTGCAAGGAGAACAAACCTGTCAATCCTTAAGGAAATCAGTCCTGAATGTTCATTGGAAGGACTGATGCTGAAACTGAAGCTCCAATATTTTGGCCACCTGATGCGAAGAGCCGACTCATTAGAAAGGCTTCTGATGCTGGGAAAGATTGAAGGTAGGAGGAGAAGGTGATGACAGAGGATGAGATAGCTAGATAGCATCACCAACTCAATGGACATGAGTTTGAGCAAACTCCAGGAGATGGTGAAGGACATGGAAGCCCGGCATGCTGCAGTCACAGAGTTGTACTTGACTGAGCGACTGAACAAAAACTGATTTCCAGCTTTTAAGTTTTCTGCCTTTTTGTTGATAACAAAGTAAAAGCACAAATCTCAGCTCATCAAATGAGGCTTTTTATGATCCAACTCTACCTACAAGATTTCTTTGACACAAGTTGCAACATAAAGAAGGCTGAGCACCAAAGAATTGATGCTTTTGAATTATGCTGCTGGAGAAAACTCTTGAGAGTCCCTTGGACAGCAAGGAGACTAGCATCACTGACTCAACAGATATGAGTTGGAGCCAACTCTGGGAGACAGTGAAGGACAGGGAAGCCTGTCTTGCTGCAGCCCATGGGGGTCAGAAAGAGCTGGACACAACTTAGAGACTGAACAACAACAATATTGCAACAACGCCACTCCTTGTAATCTCTGCAAAATGCTTTACTGTTCATTCATTAAACATTGTAATTATAATTTTTTTTTGATCCCAAAATATCCTCAACTTCCCTTGGTCAGTCTTTATATTTCATGTCTGAGTTTAATTTTCCCGCTCTTTATCAAGCCATCAAGCACATTTTCAATCTTGTTCTCTCTTTTCTAACCCAGAGAAGGTTAATCTGCCTTTTGTGCAAATACTGAACTTCATACTTTTATTATAGTGATTATCACATTATTTAAAAATGATGCTTTATGTCCTCTCTTTCTTGAACCTCTTGATAAAAGGCAGGTCCACAGAGTCTAGTTCAAAACTTGAAACACAATGAGGTAACAGTACCATGTGGATGAATTATGAAAAGAAAACATATTTGCTTTAAAAAGCTTCAGTCTTACTAGCTCCTATATGTACAGAGGATTTTTTTTCCCTCTAATTTCTTATAAGAAAAATACATCCTGCTGTCAGACTCCCTTAAAAGCCATTTTTGTATGATAGTCATTTGAAATTTTATCCAATTTTAAGGAGATTTGAAGTAACCTTATTTATACCTTTTCTTTTGAACCCCAAATCAGATTCATCCTTTCTCCAAGTTGCTTAATCAATCAAAATAGAAGAATACTTTGGATTAGATAAGACCAATCAGTTCTATTTTTATAAATGTAACAGCCAGTGTTCCACCAATAGGATCAGCAATATATAACTATACATAGGGAATTATCTTTTTTTTTTTTTTTGCAAATAATTAGCCTATCCGATTATGCAACAATTTAAGCAAGCCCAAAATTCATAGAGCAGGCTGTCAGGAAGTGTGGACTGGAAATCTTGGGCATAAGCTGACTCTTCAGTCCACAGAATTTCTTCTTTCTTCATTCTGCTCTTAAAGCTTTTCAACTGATTGGATCAAACTCACTCAGATTACCAAGAATAATCTTTACATAAAGTCAACTGATAATAAATACTAATCACATCTACAAAACACTTTTACTACAACAACTAGATTAGTGTTTGACTGAACAACTGGATACTAGAGCTACTCAAGATCATATCTAAAAATGCCAGAATTTCATTCCAAGATTTTTTAATAAATCTTGGAAATGTAAATATAATAACACATTAAACATTAGTAATACTTATATTTTAAAATAACATAATAATAATATTTACATACATTTTACAATTCGAGTTGATAACTAAATTTGTATTTTCATCAGATATGCTTTTTAAAAGTATTGTTAGAACTATCTTTATTAGTTTTATTTATCATCAGATGATCTGTATAAGCTAACATTGCTTATTCCCTCTTCTGGTCTAAGGCATTGTAAGGCAAAGTTTCTTTTATCATTAATACCCTGAAGTCAACACTAATAGAGAGGAAGGAGGAGAAGCAACATTTTTTAAATTTCTTAATTAAAGATACTACTTAATTAAATGATGTATGCCTGTACATCCTCAAAAATTCAGAGCAATGAAAATATGGGATGAGAATCAGATTGCATGCCCAAAATAATAACATTATTTGAGGACAAAGAAGATGCTATATTCTCTCTCTTTTTAGAATATATTATAATCAAGTAATTCTGTCTAATATTATTGACGTGGGTGCCACAAACCTCTTTTTAACACAGAGAGAAAATTGTTTTAGGATTATGTGATACCTTTGTGTTTCTACTTTTCATAAGTACTACTATGGAGATGGTTCCACTCCAGCAATATTGTTATCCAGAATTTTCTAGCTTAATGGAATGACATTGACTTTTTAATTTTTATAAATTTACAGTGTAATTTTCACAAACCACTTAAATTCATAATAAAACATAATCATCAGTTTATTATACCAAAAGCTTTCCATTTATTCCTAAACCCAATATCAATCTTACTTCATGTTAATTTTAAAATCCAAAATTCTGAACTAGTATTTTCCGATTTCTCTCTGATGACCAGGGCAGTATTTTTTCCTGTCAATTCTGAAATATGAAATGAGGAATCTGCTTTTATTAATCTAGTTAGAGGAATGAACTTCAGACTTCTAAAAGGCAGCAAAGAAATTGAGTCAGGCAGGAAAAAAAAAATAATGAGAAAGTTAGGATGCCTTCGTGAGCAGGCAGTCATTTTATGTAGAGGTTTCCCTCAAGCAACTAAATCGAGCCCAAACAAGCCTATTTCTCTGAAACTTGCTTTACCCGCCATTCCGTCGCAAAATATATTGTAATAATATCATAAAACAGCTTGAGACGAAGAAGGATTCTGATTGACTGTTCAACATTCCAAAAGGGTAGATTAATATCTGTGAATCTCACAGCTGAAGCATTTTAATGCAAACTTGCAGTTTGTGGGAATTGAATCTGTCCGCCAAAATCATTTATTTATATATAGAAAATGGGGGGGAAATAGACATTTCATAATAGCAATGAGTCCAGGGGATGCTGTTATCATGAGCTAATCACATCCCATGGGCATGATAGCACTCAGCTGTGTCCCCTGTCTTGTATTGCTCCAGAGGAATGATTATCTCATGATAATAACCCTTATCGTGGCTTAGTGGGTAATAAAAAAAAAATAACTTTCTTTCGAACTTCTTGGGTATTTATCAGCTAACTTTTTCCCTCTTGAGCTCTGGTTGTATGTAACTTCCTGTTTAAGAAAGAAAAAGAAATTCTGTGTTTTGATATTTTCAGTTGGCCAAGTGCAAAAAAAGAAAAAAATAAATGTTTAACTGTACTGATCTGACCAGAAAAGAGCAGTATTGAAGACAAGCTGTGATCTCCTGAGACCAGTATACGGAAGATCCATACTTGCATTGACATTTTATAGGATGTCTAGACTGGCTAATCCACTTTAGAGAAATGAATGTATTTTGTCGCACAGGAACAATAACAGAAACATATGCTTATACAATACTACACTTGTTTAAGCACTGTAATGTGTAACTATCTGATATGTACATTTAGCTGGAGCGCACATATCATGCAACTTAAAATCCGGTTGTCCCACTTAAGACACAAACCTCCTACCAGTGACCCTCACACTGCCAAACTGCCTGATATGTCGACAGAGATTCAAGGCCATGTCAGTCACAACAGCAGGGATGCCAGTGCATTCTGCCAGTCTTTGTGGCTTAGAATGCAAAGGCAATGGGCATGCTGAGGCAACATCATGGAGAAACAGAAAATCAAAAAGGAATTAGACAAAAAGAGGAATTAGAGCAAAAGACAATAGAAAAGAAGTAAAGTGGAAGGGAGAGAATCTATAGCGTGTTCCACTTGTTCATTTGTTACTAACCTGATAATCCCCAAATTCCCCAATTTGCCCCATTTACTAATAAAATCCCCTCTGTGACTCTTCAATTTAAAAAATATATCCTTAACACAATGCTTTCTGTGAAAAGTACCCTATTTATAAGATGCACTTCTTTTTATATACTAAGATGGATACATTGCAACATGCCATATTTAATATTTATAAAAATTAAAGTTAAAGCAATTAGACTCCAATTAAAAAAAAAAAAAAAAGCCTGACTCTGGTCCTCAAAAAAAATTAAAGGTGACCCAATGAGATATTTGCCCTGTTAAACACAGCATAAAAATCCAAACAATTCAATTTAATAAATTGTAGTATGTGTGTAGTAACAGAAAACTAAATATGGATAACAGTGTTAAGAAGAATTGGTACATGGAATTTTCATTCTGTAGAGACAATACTCCAAAGACCACATTATACACCTCACATAGGGAAACAGAGATTGTGGTCTATAATGGAGCTAAAAGAAAGAATGAGACTGCTTTTACTCTCTACTTGACTATCAGTAGGGCAGGTGGATCTGATCTAGTCATTTTATTTTCCCATTCATCATCATCAGGTTTTTTTTTTTTTTTTTCAGATAAAAAAAAAGTTTAGATAATATCTTGTACTTTGTCCAACTCTGACATTCTAAGAATTTATAATTACTAACATACATGGATTACACTTCAGTTTATCTCATAGTGCACTGTAAACAACAGTGGAAACTAAAAGCACCAACATAAATCTAAGGCCAAGAGCAGAAAGAAGAAATATAATGAACATGTAGAATATCTTTTATTATATTACAGGTTGTGTTACAATACAGGCAGGTTGCATATCTGTCAAGTTGGTTAGTTCAGTTAAATAATGAGTCTTCTGAAAAAGCTAAAATGTCATGTTAAAATTGTCCATTTCACTTAAAAAAACTTCTACATTGTTAATGAAGTAAAATATCAGCATATTATCATTCATATGTTATATAAATGGCTGCAAATATTTTTACACAATGCTAAAAACAAATTACTACTTTCAATGTAAGATGGTGATTTGTGCTATCATGTTTATTCTACCTTCTAAACACGCCATAAAATAGATTAGAAGGAGAAAGAATATTAAATGAAAGAAACAAATAATTATGCTTATTTGGTTGGTCTAAAATGTGTTAGGTCACTGAAGTCAGAAGAGGTATTGGGTGAAATCTATTTAAGATTAGGGAGTGTTTACATTGTGACGAAAAGAAAAAGTTATCTAGTTTAGTTGGAGTTCTAGCAAATGTAGGAAATCTACCTGAATGTCAATTGCATCAATACCTTTCTGATCATCACCATTACACAAATATTCCTTACACTGATGACTTATAAAAAGGTGAGTAATGTACAAAAGCATATTGAATAATTAGGGATGAAGGAAACACAGCTCAATTAGCTCAACTCCAGAATATATCAGAGGAAGATTTTTACGGGGGTTGAAGTAGAAAGTGAGGGCTTTCTTCTTGGACAGAGTCCCACAGGGAGGAGGAACTTTTGGAAGGGGAGTCAAAATTATGCAAGAGAGAAGGAAAGGGAAAGTCAAAATCAAAATGGTAGAGGAAACCAAAGTCAGGAAGATGAGGTTCTGTCAAGTTGGATGTTTTCCTAAACTATGCCTCATCAAAAACAAACCAACAAACCAAACAACAAAATAAAAAAGCAAAACAAACAAAAAACTAATTCCACATAAAAATGAGAGACAGAAACTAAGACCAAATTCTATGGAAATTTTTAAAAATAAAATAAGAGGAAGATGCAAAACAATACTCCCATAGACAGAACTAAGACTATTTTAAAACAAGGCAAAGATGTTAAGAAAATGATAATGAACATTAAAGAGAACTTAAATTGAAATTAGAAAAAATTTTAAATGAGAAGATAGAACTAAGGCATGAAAAAGAAAGTCAATTTTAGAAATAAATAACAAGCTATAAAGAGTACATGACATGAGCTAATAAATACAACAGATAACACATTAAAGGAAATAGAAGGTGGAAAAACAAATTCTAAAACAAATGAAACAAGATAGAAGACAAAATTTAAGAGAAAGTGATAATATTTCTGTCTGTTTTTCTGTCATTTTATGATGTTGGGAACTACTGATGCCTAAAATCTATATCAATTAGGGATTAAAAAAGGTGATATTCTAGTTATATCATTTATTTTTCCCTTATCAGTGGTAAAACTTTGACAAGATTTCTCAGCTACTATTTGATTATCCTCTGTTATAGTTTAGAGAGGAAAGGCAAAATTAAAACATGTTATTTCTCTTTATTTTATAGATTTCAAGTGAATAAATTGGTTCCCTATGATTCTCCAATGGTGACAAATTTCTTGAATTAGAGCATGCATTTAAACATCTTAATTGAGTTCAATCCATTGAAAATTGTATCACTGAAACTCAAAATTTCCAATGTTTGGTTAGTAGGAGACTTTTCAACAAGTAAAAGAACTAATTGGAGAGGAAACATAAGATTAAAATAGAATTAAAAGTCATTGAATTTAAAAAGAAATGTACAGGATTATAATGCACGAGGAGGCACTTTTGGATGACAGGCTTCCTTTAAAGGTGCAAAGCAAATAGTATAAAAATAGGATGATGGTTACATACAAGGGAAGGAATGGGTTGTGATTGGAACAGGGCAGCGGAACTGGTCTTCTGGGGTGGATTACAAAGTTCTATTACATGATCTGGTGATGTTTATAGAATGCATATCTTAGAAAAATTAATTAGATTTTATTTTTACTTGCTGTGTTTTTCTAAATGTTTTAATTTGCGATTGAAAATACAGTAAATAATAAGTAAATATAAAACTGTATTCATCACCTTAAATAAAATGAAACTACTTCTTAAAAGGACACTAATAATAAAGATCGACACAAGAAGAAGGGGAAGCCATGTGGCGTGCAGTGGGCTCGGTGAGAGTCCCACCCACCCTGCCACCACAGCGCTCAGGTTCACACAGCCCACACTGGAGCACCCCTAGAGTGCTTGACTCTGGTGGTCAGGGGATTGCACAGTACATCTCCTGCACGAGGTCACGTCTTCAAGATTGTGAGAGGCAGCTGATTTGCCTAATACATAGAAACAAACACCAAGAGTTAGGAAAAAATGAGGAAACAAAGGAATATGTTCCAAATCTAAAAATCAGACAAAACTTCAGGAAAACCTCTTAATGAAATGGAGATAAGCAATGTATCTCAAAGAGTTCAAAGTGATGGCATAAAAATGTTTAACAAACTCAGGAGAAGAATAAACGTACACAGTAAGAACATCAATAAAGAGATAGAAAATATATAAAAGTACCAAACAGAAGTTATAGAGCTGAATAATTTAATAACTGAACTGAACAATACACTAAAGGGTTTCTTCAAACTAGGTGAAGCAGAAGAACAAATCATCAAGCTGGAAGACAAAGCAATAGAACTCATCCAGAGCAGCAGGAAGAAAAAGAAAAGACATTTAAGAAGTGAAGATTCTTTAAGGGATGTTTCTACTTTTCTATAAAGTAGGAAAGCATTCACATTACAGGGGTCCCAGGAGGAGAGGCGAGAGAAAGGTCCAGAAAATGTATTTGAAGAAATAATGGCTGAAAACTTCCCTAAACTGGAAAAGGAAATAGATATCTAGGTCTAGGAAGCCCAGTGAGTTTCAAATAAGATACCAGAAGAAATCCATTAAGACACATTATAATTAAAATTATAAAAAGATAAGGAGAAAATTTTAAAAGCAGCAAGAGAAAAACAACTTATTACATATGAGGGAAACCCCCTAAGGCTATCAGCAGATTTTTCAGTAGAAACTTTGCAGGCCACGAGGGAATGGCATGACATATTAAAGTGCTGAAACCACAAACCAGTAATTCTCTACCAGGAAGGTTATCTTTCAATACAAATGGGGAGATTAAGAGTTTTTCAGACCAAAAAAGCTAAAGGAGTTCATCACCACTAAATCAGCCTTACAATAACTATTAAAGGGGCTTCTTTTAATTGAAAAATGATATTACTTAACAGCAAAAAGTCAAAGTAAAAATCTCACTGGAAAATATGTATATATAGAAAAGGTAATGGATCAATCACTTATAAAGCATGTATGAAGATTGAAAAACAGAAGTAGCAAAATTAACTAAAACTGGAAAATTTATTTAAGAAATACATAAAAAAGATGTAAAACGTGATATAAGAAACATAAAATGTGAGTGGGGAGAAAAATATTTAAGTTCTGAAATTAAGTTGCTGTCAACTAAAAACAGACCATTATATTCATAGGAAGCTCATAGTACCCACAAAGCAAAACTTACAATAAATGCACAAAAGAAAATGAGAAAAGAACCTAAACACCACATGAAAGAAAGCCACCAAAACACAAGGGAAGAGAGAAAGAGAAGTACAGAGAAGAGCCATAAACCAGCCAGAAAACACTTAACAAAATAGCAATAAGTACATACCTAGCAATAATAACTTTAAATGTAAATGGACTATATTTTCCAATCAAAAATCACAGTGGCTGAAAGAGTGGGAAAACAAAACAAAACAAAAAACAAAAAAAAAGCAGAATCCTGTTTACCTGGGGCCAGAAGTTCAGGGATCAATTGTTAAAAAGTATGAGGAAATTTTGCTTAAAAAAAAATTTTTTTTTAGTAGACCATTTTTAAAGTCTTTGTTAAGTTTGTTACCACATTGATTCTGTCTTTTGTTTTTTTGGCTGAGAGGCATATGAGATCTTAGCTCTCTGACCAGGGATCACGCCTGCAACCTCTGCACTCTTAAGGTGAAATCTTAACTATTGGACCACCAAGAAAGTCCCAGAAGGTATGAGGAAACTTTTGGTGGTGCTGGAAATATCCTATCATTGATCAACACTGATAAACATACATATTATAAATGATACCTTTCATTTTGTATAGGTATACTTCAATAAATGCTAATTTTAAAAAATCAGGAGGCCAATCAAGTGAGAAGAACAACAGCAAGCACCATAATGCACTTGCACCCTTTACAGGTCCTTCAGTATGTGTCAGTCTCTCAGTCATGTCCAACCCTCGGGGACCCATGGACTATAGCCTGCCAGGCTCCTCTGTTCATGGGCTTGTTCAAGCAAGAACACTGGAGTGGGTTGCTATTTCCTTCTCCTTGTGTATACAGCTCTCAATACGATCAGAGCCAGCACCAGTACATTAAGTGAAATTCTGCCGCCGCACCTCTTCTACTGAAAGCAATTACTAGAAGCTAGCTATAGGACAGGGAGAAGATCAAACCTGTTCTTGTGGTGGCTTTTAGAATTAGTTTGAGTTACTAAATGTGTGGAAATATTTTAACTTTATTTCTTCTTTTGGTCCTTATTGCCATTCCAAGAAAGTTCTGCCCAATTTAATAGGGATCTTATATAGAGAAAAAAAAAAAACAGGTAATCAACTGAATAAATAATCAAAGAATCATCAGACATTCAAGAAAAATTGTCACAAGTCAGATAAAAACTAGGAATAAAAAACAGAAAAACTGACTCTAAACAAACAAAACTAATCCCAATTACAATGTTGAAACAAATTCCAATTATTATCCTAAAGGATGATCAGGAACACATTTTGTTAATAAATGTGTAACAGTGCACCATATAAGATGCTCTTTCAGAACACGAGGAGAAACCAGTGGAAATTTTTAAAAGGAAGTGATATTAAAAATTCTAATTAAAGGTTGCAATATATTAATAGTTGAAGAATTCTCCCAAATTTCATTCATTTATGCATTCATCTATTTATTCAATATTTACTGGTCACCCACTCTGTGCTAGTGTTGGCTTAGTACCATAGAGAATACAGTGAATCACACATAACACATCAGAAAGAACCAAGAGTTTGACACAGATCTGCCTACAATTCTGAGCAGTCTCATGATACTACACTGTCATGTGATAAGTGATATTCACTCAAACAATGTTCATTTGTAGGAAATATAAGGTTGCCATATATTACAAAAGACACCAGGTCATGCACAGTTCCTAGTTTAACGATTATAATTTTTCCATCTACCATCAACAAAGATGCATTCAGATGCAAGGTAATGAAGGGGATACCATTGTAAGAATTACCTTAAATCCTCCTTTAACTTAACTGGGGAAATCATTGACAAACTTTCTTACTTTTGACAATTTTTAGTAACAAACTTGCTATACACTTATGTAGGAAAAAGAACTGTTGTGGCTTTATAGTGTCTGTGACTCTTTCTCTGGATAGAAAACCCAAAAGTTTACTTTTCATCCCGAAGTATTATGCCTTTGGTTACACCCCTGGCAGCCATGGTGGATTCATGTGATGATCCAAAGCCTAGTTACGCAAACATCCTCTTGCAGGAGAGCCTGATGGTTATGGGTATATGGTCAAGAGTCACACTATCAGCCCTGCCATTTGTTAGATTTGTGATCTAATTAGCATAAAGGAGGTTTATTAAGAGGTAGGATTGGAATCAACACCTGTAAGAATGGGGAAGGTGCAGAAACAGAGAAAGAAGTCAGGTGAGATAGACCCAAGGGCAGATTTGTACAACATCATAGAGATCTCCGGAGATAGTATTGTCTTTCAGAAGTGTCCAGAGTTGGGCTAAGATGACCAGGACACTTTATATAGGCATCTATCAGTCATCAGACGTCAGTGAACTTGAAAGGGGTTTGATCTTGGGTGAGGCAGCCATCTGTAGCTGAGGCAATTCTTATTAGGAGCTGATAGGTAAAGACTCCTGCCTACTGCACTCCTTAATCCTGGGCAACAAGTTCTTCTTTCAAAGGGTCTTTGGGTGGCACATAAGAGCATCTATCATGCTATCTCCTGAGCTTGTCATGGGTTAGTTGAAAGAGAGAGATTATAAAAATTCTTGGCAGATAGGATGATGTAGACTGTTGTTATTATTATAACTGAACAAATAGGCAACCTCACATAAAATGTAATGTTCATATGGACGGAAAAGAGGAGGCTGGAGAAAAACTGGCAGGAAGAAAGTGGTTATAGTGAAAATTTACTATTGTGACAGGCTTGAATAGCATTCCACTTCCTTTTAGGAACTGAAACTCTCTCATTCCAATAGTATAGTTTCCGGAGGGGCTGTGAACCATTACAAGTGGCTTTTCTGAGGCCAGTAATGGAACTGCCTTTAACCACCAAGCCTGGTCTGGAGTAGGCATATGATACCAGTTGAACTATTCAAGTCTACCTAGGAATTCCTACTATGGAAATAAAGGGAAGATTCCTTTCTCTCTAGCAGTTAAAAAGCTGTCAGATTATGAATTCCATAATCTTACTGTAGTTAAATTTATATTCTGCGCTCTTGAAACACGTAACCACAATCATTCAATATGGATGAGAAACTGTTTAAAAGGAGAACATAACTCAAGATGGTGGAGACTTAAACCAATCCCAGCCACCACCATTCAAGAGCCTAGGAAGTTCTGGGGGTTTTGAGCTGAATAGGACTTGATTTATTGTTTATGAAGACCCGGGTCAATATCTTCCTCAAAAGGTATTGCTTACAGGACCAGAAACCACACTAGCAAATCACCTGAGACGTAAGCTTTCCCAGAGCCAAGATACGAACCCGTAAAGCCTCCTAACACCAGCTTCCTGCTCTGCCCGCTTCCCCACAAGGAGCCTGCTCAGGTGCACTTGCAGTTTGAGGTATTAACACTAGAGGTCTCTCCCTACTCATGGGCCTTCATCCCTGCACACAGGGCTTGGCCTTATACTCAGCCTGCTGTGCTGCTTTCCCCTAATCTGAAGTAACCATACCAAACGTTAATTGTGACAAGATCAGAAAATATCCAAGATACAGAGTCTTGAAACCTCGAATTCTTGATCTGCTTTCTAGAGCCAAACCACATTCCACGACAGACACACCAAAAGTACAACTGACCAAAATATCCAAAGAACAAAAAACCGTATTGATAGACTGTTTCTTTCTCTCATCCCTCATCTCCAACAGAAAAAGAGCTGGTGAGCCTGTCTGGATCCAGTGGGTCACAAAGGCCACTTTTACCTCAGGTCCATATATCTAGAATAACAACTGTATTATGAACGAACACCTTAGTGCCTTAGGTGTTGTAACTCCTCCCTGAGGTAATGCAGAGAACAACCCACAGAGCTGTGCACTCACGGGCCCCACTCAGATCACTGGCTTATGGGCTTTCCGTTCTGACAGAGTAGGAGACAAACTGAAGGGAATAAAGCGGGAAAGAGATTTTACCGAAAGCCAGACTAGAGCATTAGCCTAATCCATCTACTACAAGCCTATCTGACTGGGGTCTTCATTTGGCACTAAAAAGAGAGATGTCTATCAAGCTCAAGGAAATAAATTTCAAGGTAAGTTAAGAGAGAGAAACAGAGAATTCCTGAGTTAGGAGGCCAAGTAGTTCCCATGCAGCATCAACATTAACTCCTTGCCCATTAAATTCCCTTGGACTGGATCCATCCTTTCAGAGTTGAAGGCAGATTGGAAGAATGGATGGAAGAGAGCCTTCAAGCAAGGCTGAGCTAGAAATCTGCCTGGAATTTTGCCTGCTGCTGCTGCTAAGTCACTTCAGTCATGTCCGACTCTGTGCGACCCCATAGACGGCAGCCCACCAGGTTCCCCAGTCCCTGGGATTCTCCAGGCAAGAACACTGGAATGGGTTGCCATTTCCTCTCCAACGTATGAAAGTGGAAAGTGAGAGTGAAGTCGCTCATTCATGTCCAACTCTTCGCGTCCCCAGGGACTGCAGCCCACCAGGCTCCTCCATCCATGGGATTTTCCAGGCAAGAGTACTGGAGTGGGGTGCTATTGCCTTCTCCAGAATTTCACCTAGAAACCAAAAATTTCATCTAGAAATCAACAATTTCAGCTAAATGTTCACAGCTTTATCTTATATCTGTTTATTGTTTGGCCAAAGATGAAATATGAAGCTTGATTAATTAGAAGATATTTAAGTTTAAATTTTTCATTTTCTCTTAAAACTTCTACCACTATGACCACTTTTCTGAGCAAGACTTATGAGCGTGGCTCACCAATGTGAAAGGCCAGATTTGCGAAACCAAAGTACAAAAAAATGGCTAACTAGCAAAGCATCAGAAAACCTGGTAAGCAAAGCCTTCATGAAAATAACCAAAAAAGCACCACAGATTATCGACCCTGCTAAGGATTCATCTTGCTATATGTGCTATTTAAATGTGAAAACTCAACATGTTTCAAATGTGATTCCATTTATAGCAACTTTAAATTCACACAACTTTTCACATCACATCATTTGCACTTATTGAAAAAAAAAAAAACCCTGCCCTTACTTAAAAAGCAGAACTAGAAATGATGTGAAGTGCAAGCTTTCATGTGTGTGCATATTGTACAAATGGTCATTTTTTTAGGCAGAACACTGATTTTACCAGTTAAAGGGTATCCAATTGCATGACATTAAGGTTTTCTGTTCATTTTTAGTGCTCATCAACAAAATCTACACACTCTTATTGGAAATGGTCTGTAGTTGTAGTAAGATGAATATTTGCTAGATTTGACAATGAACTTCCTAACAAAAAGGAAGGAGTGGTTTGAACCTAGGCATCATACCTAGGCCACTGCAGTCTCTTTCCTGGAAGCTTTAAAAAGTTGGATGGACTCCCACCCACAAATATGCTCTAAGGGGGCTCATTCTGACACCTGTTTTGCATGCACTGTATGTGTGAGCAGGAGGGAGATGTACCATGCACACATTCGGTTTTCCCTTTCACTGTAGGGTCAATGGGCTGCCTTGCCATGCTTTTCAATGCGCAGTCATTATGCTATTCATCAATGTTCTGTGGTGAGTTGGGCATCTTAGTCACAAACTAGTACTACTTGCAAGGGATATGCCATCACCCCTTTGGCCTAGGAGCCAGCCAGACAATGCACCTCTTGGATGCCCCATCCTCATTGTGATTCTGCTGGAGCACTGCCTGTTCCCTCGCCTCTCTCCAAAGGTCAGCCCGAGGTCTGCACTCCACCGCTAATGGGTGCACGCAGACTGCTCATCGCTCCTGCTGTGGAGGAGGAACTCGGTCCCTTTACATTCCTCTCTTTCCCCAGTTCTCTCTTTCCTCCCTCCTTTTCTCTCTGCCGTGTTAGCTCTCTCTTTCTCTGCCTTGCAAATGACTCTGAGGAGCTAGGCTGGTGGATGATTTATATTAAGGAAAAAAAGCACTCAATTTTTTTTTGAACTGGGCTCCCTGAGAGCACTCAGGGCTGCCTCGTCCTGCTCAACGCCTACCTGCTCAACTGCAGGGAAACAAGCTTCTGAAGGCTTTAATGGGATTTTGCCTGAGGCTGTTTTATTAAGATGTCGGCTTTTTCTGCTGCCTCTGCAGCTGACACCATTCACTGTCAGCTGTCCCCTCCCCTTCCCACCCCCACTGCCACCCCCCCAACAATGCACCAAATTATTCGCTTCATTTAGTGCTCATGGCTCAGTGTGGGCAAATTGGGAGAAGGAGCCCTACTGGGCCAGATGAACCAGGCAGAGAGGTGAAAAGCCACTGTGCTACTTAACTAGGGGTTTAAAGGGAGGAGGGAGGTGAAAAAAGGAGGACTAAATCAATGCCACTGGGGCACACTTCCATTCTATTAGGAAGAGTCACATTCAGTATCAACATACCCATTCTGTAAGTGCGTTTACATTACTCATTCACATGAAACCTTCATTTGGGAAAGTCTGTACACAAAGCTTTGTATAATTACCTACAATACATAATGTTCATTGCATATGCATTGCAGTTATGCCATTTAATTAATTACATATTTTTACAAGATAAAATAAGCATGGGATTATATATTTTAATGAATGCTCTGAATTACATATATATATATACATACAGGCACACACACACACACACGTATTTGTTGTTTGCTCACTAAGTTGTGTCTGATTCTTTTGCAACCCCATGGACTATAGCCCATCAGGCTCCTCTGTCCATGGGATTTCCCAGGCAAGAATACTGGAATGGGTTGCCATTTCCTTCTCCAAGGGATCTTCCCAACCCAGGGATCAAACCCATGTCTTTAGGTGAATTTTTTACCACTGAGTTTACAGGGAAGCCCATATATATATATATTCTAACTTCTGAAGAGGGAGAGTTGACTACAAAATGGAAATTAACAAGGTAGTGGTGGTGGGTGATAAAGAAACAGGTTTATACATCTCTGTATGTATGCACATGCACATATGGGGAAATGTGTGTGTTTGAGGTATTTGCAGGATGGGAAGAGTGTTTATAACAAAACAGTCCATTCTTAATTACCTGCTATTTTCACAGCAAGAATAAATTAGATGCAGCTTAACAGTAGTAGTGGGCAGGCTGTGATGTCAATGGTGGCATCTCATTAGTAGGGAAAAATTAATATTTATTTAGAACGGACCTATTAAGTGCACAGGATATTTTAGGAGCAATTTATGAGGGATAACTTACCGTGCCCTCATTTTATGGGTTGAAACCTAACATCATGATAAGAAAAGACATTCAACTCAACTTAAAAGTTCAGTATTGGATGCTAAGAAAACCACTGTATTCCATTTCCTTCGATTGACTTGCCTAACAACCTGGTGGAGCAGGAATGGTTCACTTATAAGTCATTCACTCACTTACCAAATATTTTTGAGTCCCCTATTTGACACCTTCTGTATACTATCCCATGTTTGAGGTTCAAGGTGAGAGATGGAAAGCAAATTTGCCATAATATTCACTCTCATGGAACTCCCAATTCAGTGGAGGAGACAGACCGTTGGTGAAGAAATCAAAACTCCGCTGCTGGAAGAAAGTGGTACAATTTAATGGAGAATGAGATTAGGTTTCCCTGGGTAAACGGTGCCAGATTTGAGACCTAAAGGCTTAATAGAAGTTAACTAGGTGAAGCTATGTATGTACAGATGGGGGTGGGGATGTTAGAATATACGTGCAAAGAGGCCCTCTAGCAGGAGCTCCATGATGCTTTTAAGGAGGCAATGTGTAACAAAAGCACAAATATCAAGCAGGCGGGTATTCCAAAGTGCTCCTGCAGAGGTTAGGCATCAAGGAGCCCAGGAAGTCTTTATTCTGAAAGTACCGAGAAATGTTATGCCACTGACTGGTTTTAAACTATGGGCTTTGCGGAAGGTGCATATAGTATCACCTGATTTTCATTAGTAATGGACCACGTTCTCAACAGGGAGGCTAAATTAAGAAGGGTGCAAGAGGAGAAACACAAAGCTATTAATATCTAAGGGACTTTTGTAGAGGTCCAGGGAGAGATAATAGTAGGTTGAACTTGGGTGATGACAAGAAATGTGGATAATGCTGAGAGATGTGTAGTAGATAAATTGGCAGATGCTACTAATAATGAGAGAGGGAAACTGCAATGTCAAAGGTAATTTCTAGGTTTCAGACTTGCAAAATGAATGAACAGTGGCCCCATTGACTAAGACAGAGAAGTGGAAAATGGGTAGCTTTGGAGGAAGCAGTCCCTGAATTTGCTTCTGGACACACTGTATAAGATGCCATGGAAATTTTAAGTTGTTATTGTTGTTGTTCAGTTGCTAAGTCATGTTCAACTATTTGCAACCCCAAGGGCTGCAGCATGCCAGGCTCCTCTGTCTTCCACTATCTTCCAGAGTTTGCTCAAATCCATGTCCATTGAGAAAGTGATGTTATCTAACCATCTCATCCTCTGGCAGCCCCTTATCCTATTGCTTTCAATCTTTCCCAGCATCAGGGTCTTTTCCAATGAGTTAGCTCTTTGCATCAGGTGGCCAAAGTATTAGAGCTTCTGTTTCAGCATTAGTCCTTGCAATGAATATTCAGGGTTGATTTCCTTTAGAATTGACTGACTGGTTTGATGCCCTTGCTATCCAAGGGACTCCCAAGAGTCTTCTCTAGCATTACAATTTGAAAGCATCTATTATTAGGTCCTCAGTCTTCTTTATGGTCCAACTCTCTCATGTGTGATGTCTCTGTTTTTTAATATGCTGTCTAGTTTGTCATAGCTTTCCTTCCAAGGAGCAAGTGTCTTTTAATTTCATGGCGGCAGGCACCATCCACAGTGATTTTGGAGCCCCCCTACCAAAAAAATCTGTCACTGTTTCCATCTTTTCTTCTTCTATCTGCCATGAAGTGATGGGACGGGATGCCATGATCTTAGGTTTTTGAATGTTCAGTTTCAAGCCAGCTTTTTCACTCTCGTCTTTCATCCTCATCAAGAGGCTCTTTAGTTCCTCGTCACTTTCTGCCATTAGAGTGGTATCATCTGCCTACCTGAGTTGGTGATATTTCTCCCGGCAATCTTGATTCCAATTTGTGATTCATCCAGTCCAGAATTTCACATGATGTATTCTGCATAGAAGTTAAATAAGCAGGGTGACAATATAGAGCCTTGTCATACTTCTTTCCCAGTTTGGAGCCAGTCAGTTCCATTTCTAGTTCTAACTGTTGCTTTTTGACTCATACAGGTTTCTCAGGAGACAGTTAAGGTGGTTTGGTACACCCATCTCTTTAAGAATTTCCCACAAAATATGCTTCAACAAATATTGACTGTGTGCCAAGTTATGGGTTAAGCACTATGTTATCGTCCAGGTAAGAATTTCCTGGGTAATGACTATTTCAGAGTTAAAGCCTACTAAGTAAACACTGTTTTGCTACAAGTCATTCTTTGGTTAATAAAGAGTTAAAGCCTATGGATCTCAGATACGAAGGCTACTGGTGCAATTCTATTTGTGGTGCTATAATTTGAATTTAGATATCAAGATTTTGTTTGTAAGGGAATTGTTGCAAGAGGTTTGGAGTTTCTAGGTGATAATGTTATGTCTCAGACAATAGTAAACAATTTACAAAATATGATTATTCCTAGTGATTCAGAGACACAATAATTCTATAATTTTTTATTTCCAAGCTTGATGACCATTTCTGCAGTATATTGAGGGCTTACTATTATCTTCTTCTTTCTCATCAAGTTCTTTCTACACTACTTAAAATAACAATATAGAAAAGTCAGTAACTAAATCCATGCTAAATTTGGCTATATCCAAAATAAAAATTTAGAGATTAGATATCTTCATGATTCAAGGCCACTATATTTCTTCATGATTTTCTGATAATAATAATTATAAATATTATTAAAACAATAACAATATAGCATTTTATTGAACATGCCAGAATTTAACTCATAGTTATCTGATATTTAGGCAATAATGTGTTTTTTATTTGACACATTTTCTACATGTACAAGATAATGATAATACTGTCATAGAAAGACCATAAAAGATGCTGTAGTGTATTTTCTATTATTAAAGTAAAATTAAATAGCATTTAGTTATAGGGCACTTTTCCCCTTCACAGCAGATAGAAGCGAACTTCTCATAAAGAAAAGTAAAATACATGTTTTGGCATCAGATAGTCTTGGTTTGAAACTTAGTTTTATGAATTAAAGCCTTTATGACCCTGATCCTTTATTTAAACTCTCTGACCCTTTAGTTTTCAACAGCTGTAACCTGGGTTGTCCAGAAAACAGAGATCAGGGCAAAGCTGACTTGCTAAAGCTTTACTAGGTGGTACAATCCAAGGGAAGCAAGAGTGAAAAGAAAAGAAATGTGATTCAGGAAAAGAACAAAAGCAAGAACAAGATGGTACAGTATTGATTTGCCCACATCTTCAGAAAAAGAAAAAATTATATATATAACAGAGGCATATGTTTGGTCATATGGGAGATCTTCCAGACAGACTTTGCGGAAACATTATTTCTTAGAATAATCCATCAGTGAAAGGAAAAGAGAAGAATTTATCTTGTTGGCCTTTCCCATCTCCTCCAGACTCATTGGTTGAAATTTACCCAACTGGGCATCAGTTCCTCCACTGATAGGCTGGCTTTCCTCCAAGTGACCCCACAGCATCCTATTTCATATGAGCTCAGAAGTGGTAGGTAGGAACCATATCCTCTGTGGGTCTTGTTGCACCTAGACTCTGCACAGCAAATGATGTTGTGTCCTGGCACAGGGATAAGAGAGGACAGGACATAATGCTGACTCTCATAAATGACTGGCATAATAATGCGAACTGTGGGCTTCCCTGTAGTGTATCTTCCATTATAAGCTAACTACATTTTTGGTGGCTTAGAAGGCAAAGAATATGCCTGCAATACAGGAGACTTGGGTTTGATCCCTGGGTCAGGAAAATTCCCCAGAGAAGAAAATGGCAACCCACTCCAGAATTTCTTGCCTGGAGAATTCCATGGACAGAGGAACCTGGAAGGCTACAGTTCATGGGGTCTCAAAGAGTCGGACATGACTGAGTGACTAACACACACATGGGCATATTATCCATTCATTCTTTCTTTCATTTTAACAAGAATTTATTATGCTAAAGTCAGGACTATAGTAGTTTGAGGGCCAAAATAATAAAAATTCAGATACTTCTCTCCAACAGCTAATAGATATGTGTGGGTGTTTTTGTATGTTCTGTTGGTGTGTGTGTGTATGTGCATTCAGGTCATTAATACACATAAGAAAATTATTTGGAGTGAATTAAAACATGAGTTGTTTATTTGTAGGAGTAGAAGATGCCTCTTTTGGAAGTCAGAACTGCCTATAAGCCTTATTGCATCATAGTTTTCAGTATTTTCCATTTGGAGGGAAATGGAAGCTTTTCCTGGATTTCTTTCAGAAAAGAATTGTTAGCAGTATCTGCAGAGAACATTGTGTTTTCCATGTCTTTCACTATTTCCTTGGTGATTTCGGTTTTCTCTGCAGTGATGAGATGGCACTAAGTCCAGGATCAAGGTGACTTGGAACCTAAATCATTTTTTAAAGGATCCTAGGAGTCACGCAATATGTAAAGTGGAATTTCCTGATTCTTTTATAACCTCTAGTCTCCTAATCCTGAAGGTCTAGTGTTAGAGGAGTACTCAAAGAATCAAAGACTGTCTCCACTATGCACTATTTCTAGCCTACCTTTATTTTTCTCCATCATCCTTTGGGATGTGGACATTTTTGGACCTAAAGGAGAATTCAATAAGGATAGCTTCTATCTTTAGAATTAAGGCCACGCTCTAGAGTAGCTCTCTCACCTTCACACATTTCCAGGAATAGTTTGGGAACCTTAGTTAAAACGTGTATCACAAGAAAAAAAATGCCTGAGTCAACTTTTCTCTGAGAAAGTTTGACTGAGAAGGCAGCCTATCCTAATTTAAATTAAAATCTGCATCAGTTTACCACCATATTTATGAAAAACTATAAGACAGCAGCAACAAAGGCATCTCACTATTTGCTTTACTTATTTACACTTTCTCTCATCTCTCTGCTTGTCAAAGAAAAGGTAGCAAGTATTTAAATAAGGACAAACCTATAATAGAATAACTGTGACTTTTAAAATAATCTACGTGTTCTATTAAAAAATCATTAGTAGCTTGAGACTTGAGGTAGACAGAATTGTATAACTTTTACTCACAAACACTTCCAGTAACTTACAAAAAAGAAGCAATGTACATTCTGATAGAACTGTCTATTTTGTGCTCCAATTTTGAGAATTTTTAAATTGAAATCTATTCTATCATGGAGTAACTATGTGTCCTCCCAAACATTGTCAAGGTAATTTTAGATGTGAAATTAGGGTACAAAAACAGAAGCTGGCACAATGAGTAGAGTTTTTCTGAGGCAGAAAGAAAGTATTAAACCCATATGATGAGAAAAAGAAAAAAAAAAAGATTAAACAGAAAAAAAAAACCAAAAAACATGATTCAATTTAGGCACATAAGCTCCAGCATATTTCTCTTTTTGTGGAAAAAGACTATAAGTTAAGAAGTTAGAATCCCCTGAGCACCTGTCACTCCTTGGTTAGGAGTTGATTGTTCATGAAGACATAGTCATCTGTTGGCCACTAAGGTACCACAGAGTGCCCTGTAACAGTTCTGCCTTAGGCTTTGAGATAAAACTTCTTATAGTAGTAACTCATTAAAATGTTCTTCAGTTAACTGAAAGAGCTAAGATTCTTCTTCAGCCCCTGACACTCAGAGAATGTGGATCTAGGAATAATTGGGCCCTCTGAAAATTATCAGTTCAATTCTACAGTGAATGCATTTTAAGCTATTTCAAGAAAAGGAGAACAAATTAGTCTACATAGAGGTTCATAGGAGATTTAAAATATCCATAGCTGCATCTTATTCCTACTACATAACTTTGTGACTACAGATAAGTTAATAAAGTTAAGCAATATTATCATTAGTTTTACCACTGAATCTATATAGCAGTGGGCACTGCAGGAATATTCCTAAGGTAGGACTATTATTTTACCATTTTTTTTTCTTTCTTCATGTCCGTGTTTCTGATTATGGTTGCTATGTGAGGAAGAATTCAATTGCAATTACACTATCTCTATATATCTTCCATAACAGATGCAATAAAGAGAGAAAGAGAGAGAGAAGGAAAGGCAACTCTAATAGTACCTCATATCTCAGGTAATGGTGCAAGCTATAATATGAACTTATTTATAAAAAGTCATATTAAAAATTATAATATGGCAGTTGTATAACATATTACTAAATGCTAGAGATATATGGAGTTTAGACTCAAATTTTTGTCTGTATATATTAATCCACTAAACTCATCAAACCATCACTGTCTCGTATACTGTCAACTCACATGTGAGAGGTCCTGTTCTATAATGGTGTTTCTCAACCTGGAGACCCTGGCAATGACTAGAGACATTTGACCATCACAACAAGGGGTAGGGGGTTCTACTGACTCCTATTGGGCACAGGCCAGAGATGCTACTAAACTAACATCCTCCAATGCACAGGCAGCCCCTCCAGAACAAATAACAGGATAGTCCCAAACTTCAGGAGTCTCTCTGTTGAGAAACCCTATCCTATACTTAGGTAATACAAAGTAGTATAGATTTTTTTTTTACAAAGTAGTATAGAATGGATAGAAACAGAATTGGTCTAAGAAAAGTCATTCTTCCTTACTTCTATCCACTCTCCACTAAAACTCTCAGACTGTCCCCTCACCTGTCTATAGTTCAGCTATGCAGAGTTAAAAACCAGCTTCAGAGCCACCAGTAGAAGGAGAAGAAAACATTTCATTTTGGTCCCACACAGGCCTCTAAAAAAATGTATGTTATGATATTTTGTTCCATATTATTTCTCTATTTTGGTCACAGACTGAATCTGAGAAAATTTTTACTTAAAAGTTTATTTTTTTCTTTTCGGTAAACAGTCAGTCATGTTCATTCTAACTTAGAAAAGTGAAAAGACCAAGTAGCTGTTTCTCACTAAGAAGGTCAAATTAGTTATATCAAAATGATCAATTTATGTTGCCTAAGGAAATACCCAGCTTTCACCTATATTACATTGAATATAAAAGAGGGTGGTTATTTTTTTTTTTTTTTTTGGTGGAATTACAGAACTGTTGACTTCACTATTTCTAGTAAAGGAAATGTTCCTGCACTTTGGGAAATCTGAATCAGATCCAATGGTTGTGCATTTCCTCAGATGTACTCCGACTACCTTCCGTGTGACAATACTGCCTCTTCCTACCCAGAAGACAACTAGGGTGCAGGGTCTTTTAAGTGGTTTGCCTTCTACTTCGAAATCCATGAGCACAGCACAGATGACTTGGGATAACCTGGATAAAACACACGACTTGGGTACAGATGAACTCCGCAGAAGCTAGCACTCGTTGGTTTCATGCACTTTGTATTTATCATATCAAGAAAAAATAGGCAGTTTTATTTGAGACTGAGAAATGGAAATCTTGGGGCTTCTGTAAAGAATCTGCCTGCAATGCAGAAGACTGCCTGCAACACAGGAGGCCTGGGTTCAGTCTCTTGGGTGGAGAAGTTCCCCTGGAGAAAGAAATGGCAACTCACTCCAGTATTCTTGCCTGGGAAATCCCATGAATGCAGCAGCCTGGCAGGCCACAGTCCATGGGATCACAAAGAGTTGGACACCACCGAGTGACTAAATCACCACCACAGTGGGAATCTTAACATATTATTCAGGGTATGTGATTTGCTGTGTGCTTTTGGAATTTCTTGCAGTTACTATTGTTTGTGCCTTTGGGAAAATAAGGCTGGCAGTGGGATCAGAGGCAGCAGCACCCACCCTTCTTGAACCCCGTGAGATCTACTTGCATGCAGCACTTAGCAAAAGTGTGCAGGGTCATATAACAATGAGAGTGTTGGGTGGAAATGAACTTTAATTTAGTGTGTCGTCTTCTCTACCTCTATCTATGTAGGAGCTCCTGGTTCTCAGATTATAAGTGAGACTGCATGGTTTCCTATCCCCAACTCCCAAAGGCAATGCAATGAAAACTGGGAAATAGAGGGACTAGGGAAAGTACCAGTGAGTTTCACTTGATGACTTTTAGGTGTTCATTTTACTTTTCTTTATAAAACTTGATTACCCTATCCATGACTCATGCCAGACAGCTTTTAGTTATTAAAGGTAAAGTGGTAAGAGATCTTGTCCTTTTCAGAAACACACATATACACACATAAAATATCTCATTTCTTTAAAAATTGCATGTGATTTTTCATCTGGTTCTCTATTTCTTTCTTTTCCTTTAGATTTCTTAGTAGTTTTGTTTGTAATTTTGTGCAAAGACCTAGAAGTAAAGGACCTAGTATCAACCAAGCTTCAGCACTGTGTAAAGCCCTAGGTGGCTGTCATCTTGTAGCAGTATACATATTAAAATGCACTTCATCTCTAATCTCTTTCAATTAAAAAAATAAGGTTGCCTTCAGCTTTATGAAATTTATGATATGAAACACCTTAGATATGCAATAACTGTTAAACTGAATTTTATTTAGTATTTTGATTATAAATTAGAGAAATGGTACATTAACTCCTTTCTGAGGCGAAGATTAAAAAAGACTCCATTTACTTGCTGTCGTTGTAGTGTTTTGCAACATATGTTATATTTATAATTGCCTTATTAAATCTTATACATTGTAAGTGATAATCATATTGCCCAGAGCTATAAAATCATCAAAATATATAATGGCATTTTAAGTTGTTGTATCTACAAATGGGAATTTTTATTTTTAGCTTTTTAATAATGTTTTCAACTGAGTGTTGAAAACACTCATCAACTATTCAGAAGAGGCATATTATTTCCACTAAGTATTTGGTAAGTGATATTAAGAGGAAATCATAGTCAAGCCTCACATAGATAATCAAGGACATTATAGAACTACTTCACTGTTGGGTTTCCCTGGTGGCTCAGACAGTAAAGAATATGCCTGCAATGAGGGAGACTTGGGTTCAGTTCCTGGGTTGGGACAATACCCTGGAAAAGGGCATGGCAACCCAATCCAGTATTCTTACCTTGAGAATCCCCATGGACTGTGGAGCCTGGAGGACTTCAGTCCATGGGGTCGCAAAGAGCTGGACACGACTGAACAACTAAACATCCCTGTAGAGAAGATTTGGGTGTAGAACGTGGTTTGATGAAGATTGCACAGGCAGATACAATCAGGTTCACAGGACTAATTCAAGCAATGCTGGCAGTGTCTTGACCTTCTTTACTCCTAATGCCCATGAACCAAAGCTATGTTACCCTAATTGATGTCTCTTCTCCTTTTCCTCTTTCTCTGCCCCCTCTCCTACTATTTTTCTGAAGATGTTCTCAAGCTTATATTCTTCAAAGTTCTCTCTCATGACAGTTTTACCATCAATAAAATTTTTTCCACAGGGTTATCTAAACACATAGGTGAATCCTATATTAGTAACTGACCTCTACTTACTAAAGATTAGAACTGTAAAATTTACGTTTTCTAGGGCACATTTTCATAGAAGGTTTCCTTCTAAAATTATGAGATTGGGAATCCTCACTAGAACCCCATCATTCCTTCTGAATGCTCTGTGTTGCTACAATGTTTAGCCAAGGAACTCAGAGGGAAGGCAAGGATACATCTGATTAAACTGGACCCTAGTCAAGCTTCGGGAACAGTAGGTGAGAATCAGAAAGCCTGACCTGTAAATGTGCTACTCTTACTTTTTATAAGCAGAAGATAAACAAAATCTTCTGAATATTTATGGAACCCAGTTGAGGAAAATGAGGTAGGTGGTAGGAGGAAAACACCACAGTGAAACAACAAAACACAAAACTTGGGCATAGTAGAGAAGACCTGGCCTGTTAGTAGAAGTTATCCATCCTAAACTTCATCGCTGGTTCTATTAGTAACAAAGTATGTTCCAGGAGTAGCTTTTTTTCTTGCTTGGGACTTCTGTGTCCTCATCTATGAAAAAATAAAAATGAAAAATTCCGTGGAATTTGACTTCCAAAGACCTTCCAAAACCAAACTCCTAAAATTCCATAATCTGATGGTTTTCTAAACCAAGAATGCTCAGCAATCTGTCTTATCCATATCAAGCTCTTTTTTCTAACATGATCTTGCTGATTCTTTAGCAGATGTTAGGTCCTGGACATGGGGACACCTGACTCAAAGAAGAAACATCCATTTACAGAGTAGGTATCACATTCACTGTGAGGTTCAAGGACTGTTAAGAAAAAATCCTAGGCTGGTTAAATAAACTACAATGTATCCACAAAATGAAGTAAAAAAATTGAGAAAGACCACAATATATTGCTATAGCACAGTCTCCAAGATACATTATTAAATCGAAAAAGTAAAGTGCAAGAGAACATGTAGAATGCTATCATTTTTGTAAGAGGGTATCCATACACATATTTGCTTATATTTTCAAAGTGAAATGATAGAAACCAAAGGCTAACAAAAATGAAAGATTTTTGAATGAATGTTGAATTTATAGTTTTCAGTTTTGAATTATGAAAGTATTATACATATATTTTTAAATATAATGAATCAAACATAAAAAATGTGTCTTCAAGAATGAAAAATACACTGAAATAATTCAACCTAATTATGTTTCAAGTTGGAGGTAAAGCTACACATAAAAATTATTTCAATTGCATTTAAAAGGCGGTAGTTTGTATATCCTGGGCTTCCTTGGTAGCTCAGCTGATAAAGAATCGCTTACAATACGGGAGACCCCGGTTCTATTCCTGGGTTGGGAAGATTTCCTGAAGAAGGGAATGGCTACCACCCCAGCATTCTGGCCTGGAGAATTCCATGGACTGTATAGTCTATGTGGTTGCAAAGAGTCGGACACAACTGAGTGACTTTCAGTTTCACTTTCTTTGTCTATCCTAAAGACAATATACATGTATATCCACACATATATAGCAATGTTGAAATGCAGTCATTAGGTTATTGATGCTAGTTTTATGTTAATAAAATTGAAAGCTGAAGTTTTCAGAGTAAGCAAAAAGAGGCACAACTATAAAATCAGAGCAACTAGTAGACAAAATGTTGCTAACCTAAAGTATATCTCATAGGTTCTAAATCATTTTTTAAATTTTATTCTTAATTTAAACCCTATGCAGAAATATGTTCATTAGATTAGTCAGGATCAATGAGGAAACTTGAAGAAATGGAAGAAAAGAAAATAACACAATAGAAATAAATACAGTAGTTATAATTTTCCACAAATACATTGTACCATGTACCACGATAACTTTCCAAGAATTCCTCATTAAATCTTCCCCCAAATCTTAGGAGGTAGATACAATTATGATCTCCAGCTGTGAGGCCTAAGCTATATAGATTTTAGGTAAATTTGGATATGGGAAAGTAGAAAAGAAGCTTAGTGCAAAGCATTTGACTCATTGCAATTGAAAACTTTGGTTTTATACATACTTGAGCTTGAATCAGAATTTTACTTTCAAACATTAACTTATTCATCCTAATTAAACACTCCAATACCTTGTTTTTCCTCAAAGTAAAGAAAAAGAGTGAATACATATATTTATGTATAACTGATTCACTTCACTGTACAGCAAAAGTAACACAACTTTGTAAATCAACCATATTCCAATAAAAATTTTTTAAAAAGAAAAAAAAGACTCAGTATTTTAATATCTACCCAGAGTTAACCTGAGATTCTGGATGGACTAACTTATTTGCCTTCTTTTGGGCTAGATAACATAGCGTTGTTTGGGAGAAGGCATTATAAGAATAACTTCAAGTACAACTTGTATCTATTTAATAGTTTCCTTCCATGCAGACCCTAAAGAAAAATCCCTGTAGTGAATTTAGATATTTTTGTATTAGGCAATGACCAAAGTACTAGGGAGATGTGGATTGTTAAAGAACCTGCCTGCAATGCAGGAGACCCGGGTTCAATCCCTGGGTCAGGAAGACCTCCTGGAGAACGAAATGGCAACCCACCCCAGTGTTCTTGTCTGGAAAATTCCTTGTGCAGCAGAGCCTGGTGGGCTATGGTCCGTGGGGTAACAAAGAGTCAGACACGACTGAGTGACTAACACACACACTATATCTGAATGCGGAAAATGAACTAAAATATATAAAGAAAATTTACCTCCTTTGTTCAAAGAAATTTGGCTTTTATCAAAAGTGCACTCATTTCACACACCTATATCTCCACTTCTTGCAAACCCTGAGTCCTGTTGAAGGCAGAGTCCATTTTGGAGGAAATTACATATATCTGATCAGCACTAAGATGCCTCATAGGCTAGTGACTTTCCTCTTCTCCCCACTCTCCAGCTCCTCTACCAACTCTCTTCAAAGTATGTGTTGATAGAGACTTTCTATTTATCTAGGTCCTATTTTTCTTTCAAGGCTTGCTTTGATTCCCACCTCATTAATGAAATTACTATTGCTCAGAGTTGTGATTATTTATATTACTACTTACTTGTCATTTACTATATGCTATGACACACTAATTTCTTTTGAAACACATGCTCTCTAAATCTGTTTATCATCTATCTATCATCTCTCTATCCACCAATTATAGATAAGTTTCTTTGTACGAAAGCTTTTTTCTTGACTTATTTTTTGTTCTTGTGAATATGTATTTGACATGGAAACTTTACTGGAGAAAAGTAACCTTCCCTGACTGTACAGTGGTGTCATATATGTCATAAACTAAGTGACTGGATTTGAATGGGTCTCTTACTGGATGGCTGAATTTCTTCCATTGTAAATATGTCTCTTTTGTGAAAGACTATTTTGACTCATTGGGTCAGTTCAGTTCAGTTCCGTCGCTCAGTTGTGTCTGACTCTTTGCAACCCCATGAATTGCAGCACGCCAAGCCTCCCTGTCTATCACTAACTCCCGGAGTTCACTCAAACTCACATCCATCGAGTTGGTGATGCCATCCAGCCATCTCATCCTCTGTCATCCCCTTCTCCTCCTGTCCTCAATCCCTCCCAGCATCAGAGTCTTTTCCAATGAGTCAACTCTTTGCATGAGGTGGCCAAAGTACTGGAGTTTCAGCTTTAGCATCATTCCTTCCAAAGAACACCTAGGACTGATCTCCTTTAGAATGGACTTATTGGATCTCCTTGCAGTCCAAGGGACTCTCAAGAGTCTTCTCCAACACCACAGTTCAAAAGCATCAATTCTTCAGTGCTCAGCTTTCTTCACAGTCCAACTCTCATGTCCATACGTGACCACTGAAAAAACCATAGCCTTGACTAGACGGACCTTTGTTGGCAAAGTAATGTCTCTGCTTTTGAATATGCTATCTAGGTTGGTCATAACTTTTCTTCCAAGGAGTAAGCGTCTTTTAATTTCATGGCTGCAATCACATATAAGTAGGCATAAACATGAAAGGTGAGATTGGAAAGAAAATACCACTTTTCTTGGATTTGGTTTAGAGGATCCTTCTGCTACCGATAGTGAGATAACAGTCAGTCAGTTCTCCCATTTGTGAGAGTAAAGGAGAAACACTTTAATTTCTTCCCCAATGTAAATCTCTCCTTCATACCTTATAACTGACTATTTTGTGACTGAGCAATTTGGAGAAAAAAGGTTTCCCTAGTTGTTTCTCAAACTGAGACTCCACAGTTTTCTGCCATGAATTGAAACTTCAGAATAAACTTAGTGGAAACTAATTGCAGACTATGAGTTTTTTTCAGCAGGGAGAAAGGGGTATGGTTTTGGCTTTACCTCATTATTCCAAAAACTGTGAAAATATTAGAGAAATTTTCCTACACATCTTTAAAACATGATTAAAGGAAATAAGGAAATGGGAAAGAAAATTAACATTTGTTGAGTCTCTCAATCTGTTAGTCATTATACTAAATGTTTCATACATGTCAAGCTCTTCAACAACCTTGACTAGTAGGTAATATTATGCCCATTTTATATGTGAGAAAATAGAAGCACAAAGAAATTAAGAAGATTTCCACTTCCAGGAAAAGATGGTATAGACCTACTTTTTTCTAAATAACTACTAAATATCATGGAAATAATTCAACAAAAATCATAAAAAGTCTCAAAGAGATGAAAAGGAGAAGTGGGCTAGGTGAAGAAATCAAGATTTAAAGACTGACACCACAGTGAGGCTTCTGTTCCTAGATTTTCTTCTTATCATCCATGTATTTACGGAAAAGCCAGTAGCCCAGACTACACTGTCTAACCCCACAGGCATAGACATAACAACAACAACAACAAAGTGTAAGAAAAGCCTGCTTTCATTAGCCCAAGCACTGGGAAAGGGGCAACCAAGTAGAGACCTTGTGAGAAGCCTCCAACTCCAGCCCATCACCCAGCAGCATCTGCAAGCTTGTTATGCTGGCACCTGCAGGGCACCTAATATCTCCTAATCTTCTGTCAGTGGCATAAAGTTACTAAGACCCAGTCTTTCCTGAACTTCCCATCCACTGGCACCAGGTAGCCCAGGTGGTACCTGGAAAAAACTGAGTGGCAGCTTCAGAGGCAACAGAAGAACGGAGTCCATCAGTATGGTGTTTCAAGGGATCTGAAGGCTCAATTGTCATGGGAATTACAGTTTTAAAAAGTAGGCTAGTACATACACATGCCTCCAAAATAGCATGACTACCTCCTAAAACAAAATATTTAAATAGAATCAGGAGTTCCCTAACATGCAGAATACCCAGAATAGGATGAAAAATGACTAATCATACCCAGAACAGGAAATACACAACTTGAGAAAAGACAATCTATTGACAGTTACCAAAATGAAGACACTGGACTTACCTGACAAGAACTTTAAAGCAAAAACAATTATTACTCAAAATACAGAGACTGGCAGATTTAATTTAAAAAAACTTACAATCCAACTATATGATATCTAAAAGAAACTCATTTCAAATATAATGGCATTTGTAGGTTGAATTTTAAAAGATGGGGAAAAGATATTGAAAGGTCAGGGCGAGGTCAGGATGAAAGGTCAGGGCAAGGTCAGGCATGCCTGGGCATGCCCCAGCAGAGGGCGCTGCAGACACACCCCGGAGACGGGCCGGCAACCAAGCTGACCAATCAGGAGGTGACACGAAGCCCTCGCCATCCAATCAGGAACCGACACGGAGCCCTTGACCACCAATCACCGCTGAACCCGCGTTTTCTTCCTTATATGGGAGGCCTGGGGCTATAAAACCCCTTCCCCACCCCTCACACTTCGCAGACTCCTTTTCCCCCACAAACTCTGCAGATTCCCCCGCTGACTCCGTTTGCTTCGCAGACCCCCTCTCGCTTCCCTGCTTACCCGCCCCCGGGAGTTCTGCCAGAGAGCGACTGCCCAATAAAAGGCCCTGTTCAACGGTCCATAGGGGTGGTTCCTTCTTCCCGCGGCGTTTCTTACAGATATATCATGCAAACATTAACTTAACATGAAAAGCAAGAAGGACTACTTTTTTTTAAGAAAGTGAATTAAGTCAGTGTTTTTTAAAGGTGATTATATTAATATCATACAACGTAGACTACAGAGCAAAGAAAACTACTGAGACAAAGAGTGATATTACATAACAATGAAAATATCAAGTCATGAATGCGTATGAACCACACAACTGTTTCAAAGTGCATGTAGCAAAATTTGACAAGCTGAAACAAGTAAGCAAATCTACCACTGTAGTCAAGGGTTGTAATATCCTACTCTTAGCAACCGATAGAACTAAAAGAGAGCAGATAAATAGTGATAAAGAATGGAACAACAGTATCAACCAATAGAATCTGAGTATGAGAAAAACTTGTGGTGAGGATATATATCTGTGTCTTGATGGTACTGATAGTCATACAAAGTATACATGCAATTAAATTAATGTCATTTGCTGCAATGTGGATGAGTCTAGAAATTATGATACTAAGTGAAGTTAGAGAAGTATAAGTATCATGATATCACTTCTATGTGGAATCTAAAAAAATGACACAAGGGAACTGGCTTACAAAACAAAAATATATATAACTGAATTACTTTGTTATACACAAAATTGTAAATCAACAGTACTTCAATTAAAGAAAAGCTTTAAAAAATGCATAGAGTTACACCTCTACACACAAACACAACAGTGAATGACAAAAGTAATCTGAGCCTCAAACACTCTGCAAGAATAAAAGCTGAACTAAGTTCTTTGTAAATCCATTTCTCCAATAATCCAGTAATCTACACAGCAAGGTGGATGTTGTTGTGTGACCTAAATAACATTTCTGATTTTCAGTTACAAAGTTTTCCTTTCTCTACAATCTGTATTCGTTATCAAAAGTAAGGCTTAACAGAATTCCACAATTTCATAAATTATCAAGCCATTTAGGATGCATAATTAATTGGATTGTACTGTGCCATATTTATGAGGGTTATTCATGCGCAGTATGAGATAATCATAAATTATTTTGTTAACAAAATCTCTTGAGAGACTTTTTAAAGAGCTTTCCCTTGAGTAACTTCCCGTGGTGTGACTGCTGTCTGATTTTTTCCCCCCATTGGTTAAATCAGGAATGAGCTACGTATTACTTTATAACAATAAATCTAATCTGAAAAATACAGAAGCAATCTGCAGAGTAGGTGCAAAGTAATATCGGGATTCAGAGTTTTCAAAAGCTTGAAACAATTTGATGAAGAAAATGAAGTGGTAATTTTAGATTTGATATCTATATTTATATTTAAGTTTATCCATGAGTTCTAGCTCTACCTTGGTCTGTATTTCTTGGCAAAAAAATTGTAAAAGCCTTGAGGTTTTTAAAATTTTCTGGAGCAACATTTCAAAAGCATTAACTCTAAGCAGAGTTCATGACCATAAATATGAGAAAGGAAAGAAAATTTTTTGCCTAAAAAAATAGAAGACCAAAACACATCAAATGATATTTAATTGGGACTGGAAATATTCCAAGTTTGACATTCAAAAAAAAAGCTTTGATTTACAATAGTTCATGTTGGCCTCATGTTGAGCCTGCCAAAAATCCAAGCTAGATCAGAGCCCTTTTTGAAATAAACACAGGCTTAATCTGATGTAGGTATTTCCAAACTCCCACTGCTTTAGTTATAACATCATCTGTTGCTGAATGATTTATAAATCACCCTCTGTAGACAAATTTCTACAAGATGGAGGGTGAGATATTTTAACCTGAGGATATAAGGACATGTCTAATTCATACATTAAAGCCACAGTTAGAACAACTCTTCTTGGGAACAAAGATAATTCCTGTCCCTGGTTTTTCAAGACTGTAATTGTATCTGAAAACTTAACAGTACCTAAAATGTTCCTCCCTTGTTCTTCAGTGATCAGTCAATAAATGGTCATTGCTATTACTCCCCACTGCCAATAGAGGACTTATTACTTAGAGCCTGGCACATGGCAGACACTCAACTAAGTGCTTTCAGAGAGCAATTAAGATTTTGGGCTCTTGAGTCAGACTTGTGAACTTGAATCCCAGCTTCTCCATTCATCTACTATGGAATTTGGGCAAGTGACTTAACCTGTATATGTTTTACCTTCCTCTCTGTTAAAATGCCTGTCTCTTAGTACTGTTATGAGGAAGAAATTAGTTAATATGTATAAATCCATTAGAGTGGTGTCTGGCATAAAAGGATTTATTAAGTGTTAATCATCATTGTTATTTTTACTATTATTTTGCAGAGTATGAACCTAAGTTTGCAGAGTATGAATCTAAGGTCAAGTAACTTTCTCAAGGTGATGTGATATTTGAGTACCAGCTTATTGGACACTGAATTTTGAGCTTAATCACAATTTTGCATGGCCTATTAGCAATATCACTCCCTATTTCACATGAGGACAAATAATACTTATAAAAATTGCAACTTTTCACTGTGATATTCTCTGGTATTTTTTTAAAATTAATTTATTTTTAAATTTAAATTTATTTATTTTAATTGGAGGCTAATTACTTTACAGTATTGTATTGGTTTTGCCATACATTGACATGAATCCGTCACGGGTGTACACGTGTTCCCAATCCTGAACCCCCTCCCACCTCCCTCCCCATACCATCCCTCTGGGTCATCCCAGTGCACCAGCCCCAAGCTGTGCATCCTGTATTGAACCTAGACTGGTGATTCGTTTCTTATATGGTATTATACATGTTTCAATGCCATTCTCCCAAATCATCCCACTCTCTCCCTCTCCCACAGAGTCCAAAAGATTGTTCTATACATCTGTGTCTCTTTTGCTGGTATTTATCTATTAGTTAGTTTTAAACTTCAGCAGACATAAAATACAGTTGTGCTTAGGAACACTAGTGGAAGATATAACCTATCCAATAATCTGCATATATTTTCAGGGAATTATGAAAATGGACACAAGTTTACAAACTTCAACTGTATTTACAGGAGCTGATACACCTCCTGATCTTGTGAAAATTCCTGTGTAATAGTGCATCCAGATTAAGTTATTGAATGTGTATTTAACAAACAATGGCAACTCAAAGTATATAAAAGTCCTTAGACGTATCCAATCTTCATGGCTTTCATCTTCACAAAGAAAAGCCTGCTTATTTCATTTTTAGAAAGATCACCTTTAGAAAAATAATACAGGTCTGAAACAGACTGCCAGGGCTTGAAATTTATTCTTCCTATATGATGTTGGATAAATATTGAAGCCTTTCACTGTACCTACAGCTAGATTTCTATAAAATAGGTAATGTTTATAGAGCATTTAGCATAGATCTGGGAATATTTTTAAGTACTCAATAAATATCAGTTGTTACTATCAGTGGTGGGGATGATATTATTATTGATAGCACACTTACTAGTTTTAACTGTTCACTCTTCTTCCTAAGCCCAATGTGAACAGATCCACTAAAAAACAGAAATCTGTATGGTTATTCTGAAGGAAAATTGGAAAATTATTCATATCACTACGTGGGTGAAGTTACAAGACAGATTCTCCACTGAAAACCAATCAGCTAACTGAAACAACAGGACATGACTTTATCATAATGAAAAGCGATTTTTTCCACTTGACAGTTCAGCCCAGACAACTTAGGCAACTGGGGCTATTGCAGTTTCAGGTTCAGCCTGTAGAAACTGCTGAGAACTGCTGTAGAGAGAAAGAGGATCATCAGCATTTCTGTAAACCTCCAGGGAGTTTTTGATACCTGTGCAGTTAAAGGCCTGTAGAAACAGGCAAGGTAAATGTCCCAAGACAAAGTATAAAAAGTCCTTAAGAAAGGAATGTGGAACAATTAAGTGATTAGCTATCTTGTTGGTGGCAATTGCTCTGTGTAATAATGAACTCAAACCTACTTATTATTTTAAGCAATTATATGGTACTTTATTTTTGCGAAGTGCTTTACAATAATTTTTTATTAGATACTCATCACAATAATCCTGTGAAGGAGGTCAGAATATCTCCAAGGAAGAAAAGATGAAGCTGTTTTTATAAACATCTTAACGGTAAAATGCTCCAATTTTCCTAATGCTAAATACAAAAGTTTTATGTTGTGATTTGTTTGGTGCTCTAACACGCGACCTGGTTTAACAATGTGCAGTTTGGAACCACCCTGCCTCTGAACTGCCTGATGCAATAGCTGAGGAAGTCCAGATCCTTGAGGGCAATATAAATAATCATAAAAATTAAACATGCGAGGAACAGATAATGACAGAAATTCAAAAAGAAATGGTTAATGGAATCTTGCAAATTGTATAAACAGAAGCATTAAAAACAAAGAATATTTATATTGCTTTATAATTTTTCAAATACTTTTAGTCAGTGTATTAAATAATTTCTTATTTATCACAATTACTCTTAAGTAAGATTTTTTTTAGAAAGATTATTTTATAGATACAGAAAATGGAGTTTAAAGAGGTAAATAACCAGCTCTAGGTAACACAAGCAGCAGCTAGTAAAGTTGGTAATTAACGGTCTTCTTAATCTAGAACAAGTTAGCCCTATTTAACATTTTGATTCATTTATTGTAAGTGATACAGTCAATCTACCTACTAATGGTGACAAGTTGCAGAGAAGAGTTGAATTTCTTCTTCTGCAAAATTGCCAATGTAAGCCAGCTTACACTGCATAAATCATTTTTTCCAAAAGTGTGTGTCACTCCAGTTTGTAGCAATTTGATTTATGCTGTCCTTGGATATAGCTCCAAGGAGAATGAGAAGTGATGGCCTTTTGGAGTCCTGACGTTGCCACTGGTAGTCCAGGTGGCTATTTTTGTGCCACCCTCCACCATATATTTACCTAGACAGTGATGGGAATCATACAGAAATCCCTGGCTAAGAAGAGAATTGTCTTTTGGTGCCCCCTACTACAGTCCTAAGGATGCTGAAATTACAGTCAATTTAAGGGCATGTGTCTGTTACCCTCTGAATAATCAGAGTCCACTCCTCTCCAGAGCATCAGAGAAAGTGGGGGTACAATCAAGTAGGAAAGCTAATGAAGAGAAGCTTTTTGTTCTAGTAGTTTAGAGCAAACATGGAGGCTTCCTTCTGAGAATATGGAATCCTGGTTGCACGAGGTAAGAATTCTTGGCTTTCTTTAACTGTCTTGTTTCACTTGTGAAGTTCTGCACACCCATACGATACACACATGGGAGACTTTCTAGACAGTGCTGTGGACAGATGGACTCCAGACAGCGGGGAGCAGGTGTGATGCCAACAGAGGCAAGAAGTGGGGAATCCTGTCAGCACCCATAGGGACCTTGTCTAGCAGCAGGGAGAAATGCTGTGCCCAACAGCCCAGCGCCGAAACGGCCCAAAGGGAGCGATGCAATGGAAGAACCTAAAGATCTGGGGCCCAGAGGCACTCAGGGTGACACGCTGGGCCCTTGGTTTTCCTCTTGGCACGGTGTGCAGGGGTAATTGCTCACATACATTCCACTCTTGTGCTGCCTTTCAATCCAAGTATACTCACTGTTTTCCCAGCAGGAATGATGAAAACATACACTGGAAAGAGTATCAGATTCTAAGGAAATCTTCTGAAAACTTAAAAATTAAAATGATGTAACTGTAATGGATACAGAAATCTCTAACACAGAGTTTCTAACATAATCTTCTTTGATGTCTAGAAACATGACTCAAACTTTCCCACGACAGGTAGGAGGCCGGTGCTTGACCCTGACTCCCAGCTGCCTGACCATGGATTTCAGAAAGCAGTCATGCTAGGAAATGTTGCCAGAGGTACTACCCTTGCAAGATTTTCCAGACTGATTTCTAAATAAAACGTATCAAAAGGAGAAATCCAGTAGTAGATATTCTTGGATACAGAAGTATTTATCATTTTATAAATTTAATTCTATGAGCAAGCTAGAAAATTGACACCTTAGAAAGTGGAGCCAGATAATAAATGGGAAATAAAGGTTTAGTTTGCTTGTTTTCCTTTAAGAGAGGTAAAGCGAGCTACACATAACAAAAATTAAATTAAAGAACTTTAGTTATCAACTTTTTACATTTGTTTTTTGAACGGTTATTAAAAGTACTTTATAGTTGTTTTAGGAAAAAAAAGTTTTTCTATATGACAGTGTGCTAATACTAATGATAATTAAAGAGAAATAATCATATAAAATAATCACCATGACTATGTAAAGCAGCTTTGCCCAAGGGCAGATTCACGTTCCAAGAGGCCCTCTTTTCCCCAAAGACTGTCAGATTTTTCAATTTCTCTATTAAGAGCTTTTTCCATCTTTGTGGTAGAGATTTGGATCAGCCTGGGAAGCAATGGGTATGGGGGATGGTTCCCTTAATTCTTTATTTTCTTGGTGGTGGGGAGATGGAGCACCTTTGCTCTTTGTGGGGATTGGCGAGTAGGCCCCTTTGCTCCCTCGGGTCTTGGGGCAGCTGTCAGGAGCACAGCCCACTGCAAGCCTCAGAGCTGCATTTTGATTTTGCAGATGAAGGAAATGGCCTCTGAGCCTCACAGGAGTGGGGGAGAGTGGGGCAGGGCTGGATAACATGCAGATTTTGTCCTACAGATTTTATAATTTGGCAAATCTAATCTCAACTCTGTGTACTTCAGATCTGACATCTGAAATGAGGAAACTTCAACTGAACAGGAAAAATTCGTCAGCGAGAACCTAGAATATGCAGTCAATTATGTGAGTTTAGTCAAATGAGTTACTTACTATTTTATAGATAATGCATTCGGATATATAAACTCTGTTGATATTCATATGCTAATAACAATAGATAAATAGGTATAGATATACAATTTTTCTATATGTATGTGTGTACATACACACACATAGTTTTTAGACCATGTCTCTTTTATGATTTATCCTATAAATTCTTAAATATATATACAAAATTTACTTAGGCATATAAATACACGCCTATCTTTGCTAAACATAAATTATTTTATCTAATATAATAATCAGAATGATTTTTGGCATTCTCAAATCATGTAAAACTTTGCCACACAATTTAGGACTCAATATTAACATTGAGTATTGTCAGCCCTTTAGTTCCTTGAGAACCTTCATTCTATAATAATTTCTTTGTAATTCAAGTCAAATTATATCCATAAATGTACACTTAACATGTTTATTAAATTGGCTTTCTATAGAAAAGTGCCTATGTGTATATAGGCAAAGATTGAATTAACGATGATTCAGTGAACCAAGATGCCTTGTTGCCAGTCTTACGGATGAACCATTCCCCTACAACATGTCTCTAGACCCAGAGAAAAATCTTCCAAGGTCACAGCTGAACAGATCCAGCCTGTTTCTTCTGTTTCTTACTTTTTTAAACTTCTCTTAGCCATGTTTTTCACTGGGAGAAGTTGATAAAATAACTATACTGTGTTTTGACAAACTGAGGTTTATAAAACACACATTTAGCTAAGGAGTCTTAGAATATCACAGGAGCTGACGTTTGTCTTTAGGGAGTATATTTTTCAAACAGGGCTAGCCAAAGCACTTAAGTTTAGAATTTTAGCTTCTTTCTATTGAGAAAACAAAAGAAAAAGTTGTGCCAAAGGACTTAATTTCATCAAATTACTCTTCTAGGGTACTTTCATAATGAGTGTGTTTGGTCGAAAAAAATAAACATTTAATTAAATCAGAATGCAGAAACCAAAACCATGTGTTTAAACACACTTATTAAACTATTTTCTTGATTTTAGTTTGGGGAATTAAGCATCAAGAAAAAATATATAGCATGTTCTAATTTGCATTCTTGCTCAGAAATCTAAACCAGTACCTGAGGATTCCTTTCTCTGCCCCCAAGTTTTTAAAACATGGAGAACAAGAAAGAAAGGAACCCGAGGATCAACTCAGAGGAGGTGGTTGCTGCAGTTGCCTCTCTTCTCACACTTTTCATTTTTAAATATTATCAAAGTAAGAGGCATTAAAGCATCTCCTTATTTTCCTTACAGCTCTTGTCGTCACATTAACCTATTACTCAAAGTCTCAGAAATTGTATTGACTAACCCAGGTTTGTGTGCCTGAAGTACAGTGAAGCCAAATAAACCAAAGTGTTAGAATATAGACCAGAAGTATGTTTAGTGATGGAGAGGTACCAACCCAGAAGATGTGAAACATAGGTATATATCAGATCCATTTTGCTGCTCAGTAAGGGGCACCGGATTTTTAAAGGCAAAAAGAATAAATGGGAAGAGGTCTTTGTGATTTCAGCTTCCCAATAAGATCTCAATTGTGGACTTCCTGGTACTGTCTTCTTTTGTAGTCCTCTCTCACATCTGGTGTTTCCTTGTCTAAAAAGGGAACCACGTGTTAGTATTTTGAGTTCCCTTTCTTTAGTATAGTTTGGTGCCAATTTTCCCTGGTTGAGGTCTTCTATGGTTGTTCCAATGGTAAAGAATCTGCCTGCAATGTGGGAGACTTGAGTTTGATCCCTGGGTTGGGAAACCCTGTGGAGGAGGGCATGGCCACCCACTCCAGGATTCTGGCCTGGAGAATAGGACAGAGGAGACTGGTGGGCTATAGTCCATGGGTTTGCAAAGAGTGAGACAAGACTGAGCGACTAAGTACACACTTCTCTGGATGATCTATGCAATTTCAATTGTTGTCTAATTTTTCTAAAGATGTTGATGGGGGACATGGACCAAACAGAGAGATGTTGAGCTAAATGTTAAAGAGGCCCATATTTCATAAAATGAATAAATGAGAATACACCCCTGTTCAAACATATTTGAGTTAAACATGAGATTTCTGATGATGTTAGGTTTAAAAATCAACATTCAAACAACAAAGATTATGGCATCTGGTCTTATCACTTCATGGCAAATAGATAGGGAAACAATGGAAACAGTGACAGACTTTATTTTCTTGGACTCCAAAATCACTGCAGATGGTGACTGCAGCCATGAAATTAGAAGGTGCTTGCTCCTTGGAAGAAAAGATATGACAAACCTAACAGTGTATTAGAAAGTAGAGATTTACTTTGCTGACAAAGTCTGTAGAGTCAAAACTATGATTTTTTTCAAGTAGTCATGTATGGATGTGAAAATTGTACCATAATGAAAGCTGAGTGCTGAAGAATTGATACTTTTGAGCTGTGCTGTTGGAGAAGACTTTTAAAAGTCCCTTGGACAGCAAGGAGATCAAACCAGTCAGTCCTAAAGGAAATCAGTCCTGAATATTAATTGGAAGGACTGATGCTGAAGCTGAAACTCCAATACTTTGGCCACTTGATGCAAAGAATCGACCCATTTGAAAAGATCCTGATGCTGGGAAAGATTGAAGGCAGGAGAAGGGAATGACAGAGGATGAGATGGTTGGATGGCATCACCAACTCAATGGACATGAATTTGAGCAAGCTCTGGGAGTTGGTGATGGACAGGGAAGCCTGGCATGTCGCAGTTCATGAGGTCATAAAGAGCTGGACATGACTGAATGACTGAACTGACCTATGGTTTATTTCAAATGTCCACACAGAAACAAGGTAGGAGATGAATATATCCTTTTTGTAATTTGCCTACCCCCAAACTCAGTAATATCTCTTACAATTCTGTAATTTAGTGATATCACTGTCCTTATTTAATTTCTCCCAGGTTTGTACATAACTTTTCCATGGGTAAATGGACTCATTTTCCAAGGTTCATGTAATGCTTTAAATGGAATAATAAATATGGCAACAATTAGTACAGTTACTACCACATAGTAATGCTCAATATATGCTACTGTTTTGCTTTCTTTCCTTCTCTCTTCCCTTCATCCTTCCCATTTGCTTCATTAAGGAGGATGAACATGGAAGCATCTAAGTCACAGATCTTTGAAAATGAAAGTGAAAGTAACTCAGTTGTGTCTGACTCTTTGTGACCCCATGGACTATACAGTGTGTGAAATTCTCTAGCCCAGAATATTGGAGTGGGTAGCCTTTCCCTTCTCCAGGAGATCTTCCCAACCCAGGGATCAAACTCAGGTCTCCCGCATCACAGGCAGATTCTTTACCAGCTGAGCTACAAGGAAAACCCAAGAACATTGGAGTGGGTAGCCTATCCCTTCTCCAGCAGATCTTTCTGACCCAGGAATCAAACCATGGTCTCCTGCATTGCAGGCAGATTCTTTTTTTTTTTTTTAATTTTATATTTTATATTTATTTTTTTGTGCTCTTTATTTTTTATTTATTTATTTATTTGCTTTACAATACTGTATTGGTTTTGCCATACATTGACATGAATCTGCCATGGGTGTACATGAGTTCCCAATCCTGAACCTCCCTCCCACCACCCTCCCTATATCATCTCTCTGGGTCATCCCAGTGCACCAGCCCCAAGCATCCTGTATCCTGTATCGAACCTAGACTGGTGATTCGTTTCTTACATGATAGTATACGTGTTTCAATGCCATTCTCCTAAATCATCCCACCCTCTCCCTCTCCCACAGAGTCCAAAAGTCTGTTCTATATATCTGTGTCTCTTTTGCTGTCTTGCATACAGGGTTATCATTACCATCTTTCTAAATTCCATATATATGTGTTAGTATACTGTATTGGTGTTTTTCTTTCTGGCTTACTTCACTCTGTATAATCGGCTCCAGTTTCATCCACCTCATTAGAACTAATTCAAATGTATTCTTTTTAATGGCTGAGTAATACTCCATTGTGTATATGTACCACAGCTTTCTTATCCATTCATCTGCTGATGGACATCTAGGTTGCTTATGCCCTTGCTATTATAAACAGTGCTGTGATACACATTGGGGTACATGAGTCTCTTTCAATTCTGGTTTCCTTGGTGTGTATGCCCAGCAGTGGGATTGCTGGGTCATAAGGCAGTTCTATTTGCAATTTTTAAAGGAGTCTCCACACTGTTTTCCATAGTGGCTGTACTAGTTTGCATTCCCACCAACAGTGTAAGAGGGTTCCCTTTTCTCCACACCCTCTCCCTAAACTATAAGGGAAGCCCAGAAGGAAAGTGAACGTCTCTCAGTCCTGTCCAACTCTTTGCGACCCCATGGCCTATACAATCCATGGAATTCTCCAGGCCAGAATACTGGAGTGGGTAGCCTTTCCCTCCTCTAGGGGATCTTCCCAACCTAGGGATCGAACTCAGGTCTCCTGCATTGCAGGCATATTCTTTACCAGCTGAGCTACAAGGGAAGTCCATAGAGATATTTGAGAGATCTTTGAGGACACCCCACTTCTCACATGGCACACCCTTATCATTTGTACTCTGCCAGGCAGTCCTGAATTCCTAGACAGTTGGGCACTTATTCCCAGCTTGCTCCAGTTCTGACTAAAATCATGAAGAGTTGAACTTACAGGGCAGAGCTTGCTCACTGGAAACTGATTGAAGTGGCGTTCAAGCCATGACTAATTTATTTAGTATTCAAAAATCAGCAAAGATTCTTCTGCCACAGCATTCTCCCAAATAAAAGGGAATACAAATATAGTAGAAACCTGTTTGATGCCTCAGGCATGTTCCGTGTGGTTGTTCAGGTCAGTTCATTTCAATACTTAATTTGTGGCACTTCATTTAATGGAATCATTTAACACCCAAAAAGTAATTATAAAAATGAACACATTTGGTTTCCTGTGGTTGGTATTTGACATCGTAGAACACTGAACTCCTTACTGCTAGCTTAAGCTGCCTTTGTCATGCTGTAAACAATTTAATGACATTAATTTGAATATGGGTTATGGATGAGCTCTTATATATCTCAACCTTAAATTATTTTTTTGTAATTGAACTCAGTCATGGAAAAAGGAATGACCTCTACATTACCATCATTCACAATTAAATCAGGTGCCAGAACATTACCTTGCAGATTGCCAGAGCACAAAGTAGTTGCCACACCCTGCTCCAGGGGATTTTCCTGAACCAGGGATGGAAGCTGTGCCTCGTTCACTGCAGGTGGCTTCTTTACCTACTGAGCTACACGGAAGCTACTTGGGACTTAGGAGAAATGTAGTCAGTGTTGCTTTGGTGACTAAGTTAGGTGAATATATAATAGGTTATAGAAAATGAGAACTCTTAACCACTCATTTTTTGTCTACCGCCGAGTTTCTTTTCTTCCTTTTTTTCTGTCAGTGTGCTTCCTTTTTTTTTTTTTTTTTCTGCCTAAAGACCAGCTTCCTCATTTTTGGAGTACATTTGATGTAAGATGAACGTTCTTCAGCCTGAAGTGTGAATTATCTCAGCTCAAGCAAAGAGCTTATAATAATCCATCATCTGAGTCTCAAAACCACATTCCCAGGAGGAAGAATACAAGCAACCCAGTTTGAGTCATGTGCATAGTTCTGGTCCAATCAATTGTGACCAGGGCTGGAGCAGACCCATTTAGTACAAATATGGCTGCCCAGAACCAGCTCTTGACAGAGAACATCAATTATCCGATAATAAGAGTTCCCTAGGAGTCAGCTTCTCTCTGACAATTTCTCTTAGAACACAACATATAACTCAAAAATTATCTAATATACCAGGGTGATAGACTGATAAAGTGGCAGTGCAAGGACTCAAATCTGTCTCTATTCCAAAGATCCTACAGTTAACCATTATATATACTGCTCCCCCAACAACAATTTGATACAATGTTTTCCTGTCATGTGTGTTTTTAAGAATAAATATTCTCAAATATCCACTGTCTAAAACTATAAATACAAATATAGTCCCTCTAAAATAGGCTACAAGTTATGAAAGATTGGTAATTCATTCTTTGGGTTTACCCTGGGAATAATTTAAGATTTTCTATTGCAGAATCTTAGATAGGAAATGAATGCTTAAATGAATATCTCTAGAGTCTTCATACTATAGGAATAGCTTACTATAGTAAGCAGCACCTCATAAACCTGAATCATACACAGAACACTTTTAATTTGAAAAGTAAGTTTTCAGAATTAGCAGTTACTTAAATTACTTCTATTATACTATAGTATACTATTTATTAGATAATGAAAGTATATAAAAGTAAGAATAAACTTTTCCCTACCACTCATGACACATCATTTCTTTTAAGTGTACCATTTCAATAACTCTGAAAGTCACAAACTTTTCTTAATATCCCAGCCCTATAATGCTGGTCCACCTGGATTCCTAGTAATAAATTCCCAATGGTATCTCAATCACCAATTTATCACACTCCACACACAATCCATTCTCTAAATCACAACCAGAAAAAATTCCTAAATTCATCATGTCTTTGCTCGCAGACCTAATAAACACACTGCTCATAGACTAAAAAATTAATACACCTTGTATAGAACTCTGTAGACTGGCACCCATATATATATACCTTTCTAGTCTCTGTTCTTGCTGTTTCTGTCTATGTTTCTGTCTACTCTAATGAATCTTTCAGGTATATCACCTCACATCTAAAACTTCACACTTATCCCTGAGCCTGAGTCACACTCCCCAGCCTCTGTTTCTTTATCACTTGTATTTCCAAATTGTACTTTGCATTAGAGTGAAACGGTTGAGCAGTACAGCATCAGGCTTTGGAGTGAATCAAGTCTTGCTGGTCACTAATTTCATGTCTTGGAGGATGTTTTCATCATCCGTACATCTTCATTAATATAAATAATAATAGTTCTTATTCTAAGAGTTGTTTTATGGATTCATTGTGTTTGGTTTGGAGCCAAATTCATAGTGAGAAACTAGTAACTGGTAGCTAAGAGCTGATTAAGGCAGCAAAAATTTTCAGGCATTTTTTTACTCATCCATTAAGTGTCACTTATTTTGCAAAGACTTTCCTATGCCTTCTCTTGGTTTCAAGTGATTTTTAAAAAAATAAGTCACATTTTTAAAATCTTGGGTTCAGCCTCTCCCAGTAAGATTTCACACAAAAATCTATTTCTACTTTTCCTTGAAAAATGGAATGATCTGGCAACATTTCCATAGGTCACCACTTGACCAGGCTGAGCTGCCTGTCTAGGATGGGGCACTTGCCTTTTAGGTTGCCACAGACCACACAACTCCCTTTTATACCTCCTCTTCTTTACTTTTTAAGGTCTGCTATCCAGCCCATTAGGAACTTGGGTTCACTCTAGACTAGGAGTCAGCAAACTTTTTTTTGTGAAGGGCCAGATGGTTAACATTTTAGGCTTTGAGGACCAGATGGTTTTTGTTGCAACCACACTCCAGTTTGTAGTTGAAGGGCAAATGCAATTAATGCATATATGAATGAGTATATCTATGCTTAGTAAAACTATTTTAAAACAAGCAATGGCCAGATTTGGCCAGTCTATAGTTTGCTGACTTCTATCCTAGACCCTCATTTGTCCTCAAAAACTTTGTGGCCATTTGTGGCTTTGTTACCTATCTTATAAACTCTTTTAATGCCCTATAATTTGCAAACTATTATACTATATTTTAATGGTTAATTTAATTGCATGTCTCTCCAAACAGCATGTTAGTCTGGTTTAATGGCTAAGAAGTGCATGGGACAGTTCCTTAAAAAAAAAAAAAAGAAGTACTTTTCATGTGAATTAAGGTCAAGTGGCATTCACCTCAAACTTCATCTGCAGCCTGAATGCAACCTATTTAGCTTTGACTGGTTCCATTTCATGGAGCCTTGGACTCTGACAGTTGAGATTTCATTTTAAAAAACAAAACAAAACAGTAACAGGTTTCATAAACTCAGTTCCACTATTTGAAAAATATTCAAATACAAGAAGTGCAGGTCATTTGTACTGTGTATCGAGCCTATCATCTTCACTTGGGATAGTAACATTTATTGAAAGTAAGAAAAGAAAAACTAAACTTAGTTTATTTGCTTGTTTCTTTCTCTGTGAAAACTTTCTTTGTGGAGCATTTTCTATCCACATGACTCCTAGATTTTGGTAACTATCTTAACTATTGTATTTATTTCATACATATATTTTTTAAAATAACTTTTGATAGATTATATGTATAATCTTGTAAGTCCTGGAGATCAGGGACAGTATGTCTTATTTTTCTCTGATTTTCCCACAGACTTAGAACTGTAAAGTGATTCACCATAATAGATAATCAATAAATAAGGAATGACTGGATTTTCATTTTCTACAGTCTTCTTATATTTTCATTCTTATAAAAATATACTATTATTCCAACATTGTATCAATTGAAACTAGTGTAGTCACTCTGCCTTTTCATTGGGTTGGCAAGAGTAATGGAGTATGAGGACATGGAGGAACCCATTTCTATGGTCCTTATCTCACTTATGTCTTCTTCAGGCCCAGTGAATCCTGTCTCTAAGCACACAATGGCATTTTAAGTCAGGGTTTCCCACAGGAAGCATTATGCCTTCAAGAGAGGAAAGAAAAAAATCACCGTGGCATGCCAAGGATGTCACTTGCACTCCATTGGCCACATCGTCAAGGTTCATTTCCATTAAGCCTTATGTCAGTTCAGAAACTTTACACATGAGGCTGTGTGTAGCAGTCTACCACTGCTGACTGCCCTGGGGCTAGCCCAGAGTCCCAATCTTGTCACTGGTTTTCCAGAATGCCTCTGTGAGAATTAGTTGCATATGCTGGCCAGCCTCACCATTTGAGACAGGAATGTGGTTTGGCTGTATTTTTATAAATCACTCTCTTATGAAACACTTACCATCTTTGACATATTTAGATAGGGAAGAGATAAGAACAAGAGGAGAGTGAAACTAGTCACAGATAATGATAGGTAGGTGGAGAGATGGATGGATATAGATGGAATGGATGGATGGCTTTTGACATTAATAATAGAAAACAAATGTGAGAAGGGTATTGCTTTCAATACGTGTCTAGTGCTTCCAAAATGTGTCATGAAATGTGCATAAGAGAGATATTCAGACTCCCTTTTTCAGTAGTGACCATATTCAACTACCTGCATCAACTTAAAAAATAGTGAAAACAAAAACAAAAACAAAACCCCTTAACCCAGATTAACTAGATGAAGAAGGATAAATGAAGGTGTGAAGGTAGGATGAGGGAATTGGGCTATGTCCATTTAATTTTAGTTGTTGTAAACACAAGGGTATAAGAAAGTTGGCTGTTATTTGTAATAGTGTTTTTATTTAAAAACCTAAATGATCTCTTCCAAACAACTTCAATCTATGGCCACTTCTTGGAAGTGAAATCTTCAAAGTCGTTAAATAATATTGTGTAAAACAGGATATTTTCATTTTATCCATTTTAACTTCCACTCTTACTTTCTCATTTACACTTTTCCAACCACTTGGTTCTTTTTTTTTTAATCTCCCTGATGTGCCATTTTTATTTTCACTTGGTAAGTAACAACTTTCAAGGTTCATTAAATTTTTAAAGTATCACTCAGCTTCCCAACTGCAGAAGTTTAAGGGTTTTTTCTGCCCTTTTGCATAGCCTAACAACCTAAATATAGTGGCCAGATCAAAGATGGTTAAAGAAGATGGTGAACAACTAATCACCCACTGCAGCAACCACAGCCTTAGATCATCATTGATTTTTCCTCCAAGACACAGAATGAAACTGAAGTTCATCCAAGATTGCATAGATATTTCTCTGCAAGTACCCAGGTGGAATTAGTGGGTTATTAGTTCAGCTGATTCTTTTTTCTTTCCATTTTTTTTTCATTTTTAAAGTCTTTATTGAATGTTTTACAATATTGCTTCTGTTTTTTTTATTTATTTGTTTTTAATTGAAGGATAATTGCTTTATAGTATCGTGTTGATTTCTGCCAAACATCAACAAAAAAGACCAGTTAAAAAAAAAAAAAAGACCATTTTTAAAATGATGCAACAAAGATCCTGCTCATCATGACTAAGAATTGACAGAGACAAATAAGTAAATAAAATAAAATGGTTTGCTATTTACATGATGTTACCTCGGGGGTATTAAAAAATTCCCCTCACAGAGAAGGGAAAACACATGCTAAATATCAGGACCTGAGCTGGAGTCAGCGACAATGTTCTTACTGATCTCTTAAAAAGAGTGAAAAATACAAACAGTAAGTTTTTCACAAAGTCATAAACTTTTCATAAAGTAAAAACATCTCAAGGGTTCCTTCAGTTTGAGATTGTACTTCCTTTTTTATATGTTAATATGTTTTTAATTCATAAAATGTTAGTAATTAAGCCAGTAGGTTATTTAACTGTTTGATGTACAGGAAATTTTGTAATGTTCTTAATTATACAAAAACTACTTTTTTCAAAAGAGATATCATATATGATTGTAACATTTTCATAAATACCAGATTTTTATATTTTAATAAACACGAACTTTTAATTTTAAAAAAGTTCCTCTCACAAAAACTGTCTCATCCATACTCGTTTGCACAGTGACTAACTTAACACTATTCATGATTAACTCATTATCGGGAAGACAGTCACCATTAGTTCAGTTCAGTTCAGTCGCTCACTTGTGTCCGACTCTTTGAGACGCCAAGGACTTCAGCACGCCAGGCTACCCTGTCCATCACCACTCCCTGACCTTACTCAAATTCATGTCCATCGAGTCAGTGATGCCATCCAACCATCTCATCCTCTGCCATCCCCTTCTCCTCCTGCTTTCAATCTTTCCCAGCATCAGGGTCTTTTCCAATGAGTCAGTTCTTCACATCAGGTGGCCAAAGTATTGGAGCTTCAGCTTCAGCATCAGTTCTTCCAATGAATATTCAGGACTGATATCCTTTAGGATGGACTGTTTGGATCTCTTTGTTTTCCAAGGGACTCTCAAGAGTCTTCTCCAATACCACAGTTCAAAAGCATCAATTCTTTAGGGCTCAACTTTGTTTATATTCCAACTCTCACATCCATACATGAATGACTACTCGAAAAACCAAAGCTTTGACTAGATGGACCTTTGTTGGCAAAGTAATGTCTCTGCTTTTTAATATGCTGTCTAGGTTGGTCATAACTTCTCTTCCAGGGAGTAAGCGTCTTTTAATTTCATGGCCACAGTCACCATCTGCAGTGATTTTGGAGCCCAGAAAAATAAAGTCAGCCACTGTTTCCACTGTTTCCCCAACTATTTGCCATGAAATGGTAGGACTGGATGCCATGATGTTAGTTTTCTGAATGTTGAGCTTTAACCAACTTTTTCACTCTCCTCTTTCACTTTCATCAAGAGGCTCTTTAGTTCTTCTTCACTTTCTGCCATAAGGGTGGTGTCATCTGCATATCTGAGGTTATTGATATTTCTCCTGGCAATCTTGATTCCAGCTTGTGCTTCCTTCAGCCCAGCATTTCTCATGATGTACTCTGCATATAAGTTAAATAAGCAGGGTGACAATATACAGCTTTGACGTACTCCTTTCCCTATTTGGAACTAGTCTGTTGTTCCATGTCCAGTTCTAACTGTTGCTTCCTGACCTGGATACAGATTTCTCAAGAGGCAGGTCAGGTGGTCTGGTATTCCCATCTCTTTAAGAATTTTCCACAGTTTGTTGTGATCCACACAGTCAAAGGCTTTGGCATAGTCAATAAAGCAGAAATAGATGTTTTTCTGGAATTCTCTCAGTTTTTCAATGATCCAACAGATGTTGGCAATTTGATCTCTGGTTCCTCTGCCTTTTCTAAATCCAGCTTGAATATCTGGAAGTTCACTGTTCACGTACTGTTGAAGCATGGCTTGGAGAATTTTGAGCATTACTTTGCTAGCATGTGAGATGAGTGCAATTGTGCAGTGTTTTCAACGTTGTTTGACATTGCCTTTCTTTAGCTTTGGAATGAAAACTGACCTTTTCCAATCCTGTGGCCACTGCTGAGTTTTCCAAATTTACTGGCATATAGAGTGCAGTACTTTCATAGCATCATCTTTTAGGATTTGAAATAGCTTAACTTGAATTCCATCACCTCCACCAGCTTTGTACATAGTGATGCTTTCTAAGGCCCACTTGACTTTGCATTCCAGGATGTCTGGCTCTAGGTGAGTGATCACACCATTGTGATTATCTGGTTCCTAAAGATCTTTTTTGTATAGTTCTTCTGTGTATTCTTGCCACCTCTTCTTAATATCTTCTGCTTCTGTTAGGTGCATAGCATTTCTGTCCTTTATTGTGCCCATCTTTGCATGAAATGTTCCCTTGGCATCTCTAATTTTCTTGAAGAGATCTCTAGTCTTTCCCGTTCTCTTGTTTTCCTCTATTTCTTTGCATTGATCACTGAGGAAGGCTTTCTTATCTCTCCTTGCTATTTTTTGGATTTCTGCATTCAAATGGGTATATCTTTCCTTTTCTCCTTTTCCTTTCACTTTTCTTCTTTTCACAGCTATTTGTAAGGCCTCCTCAGACAACCATTTTGCCTTTTTGCCTTTCTTTTTCTTGGGGATGGTCTTGATCCCTGCCTCCTGTACAAGAACCTCCATCCATAGTTCTTCAGGCACACTGTCTATCAGATTTAATCCCTTGAATCTATTTGTCACTTCCACTGTATAATCATAAGGGATTTGATTTAGGTCATACCTGAATGGTCTAGTGGTTTTCCCTACTTTCTTCAATTTAAATCTGAATTTGCCAATAAGGAGTTCATGATCTGAACCACAGTCAGCTCTTGGACTTGTTTTTGCTGGCTGTATAGGGCTTCTCCATCTTTGGCTGCAAAGAATATAATCAGTCTGATTTTGACATTGACCATCTAGTGATGTCCATGTGTAGAGTCTTCTTTTGTGTTTGCTATGAATAGTGTCTTCTCTTGGCAAAACTCTATTAACTTTTGCCCTACTTCATTCTGTCCTGCAAGGCCAAATTTGTCTGTTACTCCAAGTATTTCTTGACTTCCTGCTTTTGCATTCCAGTCCCCTATAATGAAAAGGACATCTTTTTTGGGTGTTAGTTCTAGAAGGTCTTGTTTATGTTGTTATGATTATAAATTTTATAAAGAGTAATACATTAACTCAATATGGGCCAATTGCCCTATGTTGTCAATTTGTGACAGATAAGAGGACGCTTGCTCCTTGGAAGGAAAGCCGTGACAAACCTAGGCAGCATGTTTAAAAGTAGAGACATTGCTTTGCTGACAAAAGTCCACATAATCAAATCTATGCTTTTTCCAGTAGTTATGGATGTGAGTATGGATGTGAGATTTGGACCATAATGAAGGCTGAGTGCTAAAGAATTGATGCTTTGAACTGTCATGTTGGAGAAGATTCTTGAGAGTCCCATGGACAGCAAGGAGACCAAACCAGTCAACCCTAAAGGAAACCAACCCTCAATATTCATTAGAAGGACTGATGCTGAAGCTGAAGCTCCAACACTTTGGCCATCTAATGTAAAGAGTCAACTCACTGGAAAAGACCCTGATGCTGGGAAAGACTGAAGGCAAAAGGTAAAGGGGATGGCAGAGGATGAGATGGTGGTCGCATTTTAATAAATACCAGATTTTGATATTTTAATAAATATTAATTTAAAAAAAAGTTTCTCTCACAAATACTATCTCACCTATACTGGTTTGCACAGTGGCTAACTTTACACTATTCATGATTAATTCATTATTAATGAACTTGGGCAAACTCCAGGAGGTAGTGGAGGATAGGGTAGCCTGGTGTCCTGCAGTCCATGGGGTCACAAAGAGTCAGAGACAACTTAGTGACTGAACAACAAGAGGAGAAATAAGGATATGATACAGACAAATTTTTGACAGAGACAGAGAAAGGAAGGAGGTTATGCATATATTTGCATACTTCTTCTTCTACTTTCTGTGATTTTATACAGGCTGTGTTGGTAGAGTTAACTACTGTCTGACTAACAATACAGCTTTGTCCATAGTTTGTACAATATCAAGATATATTTACAACACTGAAGAAATAATTCTGTTTGGGAACAAAATGTTTCTGAGGCCCTCTGAGGGCACATCAACAATTCAGTTCAGTTCAGTCATTCAGTCATGTCCAACTCTTTGTGACCCCATGAACTGTAGTACATCAGGCCCCCCTGTCCATCACCAACTCCCAGAACTTACTCAAACTCATGTCCATTGTGTCGGTGATGCCATCCAACCATCCCATCCTCTGTTGTCCCCTTCTCCTCCCACCTTCAATCTTTCCCAGTATCATGGTATTTTCAAATGAGTCAGTTCTTCACAACAGGTGGCCAAAGTATTAGAGTTTCAGCTTCAGCATCAGTCCTTCCAATGAATATTCAGGACCGATTTCCTTTAGGATGGACTGGTTGGATCTCCTTGCAGTCCAAGAGACTCTCAAGGAATAAATAAATTCCAAGGCTAAATCTAATGTCTGTTGAGATCTGGAACATCTCATTTAAGGGAGAGGATATGTACAATTATTTGTGTGTTTAAAACATTACAGATCTATTTGCATTATGATATGTGAGCACTTCTCTGTGTGTTACTGTGTAAGTTCGATGAAAAACCAAAGGAGTAGAATGAACTGGATGATGATCATCTGAGGTTTCTCAGGACAAACAGCCTTCCTTTATCATGAAAAAGTCAATGTAAGCATGGTCCATGCCACACTTCCCATCACAAGGGCTCAAGCTAGGCATATACCTCTTCTCCACCACCCAGACAACAAACATAGGGAGTTATTAGACCCAGACAATTGAAACTCCCATCAGTTCTCTGAATCCCGGGGTGGTAATGGAAAAGCTTTTCAGAAAGTATTTGTAGAGACTTCAGCAGAGCCGATAACCCAGTAGGGTGCCAATGAGTAGACAGTGACATAATCTTGGTTTTGCCATTCTTTCCCTTAAATTCCATCAGCTGTCTCTGACATGTCCTCCAGTTGCTGCATCAGTTCTGAGATCTCTCTGATGTTGATTCAATGAATTACATTTCTGCTTGATTTCGTCAGACATGGTACTTCTTGCTTGCAACTAGCTATTTGTATAAGTTTTTAAAATGTCTTCTCTCTTTTTTATACTATTCTTCTGTTAAATATTAAATTAAGGAAGAGTTTATTAAGAAGTATTTACTTTTCAGGGAAGTTTGGGGCAAATATCAATTGCTTCTCCAGTGATGCACTTTTGAGTTTTTTTTTTTTTTTCTTTTTCTATTGCTTATTTAGGGCAAGGAAAGAGTTTTTCTGTAACTCCCATAAGATGAGTAATTTATGAGACTTAAAAACTATTATAATTTATGAGAGCTTAAGGCCAGTTCTTAATGTAGCAATTGATGCTGATTGCCCATTGGCATGATTTTAGTGGTGTCCCAGCTTGACATAAATGTCAACATCTCACATCCGTTTCTTCGAATCAAGTTTTCATGTTTTAAAAAGAATCTTCACAAATGTAAATTTTGATAGGAAGAGCTACATTTGAATGAGTACTAAAAGTTCATGTTCTTCTAATTTAGCTAACTAGAAAAAAAAAAAAGGAGCCATCTAAGAAATCGGTGAAAATTTATTTAAGAAAGAAATAAAAACTAAAGTGATATTCGGATTATGAGAGTATTCAACAACTTGATGGTATTTCATGTGTCAATGCATTTTCATAGAAGGAGAGAAAAAGGAAAACATTTAGTTAAATTTTGCTGGGTGGTGAGGGAAGTCACTAGAGGAGTACTGGGCACCTAGGAATAGTGTGTGAAAGTACTTAAAAATGCTTAAAGGGCAATGCAAGGTGCTGAGTACAATACCTTGTAAAGAATGCTTTGTTCCAGGTGTGATAGAATAAGGTTCATATTTCCAGTCTTTCACACACTGGCCAATTTTTAAGGAAATCTTTTGTAAAGATATGTAATTCTACCTGTAGGGCCTCTTTTTGATTCCCTTTTTAAGCTGTGAGGCTTGGTGGTTAACCTAACTAATATGTTGTTGAGGTCATAGTTAGGAACTATTATGACATTCTGATGGTCTTATCTATAGATGTACATGGGAAAAAACCTTGCATGTTTTCTTATCATAAAGCATATCATCTTTTTCTTCTCTAACCTCATAAACAGCATTTATGAATTCTTAAAAAAATTCCTTGACGCTAAATGAGAGGCATGAAGACAACGTACGGTATATTTGGTATCTATTTTCCAAGGGAATATGATTCCATTTAAAAAATTATTAGCCTTTACTATGGGTCCTGCATGCATTAAGATACTGCAAATACTCACATACACACCATAAGCCGTATCATAATCGGATGAGATTGTTTGAGATACACCAGCCTCTCTATTCTCTACATTTGCCCCAGGAAACTGAGAGGCTACCACTGCGGTAGGTGGAAAGGATAGTTTTCCACAGACATTATAAACTTGATGAAAATTTCAAGCTACAAGCTATTTTTTCAATTACATGGACTAGTTACCCAGTTCAAAACACACTGTTTACGTTAGGATTGTTAAATGTGATAATTTGAGTTTTGCTTAAATAATGAAACACAAAATACAAGGTAATAATTATTTTCTTGTTTTCAGTGAAAACAAATCACTCTAGTATATGCTTCCCTGGGGGAGAAAAACCTATGTGTGATTATGTATAATTTAAAAAGCAAAAATAAAGAAAACAAACAAAACATGAGTTCAGTTTCAGCATATGTTGACATTAACAAAACTATTTTTGCTGTATTATTGAAATATTTAATAGTCTGATAAAAAAAAATTCTTTGTATTTTAACTGGAGGAACTTTCTTGGAAACCTTTTCTCTGCCAAATTCTCTAACATCATATTGTTTGGCTGAAATAGAACTTACACAATGTTGTAGCTCCTTGAGTACATTAGATGTTTGTGCTTCTGTGAAACTGAGGTTGAGGACTGTGCCCTCCATCAACAGAAAACGTGCTTTATCTCACCCATTTTCTGTTGTCACCTTTGCGGACTACTTAGGTTGCTCTGCTGCTGCTGGTGGTGGTCTAACATCCTTTAAACTGTTTCTAATCACCTCGCCTATTACTTTCAAAGTACCTATCACAGTCTATAATTCCAATGCCTGTTTCTTCCTTGATTACTGTTTGTCATCCTCACAGGAAGGTAAATTACCTGGGAAAGAGTCTTCTCTGTTCTATTTAGTGCTATAACATCAGTATTTGGCACATACTGAGTGCCCAACAAATATCTGCAGGAATTAATTCTGTTTGGCATGGTCTTCCCAGTCCTACATAGGATGAGGGACTGAGTTACTTTCTCTGCAGGCTCAGATCCAACCAGTTTCTGTATCAATAGTGTTTACACTACTACTGCTTTTCTTAACATTACTTAGGCTGAAATTATCTTCCTGTCCTAAGTTTCACATACAAGAAATGTGTGATTAGTGAGTTTCTTGTGATCCACAGTCCCCCTGCTCTCCATGGCCCCATCCTTCTCTGGGTTCTATATGCTTTCTGCTTTATAGCAACTCTTTGGCTTCCTTTGTGGCTCAGTTGATAAAGACTCCACGGGAGACCTGAGTTTGATCCCTGGGTTGGCAAGATCCACTGTAGAAAGATCCACTGTAGAAAGATCCACTGTAGAAAGGCTACCCACTCCAGTATTCTGGCCTGGAGAATTCCACGGACTGTATCATCCATGGGGTAGCAAAGAGTCGGACACAAATGAGTGACTTTCACTTACAGCATCTCAAATGTCCTTTTATAATGGAAGCCTGATGGTGACACAGCTCACTTTCTGGGGATCTGAAAACATGACTAGCCTTTGGAATCTCCTCTCTTTGGAGTCTGGTTCTTGTCTTCATTCAGCAGAAGGATTTGAAAATCAAATGTCTCTGTCCTTCCAGAGTTCTGCCCACAGAAATAAATAAGTTAGAGATTCATAGTTTCTGGACTGTAAGATGCATTAAATAGTGAAACAGAATAATAGGTAAAAGAAAAGAAATCATCTTTGGTAACTATAAAGTGTCAAGTCTGTTTTTTATTTTGGATAATTTTAGGTGTGTACTTCCCAGCTTACTGGGGGTAAATTCAAGCTATCCTATTATCCTATCCATGAGTCTGTAAATTGAGTCTCTAAGTTAGATAGTATATTGAAAAGCAGAGATATTGCTTTGCCAACAATGGTCCATCTAGTCAAGGCTATGGTTTTTCCAGTGGTCATGTATGGATGTGAGAGTTGGACTGTGAAGAAACCTGAGCACCAAAGAATTGATGCTTTTTAACTGTGGTGTTGGAGAAGACTCTTGGGAGTCCCTTGGACTGCAAGGAGATCCAACCAGTCCATTCTGAAGGAGATCAGTCCTGGGTGTTCATTGGAAGGAATGATGCTGAGGCTGAAACTCCAATACTTTGGCCACCTCATGGGAAGAGTTGACTCATTGGAAAAGACCCTGACACTGGGAGGGATGGGGGCAGGAGGAGAAGGGGACGACAGAGGATGAGATGGCTGGATGGCATCACCGTCTCGATGGACATGAGTTTGATTGAACTCAGGGAGCTGGTGTTGGACAGGGGAGCCTGGTGTGCTGTGATTCAGGGGGTTTCAAAGAGTCGGACATGACTGAGCAACTGAACTGAACTGAACTGAAGTGAACTAGACTCCAGAATAATGGTGAAAGAATATTCAGTTAATATTTTGGACACTCACATGCTAGGCTCAGCTCATGAAGAAACTGTTCAGTTCAGTTCAGTTCAGTCACTCAGTCAAGTCCGACTCTTTGCGACCCCACAAACTGCAGCACTCCAGGTCTCCCTGTCCATCACCAACTCCCGGAGTCCACCTAAACACATGTCCACTGAGTCAGTGATGCCATCTAGCCATCTCATTCTCTGTCATCCCCTTTTCCTCCTGCCCTCAATCTTTACCAGCATTAAGGTCTTTTCAAATGAGTCAACTCTTTGCATCAGGTGGTCAAAGTATTGGAGTTTCAGCTTCAACATCAGTTCCTCCAATGAACACCCAGGACTGATCTCCTTTAGAATGGACTGGCTGGATCTCCTTGCAGTCCAAGGGACTCTCAAGAGTCTTCTCCAACACTACAGTTCAAAAGCATCAATTCTTCAGCACTCAGCTTTCTTTATTGTCCAACTCTCACATGCATACACGACCACTGGAAAAAAAACCATAGCCTTGACTAGATGGACCTTTGTTGACAAAGTAATGTCTCTGGTTTTTAAAATGCTGTCTAGGTTGGTCATAACTTTCCTTCCAAGGAGTAAGCATCTTTTACTTTCATGGCTGTAATCACCATCTGCAGTGATTTTGGAGCCCCCAAAAAATAAAGTCTGACACTGGTTCCACTGTTTCCCCAACTATTTGCCATGAAGTGATGGGACCAGATGCCATGATCTTCATTTTCTGAATGTTGAGCTTTAAGCCAACATTTTCACTCTCCTCTTTCACTTTCATCAAGAGGCTCTTTAGTTCTTCTTCGCTTTCTGCCATAAGGGTGGTGTCATCTGCATATCTGAGGTTATTGATATTTCTCCTGGCAATCTTGATTCTAGCTTGTGCTTCCTCCAGTCCAGCGTTTCTCATGATGTACTCTGCATATAAGTTAAATAAGCAGGGTGACAATATACAGCCTTGACATGGGTTTTCATTTTCAAAATTAGGAAAGTTTTTTCTAATATTAGTGAGAAGGCTTTTCCTTTCCAGTTAAAAGTCCTGCCAAACATTATTTTGTATATAAGACATCAGTTCAGTTCAGTTCAGTCACTCAGTTGTGTCTGACCCTTTGCGACCCCATGAATCGCAGCACGTCAGGCCTCCCTGTCCATCACCAACTCCCAGAGTTCACTCAGACTCACATCCATCGGGTCAGTGATGCCATCCAGCCATCTCATCCTCGGTCATCCCCTTCTCCTCCTGCCTCCAATCCCTCCCAGCATCAGAGTCTTTTACAATGAGTCAACTCTTCGCATGAGGTGGCCAAAGTATTGGAGTTTCAGCTTTAGCATCATTCCTTCCAAAGAAATCCCAGGGCTGATCTCCTTCAGAATGGACTGGTTGGATCTCCTTGCAGTCCAAGGGACTCTCAAGAGTCTTCTCCAACACCACAGTTCAAAAGCCTCAATTCTTCGGTGCTCAGATTTCTTCACAGTCCAACTCTCACATCCACACATGACCACAGGAAAAACCATAGCCTTGACTAGTAGGACCTTAGTCGGCAAAGTAATGTCTCTGCTTTTGAATATACTATCTAGGTTGGTCATAACTTTTCTTCCAAGGAGTAAGCGTCTTTTAATTTCATGGCTGCAGTCACCATCTGCAGTGATTTTGAAGCCCCCCAAAATAAAGTCTGACACTGTTTCCACTGTTTCCCCATCCACTTCCCATGAAGTGATGGGACCAGATGCCATGATCTTTGTTTTCTGAATGTTGAGCTTTAGGCCAATTTTTTCACTCTCCACTTTCACTTTCATCAAGAGGCTTTTTAGCTCCTCTTCACTTTTTGCCACAAGGGTGGTGTCATCTGCATATCTGAGATTATTGATATTTCTCCCAGCAATCTTGATTCCAGTTTGTGTATATGTATTTTGGTAACAGAAAACAGAAGGCTCTGTTGTCCACAATATGGTTTCTTATATCCCAAGATTTATTTCTACCTATACTCAGAAGCCCTGCTCCTTGCTATGCAATTACTTACTGGATGATTCTGAATATTAATATCAACACTCAGGATACATATAACTCCCTTCAACCTCTCTCTCTTGGCTGGGTGGCAAAAGCAAGTGCCCAAGAAAAGCAAAGTGTGGTTTAGTTGTAGTCATTCCTCACTTCCATAACAAGGCGGGTCTCAATCATCACAACCCTTTTCCCACTGTGCCTCAGAACTTCCCCAGGTTCAGTCATCAAGGTAGCTATTCCCCATCAACTGGAGCTCTTTTAATGGGAAGAAAATTACAAATTCATTCCTGAAATATTCTAGATTTTAGCTCACCCTGAACTCTTTGCCAAGCAGACCTCCTGATCAGGGAATGAAGCCAACTGGAAAGAAATGTATCATTTAATATATTTCTGTGCTTTACTATACCTATATTATATCAAGGTAACAAACCAAAGTATAAAAGAAAGAATTGATTTATTTGAAATTCTAATGACTGTTTAACTACTAAACCTAATTTCTGTATAAATCTCCTCCCATGGTGTTTTCATTACAAGACAAGGGCTGAGTTCTGTGAAGTGTAGCTTAGGTATCATTTATTTTCCAGCAAGAATGGACATAAACACATTAAGAAGCTAAAGGTGGCATTGAATCCACTGAAACAAGGATTATAAAGATGAACATGTATCTTTTAAACCTGATTCTTCCATGTAGATCGAAGTTCAGTTGCAAAAGTCAATTTACCAGAGTTGAGTGAACATAGAACAAAATGATGCCAATAAACACTCATTAAGAAACAGAATGATGCTGATTATGTAAAATATATGTGATTGTTGTATTCACCTAATACACATTTACTAACTCCTTACTATGTTGCAGATATTCATCCTAGAAACTAGAAATAGTACCACGTGACTGAGCATAGTATACTTTCTTAAAAAGCAGATAAGACAATGGGAATCTAAATTTATGTGCATAAATAGAGACACACACAGATACACAAAGAAAAGGCCCAGAATTTTACAGATAAAAGGGATTTACAGAGTCTTGCATTTCTCAGGAAACTAAAAATGTTGGAATAATCTGATCTATCATCTCACTTTTTGGCAGATGAGGGCAATCTCTCACACTGCCAACTTTTTGTTCCTAAATTTCTACAACAGAATTTCCTTAATCTGTATTTATCTTCAAAAGTATTTCTGAGGATTCACTATTTTCTTGGCACTTGTGTGTTCTAAGCTAACTGCTTTCAAATATTTACAACCTGTATATATATATACACACACATATCTGTATACACAATTTAAATATAATAATATATCATTGTTTCTAATTTACAGATAAAGAAATATGATATTTATTATTTGTTGAACTAAACTGAACAGTTCTCTGCCTAAATATATGAGACTCTGGTTTTAGGAAGACAAAGAAGAATAGAATCTCTTGTCTTCCTACAAAGAGCAAAGATGTCATAAGAGATGTAAAAAAATTAAACAAATATGTGGCAAGTGCCAAGTACCAATATGCACAAGACACAGAGGTGGCAACTCAGTTTAGCCTAAAGGCTCAGTGAAGTCTTCAGAAAAAGAATAATTTCTGAGTTAAGTCTTATAAAATAATCTAAGAGTGGTTGAAATGGATGAATATCCGGAATAACTTGAGCAACTAGATGGTGGTACAACAAACCAATACATAGAACGTGAGAGGAGAAGTAGGGACTGGGTAAGTAGGTGAAGTAGGGCTGGTAGGATAGTTTAAGATAATTATTGAGTTAATTTGTGGGTATGCTGGATTTAAGGTGCTTGTGAAACATTGAATTGGATATATGCGGCAGATAATTGGATAAATTAAGACTGACTTTAAAGAATAGATCTGAGCAGGAGATGGAATATGGAAATCATATATATGAATGAATCTTCCCATAGCAGATATTTAGAAAGAGACAAAATTAAATGTAAATCCAAAGTATCTGGTCTAAAATTTCAAGATCTTTGGAAGGAGAAGGTATATCACATTACCTGCTATTACATTCTAAGTAAGAATTTTAAATAACCAGAAATTTTATTTTAAAATACGTATGTATGTATGGGTATATGGAGTGTGTGTGTGTGTGTGTGTGTGTGTGTGTGTGTGTGTGTGTGTAAGTGTATTTCAAATTGTCTTTATTCAAAAGAATTACTTGCTCAATATTGTGGAATATAGCATTGCATGAAGGGTGCTTAGAAAGAAGTTTGTTTCATTTTAGAGGAAAGAATGTATTGAGACATGAAATCCATAAAAGAGAAGTTCCAAATGAACCAGTTTAATCTTGACACAATTCTCATTTGTCAAAAATTTTTCCATGAAAAATGGCAAGATTATTCCTGAATACTTTCAGTATTGGGGAAGACATTTCTTCCACTTTATTTATGGACTAATAACAATTTGTTCAAGCATTCATTTACTTTTTCATTTACTTTACATGCTTTTATTGAATATCCATTACACATCAAGTTCTATGCTAAGTGCTAGAAATAAAGTACTATCCATGTCAAAAGTGGTTCCTGCCTTTACGATTTTCAGTCTTTTGAAGGTTACACTAAATAAATAACTTATAAAAGTAATTGTATTATTTATCAGAGTATACAAAATTATCCTCAAATATGGTGACTTCAGTTCAGTTCAGTTCAGTTGCTCAGTCGTGTCCAACTCTTTGTGACCCCATGAATTGCAGCATGCCAGGCCTCCCTGTCCATTAACAACTCCCGGAGTTCACTCAAACTCATGTCCATCGAGTTGGTGATGCCATCCAGCCATCTCATCCTCTGTCATCCCCTTCTCCTCCTGCCTCCAATCCCTCCCAGCATCAGAGTCTTTTACAATGAGTCAACTCTTCGCATGAGGTGGCCAGAGTATTGGAGTTTCAGCTTTAGCATCATTCCTTCCAAAGAAATCCCAGGGCTGATCTCCTTCAGAATGGACTGATTGGATCTCCTTGCAGCCCAAGGGACTCTCAAGAGTCTTCTCCAACACCACAGTTCAAAGGCATCAATTTTTTTGGTGCTCAGGTTTCTTCACAGTCCAACTCTCACATCCATACATGACCACAGGAAAAACCATAGCCTTGACTAGATGGACCTTGGTCGGCAAAGTAATGTCTCTGCTTTTCAATATGCTATCTAGGATGGTCATAACTTTTCTTCCAAGGAGTAAGCGTCTTTTAATTTCATGGCTGCAATCACCATCTGCAGTGATTTTGGAGCTCCAAAAAATAAAGTCTGGCACTGTTTGCACTGTTTCCCCATCTATTTCCCATGAAGTGATGGGGCCGGATGCCATGGTCTTCTTTTTCTGAATGTTGAGCTTTAACCAACTTTTTCACTCTCCTCTTTCACTTTCATCAAGAGGCTCTTTAGTTCCTCTTCACTTTCTGCCACAAGGGTGGTGTCATCTGCATATCTGAGGTTATTGATATTTCTCCTGGCAATCTTGATTCCAGCTCGTGTTTCTTCCAACCCAGCGTTTCTCATGATGTACTCTGCATATAAGTTAAATAAGCAGGGTGACAATATACAGCCTTGATGTACTCCTTTTCCTATTTGGAACCAGTCTGTTGTGCCATGTCCACTTCTAACTGTTGCTTCCTGACCTGCATACAGATTTCTCAAGAGGCAGGTCAGGTGGTCTGGTATTCCCATCTCTTTCAGAATTTTCCACAGTTTATTGTGATCCACACAGTCAAAGGCTTTGGCATAGTCAATAAAGCAGAAATAGATGTTTTTCTGGAACTCTCTTGCTTTTTCCATGATTCAGCAGATGTTGGCAATTTGATCTCTGGTTCCTCTGCCTTTTCTAAAACCAGCTTGAACACTTAAAACAACATAAATATGTATTATCTCATTTATAATTTGAGTATTCATTTTATTTTTATTGTAGAATGAATAATTTTAAGTAACTACAGGTGGTTCCCGACTTACAATGGTTCAACTTACAATTTTTCTATAGTATGATGGTATGAAACAATAGACGTTCAGTAGAAATAACACATTAAATTTTGACTTTTGTTCTTTTCTCTGGATAGCAGTATTTGGTATAATATTCTGTTGTGATTCTAGGCAGTGGTAGGGAGCCACAGCTCCCAGTAAGCCATATGATTATAAAGGTTAACAGCCATTCTTCTGATTGTACCCATACAATCATCTCTTTTTCACTTTCAGTGCAGTAGTCTAGGTCAAGCTATGCTGTTAGGTAGACTAAATATATTAAATCCATTTTCTATCTAGGAAATTTTCAACTTATGAGTTTATGGAGTCTTGTTGTGTGGGCTATGGCTTCCCAGGTAGAACTGACCTGACAATGCAGGAGATGCCGGGCTGCAGATTCCATTCGTGGGTCTGGAAGATCTCCTGAAGCCCAGTATTTTTTGCCTGGAGAATTCCATGGACAGGAAGAGCCAGTGGGCCATAGTCCATAGGGTTGAAGTCCATAGGTCCTTGAACATGAATCAAGGGCTGATCACACAAGCATGAAAGTAAAAGTGAAAGTGAAAGTCACTCAGTCATGTGGGACTCTTTGCAACTCCATGGACTGTATAGTCCATGGGATTCTCTAGGCAAGAATACTAGAGTGGGTAGCCTTTCCCTTCTCCAGGGGATTTTCCCAACCCAGGGATCGAAACCAGGCCTCTTGCATTGCAGGCAGATTCTTTACCAGCTGAGCCACAAGGCAAACCCTGGGCCCTAATCCAATATGGTTGGTGTCCCTGTAAGAAGAGGAAATTAAGACCCAGAAAACATAGGGAAGACAATGTGAAGACACCCAGAAAAAGATAGCCATCCACAAGCCAAACCAAGGAGCGAGACCCTCGGAAGAAATCAATCCTGTTGATACTTTGCTTTGGGATTTCTAGCCTTTATGTGGAGTGAAAGTCACTCAGCTGTGTCCAAATCTTTGTGACCCCATGGACTATAGCCCATGGAATTCTCCAGGCCAGAATACTGGAGTGGGTAGCCTTTCTCTTCTCCAGGGGATCTTTCCAACCCAGGGATCGAACCTAGGTCTCCCACATTGCAGACGGATTCTTTACTAGTTGAGCCACCTATGAGAAAATAAACTTCTATTGTTTAAGCTTCACAGTCAGTGTTATTTTCTTATGTTGGATAGCAAAGTAATACCTCATGAACCGAGGGTATAGGTAAAGCTGGTAGCAAAATCCAGACCCAAATGTTGTCTACTGCTATTAACAGTGGCTCTCCTCTAATTCACACCCATATCCATACAGAGGGCCTGCGTAACAACTTATGGAAGGAAAAAGGTGGGAGATTTTTGTCAGAAATAAGACTTTTTTTCACCTCTTGTGGGAAACTTTATTGTCATGCATGTAATTTGTGTTTCTTTGGCAGTTGTGTAGAATGTCTGACTCATTAGCTACAGGAAATCAATAGAATATGGGTGAGAGTATGGTCTTTGCCATCAGATGGACCCAGGACCACATTCATGTCTAGATCACTGACTACTCTGAGGTTCAATTTCATTTGTAGAACTGAGTTAATAAGAGTAATTACACACTGAAGTGACTATAAAAATGAAATGAGATAGTGCATATAAATTGTTTCATAGATCCCTTGACACTTGATCATATTATCATTTTACAAATATATATAATCTATATAAATTGTAAAGTTATCATATTATCACTATATACCCGCACACATATACAAACATAAAAACACACACACATACACACCCACACAACATGTCTCCCCTACCATCAATCTCAATAAAGAATTTTGCATTTTGTGACACAAATTTCATCTGGGAAAATGATGTTATTAGGCCTGTTATTTCAGCCTGTCAAGACCTTTTTGACTCCACATTCTGCCATCTAACAAGCTAACAATTTCGCCCAACTTCATGTCAAACTCAAATTCAATAAATGTGTCATTTTGATTCCCGAGAGAATGAGTGATTATTTAGTAAGCAGGTCTACGGTCATTTCTTTTCCCATATATTGCATTTTCCAAATATAAATTGTTCAATTTTATTAGTGAAAAGTTACTGTTAAAAGGAATTAGTTTTGATTCCATAATACATTTTTGGATTCACATTATTTCTTTTATTGTTTTTTACTTCTCCTCTTTTCAAAAATTGAGAGATTTCTCTATTCCTGTAGACCAAGTTCCAATTTTTAGATAGAGGAACATTTCAGTGAACTGTGAACATCATTTTCAGCCATGGGATAAACCACAGTTTGTCATTTTCTCATCCAACTTAGCTTTTAGTCTACATTTTAAATGCCAAGTGGTGGAAATATTCGGTGAAAAGACAAGGTAGTAAAATCAACATTTTTTATGCTTAAAACTACTCAGGGGAATTTCTTAGTAATGCACAGTTCTATGACCAAATCATTATAGAAAATAAATAGTGACATGGGTCAAAAGACTGTCAAGCAGCTTGAAAGCTACCTAAACAGCCCCTTACATCTCAAGGATTTCTGTGCACTTGGTCCCAGGCCTGTCAATCTGCTAAGTTACTGATGCTTTAGTCTATGAGGTCAGAGTTATGATTTTTCATTCAGTAATACCAAATAACCCAGAAAAGTCTGTAGCATTTGCATCACAAAACACTTCCAAAAAGAGCTGATGATTCATGAATAGACAAGAGGGAATAAATGGAATCTGTGATGATTAATACTGAGATATTTTGAACCACGATCTACAACATAGCAAAGCTTATTGTCAAGTCTGAAAAGTCTTAGGGATCTAAAGTAGGTGAACAACAGACATATTAATAGTATCTGAAGCCTTAATGAACCTGAATCTCATGTTGCATCTGTCTTTGGTGAAGCATTTAGGTCACAGTTATATTTGCTAGAAACAGCAAAGGATTTCGTGAATTATAGCAGGGAAATCAATGGGGAAATTTCTCTTTTTTGTCTGAATTTTATAGCATCATTATCAGATTTTCCTCCAGAGCTCATGTTAGTTCAAGGAGGTTATAATTTTGCTTTCTGATGCTTTGCATCCGGTTTTTAACCAAAATTGGGTCTACCACTGTAGAACTTACAATAAAGATTTAAACACTTACTTATCAATCAGGCTAAGTGGATTCTGTCTATGTGAATATCGTTTATAAATTCCTGTGTATTACTCCATAACTGCCTGTTTATTAATTATATTTTTTAGACATAAGTTGGAGAAACCCAAATTAAATCAGCTTTGAAAAAAAGAAATGTCTTGACAGGAACTAGAAAGGTTCAGAGAATCAAAGAATGACGTTAGTAACTGACTGGTAAGAAAGGACATCCACTTCAGGCCAAGACAATGTAACCCCCTGCCTGCAATCAAATAAGCAACAAAATCGTACCAGATATAGGTGGATAGATAGATAGATAATGACACTTTTCAAGGAAATGGTTATCAGGCAAATAAGTATAATGAATTCTGAGAGTTGGGGAACAAATGATGTAAGCCCTGTGGTTGTCCTGGATACCGATCTTGACAGAATTTCTAGGCTTCAGGACATGCAGAGGGAGAGGAGGCAGAGACAGCAAAGCCCCTACTGTGAGGAACTGAAAGTCTAGAAACAATCAAGTTCTTAGGATGTGCAGGAGAGAGCACTGGAGAGGAAGAAATTGCAGAGAGAGGAACCTGAGGGCCTGTAGAGCGTGTCTTGCATATTTAGCAGAGTACTGATGAGTACATACGCGTAGGAAAACTAAGCAAAGCCGGAGAAACATTATCTGAGATGATTAGTCCAAATCATGCCTGTCTGTCACTCACAAATGGCCAGGAACAAATGCCTTTTTCCATTAGCCAAAATGAATGAACATAGAGCACTGAGGGAAGTACTCAGAAGAGTCTTGCCTCAGTGATGAGGAACATTTAGACCTGGATTTAAATTCTGGTCTGGTGTACCTAACAAATCTTAAATGCGAGACCCAAATGATCAACCTAGTTCCAAGTAACTTAATAAAGTCCCAGAACCAAAGTTCAAAATATACACTGGTGTAGCTGTTCAGTTGCTAAGTCACATCTGACCCTTTTGCAACCCCATGGCCTGTAGCCCCCCAGGCTTCTCTGTCCGTGGACTCCCCTGGCAAGTATACTGGAGTGGGCTGCCATTTCCTTCTCCAGGCGATCTTTCTTACCCAGGGATCAAACTGAATTTCCTGCATTGGCTGGCAGATTTTTTACACTGAGCCACCAGGGAAGCCCCAAGAATACATAGAGAAGCCACAAGACTACAAGATCCAAAAATATCTAATGCCAATAAAGCAAAATTTACAACTTTTGGGATCCAATTAAAGATTATGAAACTTGTTAAGTAGCAGGAAAATATGACCCATAGTGAGGGCAAAAAATAATCAGTCAATCAAAATGAAACTAGAACCGACACAGACATTAGAATTAGCAGATAAGACTATTAAAATATTATAACTATAGTCTATTTGTTCAAGTTAACAGAAACAAGTTATTAAAAAATGCAAATCACACTCAATGCCTTTGATGAAAAATACACTGTTAGGGTTAACAGCTAATTAGACACTGGAAGTGGAGAAGACAATGGCACCCCACTCCACTGCTCTTGCCTGGAAAATCCCATGGATGGAGGAGCCTGGTAGGCTGCAGTCCATGGGGTCACAAAGAGTCAGACATGACTGAGCAACTTCACTTTCACTTTTCATTTTCATGCATTGGAGAAGGAAATGGCAACCCACTCCAGTGTTCTTGCCTGGAGAATCCCAGGCATGGAGGAGCCTGGTAGGCTGCCGTCTATGGGGTCGCACAAAGTCAGACACGACTGAAGCGACTTAGCAGCAGCAGTAGCAGACACTGGAAGAGAAAAGACTAGTGAAATTGAAGACAGAAATATCAGTTATACAAAATTAAATGTAGAGAAAAAAAGAGTTTAAAAAAAACAAAAAGAAATATCAGTGAGTTGTAGGGTAATATCAAACAAAAAAGTGAATATGAAACTGGATTGCTTGAAGGACAGAAAGAGTAAGGGAAAAAGCATCTTTCAAAATTTTCCAATTTGATGAAAATTACAAACACAAAAATCCAAGATGCTCAATAAATTCCACACACAAGAAGATATGGAGAAATTATTTTCACCTTTAAGCTATTGAGACCACTGCTGCTATGAACATATATGTACATGTACTTATTTGAGTACTTACTTTCATTTACACATGTTCATAGCAATATTGTTAGCAATATCTGAGGTAAAAATAGCCCAAAAGTCTCTCAATAGACAAATAGACAGACACATTTGGTATGTACATGCAAAGGAATATTATTCACATACAACAAACTGAAATACTTATACACAGATAAACTGCCAAAACATCATTCTAAGTGGAAGAAGCCAGACACAAAAGGACAAATATTGTATGATTCAACTCCAGTAAAGTATCTAGGATAGGCAAGATCATAGAGACAGAAAGCAGATTAGTGGTTGCCAGAACATAGGAAGAATAGAGAATGGGGGGTTACTAATTAATGCATAAGGAATTCTACTTTGGAGTGATGGCAATATTGTGGAACTAGGCAAAGGTGATGGTTTTGCACATTGGGAATACATGAAATACACTGAAATGTTCCTTTTAAAATAACTTAATTAGTTTTAATTCCACCTCAACACACAAAAAAATTAAGGTAAAAATAATGATATGTAAAATATATAGCCAATGGGAATTTGCTGTATGTCTCAAGGAACTCAAACAAGGGCTCTGTATCAACCTAAAGAGGTGAGATGGGAGAGAGGTTCAAGAGGGAGGTAACATATGTACACCTACGGCTGATTCATGTTGACAGAAAACCACAAAATTCTGTAAAGCAATTATCCTTCAATTAGAAAATAAATTTTAAAAGTAAAGGTAAAAATATATTTTATAAATGAAAGTGAAAGTCGCTCAGTCGTGTCTGACTCTTTGCGACCCCATGGACTATACAGTTCATGGAACTCTCCAGGCCAGAATACTAGAGTGGGTAGCCTTTCCCTTCTTCAGCAGATCTTCCCAACCCAGGAACTGAACCCAGGTTTCTCACATTGCAGGCAGATTCTTTACCAGCTGAGCCACAAGGGAAGCCCCAATGAAGATACATAAAATCAGAAAGCAAAAAGCCTTCACTAGAAAGCCTTAACTACAAAAAGTATTAAAGGAAATCACTCAGGCAGACAGAAAATGATAGCAGATAAAAATATGGATCAACAAGAAGGAAGAAAACACCAGATATGGTATATACCAGTACATGGGAAAGTATATAAAATATTTTTCTAATTATAAACTGAAGGAAATACAGAGATAAGGTTGAGTTTCAGGGATAACCCCATGCAAGCCCTCAAACATCTCCATGTCTCCACTCTGTCGCTTTCAGTAAAGTTAGCTTTACTTTCCATCATTGATATCATAATAATTCTCCATAACAAGCATCTATTGTATTCTATATTATCAGTGATAAAATAAAAATTAGCTAATAATATCTCATTTATTTAATAATTTAAGGAAATTAGCTATTCTACAGAAATTCACTATATAGATAATTGAAGCTTAAGCATCCTTTAGTTTATAATTTTAATTATATGTGAAAATGTATTAACAATTTACTTTCATTTTTTAAAAATTAGTATTCCAGTATCAAAATAATATACATGATGAGTATCTCAGTATGATCATAATGAATATATTACTGAAGAACGTAAAGGTTATTACATTTAAAGAATGCTTTTCCCCCACACTAAATGGCCCCAGACTGAGTTGTTTTAGTTCTTGTGTGTGTGTGTGTGGATGTGGATGCTCAGTCACATCCGACTCTCTGTGGCCCCATGGACTGTAGCCTGGCAGGTTCCTCTGTCCAAGGAATTTTCCAGGCAATAATACTGGAGTGGGTTGCCATTCCTGACCTACAGATCAAACCTGGGTGTCTGGCATCTCCTGCATGGCAGGCGGATTCTTTACCACTAGCGCCATTTGAGAAGCCCCATTAGTTCTTGGCTTTGCTTTATTTTAATTCTGAACCCCATGAACAGTATGAAAAGGCAAAAAGATAGAACACTGAAAGATGAACTGCCAAGGTAGGTAGGTGCCCAATATGCTACTGGAGATCAGTGGAGAAATAACTCCTACTTTTGCAAAGAAAGAAGAGATGGAGCCAAAGCAAAAACAACACCCAGCTGTGGATGTGACTGGTGATGGAAGTAAAGTCCAATGCTGTAAAGAGCAATATTGTATAGGAACCTGAAATGTTAGGTCCATGAACCAAGGCAAATTGGAAGTGGTCAAATGGGAGATGGCAAAAGTTAACATTGACATTTTAGGAATCAGAGAACTAAAATGGACTGGAATGGGTGAATTTAACTCAGATGACCATTATATATATTATTGTGGGCAAGATTCCTTAGAAGAAATGGAATAGCCATCATAGTCAACAAAAGAGTCCAAGATGCAGTACTTGGATGCAGTCTCAAAAATGACAGAATGATCTCTGTTCGTTTCCAAGGCAAACCATTCAATATCAGAGTAATCCACGTCTATGCCCCAACCAGGTATGCTGAAGAAGCTGAAGTTGAATGGCTCTATGAAGACCTACAAGACCTTCTAGAACTAACACCCCCAAAAAGATGACCTTTTCATTATAGGGGACTGGAATGCAAAAGTAGGAAGTCTAGAAATATCTGAAGTAACAGACAAATTTGGCCTTGCAGTACAGAATTAAGTAGGGAAAAGGCTAATAGAGTTTTGCTGAGAGAACACACTGGTCATAGCAAATACCCTCTTCCAATAACACAAGAGAAGACTCTACACATGGACATCACCAGATGGTCAATACTAACATCAGATCGATTATATTCTTTGCAGTCAAAGATGGAGAAGCTCTATACAGTCAGCAGAAACAAGACCAGAGACTGACTGTGGCTCAGATCATGAACTCCTTGTTGCCAAATTCAGACTTAAATTGAAGAAAGTAGGGAAAATCACCAGACCATTCAGGTATGACCTAAATCAAACCCCTTATGATTATACAGTGGAAGTGAGAAATAGATTCAAGGGACTAGATTTGATAGACAGAGGGCCTGAAGAACTATGGACAGAGGTTCATGACATTGTACAGGAGGCAGGGATCAAGATCTTCTCCAAGGGGAAAAAAATGTAAAAGGCTAAAGGTACAGGAGGCCTTACAAATAGCTGTGAAAAGAAGAGAAGTGAAAGGAAAAGGAGAAAAGGAAATATATACCGATTTTAAGGCAGAGTTCCAAAGAATAGCAAGGAGAGATAAGAAAGCTTTCCTCAGTAACCAGTCCAAAGATACAGAGGAAAACAATAGAATGGGAAAGACTAGAGATCTCTTCAAGAAAATTAGAGATACCAAGGGAACATTTCATGCAAAGATGGGCACAATAAAGGACAGAAATGCTATGGACCTAACAGAAGCAGAAATATTAAGAAGAGGTGACAAGAATACACAGAACTGTACAAAAAAGATGTACCTAGATAATCACGATGATGTGATCTCTCACCTAGAGCCAGACATCCTGGAATGCAAAGTCAAGTGGGCCTTAAGAAGCATCACTATGAACAAAGCTAGCAGAGGTGATGGAATTCCAGTTGACCTATTTCAAATCCTAAAAGATGATGCTGTGAAAGTGCTACACTCAATATGTCAGCAAATTTGGAAAACTCAGCAGTGGCCACAGGATTGGAAAATGTGTCTTCATTCCAATTCCAAAGAAAGGCAATGCCAAACAATGTTGAAAATATTGCACAATTGCACTCATCTCACACGCTAGTAAAGTAATGCTCAAGCCAGGCTTCAACAGTACATGAACTGTGAACTTCCAGATGTTCAAGCTGGATTTAGAAAAGGCAGAGGAACCAGAGATCAAATTGCCAACATCCAGTGGATCACTGAAAATGCAAAAGAGTTCCAAAAAAACATCTACTTTATTAATTATGCCAAAGCCTCTGACTGGATCACAACAAACTGTGGAAAATTATGAAAGAGATGGGAATACCAGACCACTTGACCTGCCTCCTGATAAATCTGTATGCAGGTCAGGATGCAACAGTTAGAACTGGACATGGAACAATGAACTGGTTCCAAATTGGGAAAGGAGTATGTCAAGAAATTGTATATTGTCACCCTGCTTATTTAACTAATATGCAGAGTATATCATGAGAAATACTAGGCTGGATGAAGCACAAGCTGGAATCAAGATTGTTGGAAGAAATATCAATATCCTCAGATATGCAGATGACACCACCCTTATGGCAGAAAGCGAAGAACTAAAGAGCCTCTTGATGAAAGTGAAAGAAGAGAGTGAAAAAGTTGGCTTAAAGCTCAACATTCAGAAAACTAAGATCATGGCATCCAGTCCCATCACTTCGTGGCAAATAGTTGGGGAAACAGTGGAAACAGTGACCAACTTTATTTTGGGGGGCTCCAAAATCACTGCACATGGTGACTAGAGCCATGAAATTCAAAGATGCTTGCTCCTTGGAAGAAAAGTTATGACCAACCTAGACAGCATATTAAAAAGCAGAGAGACAGTACTTTGCCAACAAAGGTCCATCTAGTCAAAGCTATGGTTTTTCTAGTAGTCATGTATGGATGTGAGAGTTGAACTATAAGGAAAGCTGAGCACCAAAGAATTGATGCTTTTGAACTGTGGTGTTGGAGAAGACTCTTGAGAGTCCCTTGGATTGCAAAGAGATCCAACCGGACCATCCTAAAGGAAATCAATCCTGAATATTCATTGGAAGGACTGATGCTGAAGCTGAAACACCAATACTTCGGCTACCTGATGTGAAGAACTGATTCATTGGAAAAGACCCTGATGCTGGGAAAGACTGAAGGTGGGAGGAGAAGGAGATGACAGAGGATGAGATGGTTGAATGGCATCACTGACTCAATGGACATGAGTTTGAGTAATTTGGGGAGTTGGTGATGGACAAAGAGGCTTAATGTGCTGCAGTCCAAGGAGTTTCAAAGAGTCAGACATGACTGAGTGACTGAACTGAACTGAACTGAAGCATGATATAAGGCTCCCATCGTTTCCTCCTTGCTCCTCTGTATGTGCACATTTAAGTCACATACTTCTCACATCCTGTTATATATTGGTTGTGGTGAAGACAGTGCTGCAAAAGATTAATTCTGATTTGCTTTAACTATTAAATCAGAGAAAGCTTCAATCCTAGTTAAAAGGAAAGGCAGAGACAAGGCACTTAGGTTAAAAACTACATAAGAAACCTAACCTCAAAAGTTTCCTCCTTGAGAAGAAAACCAATCTATTTTGATTGATTTTTACATCTAACAATTGGCTTATTATGGCATAACATGATTGGTATTTGATTTTGTCACAGTCATATTCTATTGTCAGTGTCATATAATTCTTCCCTGAATTTATTTCTTTTTAATTGAATTATGATTTACATATTACATTAGGTTTGGGTATATAAAATAATAATTTAGTACTTGTATATACTGACAAAATTACATATTTGTATGGTGATAGATCGGGCTTCCGTGGTGGTTCAGATGATAAGAATCTGCCTGCAATGCAGGAGCCCAGGATCAAGACTTTGTCTCCTTAGTATCTAGAAAAAAATTGTAACTATCCATACATACTCACAACTTTTTTCTTGTGATGAGAATTTCCAAGATTTACTCACTTAGCAACTTCTGAATATGCAATACAGTATCACTAAGTATAGTCCCCATGCTATACATTACTTCCCTATGACTTACTATAATTGAAAGTTTATCATATTTGACCTCTTTTACACATTTCACCAACTCCCTACTCCTTGCCCCTGGCAACCATCAGTCTGTCCTCTGTGTGAGTTTGCTTTTTTTTTCCACTTTAATTTCACATATAAGTGAGATCATAGATATTTGTCTTTCTCTGTCTGACTTATTGCACTTAGCATAATGCCCTCAACACCCATCCATATTGTCAAAAATTGCAAGATACTACTCTTTTTCTATGGTGAATAAAAACCCATTGTATGTTTTATATATGTGTGTGCATATTAATATATTTTACATATATACCTATATACTTATATACATATACCACATTTTCTTTATCAATTCATCCATTGTTGAACATATACATTGTTTCTGTATCTTGGATATTGTAAACAATGCTGCAGTGAACATGTGGATGCCTATATCTTTTTGAGTTACTGTTTTCATTTTCTTTGAATACATACTCAGGAGTGGGGCTGCCTGACAATATGGCTATTTTAAATTTTTTTTAGGAATCTCCAAACAGTTTTCCATAGTAGCTGCACCAATTTACATTCTCACCAATAGTGCACAAGAATTCTCTTTCACCAGATTTTTATCAACACTTGTTATTCTTTGATATATTTCTTTTTTTTCTCATCTTCTAATATATCTTTTCTCCTTGTTACATATAATAATATTCAGAGGACTATAATCAGTTAGTGTAAATATGAGTCTGAAGTATTCATTCTGGCTTATTTCCTCACTCCTTTGGGGGTGATAAAAATACATTGATCTGAAAAATACAATTCATATTACCTACTATTCACGCAGGAAATGGTAAAAGTTATATGGTTCTATAATGTCCTGGAGGTGAAATATTAACACGTCTAGAAGTGAAAGTTTATATATCTTTTTTAAAATACATATGTTAGTAAATATTTAAAGATCACAATCTACATGAAAGAGTGTCATGAAAGAAATATTGTATATCAGTCAGCTTTATTAAGGATAGCCAGTTAACTATAAGTTTAGGGAATAGATGATTGCTAGTAGGAATTAGACATTACATTGTCATGGAAGAAGTTGGGAATTAATGTCTAGAATGGGATCTGTAGGACTAGAGAAAGAGTAGCTATAAAGGCAGAACACACGGAGAAGTTCAAAGGTTCCCTCTGTATATCTACTTCTTCTATGCAAGGAACTAGGAGGAGGCTTAGGGCTCTAGCTGCTAGGCAGAATTCAGAGTCAGAAGACACAGATGTAGAGTGGGGGAGGGCGAGAACAAACTGGAACTTACAGGCTTCTTTTGCATACATCTATCACCATACCTGATCATGCAAAGCCTTATAGAGAATAAAGTGAAGTTGCTCAGTCGTGTCTGACTCTTTGCAACCCGTGGACTGTAGCCCACCAGGCTCCTCCGTCCATGGGATTCTCCAGGCAAGAATACTAGAGTGAGTTGCCATTTCCTTCTCCAGGGGATCTTCCTGACCCAGGGATTGAACCCAGGTCTCCTGCATTGCAGGCAGATGCTTTAACCTCTGAGCCACCAGGGAAGCCTATTTGGAGAATAAAAGGCACTCCTACAGTTTAGCAGGCATGTTCCTGTTTTGGCTAACGCTAACCCACTCCAGTGTTCTTGCCTGGAGAATCCCAAGGACGAGGGAGCCTGGTAGGCTGCTGTCTATGGGGTCACACAGAGTTGGACATGACTGAAGTGACTTAGCAGCAGCAGCAACACAGGACAATACAGGGAAAGAGATTCTGAGAAACACAGTTCCCAGCTTAACCAAGTTGGCACAGCACAAACCAACACACATGGCTTATCTACAGTGCTGATAGTTTTTTCCAGATGGCATTGTTGCATGAGGAAATGTTTTACTGGTTCCATAAGCCAAGATGATCATTTGCAAACACTCTAGTGTTACAGCAAACAAATCTCAATACTTCATTTGGTAGAGAATTTGGATTTTCACTAGAATACCAAAAATAAAAACAAAACAAAAACAAAAGACCAACATGAAAATACTAGGTTCTACTCTTTAATGTCTCAGAGAGCTGATTTGAATGAAGACTTAAGAGACCAGAACAATCCCAAATAACTCTTCAATTTTTTTTTTTGAGAAGACATATTCAAAGTGCTTTGTGAGCTGAAAAACACTATCAGATTCTAATTTCTATTATTAAATGCATCAGCTCCCAGAAATGGAAATTATCTCTAATAATCTTCTCAGCTGTTCATCTAGTTGATTGAAGACCTAGGTCATGTCCAAAACGACACCTCCCATAAGACACCAATCAACATCTACCAAAAACCTCCTTTAAGTAACCTATTATTCTAATAAATAGCCTACTTGCACAAGCTTCCCAGGTGGTGCTAATGGTAAAGAACCTGCCTGCCAATGCAGGTTAGACATGAGAGATGTGGGTTCGATCCCTGGGTTGGAAAGATCCGCTGGCAGAGGACATGGCAACCCATTCCAGTATTCTTGCCTGGAGAATCCCAAAGCCTGGCAGGCTGCAGTCCATAGGGTTGCACATGTCCACAGAGCTGGACACAAGTGAAGCAATTTAGCATGCAGCACCCAGAGCCCACCTGTACACCCCTTATGCTCCTTATGATAAGGGTAAAGGGATAAGGATCTTCTTCCAAAGCAAGCCATAGTAAACAATAATGAAAACACTTGAAGCATCTGTAGTTCCAAAGCCTGGGCTATGTGGACAACAAAGAGACAGGGTTAGATAAAAGGAACTGAACATTTGAATGTGATGTTAATAATTGATTATGATTCCTGTTGAGTTCAGATTTGAAATTAAAGCCAACTTTTGGCAACTTAGAAAACATTGATCTATTCATAGCATGAAATTTTGGTGTGATTGGAGCTGAGATCCAGGTATGTATTGTTAAGCAAATCCTCTCTTCGGCCTCTACTTTCCTACTTTCCAATGAGTTCCCCTCTGGGCTCTGGGCTCTAAGTCTCTTTATCTGAGATTTTGAAATTCCACGTTCTTAATCTGCATCTTGTGTAGGAGTTCCTTGGGAATAATTGATGTCAACCTACTGTATTTGTTATTGAGACAGATGAAAACATGTCTGACACACTGGGTGAGTGGGGGGTGAGGATACTGGAAGCTTAGAATCAAATATTAAGAAGATACAACACCGACTCCTAAATGAGTAAGCAGTCTTCCTGGCAGTCGTGGACTAATGCAGGAAAAGGTCCCAAATATCAGAGAGAGCCACATTCCAGGCTCACTGTTAAGCTGTGTTTGACAATCTCTTGACCTAAAATTATCCTTTCTGAGCCTCTGTATATTCAAGAAAGGAGAGATTTTGGTGGGGATGTCAAAACTAATATCTTGGGTCAAAATGTCAAAACTGTAATATCTTGGACCTATACAACACAGTTATAGAAATTTTTTGAAAATATTTTGGCAAAGGAAAAGAACGATAATGTAGTACTGCCCAGAAAGAGAGAAGTGAGCAAGCGCAAGGGTGTCCAGGCAATGTAGAGAAGAGTTAACTCTGGGGAGGTCAGAGGTCAATCACAGGTAAGGACCATTCAAAGGAAATACAAATAAAGAATAAGCAGCCCCCAAACTGTAAGACTGGCTTCCTTGGTGGCTCAGTGGTAAAGAATCCACCTGCCAATGCAGGAGACACAGGTTTGATCCCTGGAGTTGAGAAGATGCCCTGGAGAAGGAAATGGCAAACCACTCCAGTAGTCTTGATTGGGAAATTCCATGGACAGAGTAACTGGCAGCCTACAGTCCATAGAGTCGTAAGAGTCAGACACAACTTAGCAACTAAACAACACCAACAACAAACCGCAAGATATGATCAGTAGTGGCACAAGTCTGTATCATGGGACATGCAAAGACCATCCCTCAAAGGAGACCAGCAAGTGATGCAGGGGCCCAAGATGAGCAAAGAACCTGGTACCAATAGAGTTGTCCACCAGTAAAAGCAGCAGGACATACAGGGAAATCTTAAGAGTAACAGACATTTGTATTGCTATTTGAGTGAACTCCGGGAGTTGGTGATGGAGAGGGAGGCCTGGCGTGCTGCAATTCATGGGGTCGCAAAGAGTCGGACATGACTGAGCGACTGAACTGAACTGAACTCTAGAGCTTGCGCAAGTTGATTTGGAAATAATAGCTTAGACATGTTTAAAAAAACTTTGTAGAAGACAAATACATGAAAAGACACTCAACATCACTAACTATCAGGGAAATTCAAATCAAGACCACAATGAAATATCACCTCATATTTATTAGAATAGCTACCACCAAAAAGACAAGTAACCATTGTTAATGACTGCTGCTGCTGCTGCTAAGTTGCTTCAGTTGTGTTCGACTCTGTGTGACCCCATTGACAGCAAACCACTAGGCTTCTCTGTCCCTGGGATTCTCCAGGCAAGAGTACGGGAGTGGGTTGCCATTGCCTTCTCTATTGTTGATGAGGATGTGGAGAAAAGGGAACCCTTGTACACTGCTGGTATGTAAATTGATTGGTATAGCCACTTGGTAAACAGTATGGAGATTCTTCAAAAATTAAAAATAGTATTACTCTAGGATCCAGCCATCCTATTTGGGTATAGTTTTGAAAGGTATAGCATCACTGTCTCAAAGAGATGTCTAAACTTTGATATTCATTGCAGCATTTTACGTAATAGCCAATACAATCTGCTGCTAAGTCACTTCAGTCATGTCCAACTCTGTGCGACCCCATAGACGGCCTCCTACCAGGCTTCTCTGTCCCTGGGATTCTCCAGGCAAGAACACTGGAGTGGGTTGCCATTTCCTTCTCCAATGGGTGAAAGTGAAAAGTAAAAGTGAAGTTGCTCAGTTGTGTCCAACTCTTAGCAACCCCATGGACTGCAACCTACCAGGCTCCTCCGTCCATGGAATTTTCCAGGCAAGAGTACTGGAGTGGGGTGCCATTGCCTTCTCCCAATACAATCTGAGTGTCCCTCAAAAACTGAATGTGGTTGAAAAGAAAACATGATAGTTATAGATAACAGATATTATTCAGCCATAAAAAAAAGAGAAATTCTTCCATTTGCAATAACATGGTTAGACCTTGAGGATATTTTGCTAAGTGAAATAAATCAGACAGAAAGACAAATACTCTATGAGTTGACTTCTATGTGGAGTCTAATAAAACAGTTGGTCTCAAAGAGTATTGTTGCCAGAGACTGATGGGTGGTAGAAATGCAACGTTGGTCAAACTTTCAGTTACAATACTAATGAGTTCTGGTGATCTAATGTAGAGCATGGAGATGGTAGTTAACAGTATTGTATTGTACTCTTGAAAACCGTTCTAAGTTTTAAGGTTCTCACTATAACAACAGCAAGAAAATGGTAATATAAGTGAGATAAAAGATGTATTAAGTATACTTACTGTGGCAAACATTTCACAATACATTCATGTATCAAATCATCACATGGTTATGTCAATTATATTTCAATAAAGCTGGTAGAAAAAAAAATACACACAACTTTTATACCACCAAAAGATCTGAATTCAGAGAAAGCACTGTTAGTGCTAGACTCAAGCAGTGGATTCAAGTAATACTGAAATTGACATCCTCTGATAGGCCTTTAAAAGCCCAATTAAGATAAAACCAGAAAATAAATACAATGTAGCTGAATGTAGTAATTATTATCTCTTCATCAATATTATTATGTGAAAACAGACTCCTCTAGAAAAGGATATTTAATTCCTCTACCTGAACACATAATTTCTGAAGCATTCACAGATAAAAAGAGGTAGACTGTTTCAGATGTAACAAAAGATTTAGTAAGAAAGCATCATTCCAGCCTTAAGTATGAGGATGCTGTTGGAGTCTCTAGGAGTCTGAATGCTGGGTCAGGTCTTTCACATATGATCTGTTTTGGGAAGACTATACAACCCCTGATGGCAACCCATGTGGCCCTAAAAGTAGAGAAAGCTGTGTTAGTCCCCTAGGAGGAGATCTTGCATACTACCTAAAGAATGCCAATGAGCTGCCGAAAAGGTTAAATATTAATATACATAAAAGGTTAATGGAAAGCCTGTGTGACTATTCTAGAAGTCCTCAGCGAGCCTTTGGAAGACAGGAGCGCCTTCCCTGTGGCCGATTTATGGGTATATTTCAACAGGAGTTCAAAAAAAAGATGAATTCAAAACCACAAGAGGCTAAATTTCCTAAGACCTGTCAGAAGGAAAAAAAAAAGAAAAATCCTGCCCAGAAAGCCTTAGAGAAAAGTGTCACAGGCAAAAAGAAGTCACGCTAGGCTCACCTTAATTAAGTACTTTCATTTATTTTTAGAAAGCAAAGGAAAAAGAAAGCAAGGGTGGTTGACAGTATTCTACCAAGAGAAACTAATTCAAGAGGAGGCAGGGGGAAAAGCTACTTTTGAGAAACTAAGAAGGGGAAACAAAACAGCAGTGAAAAAACTCCAGACACTGATGCAACAACTGCTTCTCAATCTCAGAGTTTAAAGGGAACTTCAAGAACAGTTAGACTCAAGAGAGCACCCCCGTACATGGGGGGAGCTTATATCTGCTGCAATCCTTAAAAAAATCAGTGAATCATACCATTCTGTTATGGTTGAACCCACTTTTAGGTTTGAAAGTTTAACAGATTTGAAAGCTTAAAGTAACCTGAAAACTTGCTTGGAAAACACAACTGATGATTAACCCCTACCTTCAGTAAACTCTTATTTTCAGAATCGGGTAGTGCTCTGGAATTACTGTATATACTGATCCGGGTGGTAGATGTGAGTACAGAACCCAAGAGGCTAGGACAGGAGAGTGGGAAGGACTGTCTACCTCAGTTTGGAATATTTCTACTTAGCCATCCAAAAATAGTGTAAAAATTACATGTCCCTGATCTCGGGTCTCAGTAAAGACCAAGGTAGAAGGTTCCCGAAAGAGTGAGTAATGCACCAGCTCTTGTCCCAGTTTGGGACCTAAATCTGAGGACACAGATACTAGCCCACTCATAAGAATGAATTGTATTCATTTCAGGACTGCTTTTAAGTGAAGGGCATCTGCTTCCCTGTGGGTCACATGAATCTCCAAAAAAACTTGTTGTAGAACCAGGAGGAACTTTGTGATAATAGCACTGAACAGGTAACCAGTAGTGTGGAAGCAACTTTGAAAGCTGAATTGGCACCGTGAAAGTAAAAGTATGCAAACCACTCTAAATGTAAGCTTTTTATATTGTTTGTGGAATGCTTGACAGATACTATTTAACCTGTGAAAATAAACTCTCCAGCCCTGAAAAAATACCAGTATTTTCAACTGAAAGAATGTACGTTCCTTTCCCTACAACTACTTAAATGGCATAAAACTTTTAAAGGGACTATAAAGTTTTCACATTAGAGGAACAGAAAAAAAGGTTTATTGGCTGGGCTAGAGCTAGGATTCAGAAATGCTGGCATATGGAGCAGGCAACACCCCCTACTCACAGAGTCATATGTGTATGTATACGTGTAAGTTCACATGCAAAATGAGCCAAGCAGGCTTAAATGTTACCAAAAGCTCTTAGAAAAAATGAAACATACATAGATACTTAAATGTTACAGAAAGTTCAAAGAGCTCCTAAGTGTCCAGAATGGTTGCATATACTATATAGGTATCCAACCATATTCTCTGATTTACATATGAGCCAAGACTTCCATGAAAAAAATTTCCATTAATCCATTCCATAATTCAGCAAAGCCCCTGTTTACTGTGTACTGAATCATTTTCCCCAACCACTGAATTCCAGGTTGAAGCCCTAACCCACAATTGGACTATATCTGGAGATAGGGCTTTTAGGAGGTAAAGTTAAATGAAGTCATAACGGTGTGATCTTGATCTGATAAAACTGGTGGCCTTATAAGAAGAGAAAGAAAAAAAAATAACTCTCTTTCTTTCTCTCTTTCTTTGGCTCACTATCTTCCATGCACTGAGGAAGGGCCATATGAGCACACAGCAAGAAGGTGATGGACTGAAACACAAGAAGAAAATCTTCACCAAAACCTGGTCACGCTGGCTCCCTAATCTTGGTCTTCCAGCCTCTGGAACTGTGTAATAATAAATTTCTATTGGTTAAATTACATTTTTGCTGTTGTTCGGTCGCCAAGCCATGGTATTCTGTTTAGTAGCCTAAAAAGTCTAATGCAGCCATTCCTCTTCAATAAGCTCAAATTCCAGAAATAAAGAGCAAGAAATCATTCAGGAAATCACTAAACCCTTGTATGATATGTCATGATGGCCACAAGTGCTCAAAGAAAAATGAAGCAGCAAAAAACGGTGAAAATAATGAAGAATGGTATTCCCTAAAATGGGCTTCCCTGGTGGCTCAGCAGTAAAGAATCTGCCTGCCCATGCAAGAGATATGGGTTTGATCCATGGGTTGGGAAGGTGCCCTGGAGAAGGAAATGGCAACCCACTTCAGTATTCTTGCCTGAGAAATCCCATGGGCAGAGAAGTCTGGTGAGCAACAGACCTTGGTTGGGGTCACAAAGAGTTGGACATAACTTAGCTACTAAACAACAACAACACTCCCTAAAATATCAATGAACGTCTATTTTTCTAAGGTGAAAACTAAGTTGAGAGTGAAAGTGAGTGGAAGGGAGCATGTAACAAATCATGTCAATATGTGGGGATTAACATTTCAAGAGGAAACCACATAAGTACTAAATGGCTCTCATTTATTTGTGTATTCCTCTATTTCTTTCATCAGTGTCTTGTTTTCATGGTACAATTCTTTTACCTCTTTGGTTAAATCTATTCCTGGGTATTTTATTCCTTTTGATGCAATTGTAAACAGACACATAGAACAATGCACAAGAACAGAGAGGCAAAAAATAATCATATCAACCAGCATATGTGGTCAACTAATTTATGACAAAGAAGCCAAGAAGAATACACAGTGGGGAAAAGACAGTCTCTTCAATAAAAGGTATTTGGGAAACTGGAGAGTTATGCAAAAGAATAAAATCAGATCCCTATGTTACATCATGCATACAAATTAACTCAAAATGGGTTAAAGACTTCAACATAAAAGCTGAAGCCATAAAACTCCTAGAAGAAAACACAGGGTTAAACTCCATGACATAAGTTTAGACAGTGATTTTTTGGATAGTACATCAAAAGCAAAGGCAACAAGATGAATACACACAATTAAATATTATTCAGCAGTAAAAAAGGAGGAAATCTACCCACTTGCAACAATATGGATGAAACTTAAAGACATTATGCTAACTAAAATGTCAGGAAGAGAAAGACAAATATCGTATGAGCTCACTTAAATGTGGAATCTGAAAAAAAAAATAACACACACACACACACACACAGAGAAAAGTTGATTGTTGCCTAAGGTGGGCAGAGGAAGGCAAAAATGGGTGAAGGTGATCAAAAGTTACAAAATTGTATTTACAAGATAAATAAGTACTCGAGTTGTAATGTATGCAGCATGGTGACTACAGTATCGTTAATACTGTATGGAATATTTGAAAGTTGCTAAGAGAATAGAGGGCTTTCCTGGTGGCTCAGATGGTAAAGAATACACTTGCAATTCAGGACATCACGGGGTTGGGAAAATTAAGTGGAGAAGGGAATGGCTACCCACTTCAGTATTCTTGCTGGAGAATTGAATGGACAGAGGAGCCTGGTGGGCCACAGTCCATGTGGTCACAAAGAGTCGGACACAAGGGAATGACTAACACACACACATACACAAGAGAGTAGATCTTAAAGTTTTTTTTCAGCTCTTTTTATAAGAGAAAAATTATAACAATATGAAGTGATAGAGGTTAAGTAAAGAGATTGGAGAAGGAAATGGCAACCCACTCCAGTATTCTTGCCTGGAGAATCCCAGGGACGGGGGAGCGTGGTGGGCTGCTGTCTATGGGGTCGCACAGAGTCGGACACGACTGAAGCGACTTAGCAGCAGCAGCAAACTTACTCTGTTACACATTCCACAAATGTATGAGTGTCAAATCCTAGGCTGTAGACCTAAAATATTGATACCATGTTGTATGTCAGTTATATCTCAATAAAACTAGATAAAAATTTAAAGCATGTCGCATTTATTTGCTATTTGAGGTTCTAAAGACTTTCTCTATGTGAGTTGTTAAATTGTAGATTTGACAGTATAAGAAAGGACTTTTCACAATAAGTTTTTAAGAAAAGCGAAGAGAACCATGTCTGCTTTCTCTGGCACTTATGTAAATCTATTTCCCTGCCACTATCCTTAGAGGCACTATATCTACAACAAAGATTCTGAGTAAAGTAACTTACTGTCATTCTCATTACATCTACTGTTAACTTGCTTTTATTTAGCAATACTTTCAGTTTAGAGTCTTAAAATAGTAAACTCCTTTACAAAATTCTTTCTTTAAAATTTGAGTAGGATTAAACTGGTGGGGAAAGAAATAGAAGAGTGAAAATGACTTGCAAATGTATTTTTATCAAGAAAGGCATGGAAAAATGGAATCCACAGGTTAGTCATTAAAATAATTACTCTCAGGCTTCAGAGGGGGTCTGCCATGGCAAGAAAGCAAGAATCTAGACATTCCTGATCTGCTCTCATTCCAGACTGTGGCCTCATTAGCCCAAATTCCCTGAATGGGCCTTTGAGAATCCTTCTCAAAAAAAAAAAAAAAAGAAAAGAAAAGAAAAAGAGAGATACTGTCTTCAAGTTGAGGCTAATGAGGAACAATGTACATTTATAGAATCTTGACTTTCTAACACCAGTCCTGTCAATGGTGAAGAATTAGAGCAAGAAGATATATTCTCTTCCCCAGGTCTTAACAAACAGAAGTGGAGAATCAGAAAGCTCTCCGGGATATTGGATATATAATGCATTCTAGTGCTGACACCATGTTGATAAGCAGAAGGCAAAAGTAGTGGATGTTCATTTTACATGGGGAAGAAAGCCATAAATCATGTTTATATTTGCCAAGGCTTTCTTTCCTTGGTTTCTTGGTGGGTTATGCCTGTTTTCACATGACAGTGGCCAGTAGGCATTCAAAAGCTAGAAATAAGTATCATATTTTGAGGAACTGCATTATGAGTTCATTTTGGGTTTATTCCCTGAGGTATTTAGCATTTTTACATTTGTGAAACATTAACTGGTTTAATGCCTCAGTCAACCAAAAGATTTGGCACTAAAGAAATAGTGGTTTTATTTTCTACACAATGCTAGATTTCTAATTGGCAAATAGAATTTTTGAATGTCTGATGTCAAACATGCATTATTTTTTTATTCCAAAAATTTTCCCCAAAAGTATGTGACCAGGTACACTCAGTCTAACATTAACTAGCTTTGTTGACTTCCACTTATTAAATAATTGAAGATTCTAAAAGCAATTTTAAGCTATTGAAGAAAAATATATCTGCAGTTGCTGTTATTTCATTTAGAGCCACTTAAATAAATATCATAGATAATTAAGAAGACAATTTTTTTGTTGTTTATAATTATTGAAGTTTTTGTGTGTGATAGTTAATTTTATATGTCAGCCTGACTGGGCTGGGGGTACCCAGATAGCTGGTAAAATGCTATTTCCGGATGTGAGGGTGTCTCCAGGAGAGAATAACATTTGATCTGTGGCCTCAGAACAATGCTTATGCCATTACTCCCCTCCTCACCTTTCCACCTTGTCCCCCGACTCCCAATTTACAGGCCTTTGGACCTGGACTAAACTATATCCCAGTTTTTCTGGTTCTCCAACTTGCAGACAGAATATTGTGTAACTTTTTGGTCTCCATAAACATGGAAACCAATTCTTATATTTATCCTCCTCTTAGGGGACTTCCCTGGCAGTCCAGTGGTTAAGATTCCATGCTTCCACTGCAGGAGACATGGGTTTGATCTCTGCTCAGGGAACTATGATCCCAAATGCCACATGGTGGGGCTAAAAAATTTTTTTTTATAAAATAAACCTCCTCTTATATAGAATCTGTATATCCTATTGGTTCTGTTTCTCTGGAGAATTCTGTGAAATATACTGTGCATTGTACAATTAAAATAGAGTCAGATCTAGATGGAAGCCTGGACATATTCAGGAGATTCACTTCCTTGTCTTTAAAGAGACACATGTCTAAAATCTTACTATAGAGAGTGAAAGGGAGGCATAAGCAGATAAGATAAACACACTTGGATCACATCAATGATCTATCCAATTAAGTGACATAATTGTCAGAATGTAATCATAAATAATAACTCTGATTCTTTTGCTAGTGACTTAAGAGGGAAGAAGTGAAAAGATGTTTAATAATGTAACACAGGAATTTTCAAGGTGCAGTTCCAAGAGAAATATTTTCAGGCCATATGCCAAACAGGATGTAACTTTAAAGGTAGTTTAAAATGCCTCTTCCTTTTATCAAAGCAGATATTTTGAATGTGGGTTTTGGAGAAAAATAAAGAGTTAGTAGTAAGAACATGAAAACAAGTCTGGATGCCCAAGTTAAAAAGAGACAAACAGTGATAATGTGAAACACCAAATATGATTATCAAGTGAAACTTGCAACCAGAGCTCAGCAGAACACATTTTTTAAAAATTAAAAAGTGGAAACACACTGGGTACAAAGAGCAGGACTGGGATGCCGATAGAGCAGAGGCATACAAACCTGGGCAGTTCACACAACCCTCCTGGCAGAGCTGAAAGAACAAATAATCCCAGAGACAGAGTGCAGGCAGTGAGTGGAAACAAGTGTACATAAACCCCGTGGCACAGAGGATGGGCACGGGAAGTTGAAACAAGTTCACACTATCCCACGATGCAGAGACCAGCCCGGGGAGCTGAAGCAAGTGCACGCAAGCCCACAACACAGAGTGGACCTCAGGAGCTCAGAGTCAAGTGCACACAACACTGAGACAGAGAGAGTGAGCTTTAGAGGGCCGGGGGAAGCCCACACAAGTCGCTGCCGCAGAAGGATCTACACAAGCACCTACCTACCAAGTTTTGGGCAGCAGCGCAGGGCAGGACAGGGGAACAGAAGCGCCATCAATGATCCCAGGGACAAGTAGGGGACTGGCGGCCCTGCAGATATGCTGAAATAGCAGCTGCAGAAATAGATGAGCCTAACTCCAGTATTCTTGCCTGGAGAATCCCAGGGACGGGAGAGCCTGGTGGGCTGCAGTCTATGGGGTCACAGAGTCAGACACGACTGAAGCGACTTAGCAGCAGCAGCAGCAGCAACACCACAAAAGCTGAAACTCCAATACTTTGGCCACCTCATGTGAAGAGTTGGTTCATTGGAAAAGACTAATGCTGGGAGGGATTGGGAGCATGAGGAGAAGGGGACGACAGAGGATGAGATGGTTGGATGGCATCACCGACTCAATGGACATGAGTTTGAGTGAACTCCAGGAGTTGGTGATGGACAGGGAGGCCTGGAGTGCTGCAAATCATGGGGTTGCAAAGAGTTGGACATGGCTGAGCTACTGACCTGAACACCACAAAAGCTAGAAGGACTGCCCAAAGGCATACTGAACCCATAGATACTCCAAAAGCTACTCCTGGACACTGCACTGCCCTTCAGAGAGAGGAGATCCAGCTCCATCAACCAGAACACAGGCACAAGTGCCACTAACCAGGAAAACATTACAGGACACTAACCCAACCCCATCCACAGGGACAGGATCCACAACCAAGAACTATGACCTTGAAAACCCTTTTAAAATCTGTTTCCTTTTTCTTTCTCTTATAAATCACACTGTTTATTCCCCCAACACAGCTCCACTTTCACACTAGCATATAGCGGTGCTGTTTTCCTCTTTTTCTTGTTATTAAAAAAAAAAAGTCATTTTAAGATTCTTTCTTCTTATAAATCACACTGCTTATTCCCCAACATATTTACACCATTATATTAGCTTTTTGTAGTGCTGTGGAGTTTTCCTTGTTAAAATAAAAATAAGATTTTTTTTTCTTATAAATCACATGGTTTATCCCCCTATACATTTCCACCTTCATATTATCCTTTTACGGTGCTGTGGAGTTTTCCTCTTTGTGTTTCTTGTCAAAAAAAAAAAAAAAAAAGGCAGGAAAAAGTTCATTTTAGGTTTCTTTTTCTTTTCTTTTTTTCTCATTCTCACTTTTTTTTCCTTCTCTTTTCTTGATGAGTTTTTAAAAATTTTGTTTTGGATATATCCAACTGCTTTTCCTACTGTTCTTTACTGGCTGTAGCTATTCCTGCTATAGATAAATCTTTCCCACACACATCTATTCATCTTTGCTTTTCTATTTTTTCTTTTCTCTTTCTCTTTTTATTTTTCTAATCCTCTTCTCCACCCTTTCCTCTTCTCTTTTCTCTCCCTTCTCCTCTTTCTTTGCTCTCTCTCTTTTTTTCTCCCTTTTTTCCTTCACTCTTCTTTCACCAAGTAAGTTAAATTGTTGAGCTCTCTATGCTATACTCCCCAGTTGGCCTCCTGTTCCTGCTCAGATTTCCAGATTGAGCATTAGCTAACTCTGCTTTCAACTGGTTGATATCACCTCTGGTTTCCCTTGCTCACCAAGTCAATCTCCTGTACTCTTTTCTTTAGAGTATTTTGGCTATAACTGTATGTGTGGAAGTGTGTATGTATATGTCCCAGTATTTCTGTAATTACCTACCTGATCTCCTCCCACTAGAACACAGACACAAGTCACCCCCAACAAGAAATCAACACAAACCACCCAACCAACATTTCCCTCCCAGGGCAAAAATCAAAAGGAAGAAGTAATACCACCCTAAAGCCTGGGAAAAGGAGACCTCAAGTGGAGCAAGTTAGGGATAAAAAAAAGAAAGAGAGATGATGAAAAGACAGAGAAATACAATGCAAATGAAAGAGCAAAGTAGAAACTCACAGGATCAAATAAATGAAGAGGAAATAAGTAATCTCCCTGAAAAAGAATTAAGAATAACGATAGTAAAGATGCTCCGAAGACTTGAAAATAGAATGGAGAAAATACAAGAAACATTTAACACAGTTAATACAATCACCAAGGACATAAAAGAAATAAAGAATAAGCAAACAGAGATGAATAACACAATTACTGAAATTAAAAATACACTAGAAGGAACCAATACCAGAATAACTGAGACAGGAACGGATAAGTGAGCTGGAGGATAGAATGGTGGAAATAACTGCTGAAGAGCAGAATAAAGGGAAAGGAATAAAAAGAATTGAGGGAAGCATCAGAGACCTTTGGAACAATATTAGATGCACCAATATTCAAATTATTGGAGTCCCAGAGGAAGAAGAAAAAAAGAAAGGCACTGAGAAAATTTTTTGAAGAAATTATAGTTGAAAACTTCCCCAACATGGGAAAGGAAATAGTCAAACACAAAGAGTCCCCAAGAAGCACAAAGAGTCCCCTACAAGTTAAACCTAAGGAGAAACACATCAAGACACATATTAATCAAGCTAACAGAGATAAAGCACAAAGAAAGAAAATCAAAAGCAGCAAAGGAAAAGCAACTGGTAACATACAAGGGAAAACCCATACAACTAACAGCTGATCTTTCAGCAGAAACTCTACAAGCCAGAAGGGAATGGTAGGATATGTTTAAAGTACTGAAAAAGAAAAACCTACAACCATGATTACTATACCCAGCAAAGATCTCATTCAAAATTGATGAAGAATCAAAAGCTTTACAGACAAGCAGAAATTAAGAGAATTCAGCACCACCAAACCAGCCTTACAACAAATACTAAAGGGACTTACGTAGTCAGTAAACACAAGAGAAAGGAAAGACCTACGAAAACAAACCACCCCAAAATCAAGAAAATGCCAATAGGAACATATGTATCAATAATTACCCTAAATATAAAAGGATTAAATGCACCAACCAAAAGATACAGACTCACTGAATGGATACAAAACCAAGACCCATATATATGCTGCTGACAGGAGACACACTTCATACCTAGAGACACATAGAGACTGAAAGTAAAAGGATGGAAAAAGATATTCCATGTGAATGAAAACCAAAAGAAAGCTGGAGTGACAATCCTTATTTCAGGCAAAGTAGACTTTAAAATAAAGATAATCATAAGAGACAAAGATGGTCACTACATAATGATCAAGGGATCAATCCAAGAAGACATAACAATTGTAAATGTCTATGCACTCAACATAGGAGCACCTCAATACATAAGGCAAACACTAACAAGCATAAGAGGAGAAACTGACAGCAACACAAAAATAGTAGGGGACTTTAACTCCCCACTGTCATCAATGGACAGATCATCAAACCAGAGAATCAATGAGGAAACACAAACCTTAAATGAAACATTAGACCAAATGGACCTAATTGATATCTTCAGGATTTTCCATCCAAATGCAGAATACACTTTCTTCTCAAGTATACATGGAACATTCTCCAAGATACACCATATCGCAGGTCACAAATCAAGCCTCAGTAAATTTAAGAAAATTGAAATTGTATCAAGTATCTTCTCTCACTACAATGCTATCAACTACAGGAAAAAAACAAAATAACAAAAAACACAAACTCATGGAGATTAAACAATAAATTACTAAATAACAAAGAGGTTAATGAAGCAATAAAAAAAGAAATCAAAAGATTCCTAGAAACAAATGACAATGAAAACAAGATGACCCAAAACCTATGGGACTCAGCCAAAGCAGTTCTAAGAGGGAGGTTTATAGAGATACAATCATACCTCAAGAAGCAAGAAAAGCATTGAATAGACAGCCTAAATCTACATCTAAAGCAGCCGGAAGTAGAAGAACAAAAAACTCCCAAAGTCAGCAGAAGGAAGGAGATCATAAAAATCAGAGCAGAAATAAATGAAAAATAAATGAAGGAAACAATAGCAAAGATTAATAAAACTAAAAGCTGGTTCTTTCAGAAGATTAACAAAATTGACAAACCGCTAACCAGACTCATCAAGGAAAAAAGGGAGAAAAATCAATGCAATAAAATTAGAAATGAAAAAGGAGAGGTTACAACAAACAACACAGATATACAAAGGATCATAAGAGAATATTATGAGCAACTATATGCTAATAAAATGGATAATCTAGAGGAAATGGGCAGATACTTAAAAAAGATCAGCCTTCCAAGACTGAACCAGGAAGAAATAGAAATCATGAACAACCCAATTACAAACACTGAAACTGAAACAGTGATCAAAAACCTCCCCTAGAACAAAAGCCCAGGGCCAGATGGCTTCACAGGGGAATTCTGTCAAACACTCAGAGAAGAGCTAATGCCTATTTTTCTGAAACTCTTCCCAAAAATTGCAGAGGAAGGAACACTTCCAAACTTATTCTACAAGGCCAAAACCACCCTGATACCAAAATCAGGAAAAGACAACATGAAAAAAAGACAATTGCAGGCCAATGTCACTGATGAACATAGATTCAAAAATCCTCAACAAAATTCTAGCAAACAGAATCCAATAACACATCAAAAACCTCATACACCATTATCAAGTTGGGTTTATTCCAGGGATGCAAGGATTCTTCAACATAGGCAAATCAATCAACATGATACACCATATCAACAAGTTGAAAGATAAAAACCATATGATCATCTCAATAAATGCAGAAAAAGCCTTCAACAAAATCCAGCATCCATTTATGATAAAAATACTTGAAAAAATGGACATAGAAGGAACCTACCTCAACGTAATAAAGACTATATATGAAAAGTGAAAGTGAAGTCGCTCAGTCGTGTCCGACTCTTCCCGACCCCATGGACTGTAGCCTACCAGGCTCCTCCATCCATGGGATTTTCCAGGCAAGAGTACTGGAGTGGGGTGCCATTGCCTTCTCCAGTGCATGAAAGTGAAAAGTGAAAGTGAAGTCGCTCAGTCGTGTCTGACTCTTCGCGACCCCATGGACTGTAGCCTACCAGGCTCCTCTGTCCATGGGATTTTCCAGGCAAGAGGACTGGAGTGGGGTGCCATTGCCTTCTCCATATATGAAAAGCCCCGAGTAAACATTATTCTCAATGGTGAAAAACTAAAAGCTTTCCCTCTAAGATCAGGAATGAGACAAGGCTATCCACTCTCACCACTATTATTCAACATAGTTTTGGAAGTCCTAGCTATAGCAATTAGAAAAGAAACAGAAATAAAAAGAATCTAGATCAGAAAAGAAGTAAAACTCTCACCGTTTGCAGATGACATGATATTTTACATAGAAAACCCAAAAGAAACTATCAGAAAATTACTAGAGCTAATCAGCAAATTCAGCAAAATCGTGGATACAAGGAAAACACACAGAAATCACTTGTACTCCTATATACGAACAATGAAAAATCAGAAAGAGAAATTAAGGAATCAATATCATTCATGGTTGCAACAAAAAGAATAAAATATCTAGCAATAAACCTACCTAAGGAGACAAAAGACCTATATACAGAAAACTGTAAGACCCTGATGATGTCATAAACAGATGGAGAGGTATTCGATGTTCCTCAGTGGGAAGAATCAATATTGCGAAAATGACTATACTACAAAATGCAGCCTACAGATTCAAGGTGATCCCTATCAAATTACCAATGGCTTTTTTTTCGCAGAACAAGAACAAAAATTTTCACAACTCATATGGAAACACAAAAGACCCTGAATAGTCAAAGCAATCTTGAGAAAGAAGAATGGAGCTGGAGGAATCAACCATCCCGATTTCAGATTATACTACAAAGCTCTAGTCATCAAGACAGTATAGAAATGGCACAGAAACAGAAATATAGACCAATGGAACAAGATAGAGAACCCAGAGATAAACGCATGCACTTTGCACTTATAGGTACCTTATTTTTGACAAAGGAGGCAAGAATATACAATATGGCATAGACAGCCTCTTCAATAAGTAGTGCTGTGAAAACTGGGCAGCTACATGCAAAAAATGAAATTAGATCACTGCCTAACACCATCAGTTCAGTTCAGTACAGTTGCTCAGTCATATCTGACTCTTTGTGAACCCATGAATCGCAGCACGCCAGGTCTCCCTGTCCATCAACAACTCCCAGAATTCACTCAGACTCACGTCCATCGAGTCAGTGATGCCATCTAGCTGTCTCATCCTCTATCGTCCCCTTCTCCTCCTGCCCCCAATCCCTCCGAGCATCAGAGTCTTTTCCAATGAGTCAACTCTTCGCATGAGGTGGCCAAAGTACTGGAGTTTCAGCTTTAGCATCATTCCTTCCAAAGATATCCCAGGGCTGATCTCCTTCAGAATGGACTGGTTGGATCTCCTTGCAGCCCAAGGGACTCTCAAGAGTCTTCTCCAACACCACAGTGCAAAAGCATCAATTCTTTGGTGCTCAGCTTTCTTCACAGTCCAACTCTCACATCCATACATGACCACTGGAAAAACCAGAGCCTTGACTAGACGAACCTTTGTTGGCAAAGTAATGTCTCTGCTTTTCAATATGCTGTCTAGGTTGGTCATACCTTTCCTTCCAAGGAGTAAGCGTCTATTAATTTCATGACTGCAGTCACCATCTGCAGTGATTTTGGAGCCCAAAAAAATAAAGTCTGACACTGTTTCCACTGTTTCCCCATCTATTTTCCATGAAGTGATGGGACCAGATGCCATGATCTTCATTTTCTGAATGTTGAGCTTTAAGCCAACTTTTTCATTCTCCTCTTTCACTTTCATCAAGAGGCTTTTAGTTCCTCTTCACTTTCTGCCATAAGGGTGGTGTCATCTGCATATCTGAGGTTATTGATATTTCTCCCAGCAATCTTGATTCCAGCTTGTGCTTCTTCCAGCCTGGGGTTTCTCATGATGTACTCTGCATAGAAGTTAAATAAGCAGGGTGACAATATACAGCCCTGACATACTCCTTTTCCTATTGGGAACCAGTCTGTTGTTCCATGTCCAGTTCTAACTGTTGCTTCCTGACCTACATACAGGTTTCTCAAAAGGCAGGTCAGGGGGTCTGGTATTCCCATCTCTCTCAGAATTTTCCATAGTTTGTTGTGATCCACACAGTCAAAGGCTTTGGCATAGTCAATAAAGCAGAAATAGATGTTATTCTGGAACTCTCTTCCTTTTTCCATGATTCAGCAGATGTTGGCAATTTGATCCCTGGTTCCTCTGCCTTTTCTAAAACCAGCTTGAACATCAGGAAGTTCACGTTTCACGTATTGCTGAAGCCTGGCTTGGAGAATTTTGAGCATTACTTTATTAGTGTGTGAGATGAGTGCAACTGTGCGGTAGTTTAGGCATTCTTTGGCATTGCCTTTCTTTGGAATTGGAATGAAAACTGACATTTTCCAATCTTGTGGCCACTGCTGAGTTTTCCAAATTTGCTGGCATATTGAGTGCAGCACTTTCACAGCATCATCTTTCAGGATTTGAAATAGCTCAACTGGAATGCCATCACCTCCACTAGCTTTGTTTGTAGTGATGCTTTCTAAGGCCCACTTGACTTCACGTTCCAGGATGTCTGACTCTAGGTGAGTGATCACACCATCGTGATTATCTTGGTCTTAAAGCTCTGTTTTGTACAGTTCTTCTGTGTATTCTGGCCACCTCTTCTTAATATCTTCTGGTTCTGTTAGGTCCAGACCATTTCTGTCCTTTATTGTGCCCATCTTTGCATGAAATGTTCCCTTGGTATCTCTAATTTTCTTGAAGAGATATCTAGTCTTTCCCATTCTGTTGTCTTCCTCTATTTCTTTGCACTGATCACTGAGGAAGGCTTTCTTATCTCTTCTTGCTATTCTTTGGAACTCTGCATTCAGATGCATATATCTTTCCTTTTCTCCTTTGCTTTTCACTTCTCTTCTTTCACAGCTATTTGTAAGGCCTCCCCAGACAGCCATTTTGCTTTTTTGCATTTCATTTCCATGGGAATAGTCTTGTTCCCTGTCTCCTGTACAATGTCACGAACCTCCATCCATATCATCAGGCACTCTATCTATCAGATCTAGACCTTTGAATGTATTTCTCACTTCCACTGTGTAATCATAAGGGATTTGATTTAGGTCATACCTGAATGGTCTAGCGGCTTTCCCTACTTTCTTCAATTTAAGTCTGAATTTGGGAATAAGGAGTTCATGATCTGAGCCACAGTCAGCTCCCAGTCTTGTTTTTGTTGACTATTATAGAGCTTCTCCATCTTTGGCTGCAAAGAATATAATCAATCTGATTTCGGTGTTGACCATCTGGTGATGTCCATGTGTAGAGTCTTCTCTTGTGTTGTTGGAAGAAGGTGTTTGCTATGACCAGTGCGTTTTCTTGGCAAAACTCTATTAGTCTTTGCCCTGCTTCATTCCATATTCCAAGGCCAAATTTGCCTGTTACTCCAGGTGTTTCTTGACTTCCTACTTTTGCATTCCTAATGAAAAGGACATCTTTTTTGGGTGTTAGTTCTACAAAGTCTTGTAGGTCTTCATAGAACCATTCAATTTCAGCTTCTTCAGCGTTACTGATTGAGGCATAGAGTTGGATTACTGTGATATTGAATGGTCTGCCTTGGAAATGAACAGAGATCATACTGTCATTTTTGAAACTGCATCCAAGTACTGCATTTCAGACTCTTTTGTTGATCATGATGGCTACTCCATTTCTTCTACAGGATTCCTGCCCACAGTAGTAGATATAATGGTCATCTGAGTTAAATTCACCCATTCCAGTCCATTTTAGTTCACTCATTCCTAGAATATTGATGTTCACTCTTGCCATCTCTTGTTTGACCACTTCCAATTTGCCTTGATTCATGGACCTGATATTCCAGGTTCCTACAATATTGCTCTTTACAGCATCGGACCTTGCTTCTATCACCAGTCACATCCACAGCTGGCTATTGTTTTTGCTTTGGCTCCATCCTGTCATTCTTTCTGGAGTTATTTCTCCCATAGCATATTGGGCACCTACTGACCTGGGTAGTTCCTCTTTCAGTATCCTATCATTTTGCCTTTTCATACTGTTCATGGGGTTCTCAAGGCAAGAATACTGAAGTGGTTTGCCATTCCCTTTTCCAGCAGGAGGGCCTAGAGGAGCTATTCCACGTTCAAAGTCAGGAAGAGTGGCATGAGGAGATATCCCTCGTCCAAGGTAAGGAGCAGTGGCTGTGCTTTGCTGGAGCAGCTGTGAAGAGATACCAGACGTCCAAGTTAAGAGAAACCCAAGTAAGATGGTAGGTGTCACAAGAGGGCACTAGACGGCAGACTCATTGAAACCATAATCACAGAAAACTAGTCAATCTAATCACACTAGGACCACAGCCTTGTCTAACTCAATGAAACTAAGCCTTGCCCGTGGGGCCACCCAAGATGGGCAGGTCATGGTGGAGAGGTCTGACAGAATGTGGTCCACTGGAGGAGGGAATGGCAAACCACTTCAGTATTCTTGCCTAACACCATACACAAAAATAAACTCAAAGTGGATTAAAGATCTAAATGTAAGATCGGGAACTGTTAAACTCTTAGAGGAGAACATAGGCAAAACACTTGAGGACATAAATCAAAGCAAGATCTTCTATGACTCACCTCCTAAAGTAATGGAAACAAAACCAAAAATAAACAAGTGGGACCTAATTAAATTTAAAAGCTTTTGCACAGCAAAGGAATCTACAAACAAGGTGAAAAGACAACCCTCAGAATAGTAGAAAATAATACCAAGGGAAACAACTGGTAAAAGATTAATTTCTAAAATATACAAGCAGCTCATACAACTCAATATCAAAAAAACAAACAACCCAGTCGAAAAGTGGAATAGGGACCCGAACAGACATTTCTCTAAAGAAGACTTACAGATGGCTAAGAAGCACATGAAATGATGCTCAACATCACTCATTTAACATCACTCATTATCTGAAAAATGTAAATAAAAACTAAAATGAGCAGAATGGCCAGCATCAAAAAGTCTACAAACAATAAATGCTGGAGAGGGTGTGGAGAAAAGAGAACACTCTTGCATTGCTGGTGGGAATGTAAACTGATATAGTCACTATGGAAGATGGTATGGAGACTCCTTAAAAACCTAGGAATAAAACCACCATATGACCTAGCAATCCCACTCCTAGGCATATACCATGAAGAAATCAAAACTGAAAAAAATGCATGCACGCTAATGTTCACTGCAACTCTATTTACAATAGCTAGAACATGGAAGCAACCTAGATGTCCATTGAGAGATGGATGGATAAAGAAGCTGTGGTACATATATACAATGGAATACTACTCAGCCATTAAAAGGAATGAATTTGAATCTGTTATTATGACGTGGATGAAACTAGAGCCCATTATACAGAGCGAAGTAAGTCAGAAAGGGAAATATAAATATCATATACTGACACACACACATATATATATGGAATCTGAAGAGATGGCACTGACGAATTTATTTTCAGGGTGGACAATGGAGAAACAGACATAGAGAACAGACCTATGGACAAGGTGGGAGGAGAGGAGGGAGAAGGGGAGATGTATGGAGAGAGTAACAGAAATTTACAATACCATGTGTAAAACAGATAGCCAATGGGAATTTGCTGCATGACTCAGGGAACTCAAACAGGGGCTCTGTGACAGGCTGAGGGATGGGGTGGGGAGAGAGATGGGAGGGAGGGGACATAGGTATACCTATGGCTTATTCTTGATGATGTATGACAGAAAACCACAAAATTATGTAAAGCAACTATCCTTCAATTAAAGTTTTTAAAAAAGTGGAATCAGTGTTGGTTAATTGACTTTTTATTGGCAAAATAAGTTCATGTGCAGAGAATGATAGCCACAAATGCTACAAAATGATTAAGTGACAACCAATATAAAATGCATAAGAAGATTGGCATAACCTCTGAGAAGAAGAATTCAGAGAAAGGGATGTTCCTAGCTATAGTGGCTAGTGATTATCACACCAGCTTCTCACAGAGGACCCAGAGGTTAAGGCACTAGAAACAGTAGATTAGAAGGGGACCCTACCCCCACCCTACTCGAAGCTCTCCATAGCACCCAGGCTTCTTCATTATTTTTCTTTAGCAGAAGGTCCTGTCACTGACCTGCTAGTCAGAGGCTGTACAACCTGTACAGGTCTTAATGACACGGTGACAATCTCTGTTGTGCATCAAAGTGCCTTCACTTCCTTGAGGCTAACTGAACGAAACTGGTCAATAATATTTCACCTCAATACTTGCTTGCTTTGTGCCAATATACTATATGACACTAATATTTTAGAAACATATAGAATAATTAAACATTGTCAAGGAACTCTTTAAAATCTTCTCAAGTAGCTTAACACCTGAAGGAGCCTGTTTAAACTCATGCAAGCTTCCTCTGAACAGAATTTTGTTATTAAAATTCACCATTTATATAATAATAATCTGAACAGAAAAACACATAGTGACATATCATAAATATGATTTTGCAAACCAATTAACCACTTCAGAATACTTGGAATTTGAGACCTGTTGAACTGGTAATTGGAATGGGTGAACTAATTCAGATGACCATTATATCTACTACTGCAGGCAGGAATCCCTTAGAAGAAATGGAGTAGCCCTCATAGTCAAAAATGCAGGACTTCGATGCAATCTCAAAAATGACAGAATGATCTCTGTTCGTTTCCAAGGCAAACCATCCAATATCAGAGTAATCTAAATCTATGCCCCAACCAGGAATGCTGAAGAAGCTGAAGTTGAATGGTTCTATGAAGACCTACAAGACCTTCTAGAACTAACACCCAAAAAAGATATCCTTCATTATAGTGGACTGGAATGCAAGAGTAGGAAGTCAAGAGATACTTAGAGTAATAGGCAAATTTGGCCTTAGAGTAAAAAATGAAGCAGGGCAAAAGCTAACAGAGTTTTGCAAAGAGAATGCCCTGGTCATAGCAAACACCCTCTTCCAACAACATAAGAGAAGACTCTACACATGGACATCACCAGATGGTCAACACCAAAATCAGATTGATTATATTATTTGCAGCCAAAAATGGAGAAGCTCTATACATTCAGCAAAAACAAGACTGGGAGCTGACTGTGGCTCAGATCATGTACTCCTTATTGCCAAATTCAGACTTACATTGAAGAAAGTAGGGGAAACCACTAGACCATTCAGGTATGACCTAAATCAAATCCCTTACTATTATACAGTGGAAGTGAGAAAAAGATTCAAGGGACTAGATTTGATAGACAGAGTGCCTGATGAACTATGGACAGAGGTTCATGACATTGTACAAGAGGCAGTGATCAAGACCATTCTCCAGGAAAAGAAATGCAAAATGACAAAATGGTTGTCTCAGGAGGCCTTACAAATAGCTGAAAAAGAAGAGAAGCGAAAGGAAAAGGAGAAAAAGAAAATATACCCATTTTAATACAGAGATTCACAGACGAGCAAGGAAAGATAAGAAGCCTTCCTCAGCGATCAATGAAAAGAAACAGGAAAACAATAGAATGGGAAAGACTAGAGATCTCTTCAAGAAAATTAGAGGTAACAAGCAAACATTTCACGCAAAGATGGGCACAATAAAGGACACAAATGGTATGGACCTTACAGAAGCAGAATATATTAAGAAGAGGTATCAACATTACACAGAAGAACTACACAAAAAAATCTTCATGACCCAGATAACCAAGATGATGTGATCACTCACCTAGAGCCAGACATCTTAGAATGTGAAGTCAAGTGGGCTTTAGGAAGCATCACTATGAACAAATCTAGTGGAGGTGATGGGATTCCAGTTGAGCTATTTCAAATCCTGAAAGATTTGAAAGATGCTGTGAAAGTGCTGCACTCAATATGCCAGGAAATTTGGAACACTCAGCAGTGGCCACAGGATTGGAAAAGGTCAGTTTTCATTCCAATCCCAAAGAAAGGAAATGCCAAAGAATGTTCAAAATACCACACAATTGCACTCATCTCACATGCTAGCAAAGTAATGCTCACAATTCTCCAAGCCAGGCTTCAACAGTACATGAACTGTGAACTTCCAGATATTCAAGCTGGATTTAGAAAAGGCAGAGGAACCAGAAAGCAAAGTGCCAATATTTGCTGGATCATCAAAAAAGTAAAAGAGTTTAAGAAAAGCATCTACTTGTGCTTTATTGACTATGCCAAAGCCTTTGACTGTGTGGATCACAACAAACTGTGGAAAATTCTGGAAGAGATGAGGATAACAGACCACTTTTCTTGCCTTCTGAGAAAACTGTATGCAGGTCAAGAAGCAACACCTAGAACTGAACATGGAAAAACAGACTGATTCCAAATCAGGAAAGGAGTATGTCAAGGCTGTATATTGTCACCCTGTTTATTTAATATGTATGCAAAGTATATTATGAGAAACACTGGGCTGGTTGAAGCACAAGCTAGAATCAAGATTGCAAGGAGAAATACCAATAACCTCATATATGCAGATGACACCACCCTTATGGCAGAAAGTGAAGAAGAAGTAAAGAGCCTCTTGATGAAAGTGAAAGAGGAGAGTGAAAAAGTTGGCTTAAAACTCAACATTCAGAAAACTAAAGATCATGGCATCTGGTCCCATCACTTCTTGGCAAATAGATGGAGAAACAATGGAAACAGCGACCAACCTTATTTTTTGAGCTCCAAACTCACTGCATATGGTGACTGTAGACATGAAATTAAAGAAACTTGCTCCTTGGAAGAAAATCTATGACCACCCTAGATAGCATATTATAAAGCAGAAACATTACTTTGCCAACAAAGGTCCATCTAGTCAAAGCTATGGTTTCTCTAGTAGTCATGTATGGATGTGAGAGTTGGACTATAAAGAAAGCTGACCACTGAAGAACTGATGCTTTTGAACTGTGGTGTTGGAGAAGACTCTTGAGAGTCCCTTGGATTGCAAGGAGATCCAACCAGTCCATCTGAAAGGAAATCAGTCCTGAATATTCATTGGAAGGACTGATGCTGAAGCTGAAACTCTAATACTCTGGCCACCTGATATGAAGAACTAACTTGTTGGAAAAGACCCTGATGCTGGAAAAGATTGAAGGTGGGAGGAGAAGGGGATGACAGGGGATGTGACGGTTGGATGGCATCACTGACTTGATTGACATGAGTTTGAGCGAGCTATGGGAGTTGGTTATGGACAGAGGAGTCTGGTGTACTGCAGTCCATGGGGTCACAAAGAGTCAGACACGATTGAGCAACTGAACTTTACTGAACTGAACTGGGAATAATTACACCATTCAGAATATACTTTTTATATGTCTGGTTGATCCTATATGTGATGCATATTGTCTTGCTGTTCACACGGTCCAGACTTCTCACTGAATCCAGCTAGGCAAGGCTTGAGCTAAGAGGCTGGAAGCAGATGCAAGGACCTGTAGGAGCTACAGACAGGTTTATTCTCTCCTGGCTGGCACAGCAACCAAAACACAGCCTCTCTCCTGGCTGATGCAGCAGCCATAGCAGCAGCCACAACATAAGCATAATGAAGCCATAACAGAGCCATAACATAACCTCATATAACATAATCATGATGTCACTCCAGTGTGACCCAAATGCAGCAGCAGCCAGGGCTCTCACAGTGACACAGTAACCTGTGACCAAGCAAGTACTTTGTGATGCACATGCACAGTGCCATAAGCAATCAAATATGTTACACAACTGGGCAAAGTCATTGTTTACAGAACATGGGGCAAGAGGGCATGAGAGCGTGGGGTTCCATCTTGTTAATTTCTCCACAGTATACACTCTAATTTTCCTTCTTTTGTGTTTCCCTTCTTGTATGCTTTAAGGATGTGCAGACCTTCAAGACTAGGTAAAACTCATATGAATCTTTTAACACAGCCTCCAAAGTGACCTTCTTATCTTGGCAAGTGGCATGAAGTGAGATCTTAATTTCCTGCCCAGCAGTTTCATCCAGGTTTCCTCGCCACCAAACCAGCCAAGGCTAGCTAGAAGTTGTTTTCCCCTGGATCTTTGACTGCAGTGACAAATGCATTTATCATGGAGACAGAAACTATGAGTTGCAGGTACAGAACTTATTAGAGACAGAGAACTACAAGTGGGAGAGCACATAGAGAAAGCGTGCTTAGCTGAGATAGAAACAAGGCAGAGATGCCATCCAGAGAAAGACAGTGTGGGTGTCCTCCTAGTGAGGAGGACTGCAGTAAAGAAGCAGTTACATCATTCATATAGGTCAGTTCTTCTGGGTCTTTGTCTTTCTTCAGGCCAGTTATCTAGTTTCTTTTTCCACACCTGACCTACCCTGGGACCCTCCCCTAGGGTGTGCACATGCACCCTTCAGCCAAGATGGATCTTGAAGTGAAGGCTTCTGGGAGGAGCAAGACTCATTATGACTTGAAACTATCCTCTGACTTTTGACTCCAAAGAGCTTTTTTTGCACACGTGTAGTGTCTCCCTTGTCTTTTACTTTGAAGGGTCTTTGCCTCTGTTCATGCTTGCCATAATTATTCCCTTGAGGCATTACCAAGAGACAAAGACTGACTATTTACCCTGTCTCTGTTGTCACTTCCAAGAGCAAATGGGGGTGCTGGTTGTAAATTCCTCAACTGGGGTCCACCTATTTCTTGCCTCAGGAAATGCAAAGAGGAGACTCAGTTCAGTTCAGTTGCTCAGTCGTGTCCGACTCTTTGAGACCCCATGAATCGCAGCACGCCAGGCCTCCTTGTCCATCACCAACTCCCGGAGTTCACTCAGACTCACGTCCATCGAGTCGGTGATGCCATCCAGCCGTCTCATCCTCTGTCGTCCCCTTCTCCTCCTGCCCCCAATCCCTCCCAGCATCAGAGTCTTTTCCAATGAGTCAGCTCTTTGCATGAGGTGGCCAAAGTACTGGAGTTTCAGCTTTAGCATCATTCCTTCCAAAGAAATCCCAGGGCTGATCTCTTTCAGAATGGACTGGTTGGATCTCCTTGCAGTCCAAGGGACTCTCAAGAGTCTTCTCCAACACCACAGTTCAAAAGCATCAATTCTTCGGCGCTCAGCTTTCTTCATAGTCCAACTCTTACATACATACATAACTACTGGAGAAACCATAGCCTTAACTAGATGGACTTTAGTTGGCAGAGTAATGTCTCTGCTTTTGAATATGCTATCTAGTTTGGTCATAACTTTTCTTCCAAGGAGTAAGCGTCTATTAATTTCATGGCTGCAGTCACCATCTGCAGTGATTTTGGAGCCCCCCAAAATAAAGTCTGACACTGTTTCCACTGTTGCCCCATCTATTTCCCATGAAGTGATGGGACTGGATGCCATGATCTTCGTTTTCTGAATGTTGAGCTTTAAGCCAACTTTTTCACTCTCCTCTTTCACTTTCATCAAGAGGCTCTTTAGTTCCTCGTCACTTTCTGTCATAAGGGTGGTATCATCTGCATATCTGAGGTTATTGAGATTTCTCCCGGCAATCTTGATTCCAGCTAGTGTTTCTTCCAGCCCAGCGTGTCTCATGATGTACTCTGCATAGAAGTTAAATAAGCAGGGTGACAATATACAGCCTTGACGTACTCTTTTCCTATTTGGAACCAGTCTGTTCCATGTCCAGTACTACCTGCTGCTTCCTGACCTGCATACAGATTTCTCGAGACTGGCTGATTGTAAATGTCAAACCTGGAGCCTGTCTATCTCTTACCTCACTCCAACAAAACCGTTCATATAGAATACACCATAACTCATGCTCGACTTATGATTCATTTGATATGTCCTTCCTTTTTATAGCTCTCATCCTATTCACCAAGGGAGAATAAATTACCCTTAGTTTGAAACTTTGCTTTTAATCTCCCCTTGTGTTCTTTAGATTCAGGAGAATACCTGAAGTTTAATGCTAAGTGAACATAAGTTTTCAGGGCCTTCCTGGCATGAAACTAAAGATGAGTCGTAATATTCCAGCTTGTTGCTAATGGAGCAAACACTGAAAAAGATATAGGAAACATCAAGAAAAATATTGCTCTGCAGCTTACAGGTATCAATAATCAATTGCACTTTAACACAAGTAAGAAGTTTGAGTGGGTCACAAAGAACACACTTAAACTAACACCTGTCTTCTGCTGTTACAAGAGAGCACTGACTCCATTAGGTCTGTATCTTTTATTTAACCTTTGCTTACTGTTGCTATTGTTCACTAAAAAGATACTGTTTGCACATAATGGCCTGCCTCAGGGAACCCTGCCCGTCTATCTAAATATTAAACCAAAGTGCCTTTTTGTTCAAGACCCTTGTCCACCTGTGAGTGGCTACAGGAAGGAGGAAATTAACACATTCCCTCCCTGAGGCTTGCGATTCTAGGAGATATTTCCAAGATTGATAGCCTTTTTACTTTATTTCCTCACCTCCCCCCATCTCTGCTCTATAAATGAACTTGGCATCCAGACCCCAACAAGATGGTTATTTTGAGATATTATTAATAGTCTTCCACCTTCTCTTGTCAGCCATCTTTCCAAATGAAGTCGTATTTCTTGCCTTAACACTTGGTCTCTTGGTTAACTGGCATATTGTGAGGCAAGCAGAGGACAAGTTAACACTGCCTCCTATGATGATTTCATGATCAAAACACTGCTGTCTGCACTCCAGCTGCAGAGACCCTTGTTTGACTGCCCAGAGAAAGCCAGGAATTCACTGTCCATCCTGACTTGATTGGGGTCTTTCTACCAGGGCTTATCCTTCTGTGAGCAGAAATATGTCTGAGGCATGAGACAGGAAGACCACTTGTCAACCCAGAGTCTACCAAAACCTAAAGTGTTTCTTATATCGAACCCTCTCTTTGTTCCCATCCTGCAAATCCCTTAACTCTCTCTCTCTTTTTTTTTTTTTTCTCTTGCCCTTGGTTGTGCTTTTGAAGCAGAAACAGACAGAACAGGCTCCATCTTGAAAACAGGACTCCATCTTGGCCCGGACTGTGGACTTTGAGCTATATGCCCAGTATTTTTGGAAACGACATACCAGCTGGAAAACCAGACCCTCCCAGATGGAAGAGCCCCATGGCTCGACCCTAGACTCTCTGTCACCTAAAAGAATACCCTAATTATCTGTGTAACTGAATAGAATCATAAATTCTAATATGTTTATTGGGGTATGACCACAGGCCTATTGATAAATGTCCACTGTTAACTACCTAGGCCTAAGGCATATGAATCATGGGTTAACTTTGATTGTATCTTTCTTTTCCTTTGTTCAGACTAGTTTTAGGGAATTTGGGGAGGTGGGCTGGGCACGTACACGTAGGGAACATAACTGGTCAGGGTCCTTGGCTAAAAGGAGATGCTGCCTTGGGCCCGCTGGTGTAATAAACTGCACTCCACTATCTGCATTATCCTTCTGAATGAGTGTGTTTCCCAGAACGAGTGGCTACAATACTTTCTCTTTTGTTTAACTTCCAACATGAGTCATCACTCATCCAATGTCCATTAGCTCTATCTCCTAGTTCTTTAGGTTGGGCAAAAGGAGGGAGGAAGGGCTCTTTTTACCTAATCTCAGGGTGTAATAGAAAGAAACCAACCCACATGTTTATATTGTAGAAAGCTATCCTCTCTCCAGTGTCCCTTCTGTATGTTGTTATTGTGACTCTATGGACTGTAGCCCACCAGGCTTCTCTATCCATGGGATTCTCTGGACAGTAATACTGGAGTGGGTTGCCATGCCCTCCATTGGGGGATCTTCCAAACCCAAAAATCAAACTCATGTCTCTTATGTCTTCTGCATTGGCAAGCAGGTTCTTTACCACTAGCACCACCCATGAAGCCCCATTAATAAAAGATAGTCTATTTAATTTCCCATGTTAAATATTTTAAAAAATGTAAGTCTATATTGAAGATATATACCCATTGAGCTGCAAAGCTGGCTTTGGACTGTGGCAAATTCGTGAAGTTAGCTGCTCAGTGAAGGAAGTTTCTTGGGAGACAGCCCAGGTACTTTTCCTGGTGACGTCACTTACTTTGACATGTGTTGGGTGCTTTTATTATTATTTATTTTAGATTTTTACCTATAGAAAATGATAATGTACATATTAGGATGTGTTACTGAACAGGACTGCTACCCTATGAACTAATTGAGAGAAGTTAGATAATAAGATGTTTAGTTGCATAAGGGATGAATCAGAGAATGCCTGGGAGTCATGCAATTTTGATAAAATACCCAGGTGAGAAGGACTCTATATGTGAGGGGAATTATCATAGCATGAATAAACCAGTTGTCCTGGATACAGGGTACATACAATTAAAATGTAGAAAACGAGATGGGACAGTTTCAAAGGCAATTTCAGCTACTTCAAAATGGTGCCCAGAAATATCCTTATCCTAAGCAATAAGTATGAGTTATTTTTTTCTGTATTTTTCATTCTTTCTTCCTCCTTTTATTTCATTTCCCCTTCACTGTATCTTTCCAGTAGTAAATATTTTATATTTTGCTTTAAATACTGGACTTTTGAAGGTGTATATGAGAGTTACAACACTGTATTACAAAATAAAATTTCTCTTTGAAATTCCAGAAACACTTCAGCTCAATCTTGTATGTCTAAAACAGAACATATTCCCTTATGAGATCACCCACCTCTACCAATGAACTTTTGGCTTTTCCTTTATGATATTTGTCAGTGGATTACTTTCCATCCAGCAGTCCAAGGTAGAAAATTGAGATTCATCCTTTTTTCTTTCCCTCAAGCTTCAGTCAGTATTTCTCAAGATTTGTTGATGTTCCTTCCTAATTAACCCTTGCAGATCCCTCTCATTTGCAGTCTTACTAATTTGTACCTTGGGACAAGCTTTCACCATGCCTTGTCTGGAATATTTAAATCAGAAATGAACTGAATACATCAGCTCAAGGAGATTCATTTTAGTGCCAGATGCAGAGAATACCCAAGATGCAAAGAATGAATATATATCAATATATAATAGGCCTGTGGTTTTCTTTATTCCTTTAACAGATGCATTTGCATGCCTACTTTGAATAGACATGGTACTGAGCAATGGGGATTCAACAGTGACCAAAAGACAATTTCTTGTCCTCAGGGAGTTGAAATCCTATTTGAGAGAGACCCATGAGAGACAGATAAAATGATTACACATTGTGATAAGGGCTCATTAGGAAACAATCCAATTTAACTATTGAAATGGGATGAGGAGAAAAGGTAGAGACGAGTATAGTCTTCAAAAGCAATTTTGGGAAGTAATTTGAATTAAGCATTCTCCTTAACTGTAAGTGTCTCTGGACTCCTCAGTTCTTATACACCATTTCCCACTACATTTTAAGGGAGTTCAATAAATTCATACTGTCTTCTGCATATCCAGCAACTTGTACATCCTGGCACCATCACATCACTGAAGTAGATACCCTTCCTCTACCACAGTCTACATATCATGTACTTCAGTTTCATTTTGCTTTGTTTAAAAATGTCTAGATTAATTCAGCATATAAAGGATATTCATGCAAGTATCCCAATGTTTCATAATTATATTCTAAGTTCCGTGGTCAAATAAGCCCTTAGGTACATATGAGAATGAAAAATTAATTGCTTCAAGGAACAGTGCTCATATCTGATCTCAAATAATTTTCCATTGACTAACCTTTGATCCAATGTCAATAATTGCATGTTTGGGCACTCAGTTCAGTTCAGTTGCTCAGTCGTGTCTGACTCTTTGCGACCCCATGAATCGCAGCACGCCAGGCCTCCCTGTTCATCACCAACTCCTGGAGTTCACTCAAACTCATGTCCATTGAGTCAGTGATGCCATCCAGCTATCTCATCCTCTGTCGTCCCCTTCTTTAGCTTTTTCAATTAATAAACAAGATGTTAAAAGTTAAACTCATGGGTTTAGAATAAGTCCTTTAAAGAATTATTTTGGAAAAAAATAGAGATAAGTTTTAATCATCTGTTGTCCACCGAAGGAGAAAAAAAAAATCTAATGTCAATTTGAAAAATAGTCACAACCTAAAAGTTTTGAGCTGTGCTTTATTCAGTGGGAAATTTTAGGACTTCAAGCACAGGACATAGCATCACAAGTAACCCTAAGAGAACTGCTCTGAGGAGGTGAGGAGAGGAGCCAGGTTTTACAGAAGCTTTGCAACAAAGGGCAGGTAGTCTGAACATCAAAAGATTATTGTTAATTAAAGAAAACCAGATATCCCAAGTTAAGGGATCTAGCGCTTTTCTGCGTATGGGAAGACACAAGAGTTGGTATGCATCTCAGCTATCCTGGGGTCAGTATCCTGTGTTTTTCACATCCTGAGTGCCCTTGGACTCACCGTTGGGAGTGGCTGCAGCCTGATGGATGCCAGGTCACAGGTATCCTTCTCCTTCCTGAGTAATCTTAGGGCTCAGGAATTCACATTTGGAGGGCCGCTAATGACTGTGACATCCTTGTTTACTGATATGGCAGAAAATACTCCATTTCTAAGTAATGTTATCAATTAGAGGTTAATAGCCTATTGTAAACTTTTAACTATCATCCACTGCCCAAGTTCAGTGCAGATTTGCATTAAAGGGAAAGGTTTTGGAGATTCAATCATATTAAAGATCAAATGTTTTACCAAAATATAATGTACAGGAGGTTTAAAAAAAAAACAAAACACCCCACTCTAAGTACTTTTATTGTAACCCTTCCTTAATGTTAAAGGAAAAGGTAATATTTGACCAAGGAAGTTAAAGGGGCAAACTCATGTTAGACTTCCTTGCTGATAGAAGTTAACACCACTCCCTTTAATGTCTAAGTAGCTCTTTAACACTCAGAGATTTAAGTGCTGGATTTAGAAAAAGAAAGGAAAGAATTTTAAAAGGTGTTAACTTCATCTTGTGCCATGAAAGAGGAGATGTTTAATTAAACCACTGGTAGTTCTTGGGTGGTTTTCAGCTTAGTTTTATACTTTTGAGATGAAAGAGTACATGCAAAATTATGTACAAAGTACCTTTTACAAACTTTGGAAAGGTCAAGGAGAAAATAACTGGATTTCAAAAGCTGAACTTTTCAAGGTTTTTCTCTGATTTTTCTAAAACAAGATAGCCTCCTCCTCCTCTTAATAGTTCTTCAAGGCCCTTTTAGTAGCCAAAAATCTTTGTTCTTTTTTTTTAAGCAGCTTTGTAACAGAAGAACTAAAAATTAATTATGGCTATGGAACTTTTACACAGAAGAGTTTAAAAAGCACAGACGTAAAGAAGGGAAAAGATGAGGGCCCATTTATCTTATATTGACAGGACTAGCTTCAAACGATGACCTTGAATCATAATCATCCTAATGAGCTCAAAATATTTCACTTTAACAAGTGAAACTATAATCAAATCAGTTTCTGAAAGCTCTACTAATGAGCATTTCCTTTGATGAAAACATGGTTAACTGTCTTAGTCTGCAGGAGGTGCACTACAGTAAGGGGCCAGCTCCTGACAACTCATTAGCTGACCTGGGGAGAGAGTAATTTGAATGCTTTTGATAAAAATTTCAAGGGTTTTTTTAACTTAAATTACAATTTATGCACTTTTATAAATAGTATAATTTTTCTAAGTTGGAGGAAACTAGCAAGAAGACTTCAAAGCTGTGGAACAAAGTTTGTTTACCACATTTGGTCTGTTGTAGCCCCAGAACCAGGAAGGGGAAATATGTTTAATCAGTGACTGGTAACTTGGGGCCAATCCTTATATTGTATTTTTACACGTTGTACTATTACAGGTTGGTATGATGTTAAACACACTTGATGGAGCTGCATTTTGTAAGATTTAGGACTGAAGATTGCAAGTCATTACTACTTATTTTGAGTTTGATGAATATCTTCTGAAACTCCTTTCTCTAGCAAAACAAATCACTCAATTTACTTTAAGCAGCAACATAAACTGAAATGAGATCAGAATGTAGAGATGTGGTTTACTTTTATTTTCACTACTTGTCAAGAGTACCATTCCCCAATTAGAATTATTCACCATTTTAAGGGCTGCTCTACTCTATTCAGCATCTAGAAATGATCTCTCTCTCTGTCTCTGTCTCTCTCTCTCTCAATCTCTCTCTCCCTGCAGAGCCGACTTGCTATCAAAGCAGAATATAAAATACAAGAACAGTTCAGCTTCTTTAAGTATCACTGGAAGATCTTCATTGCAGATCTTCATTGCATCAGAGATCCAGCTAACTCCTTGTCCCCTCCCTCCCTCCAAGCTTCCCTTTGCTATTGAGGGGTGTTCTACTCTCTTTCTATTTGTCATCTTTTCTCCCTGTGTTCTGCAAGGAAAACCACTGAGACGGTTTGTGTCACAGGCACATGAGACACTGTTATCAACTGTCAAGTGTCTAATCTTTCTTTGTCTCTTTTTTGCTCTCACTCCCTCATCTCCTTGACATGGGTTGAGAAATGAAAATATTCCCGGCACCCCAAAAAAGAAAAATATTTATTTTGATCTCATTGTGCATATGCATGTATATAAAAACATATACAGTCAATTATTGTTTTTCATAAGAGTTAATCTTCTCTAAAGTCATTGTGAACACTAAGTTAGAAAACACTGAACCATAGGTGCTAGAAAGAAGATAGGATTGGGTTCCTGTGAGCCTGTGGTCACAAGACAGCATTTTCATCACCTGATCAATGCACAGTCTTGTTTTATGTGTGTTTCTATTTAAAGACACCTTCAGTTCAGTTCAGTTCAGTCACTCAGTCACATTCAACTCTTTGAGACCCTATGAATCGCAGCATGCCAAGCCTCCCTGTCCATCAACAACTCCTGGAGTTCACTCAGACTCACCGTCCATCGAGTCAGTGATGCCATCCAGCCATCTCATCCTCTGTCATCCCCTTCTCCTCCCAGCATCACAGTCTTTTCCAATGAGTCAACTCTTCACATGAGGTGGCCAGAGTACTGGAGTTTCAGCTTTAGCATCAGTCCCTCCAAAGAAATCCCAGGGCTGATCTCTTTCAGAATGGACTGGATGGATCTCCTTGCAGTCCAAGGGACTCTCAAGAGTCTTCTCCAACACCACAGTTCAAAACCATCAATTCTTCAGCGCTCAGCTTTCTTCACAGTCCAACTCTCACATCTATACATGACCAATGGAAAAACCAGAGCCTTGACTAGACGGACCTTTGTTGGCAAAGTAATGTCTCTGCTTTTGAATATGCTATCTAGGTTGTTCATACCTTTCCTTCCAAGGAGTAAGCGTCTTTTAATTTCATGGCTGCAGTCACCATCTGCAGTGATTTTGGAGCCCAGAAAAATAAAGTCTGACACTGTTTCCACTGTTGCCCCATCTATTTCCCATGAAGTGATGGGACCAGATGCCATGATCTTTGTTTTCTGAATGTTGATCTTTAAGCCAACTTTTTCACTCTCCTCTTTCACTTTCATCAAGAGGCTCTTTAGTTCCTCTTCACTTTCTGCCATAAGGGTGGTGTCATCTGCATATCTGAGGTTATTGATATTTCTCCTGGCAATCTTGATTCCAGCTTGTGTTTCTTCCAGTCCAGCGTTTCTCATGATGTACTCTGCATAGAAGTTAAATAAGCAGGGTGACAATATACAGCCTTGACGTACTCCTTTTCTTATTTGGAACCAGTCTGTTGTTCCATGTCCAGTTCTAACTGTTGCTTCCTGACCTGCATACAGGTTTCTCAAGAGGCAGGTCCTTTGAGAGGTCCTCTCAAGAGGCAGGTGGTCCATTTTTTGATTGGGTCATTTATTTTTCTGGAGTTGAGCTGCATAATTTGCTTGTATGTTTTTGAGATTAGTTGTTTGTCAGTTGCTTCATTTGCTATTGTTTTCTCCCATTCTGAAGGCTGTCTTTTCACCTTACTTATAGTTTCCTTTGTTGTGCAGAAGCTTTTAATTTTAATTAGATCCCATTTGTTTATTTTTGCTTTTATTTCCAGTATTCTGGGAGGTGGATCATAGAGGATCCTGCTGTGATTTATGTCGGAGAGTGTTTTGCCTATGTTCTCCTCTAGGAGTTTTATAGTTTCTGGTCTTACATTTAGATCTTTAATCCATTTTGAGTTTATTTTTGTATATGGTGTTAGAAAGTGGTCTAGTTTCATTCTTTTACAAGTGGTTGACCAGTTTTCCCAGCACCACTTGTTAAAGAGATTGTCATTACTCCATTGTATATTCTTGCCTCCTTTGTCGAAGATAAGGTGTCCATAGGTGTGTGGATTTATCTCTGAGCTTTCTATTTTGTTCCATTGATCTATAATTCTGTCTTTGTGCCAGTACCATACTGTCCTAATGACTGTGGCTTTGTAGTAGAGCCTGAAGTCAGGCAGGTTGATTCCTCCAGTTCCATTCTTCTTTCTCAAGATTGCTTTGGCTATTAGAGGTTTTTTGTATTTCCATACAAATCTTGAAATTATTTGTTCTAATTCTGTGAAAAATAATGCTGGTAGCTTGACAGGGATTGCATTGAATCTGTAGATTGCTTTGGGTAGTATACTCATTTTCACTATATTGATTCTTCCAATCCAGGGCCAAAGAACTAAATAGGCATTTCTCCAAAGAAGACATATGGATGGCTAACAAACACATGAAAAGATGCTCAACATCACTCATTATCAGAGAAATGCAAATCAAGACCACAATGAGGTACCATTTCACATCAGTCAGAATGGCTGCGATCCAAAAGTCTGCAAGCAATAAATGCTGGAGAGAATGTGGAGAAAAGGGAACCCTCTTACACTGTTGGTGGGAATGCAAACTAGTACAGCCACTATGGAAAACAGTGTGGAGATTCCTTAAAAAATTGCAAATAGAGCTGCCTTATGACCCAGCAATCCCACTGCTGGGCATACACACCGAGGAAACCAGAATTGAAAGAGACACATGAACCCCAATGTTCATTGCAGCACTGTTTATAATAGCCAGGACATGGAAACAACCTAGATGTCCATCAGCAGATGAATGGATAAGAAAACTGTGGTACATATACACAATGGAGTATTGCTCAGCCATTAAAAAGAATACATTTGAATCAGTTCTAATGAGGTGGATGAAACTGGAGCCGATTACACAGAGTGAAGTAAGCCAGAAAGAAAAACACCAATATAGTATACTGACACATATATACGGAATTTAGAAAGATGGTAATGATGACCCTGTATGCGAGACAGCAAAAGAGACACAGATGTACAGAACGGACTTTTGGACTCTGAGGGAGAGGGAGAGGGTGGGGTGATTTGGGAGAATGGCATTGAAACATGTATACTATCATGTAAGAAACGAAGTGCCAGTCTAAGTTCGATACAGGATACAGGATGCTTGGGGCTGGTGCATGGGGATGATCCAGAGAGATGACATGTGGTGGGAGGTGGGAGGGGGATTCAGGATTGGGAGCTTGTATACACCCGTGGTGGATTCATGTCAATGTATGGCAAAACCAATACAGTATTGTAAAGTAAAATAAAGTGAAAAAAAAAAAAAAAAGGCAGGTGGTCTGGTATCCCCATCTCTTGAAGAATCTTCCACAGTTTATTGTGATCCACACAGTCAAAGGCTTTGGCATAGTCAATAAAGAAGAAATAGATGCTTTTCTGGAACTCTCTTGCTTTTTCCATGATCCAGCGGATGTTGGCAATTTGATCTTTGGTTCCTCTGCCGTTTCTAAAACCAGCCTGAACGTTCACGGTTCATGTACTGCTGAAGCCTGGCTTGGAGAATTTTTAGTATTACTTTACTAGTGTGTGAGATATATATTATTGACTTGCTAACATTGAACTCATGGCCATGTTAAGGAAAAAAAAAAAGATTTAAATACTTATTAAAATGCTATGGAAGACTATTCAAGACTATTTCTTTTGGGGTACTATGATAGAAATGAAATAGAGCTCAACTCTAAATACAACATGGACATATGGGGATTTATGGACAACAAACAAGGTGAGAGGGTCAGTGGATAAAAATTCCTAAGAGGAGGGACTTCCTTGGTAGTCCAGGGGTTAAGACTCTGTGCTTCCAATGCAGGTGGTGTGAGTTCCATCCCTAGTGGGGAAACTACAATCCACAGCCTGCATGGCAAAAAAAAAAAAAAAAGGAAGAAACAAAATTATTAAGAGGAGATTGAGGGTAGGAAGAGTCTTACTAAACTAACAGGGTTTTTGTTACCAGCAGGGCAATGATTTACACCACAAAAGTGGGAGATGAGGAACATGATCAGATGTCAAGTGTGGCCAGATATCAAGGTGGAAGGATTCTCCCTAAACTGACTTAAAGAGAATTCTTTGCTGAGACTGCTCTAGGCAGACCAAAGACAGGAGAAGGTCAAAGCCTAGCCCAAAAGAGAGTTCAGAGGAGGCCAACTAAACTTTAGTCATGGAGAGAGTCTTTGTCAGACAACAGCACTATAACTTATGCCTGAACAAAGCTTACCCAGCATAGAAAACAGTAGTCCAAATGTGCTATCCATGTTTGTGCTTTTTTTTAAGGCACCTGCCTAAAGTCAATCGTGGTTTGAAATTATTAAATGGAAAATTCCAGAAATATACAACTCAAAAGGTTTAAATTCTGTGCCATTCTAAACAGCTTGATAAAATCTTTTTGTTGTCCTGCTCCATCCCACCAGGAATGTGAATCGACCCTCCATCCAGCTTATCCAACCTATGGGTCACTTAGGAGCTCTTCTTGATTATCAGGCTGCCTGTCGAGGTATTCCAGTGCTTGCATTGAAGTAACCCTTAATTTACTTCATAATGACCCCAAAGTACAAAAGTAGTGATGCTGGCAATTCAGATATACCAGAAAGAAACTGTAGAATGTTTCCTTTAACTGAAAAGGTGAAAACTTTTGACATAAGAAGAAAAGAAAGAAAAAACATATTTTCTGAGGTTTCTAAGATCCACTCTATGAAATTCTACCTGTGAAATTGTAAAGAAGGAAAAATAAGTTGACAGTAGTTTGGCTGTCACACTTCAAACTGCAAAAATGATGGCCACAGTGCATGATAAGTGTTTAGTTATGAGGGAAAGGAATTAAATTTGTCCATCAAGATGGACATTTAGACAGAGTGAAAATCATTCACATAACTTTTACTATAGTATATTGCTATAATTGTTCTATTTATTTATTCCTTTGGACTGCAGCTTTCCAGGCTCTTTTGTACATGGGATTTTTCAGGTAAGAACACTGGAGTGGGGTGTCATTTCCTCCTCCAGGGGATCTTTCGTACCCAAGGATTGAACTTGCATCCCCTGCATTACAGGCAGATTCTTCACCACTGAGCCACTGGGGAAACCCCATCTATTTATTACTATATATTTATCATTTCATTTATTACATACATATTGTTAATCATTTACTGTGCCTAACTTATAAGTGTAACTTTATCATAGGTTTTATGTATAGGAAAAACACAGCATATATGGGATTTGGTATTATCTGTGGTTTCAGGCATTCACTGGGGGTCTTGGAATATATCCCCCATGGGTAAGGGGGACGATTTTATTCTCTTGGTAAAGTACATCACAGACTTCTTGCACTAGGAATATTAGAGACCTCTTCAGTATTATACTTGGGTGGCATTTTAAACAGTAAAATAACTGACAAAAAGTGCAAAAAAAAAAATGGCACTAAATAGTCCTTCAAAAGGATACTTGTTTACAGTAGAAGAGCTGGAACAGGAAGGCAGAGAATAGCCCTGCTTTGCCTCAGTTTGGACTGCATGCTTCCAGCAATCCTAATATCTTGCTTCCTGCACAAATCATCCAGAAAAAACCATTAAAGCACACGAAAATGGACTTGGGGGCAACAAATACATTTTAATTAGTAGGATAATTCAGAAGCAAAGAATCTGCAAATACTGCGAACTGATTATACACACACACGCATACAGGCATATATAAACATAGAGATAGATAAATATTAATATACAATATATAAATATATATGAAGTATATATTACTCATTTTAATTAAATAATATCAAGTTTTTAAAAACAGAGGAAGGTGTGAATTCATCACTCTTTTTTTTATTGACCGAGAGTGGGAAGCACCACTTTTGAAAATATGAGAAAATTCAACCCAACACAAATAAAGTAATAAAAGTGCAAATGTGAAGAATAGAAAATAGAATATGTTAGCCTAATAATTCCATAATTGGCTTAAAAACATACTAATTTGACAAAAATCTAACTCTCTAAAGCAGATAAATCTATTATTATTTTTCCTAATAATTTTTCATAATTATAATCAATATTACAGATTTAGGAAAGTAAAACTTAGTAAATGCTTTAATGGTGAGACTGAATAAAGATTTTTTTCCTAATGTGGCTTCTATTGCTAACTGTGACCATCTGAGATGCTGTTAGTCTTAGGAGTCAGGGCTTCTTTGCTTAGCCACTCCCTATTAGTCATGGGTGGAGCTTGTTACTCTCAACCTGTTCTCCAAATGGGAGGAAGTAAGAGTGGTCTTTCTTTTGGAAAACAAGAGACTCACGTCAGGTGCCAGAGTCCAGCTCTAGCAGCTAGGAGATCAGCCTGAAGAGATGAGTGGTGTCGGCGGGAAATGATGTAGCCCCTGACTTGGGGTACGGGACTACATGTTTATTTCAAGCATCAGGTTCTCTTTTATACTTTTTCAAAAGCATTAGGTCAGAGGCTTGACATTTTCAGTTCCCCCTCACCCAGATTATTGTCTCATTGTTGCCCTTCAAACAGAGTTCCTGCTTCAGCGATTCTCTGAGAATCATGTTTACTTGTGATTACATTGTTCAGTTCAGTTCAGTTCAGTCACTCAGTAGTGTCCAACTCTTTGAGACCCCATGAATCGCAGCACGCCAGGCCTCCCTGTCCATCACCATCTCCCGGGGTTCACTCAGACTCACCGTCCATCGAGACCATGATGCCATCTGGCCATCTCATCCTCAGTCATCCCCTTCTCCTCCTGCCCACAATCCCTCCCAGCATCAGAGTCTTTTCCAATGAGTCAACTCTTCACATGAGGTGGCCAAAGTATTGGAGTTTCAGCTTTAGCATCATTCCTTTCAAAGAAATCCCAGGGTTGGTCTCCTTCAGAATGGACTGGTTGGATCTCCTTGCAGTCCAAGGGACTCTCAAGAGTCTTCTCCAACACCACAGTTCAAAAGCATCAATTTTTTGGTGCTCAGGTTTCTTCACAGTCCAACTCTCACATCCATACATGACCAATGGAAAAACCAGAGCCTTGACTAGACGGACCTTAGTTGCACAAAGTGATGTCTCTGCTTTTGAATATACTACCTAGGTTGGTCATAACTTTTCTTCCAAGGAGTAAGTGTCTTTTAATTTCATGGCTGCAATCACTATCTGAAGTGATTTTGGAGCCCCCCAAAATAAAGTCTGACACTGTTTCCACTGTTTCCCCATCTATTTCCCATGAAGTGATGGGACCAGATGCCATGATCTTTGTTTTCTGAATGTTGATCTTTAAGCCAACTTTTTCACTCTCCTCTTTCACTTTCATCAAGAGGCTCTTTAGTTCCTCTTCACTTTCTGCCATAAGGGTGGTGTCATCTGCATATCTGAGGTTATTGATATTTCTCCTGGCAATCTTGATTCCAGCTTGTGTTTCTTCCAGTCCAGCGTTTCTCATGATGTACTCTGCATAGAAGTTAAATAAGCAGGGTGACAATATACAGCCCTGACGTACTCCTTTTCCTATTTGGAACCAGTCTGTTGTGCCATGTTCAGTTTGCATACAGATTTCTCAAGAGGCAGGGTAGGTGGTCTGGTATTCCCATCTCTTTCAGAATTTTCTATAGTTTATTGTGATCCACACAGTCAAAGGCTTTGGCATAGTCAATAAAGCAGAAATAGATGTTTTTCTGGAACTCTCTTGCTTTTTCCATGCTCCAGCAGATGTTGGCAATTTGATGTCTGGTTCCTCTGCCTTTTCTAAAACCAGCTTGAACATCAGGAGGTTCACGGTTCACGTACTGCTGAAGCCTGGCTTGGAGAATTTTGAGCATTACCTTACTAGCATGTGAGATGAGTGCAATTGTGCGACAGTTTGAGCATTCTTTGGCATTGCCTTTCTTTGGAATTGGAATGAACACTGACCTTTTCCAGTCCTGTGGCCACTGCTGAGTTTTCCAAATTTGCTGGCAGATTGGGTGCAGCACTTTCTCAAGCTTATGTCTGGGCTGCATACCACATTCCTCAGTTTATTTCTTATCTTTCTAAATCCTGCTTGCCCTAGTATCCTAAGCTCACTATCTCCTAAAAAGGCTTCTACTATGCCAAATTATTCCTAAACCCTAAACTCAGCAAACTTCTTTTGCCATAAACACTTCCTTCACAAACAGGTCTCAGATAACAATCTTTCCCCTGGCCTCAAGTTGTGGCCTATGTGCTCATCCTGGGACATTCTTTGCAAAAATCCTTGAACAAATGTCAATGGTTACTTTATAGATTATTTTCTGGGCACAACTGCAGAAGGCTTTGTGCTTTCTCACACTTCTCTCAAGAACAATAAGCACCTTAACATTCTTTCCAGCCAACTCAACCAAAGAAAGGAAGAAACAAGTCAGAATCACAAGAGCTAACTCCTTCATCCCGGGTCCGTGCCTGCGGAATGAGGAGAGGGGGCTGGGGCTGTGCCTCTATTTTGTCAGTAATGCCTAACACGGCTCCCGACAGTCAGGCAGAAGTTATCTCCTTCCAATACATCCACAATGGCACTTCTGGAGTGGTAGAGACAGCACCCGGATGCCTACACCCTAGATATGTCTCCTCTATAAATAGGATCTTATCATGAGGCTCTTGGTTATAGAAGTTGTTTCCAGTTGGCCTAATAAAACCTACACTTCAAGCTTCTGATTCATTACACATAATCAGAGCAGTATTGTCATCCCATGCATTTTCCAAGTTACTCAGTTCTTATATTCATTACTCATAGTCATTATTCATATTTGGTACTCAAGTATGTTAGAGAGGTTTCCTCCCCTATTGGGCTGCTAAACAACTTTATGAAACTATAAAAAATCTATAAAATTTCTCATCTCTCTTTCCTGAAGGGACATGGCCTAGTGTGAGCAATTTAAATTTTCCCTCCCAAGGGAAATGTTATCTAAACTCAATGTGTAGAAGTTACGTGGAAATAGTTTGTCTACAAGGAAGAGGAAGGTGGGGCAGGGCTCTTATAGAGCCTGTGGTCACCTCTTCTGTACCTTTGTCCAGATCCACCCATCCCCAAAATAAGACAGGGCAAGAGATTCAGTTCTGTAGGGGTGGAGCAAAAGGGGATTAGAGAGGCTGGACACAAATTCCTTTTTGTACTTTGTGTGATTTGTAAAGCCTGAAGAAATCTTGGGTTGGAGATTGTGAATGTACCTCTTCTGTCAGTCAGTGGTCAGTGAAGTTGCTCAGTCGTGTACGTAGCTATTCTGCTAGCATTTTGTGGAACTGTAACAGAAAGAATTTGTGCTTACCTTAGATATTTTTAATGAATTTTTTTCTCATTTTTTTAAAATTTATAAAAGGAAAACCTCCTGTTGTTAATATTTTTTCCAAGGGGGATTTAAATAAATCATTGATATACTTTCTAATCTTACTATAGATAAATATGTCTCCTTCTATATCATTAAAAGTACATGTGTCGTAAGGTGTTTAAATTGCTATACTAAATTAAATTTTAAGGTCAATGTAAATTTTATAATGAAAGTCACTATGTAGGAAAAATGATAAACTTTTGAAAAATTCACTTCTATGATAAACTTTCTAGAAGTATGTAAACAGTCATTTTATTGAAGTATTTTTTGGATTTAGATTTTTTCAATATGAATTATTTATTGATGAGCATTCATTTCTCTTTCAGATCTGAATTTTATACACTCTTCAATAACCAATGGCATTGCAGAGTTTCCTTCTGTTACTTTTATTGTGTGTATGTTTGCTTGAACACTTATTAGTCTGGTAATTAATCTGGAGAATTTCTTGGGTGTATAAATTATGGGGCAACATATAGAGACGTTACTTATATTACATTTCTTACTAAGTGGTATACTATTTTCACTTTAAGTGGTGGCAGTTCAAGAATCTCACCAACTCAAAAATTGTAAGTCAATTTTACAAAATAACATTAGCCAATCAGGTGTTAAGATGCCAAGTTTTTAGCTTGAAGTGATTCAATTCCTATAGTATACCAAAAAAAAAAAAATTTAAATTCCTAATTTGTGGTTTTCTGTATTATATGCTATTTTGATTTTTAGTTTTTAAATTAAATAATATGAAGTCTATATCATTCCTGGTTTTAAAAAATTTTAGTGGAGTATCCTGATAATGCTTCCAGGTTAAACTTATATATACTCTTATTATAAAACTTTTAAGTGGTAAATTTAAAATATGCATTTTAAAATTAAAATGCATATTTTAAATTTAGCTAATTTTGACAGATACCTTTCCAAAGTAGTTGTATCAGTTTACAGTTATACTAAAATTGTACAAAGTGTAGCTTCCCTATACCCTGGTCAGCACAGAGTGTCATCAGATATTTTAGCAACTGACAAGCTGATAATGAGAGAAAGTTGTTTTCTTGCTCGTTTAGTTTTCATTTAATTATTGTAAGTGAAGGCAGAAAATAATTTTTCACTATCAGAAAAGTTAGGCAAAGAGGCTTGGTGACTGGGTCCATAATAATATTTCAGGAAAGGTTTTGAGAAAATGTATGGTCATGTTTTGGTCATTTTAGCTTTAATATAAATGCTTCAAAAGAAAAAAAAAATACATTTGGTTTTATCTTTATATTTCTTCATAGAAAGAGATTTAACATCCTCTGAATTACAATCCTGAATCCAGGATCCACTTTTAGTGTTTGTCAGCCCTGGTAGTATTTATAGTGTGGTAACTTAATGGATATTGTGCTGTTGTTCCAAACTTTTTTTAAATTTATGTACTTTTTAATGATAGGTACATTATTTTCCTGCTAACAATTCAATTATTAAAATATAAGCTGATAATGACATAGCCAATTAGTGAAAATTCAACTTCAATGAAATCTTGCTTATTAAAAAGTCACAAGGAAATACTATACAGTGAGATTCTGGATTTCTTTCTTTATCACAGCACTAGTATGGAGAATGAAGAACATATGCTCCTATTGGCACTTTCTTTCCTAGCGGTTTAATGAGATTCTTTTAGTTTATACATCATTCTTTGGCTACAGTCCATCAGAAACTTCAGGTACAAAAATTAGCCATCACACATCAATTAGACAGCACACAAAAGCTGACAATTGCATTTGTGCCTTGATGTTCTAACCAAAAGCATATCAGTGGAGAGGCAAATAAGAGTCAAAATAAAATTCATACACTTAAAACACACACATACACATACATGTGCACACACATACATGCATGCACTTCACTAATGTAAAATTACTGGCATAAATTTTAAACTAAAAAATATTAACTCACACTTTTTGTTTATATGGTTAAAGCTATAATTAATAAATAAATCTTAAGCTGACTTTGGTGAATGGAATGCCAATTGTTCTTAATTTTTAAAAAATAAATTACAGAATTTCTTTTTGTGAAGTTTTCAATATCTAAAACAAATTTTTGTCAAGGATTTTTAAATTTCCTTTAATCAAATTTATTTAAAAATTGGAATTACTAGCTTTTGTGAGATCTTACATTTTATTTTCTTCATATATTTTGATATCCTGGAACCTGGTGGGTTACAGTTCATAGGGTTCCAAAGAGTCAGGCACAACTGAAGCAACTGAGCACACACACAGGAAAGCATAGGTATTACTGAGAAACCAAGAAGGACTATGGCTTCCTTAATGGAACATTATTTTTGTCTTTTCTTTCTTTTTTCTGGTAAACAAAAATATTATATAATAGAAGACAAAGTCCACTAATATGACAAATAAATTAAAAGGGAAATATTAGATAAGAAAAACTATTTTCATCATTTTTAAGTGTTAGAATTCTTAATAGCATTTAAAGAATTACACTCAATATGAAAATAGAGCAATCCATTAGAAAAATGGACAAATAACATGAACAGGAATTCACAAAAGAACAAATGTCAGTGAGTAATAAACACACTCATTTTAACTTCACTGTTTATAGATATTAAAACAAAATGCCCTATTTCATCCATCATATTGGAAACCATAAAAATAATGATTAAAAATTAATATTGCTCAGGTGGAGACAGATGGAATTATCTACACCCTGACAGTAGAAGTTTAATTTTGTAATCTTTGTTGAGACTAGTTTCATAAAATACCTCAAAACTCTTAAAGCATTCATTCCTAACAACTCTACTTCTAACTATTAGGACTAAAGAAATGAATGATATATGTATAATGTTGGCTATTATAGTCAAGTTTATAAACATCGTGAAGTAAAGTAAAAACACTTACATATTTTCAGGTATTTAGGAAACAAATTCTAGTAATTTAAAGGAGTAATCTAGGTCTCATTTCACTGATATGAAAAGATATATCCAAAACAAATGCTCTAGAAAATTATGAATCATCTCTAAATTGTTTGACACTTTTAGGTTGAACAATATTACATTTATAATGAAATCTATTTAAAAAAACCATTTTTATTATAACAAAAAGGAGAAATGATATTTGCTTTGCTCCACCCCACATTATTTTCAAGGTGTCTTATTCTATCTTTTCTCAGCCATAACTGTAAGAATATACCCAATCTTTTACCTTCTTATCTATTGGATCTACTTCTCTATAGAATTACACCAAATTATTATCTCTCAAGAAAGTATTTTACAATGTGAACTTTCACAAGGCCTTATCAGTTTCTTTTCTAGGTTGCTGCTGCTGCTGCTGCTAAGTCGCTTCGGTTGTGTCCGACTCTGTGCGACCCCATAGACGGCAGCCCACCAGGCTCCCCCGTCCCTGGGATTCGTCAGGCAAGAACACTGGAGTGGGTTGCCATTTGCTTCTCCAATGCATGAAAGTGAAAAGTGAAAGTGAAGTCGCTCAGTCGTGTCCGACTCTTAGCGACCCCATGGACTGCAGCCCACCAGGCTCCTCCGTCCATGGGATTTTCCAGGCAAGAGTCAATTTCTAAAACACCATGGTTTCCAATCTCTTCAACAGTCTAGTCACCCTCTAGGTGTAATCCACCTTTTCAGTAACTCTTAAAATGCAGCCTACAGAACTGAATATAATATACAAGACGCAGCCTGAGCAGTTCAGATTATAGTGAAACTATTATCACCCTTGAACTTGACTCTCTACCTCTATTAATGCATTTTAAGAATACATTAACTTTTTTAAGCATCTGTTAACATCATACTGGCTCATACTGAGCAGGTAGGCAAATAAAACCACAGGAATTTTGTCATAAATTTCCTTTTCCTATAACTGTGCAATAAACAAGAGTTTATAATAACTCTATAAATTTTCATTTTATTAGTTTCAGCCCATAGCTCCAAACTGGAAAGATCTTTCTTCAGGCATGTGACTATCATCTAAACTAATAGCCACCCTTTCTAACTTTGTATTTATTAGCTGCAAAAGTGCTCAGCATTTCTTCTTCCACCATTCTAACCACTGAACAAACTGTTGCACAAAAGAAAGCCAAGTGGAGAATCCCAACTCCAGAGATCTCCGTAAAGCTGGGCATCAATCCATTACTAGACACTCTTTGCATAACTGTTCAATTATCAATGAATTAGTGGATTGCTCATATTTTCCCATCTTGCCTTTTAGAATAATAAGAGAATCATCATGGAATGTGTTGCATACATACAGATATGCATTTCTCAGCAACCATTTTAGGAGAGTATACAGGACATACTGTTTGGCATAAAGGAACAGAATATAGCACCACTTGATCTGACTTCTAGGGATGTAAATCTTTGACGCTGTGGACCTGAACATCCCATCTCCTGTTTGCTTACCCAATTACAATGAGAACTCTCCTGTCTTCTCAATTCTATTTAAATAAATCCATTTTAGTTGGATGTCTCTCACATTCAAAGTTTATGAGAAACACTTATGTGATGGACAGAGTCCTGTAATAGTTAAAAGCACAGACCCTAAGGACCCAAACTGCCTGAGTTCAAAACACAGCTCCACCACTTTCTGTTATGTAACCCTGAGTGAATTATTCAAATATACTGTCCCTTTATTGCTTCATCAATGAAAGTATCTCTCTCAAATGGATTAAATGAGTTAGCATATGTAAAACATTAAGAAAAAGCTGGGCAATTAGCAAGCTCTAACTAAGTGTAGCTACATATAATTATGACGTTTTCAAAGGGAAAATATGGTATTACATTCAGTGTAAAGCAATAATTCTGACAGACTTTATTTCTTAAATTATTCAGTTCTGTGCCTTACAAAGAATGAATTTATTGCTGCTTCCTAAATTTATTTATTTTTCTATAGCCAAAACATCTATCTACTCACTAAGAGTTTACTATTGTTATTATTATTATTACGCTGAAATGATCATGTGACTGTCCCTGTAAACTCTTACAAGAAAGTTACAAGGTCATTGACTTGTTTGTGAGAAGATCTGTCTGGGGCTCTGAATATTCATGGATCAGGTATAAACCTGTACTCTCACCCATAGACTTTTCACAGCTCCTACCACGTTGTCCTCCATATCACCAGTAACAATTCAGGGGTCAGATTCCTCCAGCATAGTAATGGCCTCCCCATCGTACTGTTTCCCCAGGGGACTGTCTCTGGACTCTACTCTGTAACACACCTTCTTACCTGACCAAGCCCACTCCAGACACTTGGCAATCTAATAGTAATTTCATTTCCAAGATTATCTTGTCTGGAACACAAGACTTCATTTGCTTTTATCCCCTTCCCAAAATGAGGTTCCTCTACTTCACATCAAGACCAACATTAGCTCAACTTTGAATATTTCACTTCTTGGGAAGGCTACTGAACTTAGACTGGAGTGCGAAAAAGAAGGAAAAGCCTCTTTCTGACTCTTAGGGGGTAGGGAAAATAAGTAGAAGGTAGAATAGATTTTACTCTGACAGTAATAACCATTTACTGCATTTATTCATCACATTATTATTGAGCCATAAACACCATGATTGGAGAAGGCAATGGCACCCTACTCCAGTACTCTTGCCTGGAATATCCCATGGACGGAGGAGCCTGGTAGGCTGCAGTCTGTGGGGTCGCTAAGAGTCAGACACGACTGAGCGACTTCACTTTCACTTCTCACTTTCATGCATTAGAGAAGGAAATGCCAACCCACTCCAGTGTTCTTGCCTGGAGAATCCCAGGGATGGGGGAGCCTGGTGGGCTACCGTCTATGGGGTCGCACAGAGTTGGACACCACTGAAGCGAATTAGCAGCAAACACCATGATGGACTGAGCCACCAGGGAAGCCCATGATAGATGATAGAAACACTAAAAAGAGTTTAGTGTCAATTTTCAAGGGACTTAAATACAACAAAAGAGACACCAACAATTAAAGACATCATTGTGTGATAAGTGCCATAAAAGCAAAGAGGATGAATTCTTAACTAAAATAATGAGCATGTCCTTTCAAAATTACCTGCATTTACAAAAGGAAATGTCTTGATTTTGTGGTGGACAGAAAAGTCAATTCAAAGGAATTGGATCTCTTCTCTGTCTAATGCCTTGGTCCTCGAAGTTTGTTCCCTGGGCCAAGAGTTTATCAGAACTACAAAATCTCAGGCCCCACCCAGACCTACTGAATCAGAATGGGAATGTTAACTAAATCCTTTGGTTGATTCATGAACACATTACAATTTGACAAGCACTGTTCTAAAGCAAAGTTTGGCTCATGCGTTAGGCACTCAATAAATGTGTGTTGACTGAATACATGAGTGGGTAACTAAAGAATGAATAAAAGTATTAATGAATAATATTTGTAATTTTTTGAGCATGAAAGAGGAGAGGGAGGAGAGAATAAAGTAATAACTAAAGAAAGGTAACCCACCATGTTAAGTCAGTCCTTTTTAAATGATACTTTGGATATTGTCAATCAATTAAAATTAAAATATATATATATATATATATATATATATATATATATATGCAGAGGGCATCCCGGCACTAAATAAACTTGAATTTGAATTTTAGCTTAATTTTTTTCTTTTTTTAGTGCAGGGAAAATGAAGTTTTTGGCAACATTTTTAGGTTTTATCATCTTTATGTTTAACTAATTAAAAAATAATAAATTTTTGCCTAAATAAGGCTTTATTAGTAGTAATTTCCCAGTGATATAAATCAGAAGCATAGGATTCAAAGTGTCAAAAATCATGACTAACACTCAATTTGTTCTAATATCATATCAACATATCAACAGGTACTATATACACTGAAAGCCATAAAAACCCAAAGAGCCACATTGAACTGATATGCATTAAGGGGAGGCGCAATTAAATTCAGGATGAACCAAACCATAAGTTTTTATTATTTATTTCATATGCTGAAAAAATAGAATGGGAAGACATCTGAGGCTTTTGATAATGAAAGGAAATGCTTCCAGAAAAATATAGGGGAACATTTAGAATTAATTGCTTGATTCTAATTAAAAGAATATGACCTTTTAGAGGCATAGTAGTTACCGAAACTCTGATTTTATTTGCATACATTAGTATGAACATGACAACTGAATCTCTAGATAAAGGTTATTCTCTGTCCCTAAAAGGGAAAATCATTTCCTGAAATGAAATTGCTTCACTTCTTGTACCAAATCAGTTAAGCCATGTTCCTAGATTTAGAGCAACATGAAAATGCCAGGACACTTATTATTTTTTTAAAAAATCTAAAAGTAGAAATGTGGAATAGCCTATAATCGTAGCAGATATAAATGTATTTCTAACTTGTCAACCTCTATTACAAACGACCCCCAGTGGCACTTGCATATTTGAACCCTAGATACAAAGTAGGAGAAATGTCATATATCTTCAGACACTGGTGGGCTGCAAGATATAGAGGGACTAGATTCATTCTATGTATTTTTAACCAATAGGAAATGTACAAAAATTGCAGAAAGGCAAAAGTTCAGCTCACCATGTGTGTGCATGTGCTCAGTCGCTCAGCTGTGTCTGACTCTTTGCAACCCCATGGACTGTTGCCTGCCAGGGTCCTCTGTCCATGGGAATTATCCAGGCAAAAATACTGGAGTGGGTGGCCATGCCCTCCTCCAGGGGATCTTCCCAACCCAGGGATTGAAACCCAGGTCTTCCACATTGCAGGCGGATTTTTTACCATCTGAGCCACCAGGGAAACCCTCACAAGTTCACCATACAAAGAACTTAAAACAATCAAAATCATCTAAAAGGAAACGTTGACTAATTTAGTTCAACTTGCTTATAGAGGCAGAATTTTTACCCAGAAACCACTGTGATACTCTGAAACATATCCATCTATCAACTTGGGACAAAATAAATGCTGTATTTAATTCCTATTCTTGAAGTATTTTTGGAAAATGCAGCAGTGGCCACAGGACTGGAAAAGGTCAGCTTTCATTCCAATCCCAAAGAAAGACAATGCCAAAGAATGCTCAAACTACCACATGATTGCACTCATCTCACACTAGCAAAGTAATGCTCAAAATTCTCCAAGCCAGGCTTCAGCAATATGTGAATCGTGAACTTCCAGATGTTCAAGTTGCTTTTAGAAAAGGCAGAGGAACAAGAGACTGAATTGCCAACTTTTGTTGGATCATCAAAAAAGGAAGAGAGTTCTAGGAAAACATCTATTTCTGCTTTATTGACTATGCTAAAGCCTTTGACTGTGTGGATCACAATAAAGTGTGGAAAATTCTGAAGGACATGGGAATACTAGACCACCTGACCTGTCTCTTGAGAAATCGGCATGCAGGTCAGAAGGCAACAGCTAGAACTGGACATGGAACAACAGACTGGTTCCAAATAGGAAAAGGAGTATGTCAAGGCTGTATATTGTCACCCTGCTTATTTAACTTATATGCAGAGTACATCATGAGAAACGCTGGGCTGGATGAAGCACAGGCTGGAATCAAGATTGCCGGGAGAAATATCAATAACTTCAGATATGCAGATGACACCACCCTTATGACAGAAAGTGAGGAAGAATTAAAGAGCCTCTTGATGGAAGTGAAAGAGGAGAGTGAAACAGTTGGCTTAAAGCTCAACATTCAGAAAACAAAGATCATGGCATCTGGTCCCATCACTTCATGGGAAATAGATGGGGAAACAATGGAAACAGTGTCAGACTTTATTTTTCTGGGCTCCAAAATCACTGCAGATGGTGACTGCAGCCATGAAATTAAAAGACGCTTACTCCTTGGAAGAAAAGTTATGACTAACCTAGATAGCATATTCAAAAGCAGAGACATTACTTTGCCAACAAAGGTCCGTCTAGACAAAGCTATGGATTTTCCAGTAGTCATGTATGGATGTGGATGGTGAAGAAAGCTGAGCACTGAAGAATTGATGCTTTTGAACTGTGGAATTGGAAAAGACTCTTTTGAGAGTCCCTTGGACTGCAAGGAGATCCAGCCAGTCCATCCTAAAGGAAATCAGTCCTGAATATTCACTGGAAGGACTGATGTTGAAGCTTAAACTCCAATACTTTGGCTACTTGATGTTAAGAGCTGACTCATTGGGAAAGACTCTGATGCTGGGGAAGACTGAAGGCGGGAGGAGAAGGGGATGACCAAAGATGAGATGGTTGGATGGCATCACCGACTCAAGGAAATGAGTCTGAGTAAACTCCAGGAGTTGGTGATGGACAGGGAAGCCTGGCGTGCAGCAGTCCATGGGGTCGCAAAGAGTTGAACACGAGTGAGCAACTGAACTGAACTGAACTGAAGTATTTTTACATCTAGAACATAAAACTGAATATTTTGCCCACCTATTCTAGAACAAAGAAGCCAAGTTTGTCTTTACTTCCTGTGCCACATGGAAGAACTATTCTTATTTATTAAAAATGTATTACTTCTCTATCCTCAGTCTTCATGATGACAAGGCTTGATAGCATGGCAAATAATGGGCCACCAGCTCACTGTCCTTTACTTTGCTCTTTTTGTCCCAATTGTGATTTAACGCCAACATCTCACAATAGGTGCAGGTGGGTGACTTCATATCTAGAAGATGATTTAGAAAACTCATGATTGACATGTGTTCATTTTTGGGGTTCAGTTCGGTTCAGTCGCTCAGTTGTGTCCAACTCTTTGCAACCCCATGAATCGCAGCACACCAGGCCTCCCTGTCCATCACCAACTCCCAGAGTTCACTAAGACTCATGTCCCTCGAGTCAGTGATGGATCCAGCCATCTCATCCTCTGTCATCCCCTTCTCCTCCTGTCCCCAATCCCTCCCAGCATCAGAGTCTTTTCCAATGACTCAACTCTTCACATGAGGTTAGGGGGTTTGAATTCTGAAACGTTCTCTAGGTGAATGATGGGGGGAAAGGTCCCTTTTAGTCACAAGACTTAAAGACTAAGTAAAGAACTTCTATAACAAAAAAATTCAAAATGACTGTTTTCTAGTCTTATGTAATTGTGCAATTCCTGGATAGCTGTGTACCTTTATAAATTATAGAGGCTAAACATGTTTCCCTGCTCCCCTTCCTCCTCATCTTACTTTTTTCCTTCTTTTTGAAAGGTGATTGTTGGAAAAAATAATAGGAAGGAGAAAGAGGAAAAAAGAGTTCTCTCTCTCTCATACATACACACACACACACACACACATTCATTTTAAAAAACATGTATTTCCAGATAATAAATGTCACTCTTTATTATGAAGCTAAAGAAACAATAAAAAAAGACAGATTTGTAATTACATAGCCCCTAACTTGGCCTTTGAAAGTCTCAGCAACCACAAAAATTCATATCAAGATTTCAGTAGACCAATCTGCTAATAAAACATTTAACATATAAATGGTATTGACAGCACTCTTCTAACATCGCCATCTTACTGATACTAAATTTTTTGTGGCCACCTAGATACCATGTCTACAGTTGTTTTTGTGTAACACATGATACTTTTTCAGTCTCAGACTGATTATTCAAATACTTGAATCACAAAGGATAGTTATCTAGCTGCAGTTTCAATAGAAGGAATCAGTGAAGCATTCTCACCAATAGATATATAAGGAGCCTGGTGGGCTGCAGTCCATGCGGCCGTTAACAGTTGGACTCGACTGAGCGACTTCGCTTTCACTTTTCACTTTCATGCATTGGAGAAGGAAATGGCAACCCACTCCAGTGTTCTTGCCTGGAGAATCCCAGGGACGGGGGAGCCTGGTGGGCTGCCATCTATGGGGTTGCACAGAGATGGACACGACTGAAGCGACTTAGCAGCAGCAGCAGCAGCAGCAGCAGCAGCAGCAGCAGCAGCAGCAGCAGTGTTTCATTTGATAGAAGCAAAAGTAGGTCAGGAACCAATCAGTCAACCAAGTTTTTCTTTCTTGGTGCAGGTGGCAGTAAACTCAAGTTACAATTTTGAGGGACTCTTATGCAACCACTGTTGATTTCCTATGTCAATACCAAAAAAAGCACTTTGAGAAAAGTTCCATTTCAATTTTAACGTGCCTTGGAAACTAAGATGAAACTTCGAAGTTTATAAACTTAAGTACACAGGCTACATTTTAGAACATACAGACGGCATCTATGGTGATGGGCACCAAAAGAATCCAACTTTAAATTCAAATTTGCCAGAGATAGGGATTTACAGGCAAAATCAATCCGATAATGAGAGTATTGTTTTCAATTTTCAACCCTTTTTCACAGTATTAAATAATACTAATTCTTATTTTTTTTAGTGGCCATTAGGGGTTGTTGACCAGAGAAGGTGATGGCACCCCACTCCAGTACTCTTGCCTGGAAAATCCCATGGATGGAGTAGCCTGGTAGGCTGCAGTCCACGGGGTCGCTGAGATTTGGACACGACTCAGTGACTTCACTTTCACTTTTCACTTTCATACATTGGAGAAGGAAATAGCAACCGACTCCAGTGGTCTTGCCTGGAGAATCCTCTGTCGTCCCCTTCTCCTCCTGCCCCCAATCCCTCCCAGCAACAGAGTCTTTTCCAATGAGTCAACTCTTAACATCAGGTGGCCAAAGTATTGGAGTTTCAGCATCAGTCCTTCCAATGAACACACAGGACTGGTCTCCCTTAGGATGGACTTGTTGCATCTCGTTGCAGTCCAAGGGACTCTCAAGAGTCTTCTCCAACACCACAGTTCAAAAGCATCCATTCTTCGTCGCTCAGCTTTCTTCATAGTCCAACTCTCACATTCAAACATGACCACAGGAAAAACCATAGCCTTGTCTAGACAGACCTTTGTTGGCAAAGTAATATCTCTGCTTTTGAATATGCTATCTAGGTTGGTCATAACTTTTCTTCCAAGGAGTAAGCGTCTTTTAATTTCATGGCTGCAATCACCATCTGCAGTGATTTTGGAGCCCAAAAAAATAAAGTCTGACACTGTTTCCACTGTTTCTCCATCTATTTCCCATGAAGTGATGGGACCGGATGCCATGATCTTCATTTTCTGAATGTTGAGCTTTCACTCTCCTCTTTCACTTTCATCAAGAGGCTTTTTAGTTCCTCTTCACTTTCTGCCATAAGGGTGGTGTTGTCTGCATATCTGAGGTTAGCTTGTGCTTCATCCAGACCAGCATTTCTCATGATGTACTCTTCATATAAGTTAAATAAGCAGGGTGACAATATACAGCCTCGACGTACTCCTTATGCTATTTGGAACCATTCTGTTGTTCCATGTCCAGTTCTAACTATTGCTTCCTGACCTGCATACAGGTTTCTCAAGAGGCAAGTCAGGTGGTCTGGTATTCCCATCTCTTTCAGAATTTTCCACAGTTTATTGTGATCCACACAGTCAAGGGCTTTGGCATAGTCAATAAAGCAGAAATAGTCAAAGAGCAGGTAACAAAAGACAGAAACTGGAAACAAATTTTGAACGTTAGCACAGATGTTTCCAAAGCAATGTAGTCAACTTAGAGGACACTGAATTCTAAGATAAATGAAGGAAATGGGTACAGTATAAGAGGTATTCAGCAGCAAAACCATTCACACCACTCTTATAAAGCAGATTATCTTATATATTTATAAAATGCACTAGTTTGCATTTTCCTCACAGCAGTTTGAGAAACACATATTTTTATAAATTTTATGATAGCATCATATAATGGAAAAAATTTAGGGACATTCTTTTTGTATATGGGGTTCCTTGGTGGCTCAGCTGGTAAAGAATCCACCTGCAATGTGGGAGACCTGGGTTTGATCCCTGGGTTGGGAAGATCCCCTGGAGAAGGGAATGGCTTACTCATTCCAGTATTCTGGCCTGGAGAATTCCATGGACTGCAGAGTCTATGGGGTCCCAAAGAGTTGGACATGCCTGAGTGACTTTCACTTCTTATATATGGAGTCAGATAAATTTTGTCTCCTTATTGTGTTGCCTTGAGAAAATTATTTAGCTTCTCTGAGCTTCATTTCACCCATTCACCAAATAAACTAATAAAACTTAACCCATGATTCTGCTGGAAATTAAATAAAGCAGTACGCATAAATCTTCTAACACGGTGTCTATCACATTGTAGATGCTTGAGAAATATCAGTAGCCTTATTCCCTCCATTTCTCTTTATTTTAATCCTTTATTGTCTATTAAGAAATTCTCTTTGCCTGCATTAGGCTTCAAGCCTAGGAGGATTCCTCACTGTGGTATTGATCATTTGCTCAAGGAGTTTCTGAGCATACAAATAAATAAACTATGTTTTCTATCAGCCAAGTTGCCATTAGAGGAGGACGAATGCAAGGGGAAAAGCTAACTATGAAGAGTCCCCCTTAGGGAGACAGAAATTCACCTTTTACCAGTTACAGTTGGTCATGTTCAATAGCCAGAGTTGATCCTTAACCTATTGATAAAGGGAATCAGCCAAAATACCTGTTAGAAAATACCGTTTTCTAGAACATTCCTACTCTCGGTAGCTTTTACATTTATGCGAGAACACAATTTATGTAAATATTAATCCCTGCTCTGTGTTTCCCTTATTGATGGTTGAATCCCTTATTGAAAAGAGTGAAAGGTGTGATTTATATATTGTTTCTAATTAAAATATAGTTTTAAAATCCATCAACAATTGCAGTAGCTTAATTGATATTAATTACTAGCTGACAATCCTCTTAATGTTGATAGTGGTTGATTTTCAGTGATTTTTCAATTATTTCACCACCAAATGGGGCTCTTTGATCACACAGAATCAGACATGGGGTCCATAGAGCTTTCCATAGTGTATAGCTTCCACAGAGTCACTCATGAACAGAAGAAAGAAAATGTAAAAAAAATATTAATAAAACATAAAATAAATAACCATTCTGAGTAAGCTACAAATAATAATTTTCATATTAGATTTTATTGTTTTGGGCCAAATTTGGAATGCCTTAATTAGCTAGTGTATGTAGGAAATGCATGAGATGATGCAGATTCAGCTTTTCCAAAGCCTAGGACAGAGAAATTATAAATGCTATTATTTCTTCAATAGGCTTTTTAAATAAACAGATGAGCTGTAATTTTTCCCCCCAGTAAACTTGAATTAAAAATGATTCTTGACTCAATGCCTAAGTTTTTTGAAGAGTATTCTCTAATTTCTGTAAGGACATTTAGTTTATTCATAACAAGCTTGATGTGACATAATTAATGTCTTTTACTAAAATATGTTGAAATGTCTGAAATTTAGGCAGCTAACTTTCTATCAGGCTCCTGTGTTCTAGAGATATAATATTTATAATCCAACTTGCTGATCAAGAATGCCAAAATAAGATTTTAATTGAAACTTCTATGATCCATCATGAACTATAATCATAAATAAAACTAACATCTCTTACAGAAGATCTTTGGTTATAACTAATTGAGACTTTGGGCTTTGACAAACACAGTTCCTTTACTATATTAAAAATACATGTTAGGGTCTATGATTAGGCCTCTTCCTATTAAAAAATGTTTCATTTGCAAACTGCCATATACTACTAAGAAAATGGCACAATTTAATTTAAAAAGTAGCAGTAGAAAGCTATGTCACTATTATCACATTTGCTTTTCTGCAATATTTTGTGCAATCATTAAAAGCAAGGCAACAGTAGTATTTTAGCCATCTTGATACCTAGAATATTTCTATTACTTTGGCTAGGAACGTTTTCCTTGGATGATTGGTTGACAATATCCAAAGGATAATTTCAGGTTCTGAAGAATTAAACACAGGTCTATTTTTATGAGGTGGGACAGATTGGAAACCATTCTCTTTGCTTGTTCCAGTGAAATTGGAAATGAAAAGAATGTGTGTCAGATGAGGGACGAGTGTCATGAACCCCATCTGAATTATATTTCATGCCCCTCTTTATAGCCTGATGTTCAACCATATCCATTTTCGTGGCAGTATTGCACTCATCAAAAACAAGTTATTGACACTTATATCTCCTATATAAATCAAATCAGGCAGACAAAGCAAAGAAGGTGGTTTCAGAGAGAATGGATGATGGAGTCGAATAATGTATTTGTTTTTCACCTCTAGGATATCACTTTAATACTATCCTGAAACAATGGCACAAAATCATTTCAATTACATGATCTTAAAATAAGATATAAAGCAAATCCCGGTGATCTCATTCTGTCTGGTGTGTCAAGAGTTGACAGCACAAAATTGAGCAGAAATAGTATAAATTTAGCAGTCTTCACATATGTGTACAAGGACTGAAAGCAGAAATTGGATTTGCTTCAGTGGAGTCAATTAAGAAAGACTCAACGAGAGGAAGGGTTGAAGAGCATTGACAGGGCACTGGGAATTCTGTGAATATTGACTGGCACTGGCTTGGGTACAAATTAAGCAAGGCATTCTGGCTTCTGACATTAATTTTTCCAACCAAGAAATTATGCTAATAGATAGATGATGGTTATATTACACAAATAATAATGATGATGATGATGATGATGATGATAAAAGACAAATGTAATAGACATGTTCATCAACAATGAGCTACCAAATGGCTATGTCAATTTCACTCTTATTTTTAGGATCTCTGGGCATACAGTTTATTTCACACAACTCTTCTGTAGGGAACCCAGTCATCACATTTCATTCCATTTCCATGGTGTTGTTCACATATTTGTTTTGTTCTTAAGAATTCAGAGGTAGCTAAGAGTAAAGCAAATTTTTTTCTTTATCATACTTAAGGCAAATTATTTAGCTTCCTCTGGCATACTCAGCCTGCCATTCACTTTCCTTCCCTTGCCTATCAGTTCTGAGATTTCAGAAGTTAGACAGAAGTCATTTGTGTCATTCAGTTCAGTTCACTCACTCAGTCGTGTCCGACTCTTTGCAACCCCATGAATCGCAGCACGCCAGGCCTCCCTGTCCATCACTATCTCACAGAGTTCACTCAGACTCACGTCCATCGAGTCCATGATGCCATCCAGCCATCTCATCCTCGGTCGTCCCCTTCTCCTCCTGCCCCCAATCCCTCCCAGCATCAGAGTCTTTTCCAGTGAGTCAACTCTTCACATGAGGTGGCCAAGTACTGGAGCTTCAGCTTTAGCATCATTCCTTCCAAAGAAATCCCAGGGTTGATCTCCTTCAGAATGGACTGGTTGGATCTCCTTGCAGTCCAAGGAACTCCCAAGAGTCTTCTCCAACGCCACAGTTCGAAAGCATCAATTCTTCGGCACTCAGCCTTCTTCACAGTCCAACTCTCACATCCATACATGACCACAGGAAAAACCATAGCCTTGACTAGATGGACCTTAGTGGGCAAAGTAATGTCTCTGCTTTTGAATATACTATCTAGGTTGGTCATAACTTTTCTTCCAAGGAGTAAGTGTCTTTTAATTTCATGGCTGCAGTCACCATCTGCAGTGATTTTGGAGCCCACAAAAATAAAGTCTGACACTGTTTCTGCTGTTTCCCCATTTATTTCCCATGAAGTGATGGGACCAGATGCCATGATCTTCGTTTTCTGAATGATGAGCTTTAAGCCAACTTTTTCACTCTCCTCTTTCACTTCCATCAAGAGGCTTTTTAGTTCCTCTTCACTTTCTGCCATAAGGGTGGAGTCATCTGCATATCTGAGGTTATTGATATTTCTCCCGGCAATCTTGATTCCAGCTTGTGTTTCTTCCAGTCCAGCGTTTCTCATGATGTACTCTGCATAGAAGTTAAATAAGCAGGGTGACAATATCTAGACAGGAGTCATTTGTGTCATTAGTAAATATTTACCTGAAATAAAAAGCAGTGAGAAGTTGTAGTGAGGAGAATATGTTAATCAAAACAAATCAATACCCAGGCCTATTGTTTGATGCTTATTTCATTAAATAATAGAATAAATAATAGATTAAGAAAGATCTTCCATGAAGAAAAATGTAAAGTGAATTTGCATTTGAAAAGATTACAGGAATTTCGAATATCGGCAAATTCTACATTCTTTGGAAAGAAACAAGTAAAAGTAAAGCTAAAAGTGAGGTGACTTTTATACTCTTTCCCTAGGGTCTACTTTTGTTTTTTCTCATAAAGAACAGTTTAAATGAACATATTGGTAAAAATCTTGAAATACATTATTTCAGGAAAATATTAAATGTAAAAATATGAGTAAGTTTATCTAATAGTAATTGGTATATCACTTCTGATTGCAAAATAACAGTTTCCAGATTTTTTTTGCTTTTTTTTAACAAAAATTGAAATCCATGCCATAACCTTATAAAGAATATGCATATTTCTGCCATTCATTTAGCAAGAAAATATAGAAAGCATGGGTATGAAAAAACTAAGAGGAAGCTGCATAACTTAGGAACTAGCAGGACAAAATGCACTTAAGAATCTATTAAGTGTAAAAAAAATGAATCTATTAAGTGTTAGAGTTTGAAGCACAGTTGTAAATACTGAATCAAATTTCTGAAAGGTTGTTGTTGAATTACGACGCCGGGATTCTTGGCCCTCAGAGGAGAAGAATTCAATCCGGGGCCAGAGACGAGGCTTGATCACTCAGAGCTTTTGTGTAACAAAGTTATATTAAAGTATAAAGGAGACAGAGAAAGCTTCTGACATAGGCATCAGAAGGGGGCAGAAAGAGTACTCCCCTGCTAGTCTTTAGCTGGATGGTATATAGTTATCAGCAGTCTGTTAATGAAAGAAAGGAATGTCTCAAAACTTAGAATGGCACCAGGCCCCTCACCCATAGGATGTATTTTGGGATAATCTTGGCTCCAAATGGTTCATCTTGGGCCAAAAAAGGATTAACTTGAATCTTGAAGAAGGGCAGAGCACCATACAAATAGTGTTATTTACATAGATTAGAGGATAGATATGGGAGTATAACATACTGAGTCAAAAGGCTGAACTGACTTGAAGACAGAGTTTGGGGTAAATGCATAGTACGTTAGCATAGCTTAAGATAAACATTTCCATAAGAAAAAGGCATTGGTTAACTTCAGGTGAAACCAGGTGTCATGGCAACACAGAATTTTAAGAGAAACCTCCTTTTAAATTTGTGTAGAGAAGGAAAAATATCGCTACTTTGTTTCCTTCTGCCGCTTAAGAGAGAAAAAAATGTCTGACACTTGCAGGCTATTTCCTCCATTTGGGGACCCCTGGCCTTCCTGTCTGTTACCCTCTCAATTTCCAGTACCCAGAAAGAATTCTTATTTAACCCTGAAAGAATATATTTAATGTTTAAATTTTACGCTTTGTTTATACAATGTAGAAAATCACCATTCTGCATTCATGACTTTGTCCTAGAATTTTACCCTGCAAACCCAACACTTTATTCCAATAATCAAAAGTAAACTCCCCTCTAATCTATGCTGAATCCCTAATGATTCTGAAACCTACATTTTCCATTATAACTGGATGAATTGGAATGGGGAATCGGAAGCCAAAAAGGAAGGCTTTTCTCTCCATCTCTAATGAACACAATCCTTTCTGCCAACTTCACTCTGCTTCCGAATGTCAGAACAAAACAATGGCTATTCTGGCTGTACAATTCCAGTAGCTAATACTGACTACAGGTATTGGCCAGGTGACAGAGTAGACAGGGCAGAGGAAGAGACATGGCTTCAAATCAGCACCAGCTGCTTTTCACCTGATGGTAATAGAGGCCTCTATGTTGCCAGAACTTTTGTTTTTTAAGAGAAGCCAGCATTCTAATTTTCTGTGGGTTTCAAGCCACCCAATTTTAAAATGTTGGCAATTTTGAAAGAACACAGTCTAGACTAAACTATACAAGTTCAATGAGCCAACAGACATCACTTGAAAATTGGAACTGTGGAGGAGGAGGAAAAAGCAGTAGTCATGGAAGAATACAGCTATACCCATAGATAAATCACCAAACTAGGGACCAGTAGGGAAGAAACACTGGCTTTCCTCTCTTTCATCATCTTATTTCTTGCTAGAAGCTTTCACTGGCTAAATCAAAATAGACTATCCAGGAAAAGACCATACGTGATACAAACCACTTGTTTTTTGACCTCCTATAGCATGAAGATGGTGAAGGCAATGGCACCCCACTCCAATACTCTTGCCTGGAAAATCCCATGGATGGAGGAGCCTGGTGGGCTGCAGTCCATGAGGTCGCGAAGAGTTGGACACAACTGAGCGACTTCACTTTCACTTTTCACTTTCATGTGTTGGAGAAGGAAATGGCAACCCTCTCCAATATTCTTGCCTGGAGAATCCCAGGGGTTGGGGAGCCTGGTGGGCTGACGTCTATGGGGTTGCACAGAGTCAGACACAACAGAAGCAACTTAGCAGCAGCAGCAGCATGAAGAAGTGCCAAGAAGGATAAACAATGGATATAGAAGAACAAACAGGATAACCAGCACATTTTAGTACAGTGTTTACCATTACTTCTAGGGCAGTACATCTTTTGATGGATGGATAAATAGATGAATGGATGGAAGAAATAATGGATGGATGAAATAATGGTGGCATGAATGGATTAAGAACTTGGACATTGTGTATAGTCTTTCCAGATTTACACTGCAACTACCCTCTTTCTGTAATGTGTTTTGGATTTGTTCCCCAACCTGTAGAAAGATAATAGTGTTCCCCAACCATCTAAATCATAAGGTTGCTTTAATGATTTGATTATTTAATATATGTACAGTTCTTATCCTCATGCTTGACAGATCGTTAAGTCCCTGTCAGTAATTGGTTATTTTAGTTACTTCTGCTTCACTTTGCAAAATGCTTCTGATGGGTGGTGTATTGGCCCAGCATACAGTCAGATTTAAAATAGAATCATAGGTATTGACCAGATGAGCCTACTGGGTGTGAGTCCAGAGTAAACATAAAACATAATTTTATTGCAATACCTATCTTCACTGTTGCCAGCAAAGTTGTGACACTTTGGAGATGTGTTATATTTGACCACTGTCTACTAATTCAAGCTCTAAATTTTAAGGCCCTCATCTAGTGTATTTAGTTACATAGAAATATATTTGAAAGGACTGAACAAAATTTCCATAAATGAACAGCATCAATTTGAATACCATAAGCTTTTGCATATTTTATTTTTGCCACACCACTATGAAAGAAGATAGAATTTAAAAAATTAAAGCCGGGAAAAATAAAAGATTGAGAATACAAATGAGCTTAATGTTTCTCAGATAACAACTAAACATATACCAAAAAATTACTTCTTTCCCTTCAAGTGTATAGTCTCAAGATTAATATCTGCCTCATAGGCATACAGGGAGTCAAAACTAGAAGAATTATTAAACCTGAGCTAAGGCTAGCTACTGAAGTTATGGTCACTTGAACCAAGAAGGCCATTTAGGCCAGGAACAAATATTGCCATTAAAGTCAGGATCCTTGCAACTATGATAAACTAAAATAAAATAAAGTATTGTGAGAAAAGAGGTCTATATGGACACTGGAGGCTACAGAGGAAGTGCAGAAAATAGTGCCCATGTTAGGAGAGAATCTTAATTCTAAACCATCTGCAGATTATCAATGTGTATTTAGGACAGGGTACAGAAGAAGTAAGAGCTTCCCACTCAATGGTGTTATCCAAAGCATGAGTGTACAAATATAATGACACAAAAATAAACTGAAGACAAAAGAATAGCAGCAAAAATACTGTAACAGTCCACTTTTCATCCTTCTCCTCACTTCATATCCAGCTTTTTTCCTAATTTCTGTTTTTGTTGACCATCAGCAACCACAGACCCATCACCACACACTTAACTCTGAACTCACAGAGGCAGGAGGTGCAAGCAGCCACCAGACTTCTGTGGGATTTCCCATGGGTCTCCCTTGTGATCTCACTGTGTCTGCAAGCTCTGATTTGTTGACACTTGCCAGTGCTCCAAGAGCGCACTCCTAGATCATTTTTTTTTTTTTTTAGATATTTCAACATTATTTGTGGACCCTTATGTCTCTAGTATCCTCCACGAAGGTGCAGGGTCCTATAATAAATCTCCTATTCTATTACTGTCCTATTGGTTCTGCTTTCCTGAGTGAACCCTGACTGATATGAGGGGAAGGAGTAATAACCTAGGAAGAAGTAAAAAACTAGGGGAATAGAGTAGGACTTTGGGGGTTATAAACCCAAGGTGATGGTGATAATACTCATTCTCAAAATGCTCGGAATTACAAAGTGACTCTTTAGAGTTTCTAATTAATTCTTGTTTCATAAAGAAAAAAAGGCATGTTCAATTCCAAAATAAAGCAGCCTCAATTCAGAGAAATGAAGGCAACTCTATCGAGTCACTGCTGCCTACGGCTTCCACCCCGGGCTCCTCTGACTCCCCTACAGACAGTCCTCAGATGAATGCTGACACTGTTGTGAAATTCTGCTAATTATACAAGTCACTTTTGAAATATTCATTTGGATTACTTTACAGAGATGGATATTAATGGCTTGCTAGCTTTGAAAAAAAAAAGGAAAGATCTTCTTTGATCTTAGAGAGTTGGGGCCCATGCTTCGGTAAAGAAAAGTGGACTGGAGAGAAAGAATTCTGAGCATTTTCTATTCATCGAAGTAATTATAGTAAAGTGAGTTTTCTTTGATTTTGGTGGTTAGATTTAAAGATACAGAGCAAGTAGTTGTAATCATCCTTTCAGGAGTCATTCTGAAAACCACATTAAGCTACAAATGTTTAAATTGGACCAACTCAATAGAATGTCACTCTCAAAAGTGAGATGAGAAATGCAGAACCAACAAACAAAAGTTAACAAATCTTTAAGCATTGTAATAGAAAGGATTGAGAAGAAACTACAGCCATTCACATGTTAAACAATCAGGGATATTTTGCAGTGAATTAGTGAAGAATGGAAGTCTACAGTTGTTCAGAACTTAAAAACACTAATAACACCCTGGTTCTCCAATGTCAATATACAAATGTATCATGACTTTGTGATGTACGCTTGCTAACAATAAAGTTTCCTGTACCGTCTGTCTGGATATTCTGATTCAGTATACATGATGTATTCGTATTAGTTATCTATTGCCTGCATAAACAATCACCTCCAACCCTAACAGTATAAAGCAACAAATCTCACACAGTTTCCAAGGTCAGAAATCTGGAAGTGACTTGACAGGGTGGTTTCTGGCTTAGGATCACTCCTGAAGTTACAATGAAATTATCAGTTGGGATTTTATAATATCACTGGAAGAACTGAGTGGACTGGAGGAGCTGTTTCCAAGATACCTACTCATGTGGCTGTGATCCAATGATCTAAGTTCTCTTTTGTTGTTTCCAAAAAGCTTGCCATGTGGGCTTTTCCACAGGGCTCTTCCACTTGGTATCTGACTTTTCCCAAAGTGAGTCATCCAAGAGAGAGGCTAAGTGGCCAAGATGGGAGCCACAAGGTCTTTTTTAAAATTTATTTTATTGAAGTAAAATTGAACATTTACAAAGCTGTGTTAATTTCTGCATACAGCAAATGTGATTCAGTTACACACACACACATACACACACACACGTATATATTCTTTTTCATATGCTTTTCCATTATGGTTTATCCCAGGATATTGAATATAGTTCCCTATGCTATACACAGAAACTTGTTGTTAATCCATTCTATATATACTAGTTTGTAACTGCTAACTCTGAACTCCCAATCCATTCCCCCACCCCGACTCCTCCTTGACAACCCCCAGTCTGTCCTCAATGTTCTCAGAAGTGATCTATCATCACTTCTGCCATATACTATTTAATAAAATCAGTCCTGATAGAATGCGGGAGAGAACTACATGAGAGCATAAATACCAGAAGGCAGGGATCATTCAGGGCCATCTTTGGGGCTGTCTTCCACAGGGCACCAGAACAGATTTCAGTAAACACTTATAAGGATTCATTTGCACGTGGTCTGTAGACCATAGTTAGAGACAAGAATGCTCTACAAAGCATGCTAGTTTTTTAAAAGTACAGAATTTATTCATTCATCCATCTACTCATTCATTCAACAAATATATGTCATTCTCTGAGATTTATCATGCAGCTAGATTTACTCCTGAAATAAAAAGTCCTTATAATCAAGCTGAACCCATCCCTGGGATTCTGTCAAAGGCATGAATAGAATGGGAGAAAGACCCTGGGGCTGATATAAACTCCCACTGGAAAAATTGAAGACTTTCAAGCAAGTGCATACAAGTATTACAGATGGTAGGGCTGCTGGTCATCAGAAAGTACAGTCACTGGAGACTCTCCTGGTGGTCCAGTGGCTAGGACTCCGTGTTCCCAAAGCAGGGGGCTTGGGTTCAATTTCCAGTCAGGGAACTAGACCTCTCATGCTGCAACTAAGAGTTCACATGCCATAACTCTGAAAGATCCCTCATGCTGCAACAAAGATGGAAGATCCTGCATGCAGCAACTAAGACCCAATACAGCAAATAAGTAACTAAATGTAAAAAAAAAAAAAGAAAGAAAGTACAGTCACTGATACAAAAGATCTTAGAGAAAAGCAATGGACAAAAGGACAAAACAGATTTACTGAAGTTATTACTGCCAGATAGCCACAACTCTCCAACTTATTCCAGTTAATGAAATACACACCAGTGATGAGCAGTGGCTTTAAATCTGGCAAGGAACAGAGATCCAGAGCAATTGGAAAACACCCACTAGGAAACTAGGAGAGTTAGGAGCTTAACGCATCAGGTAAGACTGGCTTATCAGATAAAGGGATCTGGCAGCCTCCAATGAATCTTTAAAGAATAGAATTTAAGATGTTGGTACTTCACTTGGTTCAGGTTTGTGTGCTCACATATGATGATCCTTCAGATCCTACACATTAAATAATGGTAACAGAGATTAGAAACTCTAGTCTAACAAAATGGTATAAGGAAGAAGTCTTAAGCTTTTGCTGAAAGCTAGCTGCTCAGAAGTTTGCCACTTCTCAATGTAAATAGGCCAAGCAGAAAGACTTTCTAGTAATATATATTTGGACTAACAAAACCCCCTCAGCTAGACGCTCATCAGTACCAAACTGGGGGCAACAAGCAACCAATGGTTAATCATTATATATATATTTTTAAATTTTCAGGTTTACTATACATTCAAGACAAGCAGCCAACAAGGATGTTGATGACCTTTTCCAATAACCCCAAACAAAGTACCTGAAACACATCCTGATTAAGCATTCAGAGACATTTAGAACTTCCAGAATTTAGGACACAGGGCTTTCATCACAAATTTAAAAACTTGTGGCTGTACTCAGAAGACCATGCCTACATTGGCTTTAGACAAATCTTCATGTCACCCTAGGGTCGCTATTGAGAACTTGGGCAAAGCACAGTGGACTGACACCAAGATTAAGGAATTAGCAAAGAAAAAATCTTAACACTTAGTCATTTTCCAAAATCTCTTCCTCAGGAAACCAATAACGGAATTTAAGACTGACTTAAGCAAATGAGCCTGTTCACTGACTATGCTAAAGCCTTTGACTGTGTGGATCACAACAAACTGTGGAAAATTCATAAAGAGAAGGAAGTACTAGACCACCTTATATGTCTCCTGAGAAGCCTGTATGCAGGTCAAGAAGCAATAATTAGGACCTTACGTGGAACAACTGAATGGTTGAAAATTGGGAAAGGAGTACAACAAGGTGGTATATTATCACCCTGCTGATTTAACTTATATGCAGAGTACCTCATGTGAAATGTCAGGCCAGATGAATCACAAGAAGGAATCAAGATTACTGGGAGAAATATCAACAACCTCAGATATGCAGATGACACCACTGTAATGGCAAAAAGTGAAAAGGAACTAAAGAGCCTCTTAATGAAGGTGAAAGAGAAGAGTGAAAAGCTGGCTTAAAACTCAACATTCAAAAAGCTAAGTTCATGGTATCTGGTCCCATCACTTCATGGCACATAGAAGCGGAAAAGATGGAAGTAGTGACAGATTTTATTTTCTTGGGCTCCAAAATCACTGTGAACAGTGACTGTAGCAATGAAATTAAAAGACACTTGTTCCTTGGAGGGAAAGCTATGAGAAATCTAGATGGCATATTAAAAAGCAGAGACATCACTTTGTTGACAAAGGTCTGCATAGTCAAAGCTATGGTTTTGTACGGATGTGAGAGTTGGGTGATAAAGAAAGCTAAGCCCCAAAGAATTGATGCTTTTGAATTGTGGTGCTGGAGAAGACTCTTCAGAGTCCCTTCGACTGCAAGATCAAACCAGTCAGTCCTAAAGGAGATGAGTGCTCAGTCATGTCCAATTCTTTGTGATCCCATGGACTGTAGCCCACCAGGGTCCTCTCTCCATGGGATTGGACATAGCAAGAATACTGGAGTGGGTTACCACTTCCTCCTCCAGGGGACCTTCCTGACCCAGGGATCAAACCCATGTCTTCTGCACTACAGGTGGATTCTCTATTGCTGAGCCACCAGGGAAGACCCAATCCTAAAGGAAATCAACCTGAATATTCACTGTAAGGATTGATGCTGTAGCTGAAGCTCCAATACTTTGGACATCTGATGTGAAGAACTGACTGATTGGAAAAGACATTGATGCCGGGAAAGATTGAAGGCCATAGCATGAGGGGGCAGCAGAGGATGAGGTGGTTAAATAGCATCATCGACTCAATAGACATGAATTTGAGCAAACTCTGGGAGAGGACGGAGGAGCCTGGTGTGCTACAGGTCATGGAATCGTAAGGAGTTGGACACGACTTAGCAACTGAACAACAACAAAAAGCAAAAGAGACTTAATATGAAAGTTCTGTTATTGAAAGGTAACAGAAAAAATTATTCTTGCTTCATGAGTACCAAAGGTTTCATCCTGAGAAACCCAGCTGGTGACAGCATCCATTTAGGGAAGGAAAGAAGCCAAGGATTTGTATGGAGCTAAAGTAGAGCAATGGTAACAGGAAATGTAAGTTTCTTTGCAATATGTAATGGATATCCATTAAAAGCCAAATATCTCCCCAGTTCAAGTTTTGCTCAAACTGAAAGCATACATTGACCATTTTAAAAATAACCCTCATAATGAGGTATTAGGAAATGATCAATAAACATCTATTGTTCTTCAGAGAACTGAATGTGTGTGTTGAAATGACTCAGTCTTAGTCCACAATTTGAGCAGATAAAAATGACTCCTTTTATAACAACATTCAACACTGCAACTGTCACTAGCTGAATAAACATAAAAGTTAACACATCATGTTGTAAAACTCCACTCATGGTAATGCTCCCCTTGCAGTTACCTTCCCCAGAGACCAAGCTCTTTCATCTGGTATTGAAAGGTAGTTGACTTCTGGTCACATTCTTAGCCTCTTGATTTTTCATGCTGATTTTTAACATTTTTTGAAATTACAGTGACAAAATAATTTTGAAAATTTTCAAGGTTGTCTTCTACCCTCAGACTTCAGAAAATATAATTTTTTTCAATTATCATGAAAAACAAAAACTTAAAAATATAACAACTTAAAATGGAAAGAGTGCTTGATATCATAAAGTACAGCTAGTCTTATCCTCAAATCCCATTCTTCTCACATCTGTTCATCCTTTTGCTGTCTGGTAAGCAATCATTTTGGAGAACCTCGCTTCCCATTGAAGATAATTTCATCCTTAGAATATTCTTGAAGTAAAATTTGTTTTTCTGAAACTTTTCAACACTGTTTTTTATCTTTGAAATTATATATAAGATGAACTTACATATTTAATGCTAACAATCACATTTTCATTGCATCTTCATTTAGCCATTCCCTTCTCCAGGGGATCGAATCTGGGTCTCCTGCATTGCAGACAGATTCTTTATAATCTAAGTCACCAGGGAAGCCCACTCATTTATCCAAGCTAGACATCTGCAATTCCTTCAATTAATATATATTTTTTAAGTCTTGTATGAATCTGGTCAATCTACTTATCATGGACTGCATGTTTCAGTATTATTCTTAATGTTCAGCACTTAGAAACAAAGGCAAATTTTCTATATGTGGACTGGCCACCATTAATTGGAGAGAAATTCTTATTTTCTTAATTGAATTAACTTGCCTCAATGTAGCCTGAATTTGTAAGCTTTGTTGTTGTTCACTTGTTCAGTTGTGTCTGACTCTTTGCGACCCCATGGACTGCAGTCTGCCAGTCTTTGCGACCCAATGGACTGTCCTTCACCATTTCCTGGAGCTTGCTCAAACTCATGTCCGTTGAGTCAGAGATGCCATCCAACCATCTCATCCTCTGTTGTCCCCTTCTTCTCCTGCCTTCAATCTTTCCCAACATCAGGGAAATGAATGAATAGATTTTTAATGACGCAGCTCTTCACGTCAGGCGGTCAAAGTATTGGAGCTTCAGCTTCAGTATCTATCCTTCTAATGAATATTCAGGATTGATTTCTCTTAGGATTGACTGATTTGATCTCCTTGTAGTCCAATGGACTCTCAAGAGTCTTCTCCAAAACCACAGCTCAAAGCCATCAATTCTTTGGTGTTCAGCCTTCTTTATGGTCCAACTCTCACATCCATACATTTGATAACACCATATCAATTGTATAAATGAAGATAATTGTCTTCCAAAATACCTAAGCCTGTCTTTAAAATATTCTCTTCCTCACCTGTTGAATGCTTGTTTTGTTGTTGTTGTTGTTGCTTGCATAGATGTAGATGCTACCAGTAAATTTTCTATTGCTATGTAGCCAATACTCAAGTCTTTCAAAATATTTTTTTTTATTCACAATCTACCTTTCATTCTGTCAACTATTCTCCCTAGTTTTATATATTCCTAGGTGTGATGCATATCCCTTCTCTATCTGGGCATGACTAAAAGGTTGAGTAGAAATTTAAATGGGCTTTCAATGATCTTGAGAGAGTCAATTCCTAGGCAGGTTGATAAGAAGTCCAGGGTCCCCGAGGAGGATAGCGGGGTCTGTGGTTCTTGAGGAGGAGATACGGGTCTGGAATTCTCAAGGAGGAGAAAAGGTCAATTTTTTTTTTTCTCTACATTTCTTAGTCTTAGTCACATAAAACGGGTTTTTTTTCTTCCTGAAGTCTGAAGCTGATGATTACACAGCAAACAACTCAGTTTAAACTCTGTACTAGGGATTATGTAACAACAATGTATCCTGCTTGAGGACAGTTTCTTCTTCCTGAAAACCTTCTGACTAATCCTGGTATCTTAAAATGTACATTATGGGAGTGGGTCTGGTAGGATCTTTCTATTAAATTCTAATCCTGCTATCCTAAAATGCAAATTGTGGGAGTGAATCTGGTAAAACTTTTACAACCTTGAGACATTCTTTTGATTTACTGTAATAACTAATTAAAAAGTACATAACTCCCTTGCTAACACTAGTGAGGGGGGGGCACTCTCTGTCCCCCCTTCTGATGTCTGTGTCAGAAGATTTCTCTGTCCCTTTTTATACTTTAATAAAACTCTGCTACAAAAGCTCTTGAATGATCAAGCCTGGTCCCTGGTCCCGAAGCTCAATCTTCATCCTTCACTCTAAGCTACCAATCTCTGATTATACACTTCTCTGATAACCTAAGGCATTAATATTTTTGTTCATTTAATTCTTTCAACTATTTGTGTGAGATGAACATCATTAATTCAATTTTACAGAAGAGAAAATTCAGAACAATGATACATTTGTTCAAGGCAGTAATGTGATGAAGCCAATTCCTACCAGGTTGGGAAAGCCCACTGTCTACTCTTCTCTTCCACTCTACATTCAGGACATCCTGTTACTAACTTGAAATTGGACATGGTAAGACTATATACACCAAGGAAATCACACTGCAAGCTTTCTTTCCCCCTGTAAAGTCTGTTGTTAGACATTTAACAGCAAACCACTGGTCCAAGGACACACAGTCAGTAAGAGGCAGAATCATGACTTAAACAAAGCCTTACATCGTATTCCAGTTTTCAAAGTCTTTCTAACAGACTATATTTCTGAAGTCATATTTTAACAATGAGTGAAATACAGAGAATGAATTTTATGGGAAGTTGGATTTGTTGTAGCACTAATAAATGAGGAAACTTTAAAGTTATAGAGATACTGGGAGCCACTGAATAGATAAAAGTAAAAGTGTCAGTTGTTCAGTCATGTCTGATCTTTGCAACCCCATTGGGTGTAGCCTGCCAGGCTCCTCTGTCCGTGGAATTCTCCAGGCAAGAATACTGGAGTGGGTAGCCATTCCCTTCTCCAGGGGATCTTCCCAACCCGGGAATCAAATCCAGGTCTCTTGCAATGCAGGCAGATTCTTTACTGGCCTGACTTATTTTGTATATTTTTCTTTTGTTCTATGAAAACTGCTATATTCATTGTCATTTTTCATTTTTTATAAGCTCTTCATCTTGAAAGATGTTTCTTTGTATTTTATCTCTGTATTTATTTCCATATTTTTTATTTTCTGTATTTTATTTCTCTGTATTTTATTGGTATGCCCTTAAACATATTACCAGGCACTTGTACCCACCAAATTTCCATTTATTTTGTAGAACCAATCCCCAATCCATATATTCTCTGTTTTGTTTTGGTGAGTTTTGTTTTGTTTTTTGTTTTTTTGTATATTTCAGAATTAAATTACATTTGTCATCCTCCAAAAAAGTAGCAAAGATTTGCCCAGTGGAAAATAAAGTAAAAAGTTCCTAGAATCAATTGGCCTGGTAGGAAAAGCATTGATACTGACTCTTTTGGACAATGTGTTCTCCGTGGTATGTCTTACAGAAGTGAAATAGTGGAGTGAGACACTACAAAGAGGTGTTTTACATGCTGAGAAGAAATTCTGACAAGTAAAACTTTTTAAAGGTAATCATAGCTCTAATTTTCCAACTTGACAACAGAGCATCTAGGTTTCGTAAAGCCTGGGGAGAGAAGGACTGAAAAATAAAGTGCTTTCTTCTTGTTGTTTAAAAAAAATGTGTATCTTCCAGGGAAAAAAGGTGGTTCTCACCTTTGAATGCCTATTTTTCTCCTGCTCCTTCTGCTCTTCTCTCCTGTGCTGTGGAGCTATTCTCCATTTGACAGACATCAGCCAGATGACAATACTGTTTTTTTTATAGCAATATACAATCTTTGTTTCCAGTGGAAGGGCCCAGTAGGCACGATTTTGGACTTGTTATTAAAGGCAAACTAATGTCCCCCAAAGATTTTCAAAACACTTCATGCCAGAATGTGGTATTTTAAAGCATTCCCATTTCCCATAATTGAATGCATGCTGCATAGCAAGAGGAAGAACATTTCAGCAAATACAAGAATTAATCAGAGTACAAGAATTAATATAGTTTATTCTAGAGAGTCTCATAGGATATGTATGGATTTTATGCATAATTCTATAAAAGATAAGGTTGTACAAACTATTCAGAACTCAGCTTAAAGACCACTGACCCAAGAAAGAGAGTAAAATAGGGAAGTCATTTGAAAGGGAACAAAGCATCCTATTAATATTCATCTTGTATTTAAATTGAGTGCAATTTTCATCATTGGGAATATGTGCCCTATTGTTAGAGTTTCTTGGGATGCTTGATCAAGTCATTAGTAAAACTCTGTTGGATTTCTGCAGAAAGTAGAAACAACTCTCTTTTCAAAAGAAGTTCTCAAATATCGAATGCACACTGCAGATATACTATCAACAGTGCATGAGCTCTGTAAATGATTATAAGAATGATAATCTCATAAAAATATCAAGAGATAGGACCCGATTATATTATCATGCTAATTATACAGAAAGTCACTCCCTCTAGTCATTTAAGTTTGAATTTATCACAAAGCAACATTTTAGAGTCTTTTAAACTGAAAGGCAGTAAACATCCATCCGTGACATCAATATTAACATACAGATTCACATGACTGCACTTTTCTGGATGGTCCAGTGGTTGACTCCATGCTTTAACTGCAAAGAGCACAGGTTTGATCCCTGGTCAGGGAAGTGCCACATGGCATGCCATACTGGGCGGGGGGGATGGGGGGGAGAAATTCACATGACTCAACTATTTAAAATAGGATTTATATTTAAAAGAAGTTTTCTTTAAAATCGTCCTTCTTCTCAACCCTCTGAATCAAAAGTGCTAGTTTCTGTGTCCTCAAATACAGACGAAAATCAGTACTGGTCTTTATAGGAAGGTTTTGGGTTAATGTTTGTTCACACGCCAACCACGTGTCACAAAGCTAAGAATAAAGAAGACAATCATAGCATTTTAGAGCCGACAAAAAATTTTATATGATGTGCAATTTTATATAAAAATAATGTTTGATTTGCTTTTTAAATCTCATTTCGTCTTTTCATATGAACATGCAACCTATTATAGTTATGAGAATTTCTTTAGGATTGAGGCTAGGAGACTATGAACCAAATTTTTCAACTTAGAGCTCTGCTAAAAAGAAATATTATGAACCACATGTTTCTGAGGGTGGTGGGATGTAGGTAAAAATGTTACTAACAATTCTCTTTCTACCCTTTATACCAACTAGCCTTTCCTCTCCTCGGTTGCAAAAGGAACCCAATATATAACATAAGAAACCCTACTTAATGCTCTGTGATGACCTAAGTGAGAAGGAAATGCAAAAAAGAGGGGTTATATGCCTACGTAGGGCTGATTCATTTTGCTGTACAACAGAAAATAACCCAATATTGTAAAGCAACTATAATGGAATAACATTTTTTTAAAAGAAAAAAATATATAACAGAGGACTCTATATCAGTAGGTTGCTAAAGCCACTACCAGCCCCAAATGGTTTTTCTTTGTGAGCAACACTTAAAAGTAAAAAAAGAGAGAACTGAATTGGTTAATAATGTTTATTTTTAAAAACTGAAACAAAACAAAAACACTGACCAGTAGGAAAATTTAAAAATCTATAGGATCCCACAAGTTGTAAAACACACAAGTTTAAAAATCAAGTATTTTAAAGAAGCAAAATCCTGTCCTTTAATTTTATTGCAGTTGTCCCCCTACCTCCCATCAAACTACCCCATCCTGTAGGTCTGCAGCACTGCCTACTTCAGAGACTAAATTATCTTCAGTGAACCACTTCCTTTAAAAAAATGGAATTTATGACATGTGACATGACCTGGAGTCCTTCCTGGAATACCCTGCTTATTGCCTGAGCTGCTTTACTCTTGGTTACTTAGGTACATTTTGCAAATGCTATTTTGCTTCTGTACAAAATTTGAAACATTTCACACATTTATTTTTCACTTTATCTTTTTTCTTCCAGTTTTACTGAAATATAATTGACATAAAGCACTGTGTAATTTAAGGTGAACAGCACTATCACTTACATACACCTGAATACCTTGCTTGCCCTTGACTCACCTTCATTGTTGTGGTATAATATTCATATGGTGAGGATCAGAACCTCAACAAGAAGCAGTCCAAGGATAAAATTTATCTAGTCTTTAGGTAACAAAGTCATTCCAATTGATAATAGCAAATGTCTTAATGTAAAATGAATGATGAATTCACAGTTCAGAATTAAGAAATGACAGTGGCTCAGATGGTAGAGAATCTGTCTGCAATTCAGGAGACCCAGGTTCAATCCCTGGGTCAGGAAGATCCCCTGGAAAAGAGAATGGCAACCCACTCCAGTATTCTTGCCTGGAAAATGCCATGGACAGAGCAACCTGGCAGGCTACAGTCTGTGGGGCTGCAAAGAGTAGGACACAACTGAGTAATTAACACACTTTCCACATTGCATCTGTTGTAATAAGGTGTTTAAAAGAGGAGCACATGGGATCCGAGCCATGGCAGATAATACTGGTATAAAAGGTGGTTTTCAAGCAAAGATCAAGAAACAGTTTCATGAACAAGTATCCTAGTATAAAAAGTAGCTCATAGGCAAAAAATTAGAAGACATTTCAAAAAACAGGTAGGGTTTGCTTTAACCTTCACTTGTAAAGTGGAAATAACAATATCCATGCCATAAACTTGCTTTGAGTATGAAACGAGATAATGCATATAAATATTTAATCACAATGTCTGGCACAAAGTAAGTCCCCAGTTAGTGTGGTAGCCATGAAAATGTCCCATCCAGATTTTGTCCTGCAGGATGTGTAATTGACTGACAGCCCAAGCTGTTAACTTCCGGATCCACTGAGTTTGCACCAATATCCAGGCATCAGAAAGCTGCCCCAGTGACTAAACACAGCAAGGATACTAATGAAAGCCATTCCCATGGAAAGGGCGGGGGTTGGGGGAGGGGTGCTTTACTGGACGTATTTGACTTCAGTACTCTCTAACAGCCGAGCTGAAAATTCCCTGGAATTGTACTGCAGTCTGAGATTCCTGCTGTTTTTCCCTTTTCTCCCTCACAGGTCTGACCTGCATTGTGATCTGAAGGCTCTCATCTCTACTCCCTCCTCTTTACCATCACAGGTATTTCTCCCAGTAAATAACTTGCACATTTCATCCTATCTTGACAACAGCTTCTCCCAGAAACTAACCTGGCTCTACTAGCTATTGTATTACTTTCCCTTTTCATCATATTTTGATTCTGCATGGTTTCATTTTGGAAAAGATGGCTTCTCTAAATCAAAATGTTCGAATTTTTTTTTTCTTCTTCCCCATATGAGTGAACAACAGGAAACCTTGGTTCCAGTGTCAGTTTTCCCATTAAATTGTTTGATCTTGAGAAAATCACTTACTCACTATAGGCTTCAGTTTCCTCAAGTGCCAGAGAAGAAGATCATATGATTTCTAAAGTCTTTGCATGTACTAGTTGCTGAGTCTATGTAAAGAAATGTCAAATGCTGTTCATAGGTCCCAAAAGCCCACCATCTATCAGGGGAGTTGTGTCTGATGTACATAAATAAGTAGAACATCTTTTTATTGTGGAACTTCAAATATGAGTGGTCCCCCAGAGCCATAGCTAGCTCTTAAGCTTATGCTGTTGCTTATTTTTTGCCTTTGTGAAAAGCATGGAGAAGATCTGTGGAAAATGGCAAATGTACTACTCCTCTAAGGGACAAATAGATAAACATTTGTTGTCACTATGGTTAGTCATTGGTCATTTTGTTGGAAAAAGACAAGGTGGGTTGTCTGGGAATGGATGAAAAATGAGAGAAGCTTCTTGCAACATTTTGGAGAAAAGGACCCTATAGTAACATAGAAAAACTCTGAATGTGCAGTCACTTTCCTAAGGGATTTAATCTGCTGGGTAAGTTAATGACTCTCAGCTCCTGCCTGTGTAAATATAAGCAGGAGGGAGAAATCATGAGAAAATCTGTCTTATGGGAAAATAAAACATAAATTTCTTTCATTTGACTTTATATTTTTCAAATCAGCTGCTTCTATTAACTGCATCATGATTAAAAAAGTAAAATAGACTAAAATGAAGTCTGGAAAACAAACACATAAAAAGGAAAATCAGTTCAGTTCAGTCACTCAGTCGTGTCCAACTCTGCGACTGCATGGACCACAGCATGCCAGGCCTCCCTGTACATCACCAACTCCCTGAGTCTACCCAAACTCATGTCCATTGAGTCGGTGATGCCATCCAACCATCTCATCCTCTGTCATCCCCTTCTCCTGCCCTCAATCTTTCCCAGCATCAGGGTCTTTTCAAATGAGTCAGCTCTTCACATCAGGTGGCCAAAGTATTGGGGTTTCAGCTTTAACATCAGACCTTCCAATGAACACCCAGGACTGATCCCCTTTAGGATGGACTGGTTGCATCTCCTTGCTGTCCAAGGGACTCTCAAGAGTCTTCTCCAACACCACAGTTCAAAAGCATCAATTCTTTGGCACTTAGCTTTCTTTACAGTCCAACTCTCACATCCACACATGACTAATGGAAAAACCATAGCCTTGGTGAGATGGACCTTTGTTGGCAAAGTAATGTCTCTGCTTTTTAATATGCTGTCTAGGTTGTTCATAACTGTCCTTTCAAGGAGTAAGTGTCTTTTAATTTCATTGCTGCAATCACCATCTGCAGTGATTTTGGAGCCCCCCCAAAATGTTCCCTTAATCACAATGTCATCAAAATGTGTGTCATAGTTGCATAATATTATACTTTATGAGTATAGTATATGTGTCAATATCCCTGTTTGGGGATAAGTACATTATTTCCCATTTGGGCTTTTCCCAGCAATACTGCATTTAGGATATGAATAGGTTTTCCTCCAAGGACCAGGCAAACTCACAATCCATTCAATAGAAACAAAACTATGTGGCCCTCTCTGGAAATTAGGCCTGTTTGGAATAGTACTGGGTACCAGACAAAGAGTAATGGGCTTCCCAGGTAGTGCAGTGGTAAAGAATCCATCTGCTAATGCAGGAGACACAAGAGACCCAAGTTCCATCTCCGAGTCAGGAAGATCCCCTGAGGTAGGAAACGACATCCCACTCCAGTATTTTTGCCTGGGAAATCCCATAAACAGAGGAGTGTCCTTGTGAATGCAGATACCAAAATATCAAAAGAAAACAACAAGCAGTATCTAGGAGCAGCTGTCATGAGGCAGTGAGAAAATAAAGATTCAGGCCAGCGTCATAACCAGCATTAAACAAAGACAGAGCAACTTAACTAAAGTGAATTGGATGGGACAAGATGGTGCTGTTAGAGGAATGTCAACATATCATGAAGGGCTCCCCTCCCCCTTCACTCTAAATCCTAAACAGGTCACTCTCAGGCAGTCTGGCTGGGCAAGACTTTCTGTTTTCCTTGCTAACCCTTGTTAGTTTCCTTGCAACTCTTTCTGTTTTCCTTGCTAACCCTTGTAGCTTTACAACAAACCCATAAGACCTGGGGCTAAACCTGCATCTCTTTCTTCTTATAAAGTAAAAGAGCTTAAATTCTATACACCATGAAAATAAAACTTGAGTAATCCCTTTGCCACACCTGTGATTATATCCTGAGGATGATTATGTCCTTAGGATGATTCTGGAAATAGAAGCTGTTAGTCAAAGTACAAGAATATGCTTGAGGCTTTTGCATAATGCCAAATGGCTCTCCAGAAATTATTTACTGATGTGTACTGCCTCCAACAGTGTATGAAGAAAGGATTTCAGCCTCCTCCCATCATCATGACATATAATTTTTAAAACATTTGTCAATTTAAAAGTCTAAAATAGTGCATTGTAATATTCATATAAATTCCTTTGATCATCAGAGAGGCTAAACCTTTTTCATGTTTATTGGCTATTTGCATTTCTTTGGCTATGAAATATTATTTGCAATGGGTCCAGACTCAATTATTACTTATTCTTAACTACTGATAAGATTCTTTCCCTGTGACAGAATCAACCAGATCATATTTGAAATTTAAAGTGTTTGTTCTTAAAGATTGTCATATATGTGATAGATTTGTTTTCCCCCTTTGCTTTCATCTATATAGTTTTGGGGATAGAGAAAAGCATGAATAAGTCTGTTATCATGGATTTGATCCCCAAGTGAACTAATTAGTGCCTTTATGTTCTATGGCCACTTAATGCACTTATTTTCAGGTCAGTTCATTATAACAGTACCAGGGGAGGGAGTGAGGATGGTTTAATGCAAATCCTCCTTCACAGATAAAAGAGAAGAACCAAAGCATTGCTAGTTGGTGTAAAGGTGAGAGTCCTGGAGCCCTTCCTTCTTGGTCTCCACTTCTCTTCCTTCCTTGTTTCACTCTATGGTATCTTTGAGCACGATATGAAAATCCAGATGGAATTACAAGATTTATAAAGAATACAGTTGTTTTATATATAGGGATATTTGAGGCTCAGAAATGTAAGGTTAGGTTGTAAAAACCTCTTCATTCCCACTATATTGTTGTTGCTTTAACCAGATAGAATAATATGGAAGAAAGCTTTTTTGTCAACTAAAGGGGAGAACCACATATACAAAGGATGCTTAGGTTGGAAAAAGTGATACTCTTAGTGATTCCCTTACTCTGGTGTAGGCTGGGTAAGAAGAAGAAAGAAATGATAACAACCATCATCTAAACAGCCTAATATATGAAACAGAGCCACTTGCAGGTTTGACTGTGTTCACTCATTCTGTGCTCTTTTATATCATAGGAAAGAAGATCAAGCATTCTCAAAAGAATACCAATTTTATGTCACTAAAACACAACTTTATTGACTAAGTAATTTATTTGGACTGATAGAATAGCTATCTATCTGTGCCCAATAAGCAAAATGACTTCCATCCTTCAGAGATCATGGATTTTTGAATAGGATGTGATAAATGACTCTTTTTAGTAAGCAGGCCAGCCCTAGGCAAAATGACAAAATGTTGTCTATTCAACAACTCCCTATTCCCTTTTGTTTCTATCTGTCCTCTCCTCAAGCCCCTCCCCATTTTCTTCCTCTTAGGCTTTTGAGCCCCTGCTCTGATATAAAAGTAGGCTCACATTCAAGGGGCAAGATGTCAATGTACAGACCTCTTCTAACCTCCTCACATGTCTAAAATAAATTTTTTTCTGTGACTCTTTCTCTTGGAAATATAGGAAATAAATGTAAAACTCATTTTCTAATAAAGACCTTTATAAAAATCACTGTGTCATCTCATCAAGATATTCTTTTATTCATCCATTCAATAAACATTTATTGATTGTCTTTCATGTCCTGGTTGCTACTGAAGTGATGGTTATCAAGACAATATAGTCTCTGCCCAGCCCCACTCAGGCCCACCGAACATGAAGTTGAAGGGAGGATGTAGAGAAGTAAGCAGGTGGTTTAAATATGGAAGAACAAGTTTAATTTGGTGAAACAGTAGGTGTTATGGAAACATAATTAACAAAACAGAATAACACAGAGTTTTAGTATCAACAAAATCATTCCAGAATAACTGATAACTGAGAAGTTATCGTGCACCATCAGGACTAAAGCCAGACCACTTGAGTTCAAATTAGACTTGTCACCTATTAGTTATGGAACCTCCAACAAGTGACACCGCGTCTTTGATCTTCATTTCCTCTCTGTAAAATGAAGATAATGACAATAGCACTAAAATCATAAAATTGTTTTGAAGATTAAATGAAACATTGCACAAATGCTAACAATAACTGGCATATAGATAGTTCTCAATAAATGTAAGCTATTATTATTAAATTAGACCATAAAAATTAGTGAGAATTAGGTGAGCCAAGGAAAATGAGATGAGAGAAAGGAACAAAGAACAGTATATCTCAATCTTAGAAATATGACAAGAAAGATTTGCTAACAAACTAAAGTAGTTCAGAGTGGTGACTTCTGCTTCCAGCCATAATGAAGTAATAAGGACTTAATGAAATAGTAGAAAATATACAAAACAATAATTTTTAGTTATTAGGAAATAAACAGCACTTATGGCTCAGAGAGTAAAGCGTCTGTCTACGATGCGGGAGACCTGGCTTCGATCCCTGGGTTGGGAAGATCCCTTGGAGAAGGAAATGGCAATCCACTCCAGTACTATAGCCTGGAAAATCCCATGGACAGAGGATCCTGGTAGGCTACAGTCCATGGGGTCACGAAGAGTTGGACACAACTGAGCGACCACGTTCTTCACATTCACGTTAACAGTGACCCCAAGAGAAAGGAAACAAGTGAGATGGTGTCAGCCCTATGAGTGACCTATCTTGTCACTGCCTGGAGAGACTTTTCACATCACGCACCTAGTAGGGCAAGCCAAGTTGATCACATCAGTCTCCTTGAGTTGAGGAAGCAAAATAGACTTCTGGAATATGTGGCTAGAAATTGTGAAACAGAGTTCTGTAGAGCAGGAAGTTGCGCAGACAAACAGAACTCTGGAGAACTTCTTTGGGTCCCCTGAGTATTTTATTGCACATATGAATGAGTAAGGGCTTCCCTGGTGGCTCAGATGGCAAAGAATCTGCCCGAAATGCAGGGGGTTCAATTCCTGGGTTGGGAAGATGCCCTGGAGGTGAGAATGGCTACCCACTCCAGTATTCTTGCCTAAGGAATCCCATGAACAGAGGAGTCTGGCAGGCTACAGTCCATGGGATCTCAAAGAGTCAGACATGACTAAGCAACCAAGCACACACACATGTATGGGCAAACTACTGAGACTAGAGACAGAATCACCGGACAGAACTAAGTGATATAGTCATTGGAGTTCATACAGAGGAGGGAATTCATGTATTCACCAGCAGAGTGATGAGACTTCCTCACACAGGGCATCATGTACAGTCCTCAGAAGGGGACTGCCTCAGCAGCAACGCTAAAGAAACTCTTGACTACCGCACTTTTGTCCTTCCTAGCAAAGCCAACAAAAGGATCAAACTCAGTTACATTCTAGAACAAAGTCCTAGGCAATAAAGATATTAAAAAACACCACCCAACAATGTAAATTTCACCATGTCCTGGCAACCTATGACCCATAAACAGAGACAAGTGGGTAACAGAAATACAAGAGAAATAACACAGATTATAAAATTAAACAAAGACTTTTAAAGAGCTATTATAAATGTATGCTGTATGTTCTAGAAGGTGGAGGACAGTCTAACTAGGATGAGGGGAGAAATAAAAGTTTAAAAAAAATGAACTCCTAGAGATGAAAAATACACTGCTGCTGCTGCTACTCCTGCTAAGTTGCTTCAGTCAAGTCCGACTCTGTGTGACCCCATAGACAGCAGCCCACCAGGCTCCCCCATCCCTGGGATTCTCCAGGCAAGAATACTGGAGTGGGTTGCCATTTGCTTCTCCAATGCATGAAAGTGAAAAGTGAAAGTGAAATCGCTCAGTCATGTCTAACTCTTAGCGACCCCATGGACTGCAGCCTACCAGGCTCCTCTGTCCATGGGATTTTCCAGGCAAGATACACTACTCAGATTAAAAAAAAATAATCACTGTATGAGAACAAACACAGATTAGACACTACAGAAAAAAAGAATGAACTTGAAGACCTAGCAATAGAAACTATCCAAGATGAAACGCACAGAGGAAAAAAAGTAGTAGAAAGTAGTTTAGTGCAACTATAGCAGAGGCAGAAGGGGCAATAGAGGAGAGCTGAGGAAGCGGTGGAAACCAGCTCATACAGGAACAAATAGGCCCCATTAATGAATTTGCAGTTGATGTATTGTGCTAAAAGACATATTTCAGTAAGGAGTGTCAATCAGGATGAAGAGTTATGAGGAAAAGTATATTTGGGCAGCAGAGTTCCTTTACGGTTCCTCAAATATTACCATTTCAAGAATAAGTGAATTGTAGCACATGCACGTAATGGAATATTGCAATATTAAGTGAAAAAGTCTACAATTATATGCAGCAAAATGGATGAACATACCAACACAAAGTTGAACAAAAGAAGCCAGGTACAAAAGAGCACAGAATATGTGATTCTATATTAAACACAAAAGGCAGGATTAATCGACGGTGTTAAAATTGAGGCTAGGGGTACCCTTGGTGGTAGTGACATGCAGAGGGTACAGGGAGAATGATGGAGTTCCGGTAATGTCATATTGCTTGATCTGAATCACAGTTATAAGAGGAGAATTCAGTTCGTGGACATTCATTGAGCTACACTTTTATGGTATTTGACTCTTTTCTGTCTATATTACTTTGCAGCAACCCTGTTTTTGAAGTATACCACTAAGAAGGTTGACTATGAATTGGGCCCAATTAGGAGCAGCTAGAAGAGGAACAGGAACACATTCGAAGATCACAAAGTGTTTAGAAAGATATGTCAGTGGTAGTAGTGGTGGCTATTTGCTTTTTTTTTTTTTTTCCCCCAATCAGAATCTATAGATTCCAGAAGCACAAGCTATAGAAATTGCACTAGACCTTCTCAATCAGCCCCTAATGCCCCAGGTCAGGCAGTTCCCCAAGGCATGTTCTCTAGGGCTCCAGTGGGCTTCTGTTTTCACTCACTCTGTTGATAAAATTCTCAGAGCCCAGGATACAAAGAAGCTTCAAGTGAATGATAACTTTAGCAAATGCTTCATCTCTTATTCCTTCTTTTCCCATTTTGCTTACAGCCGGGCATATCCTAAAGGTATGTGAACTCTCTTTTACAGAGCATTTACTGCGTGTCATAGAGCACAGTCCCTTGATATGAGAAAAGAATAACTAACTTATTTATTAGCATTTGAAGGAAACTTTTGACAGTTATTTGAAACCTGATTGTAAATGCTATTGAATTATGACTATTTTTCCTTCTCTTTTTAGCATCAAGCTTCATTCTACTGATAACTTATTTTTTGTTGTTGTTAGGTAGTAGTAATGTAACAACTGAAATATCTCCTCTAATGACAAAGATATATGATTTTTTTTCTTTACATTCTCTCTCTTTGGTGTACTGTCCTCTCAGGATGCACTTATAATTTTTATAGTCACCCACATGACTAATAGCCAAAAGCATAACCATATATAAAAATATTAGACATGGGTAAGAAGCTAATAGTTAAGTAGTTAATAGATGATATCGATAAACAGATGATAATAGGTACCTTTGATTTATTACCATGTAAATGGGCACAGGCAGCAACTCTTTGGCAGACAATAGTAGATTTATTTTTCTTTACAAGAAGTATTCTAAAAGTCTTTAAAGATAAAACCCATAACCAAATGCTTAACTAAAAAAAAATCTTGGTCACAAAATTATATAACATTTGATAGTATGTTAACACTACCTCACTTTTAGGCTTCTATGTAAGTTAATCACTCAATCATATCTGATTCTTTGAGATCCCATGTAGCCCACCAGGCTCCTCTGTCCATGGAATTTTCCAGGCAAGAATACTGGAGTGGGTAGCCATTCCCTTCTCCAAGGGATCTTCCTGACCCAGTGATACAAACCAGGTCTCCTGCCTTGCAAGCAGATTCTAGTAATTCGGGCCTCTCCTTAATGTTCCCTATACTTTATCACATAATACTCCCTTTTCATTGGAAAAGTCCCTGATGGTGGTAAAGACAGGGCAGAAGAAGAGGGCATCAGAGGATGAGATGGCTGGATGGCATCACCAATGCAATGGACATGAACTTGGGCAAACTTTAGGAGATGGTGAGGTTCAAAGAGGCCTGGTGTGCTGCAGTCTATGGGATTGCAAAGAGTTGGACACGACTGGGTGACTGCAACCCCCTTTTTAATAGCAAAGTTGCTATGAGAACCCTCCCTACCACAACAGCTAATTATTTGCATTCCCTAGAAATTGTCCTTCAAGGAAAGACAGCCAGTTGTTCCAGAATCCTCAATATTTTGGTTGACCAGTACACCATTTACATTAAAAAAAAAAAAAAAAGCATAACAAGGTACTGTGAATTTTGTCTCCTTACTTGCAGTTTAGACTCTCAAGACAAGGGTATGTGGGAGACAGTAAAACCACATGCAACAGGATTCCAACTTCTTTCTTTTCAAAAATCAAAACAATAGCAAGTTAAAAGGTTATTTTTCTAAAATTCAAATCTTCTAAACGGGTGCAAGGTTAAAAAGAACATTCACAAGCGAAAAGTGTGTTTGTTGGCACAGGGCTACCTTCCAGACTCTTTACCCAGGACATTTGATAATCTGAGCATAGTCAGAGGCTGAGCATTCATTCCTGTCCCCAGGAAGAGGGAGGCTGAACTTCCAGCTGTATTTTGGGGAACTTCAGAGGTCTCGAAGGACAAAATTGTACACTCAAGGGGCATTGGTCATCCAGTTGATTTATCTAGTAAGATATCTCCCAAATAGTAAAGTTGTGCATGGTATGATAATAAAGAATTAAGACAAAATTCTCTCAAAAGCAGGGGGAAAGTTCCAGAGGATCTCTGTTGAGAACCCTTGACAATACACCATATAAATTTCAATGAACCAGTAGCTAAATTTTACCAGCCTGTAATACAGCCTCAAGCCAGCCCAGTTTGATCTCACTTCCTAGTACAGGAAAGGAAAAACCATCTTGCTTGAAAAATAACATTATCTCAGTTCAGTTCAGTCGCTCAGTCGTGTCTGACTCTTTGCAACCCTATGAATTGCAGCATGCCAGGCCTCCCTGTCCATCACCAACTCCCGGATTTCACTCAAACTCACATCCATTGAGTCGGTGATGCCATCCAGCCATCTCATCCTCTATCGCCCCCAATCCCTCCCAGCATCAGAGTCTTTTCCAATGAGTCAACTCTTCACATGAGGTGGCCAAAGTACTGGAGCTTCAGCTTTAGCATCATTCCTTCCAAAGAACACCCAGGACTGATCTCCTTTAGAATGGACTGGTTGGATCTCCTTGCAGTCAAAGGGACTCTCAAGAGTCTTCTCCAACACCACAGTTCAAAAGCATCGATTCTTCGGCGCTCAGCTTTCTTCACAGTCCAATTCTCACATCCATACGTGTCTACTGGAAAAACCATAGCCTTGACTAGATGGACCTTTGTTGGTAAAGTAATGTCTCTGCTTTTGAAAATGCTGTCTAGATTGGTCACAACTTTCCTTCCAAGGAGTAAAGAAAAGAAAGTGAAATCGCTCAGTCGTGTCCAACTCTTGGTGACCCCATGGACTATAGCCCACCAGGATCCTCCATCCATGGGATTCTAGGCAAAAGTACTAGAGTGGTTGCCATTTCCTTCTCCAGGATATCTTCCCGACCCAGGGATCGAACCCAGGTCTCCCACATTGTAGGTAGACACTTTACCGTCTGAGCCACCAGGGAAGTCCAAGGAGTAAGTGTCTTTTAATTTCATGGCTGCACTCACCATCTGCAGTGATCTTGGAGCCCAGAAAAATAAAGTCGGACACTGTTTCCACTGTTTCCCCAACTATTTCCCATGAAGTGATGGGACTGGATGCCATGATCTTCATTTTCTGAATATTGATCTTAAGCCAACTTTTTCACTCTCCTCTTGTACTTTCATCAAGAGGCTTTTTAGTTCCTCTTCACTTTCTGCCATAAGGGTGGTGTCATCTGCATATCTGAGGTTATTGAGATTTCTCCATGCAATCTTGATTTCAGCTTGTGCTTCTTCCAGCCCAGCATTTCTCATGATGTACTCTGCATAGAAGTTAAATAAGCGGGGTGACAATATACAGCCTTGACGTACTCCTTTTCCTATCTGGAACCAGTCTGTTGTGCCATGTTCAGTTCGAACTGTTTCTTCCTGACCTGCATATAGGTTTCTCAAGAGGCAGGTCAGGTGGTCTGGTATTCCCATCTCTTTAAGAATTTTCCATAGTTTATTGTGATCCACACAGTCATAGGCTTTGGCATAGTCAATAAAGCAGAAGTAGATCTTTTTCTGGAACTCTTGCTTTTTCCATGATCCAGCGGATGTAGGCAATTTGATCTTTAGTTCCTCTGCCTTTTCTAAAACCAGCTTGAACATCTGGAAGTTCATGGTTCACATATTGCTGAAGCCTGGCTTGGAGAATTTTGAGCATTACTTTACTAGCGTGTGAGATAAGTGCAATTGTGCAATAGTCTGAGCGTTCTTTGGCATTGCCTTTCTTTGGGATTGGAATGAAAATTGACCTTTTCCAGTCCTGTGGTCACTGCTGAGTTTTCCAAATTTGTTGGCATATTGAGTGCAGCACTTTCACAGCATCATCTTTCAGGATTTGAAATAGCTCCACTGGAATTCCATCACCTCCACTAGCTTTGTTCATAGTGATGCTTTCTAAGGCCCACTTGACTTCACATTCCAGGATGTCTGGCTCTAGACAAGTGATCACACCATAGTGATTATCTTGGTCATGAAGATATTTTTTGTACAGCTCTTCTATGTATTCTTTCCACCTCTTCTTAATATCTTCAGCTTCTGTTAGGTCCAGACCATTTCTGTCCTTTATCGAGTCCATCTTTGCATGAAATGTTCCCTTGGTATCTCTAATTTTCTTGAAGAGATCTGTAGTCTTTCCCATTCTGTTGTTTTCCTCTATTTCTTGCATTGATCACTAAGGAAGGCTTTCTTATCTCTCCTTGCTATTCTTTGGAACTCTGCATTCAGATGCTTATATCTTTCTTTTTCTCCTTCGCTTTTTGTTTCTCTTCTTTTCACAGCTATTTGTAAGGCCTCCCCTGACAGCCATTTTGCTTTTCTGCATTTCATTTCCATGGGGATGGTCTTGATCCCTGTCTCCTGTACAATGTCACGAACCTCCATCCGTAGTTCATCAGGCACTCTATCTATCAGATCTAGACCCTTAAATCTATTTCTCACTTCCACTGTATAATCATAAGGGATTTGATTTAAGTCATACCTGAATGGTCTAGTGGTTTCCCCTACTTTCTTCAATGTAAGTCTGAATTTGGCAATAAGGAGTTCATGATCTGAGCCACAGTCAGCTCCTGGTCTTGTTTTTGCTGACTGTATAGAGCTTCTCCATCTTTGGCTACAAAGAATATAATCAATCTGATTTCGGGGTTGAGCATCTGGTGATGTTCATGTGTAGTCATCTCTTGTGTTGTTGGAAGAGGGTGTTTGCTATGACCAGTGTGTTCTCTTGGCAAAACTCTATTAGTCTTTGCCCTGCTTCATTCCATATTCCAAGGCCAAATTTGCCTGTTACTCCAGGTGTTTCTTGACTTCCTACTTTTGCATCCCAGTCCCCTATTATGAAAAGGACATCTTTTTTGGATGTTAGTTCTACAACATCTTGTAGGTATTCATAGAACCATTCAACTTCAGCTTCTTCAGCGTTACTGGTTGGGGCATAGAGTTGGATTACTGTGATATTGAATGGTTTGCCTTGGAAACGAACAGAAATCATTTTGTCATTTCTGAGATTGCATCCAAGTACTGCATTTCAGACTCTTTTGTTGATCATGATGGCTAATCCATTTCTTCTAAGGCATTCCTGCCTGCAGTAGTAGATATAATGGTCATCTGAGTTAAATTCACCCATTCCAGTCCATTTTAGTTTGCTGATTCCTAGAATATTGACATTCACTCTTGCCATCTCTTGTTTGACCACTTCCAATTTGCTTTGATTCATGGACCTGACATTCCAGATTCCTATGCAATATTGCTCTTTACAGCCTTGGACCTTGCTTCTATCACCAGTCACATCCACAACTGGGTGTTGTTTTTGCTTTGGCTCCATCCCTTCATTCTTTCTGGAGTTATTTCTTCTCTGATCTCCAGTAGCATATTGGGCACCTACCAACCTGGGGAGTCCCTCTTTCAGCATCCTATCATTTTGCCTTTTCATACTGTTCATGGGGTTCTCAAGGCAAGAATACTGAAGTGGTTTGCCATTCCCTTCTCCAGTGGACCACATTTGATGTCTGTATTCAATGAAACCTCTATTCTCTAGGCAAGAATACTGGTGTTGGTTGCCATGCCCTTTCCAGGGGACTGGGATCTTCCCAACCCAGGGATTGAACCTGTGTCTCTCACATCTTCTACACTGGCAGCTGTATTTTTTGTTGTTGTTTTTTTTTTTGTTTTTTGTTTTTACCACTAGTGACTCCTGGGAACCATGTGGCAGATATCTCAGGTAATAAAAATAATAGATAACAAAAAAACAGATCAATAAATTGATACCATTATTAAAATTAACAGACAAGGAACTTTTAAACACATGATTAATTTATTCACTAAAATAAAGAAAATTATGGAAAAAAGTCAAAACAAAATTTTCTATTAGAATTGTAACCCATAAGAAGAATCAAATGCTAAAGTCATAAAATACCTGATCTGAAATGAAAAATCTATAACAGCAGATTGGACTCAAGAAAATTAGCAGACTAAAGATATCACATGCCACAACTAAAGATCCTGCAACAAAGATTCCAGATGCCACAACTAAGACCCAATGCGACCAAGTAAATTAATTTTTTTTTAAAGAAAGACTCATCAATATACTAAAACACAATAGAAAAAGAAAAAAGAACACTTTTTACTTGTAAATAATATTCTATAATGAGATAGACACCAAGTATTTCAGATAAGATCTAGAGAGTGTATAAGTTGGGTCCCTGGCTCCTAGCAGAGTATCTGGAATATACATGGGCAAGATGTAAACTCTAAAACTCCAGGGAAGCTAATGAGAAAAAATTAGAAAACCCAAAAAGAGGTAAATTAAGAGATGCCAGACTCTCCATAGTATCAGTTGTTGTTTAGTCACTCAGTTGTCCCGACTCTTTGCAACCCCATGGACGGTAGCCCACCAGGCTCCTCTGTCCATGGGATTTTCCAGGCAAGAATACTAGAATGGGTTGCCATTTCCTTCTCCAGGGGATCTTCCCGACCCAGGGATAAAACCCATGTCTCCTGTGTTGGCAGGCGGATTCTTTACCACTGAGCCACCTTAGCATTTAAGGGGGAACTATGAATATGGATGCTTCTTTTCCAAGGTGAGACAAATATGATCAGTATACAAATGATTCAGTTTTTCATAAATGGTTCAACTCTGACCTGTGTGCCAGAGAAAGTGATCCTCTGCCAGGGCACAAACAGATGATATTTTTAATCTCTCACCTCCAAATTTTCCTTTCTACACTCTACTGCCTGGTGCTAGGGCTAAGGCTGTATAAACTACATTCCAGCTTTACCAGCTGGCTTTGAAATCAAGGACACTAAATGGAGATTGTGAGGCTGGAGGAGGAAGAGGAGGATATTCTTTCTTTTTTGAAGCTATTCGGCTGTTGCTGCCAGCAACAGGTCCCAGCTCCAGAACTGGCAATTTATTCCAGCTTCTTCCAGCTCTCCCAGGAGAAGCTTTATTGTACCCCTCTCCTGAGAGGTCTCAGTGTCAGCTCCTTGGAGTCACTTCTCTAAGCTTCTAAGTCCCAATAAGCCCAACCTCTTCACACATTTGAACTACAAACACAGATACAAATACATGCAACACTATCACTATTTGCAAGCACCTTTGCTTTATTCGGAGAAGGAAATGGCAACCCACACCAGTACTCTTGCCTGGAAAATTCCATGGACTGAGGAGCCTAGTAGGCTACAGTCCACGGAATCACAAAGAGTTGGACACGACTGAGTGACTTCACTTTCACTTTTCTTTTGCTTTATTCACAGAAGTATTTTTGACAATAATTTTTTCAAAGTGCCTATCTGGTCACAGTAAGGCAGAAGGATACTTTGGTCATCAGTTTGATAATTTCCATGTGTTTTTAAAACAAACAAGATCTACCTACATATTTCTTTTTTACTGTGTAGTCATGAGTGAAAAAGTCTGATGTCCCTGATACAGGTTTGCTCTGTGATTTGCTGTGATCTGACCCAGATAAGGATGTGCAAGGGTGGGGAGAAAATGATCGTGGTGTTTCCTTCACTTTTGGAGCTGATGTAGTCAGTAAATTTCTGAATCATTATGATTTAGACTTGATTTGTCAAACTCATCAGGTATGAAATACAAAACTTTTGGATGTTTTGATATTTATTAACTTCATCTAGGTCTATGTTATTTTTTTTTATTTTGAGAAAATTGAGATCTAAGAAAGCTAATTATTACAAGGAAAACAGTGAGGTAAATCCTATACCTTGATCTCACAATTAATAACCTAATGATTAGTTAACTCTTTCTTACCCTCTAAGAGGAAAGATTTCAAAGGAATATATTTTTGTAGCGTATTGCAATACTAACAAATTTTTCAATGCTTGTCTGCAACCTTCTAGAAATATTTGATCCCATTTTAATATGATAGTTACATATTATAGATAACAATAAAATACATTGTGTGGATTTTTATAAGAACAAACCACACTCTAAAAAGACATTTTTGAGATCACTGGGAACATTTGATTATAGACTGTGTGTTAGATACCAAGGAGTCATTGTTAATTGTTTTAGCTGCAATGAATTGCATTGTTATGTAAGAATGATGTCCATATTTTTCAGAAATGCATGCTCAAGTATGTAGTGATAAGATGTTTTGTTTTAAAATACATCAGAAAACCAGAATTGAAAGAGACACGTGTACCCCAATGTTCATCACAGCACTGTTTATAATAGCCAGGACATGGAAGCAACCTAGATGTCCATCAGCAGATGAATGGATAAGAAAGCTGTGGTACATATACACAATGGAGTATTACTCAGCCATTAAAAAGAATACATTTTAATTCGTTCTAATGAGGTGGATGAAACCGGAGCCGATTATACAGAGTGAAGTAAGCCAGAAAGAAAAACACCAATACAGTATACTAACACATATATATAGAGTTTAGAAAGATGATAAAGATAACCCTGTATGTGAGACAGCAAAAGAGACACAGATATATAGAACAGTCTTTTGGACTCTGTGGGAGAGGGAGAGGGTGAGATGATTTGGGAAAATGGCATTGAAACATGTATAATATCATATAAGAAATGAATTCCAAGTCTAGGTTCAATGCAGGATACAGGATGCTTGGGGCTGGTGCACTGGGATGACCCAGAGAGATGATATGGGAAGGGAAGTGGGAGGGGGCTTCAGGATTGGGAACACGTCTACACCCATGGCAGATTCATGTTGCTGTATGGCAAAACCAATGCAGTACTATAAAGTAAAATAAAAAATAACAATAATAAAATAAAATACATCAAAAAAAGGAGCTGGGAGAGAGATGAAATAAATGTAGAAAAGCCTTGGTAATTATTTAATCAGAGTGGTAAGTAAATATCCAGTCCTCATGCTCTCTAGAACATTACTGATTTGAAATACACTGAAAAGCATTTTTTAAAAATCTTTTTTAGCTGCTCTTACATATTTTAAATTTGTAAATATTTAAAGATTCCTTCTTTATTAAGGTAAAATTTATTGAGTTACTTATGTGCTATATATACTTACATAGTTGTTTTCTGCAGCTTTGTGCCCCATAAGCTTTGACTGCTTCTACCTCTTTATGTGATCCTATGTGATAACACAGATGACAGGCTTCTCATTTTCTGTACATGTTGTATATCACATGCTCTTTTTTCTGTTAAAATTTCCTAGTTCGATTGAATGAAGTCATATCCCCAAATTCTTTGCTTTTGGCAAAGTTGTCTTTTAATCAGTGAGCATTGTGTTTATATAAGATTTCTTGTTGTTGTGTTGTTCAGTCGCTGAGTTGTGTCCAACTCTGTGACCCCGTGGACTGCAGCACACCAGGCTCCTCTGTCCTCCACTATCTCCCAGAGTTTGCTCAGATTTATGTCCGTTGTGTTGGTGATGCTGTCTAACCATCTCATTCTTTGCTTCTCTCTTCTTTTGCCTTCAATCTTCCCAGCATAAGTCTTTTCTAGTGAGTCAGCTCCTTGCATCAAGCGGCCAAAGTATTGGATGCTGAAGCTCCAATAAAGGAGCTTCCAAGGAATATTCAGTGTTGATCCCTTTAGGATTGACTGGTTTGATCTTCCAGTCAAGGGACTCTCAAGAATCTTCTCTAGTACTACAATTCCAAAGCATCAATTCTGCAGTTCTCTGCCTTCTCTGGAGAAGGAAATGGCAACCCACTCCAGTGTTCTTGCCTGGAGAATCCTAGGGATGGAGGAGCCTGGTGGGCTGCCATCTATGGGGTCGCACAGAGTCGGACACAACTGGAGCGACTTAGCAGCAGCAATATAAAGGCAAAGAAAATGTGAAACTATCTCTTTAGGAAAAAATGCAAGACACAAATATTAGTTGTTGGTCATCAACTTTGGAATGCAGAAATGTAGAAAACTTTTCTTCACACATTCAAATTTTTTAAATGTTCCAATTATGAAACAAGGCCCAATTTAAATTATTTTAATTTTGATGTGACATCAATATTTGAACAGCTTTATAAGCCAATGGATTTCCTATCTATTAATAGATGCACTTACTATTTTCATTTATTTCATCCTGATTTGTTTTCTAGGAAACAAATACAATTTGAGTTTTCAGACGGAAGCCATATAAAAAGAACTGCATTTGCAACTGTGCACCTACATGCACACACTGGTGGCCTGTGTTCATCTGCTTAGTTTAATATTTTAAAAATATTTTTTAAATTAAAAAAAAAATTTTTTTTGGCTGTGCCTCTTCCAGTAGTCATGAATGAATGTGAGAGTTGGACCATAAAGAAGGCTGAGCACCGAAAACCTGATGCTTTTGAACTGTGGTGTTGGAGAAGATTCTTGAGATTCCCTTGGATTGCAAGGAGACCAAATCAGTCAATCCTAAAGGAAATCAACCCTGAATATTCATTGGAATGACCGATGCTGAAGCTGAAGCTCCAATACTTTGGCTACCTGAGGTGAAGAGCTGACGTGTTAGAAAAGACCCTGATGCTGGGAAAGACTGAAGGCAGGAGGAGAAGGGGACAACAGAGGACAAGATGATTGGATGGTATCAATGCCTCAATGGACATGAGTTTAAGCAAGCTCTGGGAGATGGTGAAGGACAGGGAAGCAAGGTGTGCTGCAGTCCATGAGGTCGCAAAGAGTGGGACACGACTGAGTGACTGAACAACACGGCTTGAGGGTTCTTAGTTCCCTAACCAGGGATCGAACCTGGGCCCACTCCAGTGGAAGCACAGAGTCTTAACCACTGGACAACCAGGGAATTCCCTAGTTCAGTACTTTTAATGTTACTACTTATTCAGCAGTTTGAGCCTTTGTTCCCCTCATTTCCTTGATTGGTAAAAAGCACAAGTGATTGTCAGAAGCTTTCACCAAATCACTATTAATATCTAATGTTAGGCTCTGCTAGTAAAATATCTTCATTAATTGTGACTATAAATTATTATCAATATAAACTATCATCATTTCTGTTATCATCTTCCAAACACAGCATTAAACATAATAAACACTGGGAGTAGGGAAATAGTGTCTCCAGGGGAAGAAAGTGTTGACTGCTTTGGTCAACAGCCTTTGTCCTTTCTCCCATGCCAATTTGTACCCACTTATCCCATCAAATTTGCTCTGAGAAAAAAATCTGATAGAATAAAACACAGCAAGACACTGCTCCTATCACCTAATTTTTTTTCTCAAAGAAGTTTACGAATTTCCTTGCAATACAAAACAGATTTTCTAGAAACTTTGAAATTTGCTTGCATATTGCTTCTATTGGCTTTTTATTGTATCCTATTTTTCAGAAGTCTGACACACAAAAATTATGATTAAATAAAAGTGGTAAGGCATTATTCAGGCTTTTGAGGTCTTTTTTTTTTTCTTTTTCCAGCTTCAGTGTCTTTTTCCACCATGGCTACCCTGATTCCTCTTCATGATGAGGTCCAGGTATAAGAAAAAGGAAACTCCTGGCATCGGAGTAAAAGAGGTGGTTACCTCATGTGAATAAGCTGGTGACCTTTGAGGAATAACTGATCTCATTTCTGGACATCTCCCATTGTGGGTGATCATTTTTTGCAGATAATAAAGTTCATAATTTGGCCTCTCTCTGGGATTTGGTATTTGCCAGTGTTAAAAACTGCAACCTATCAACAAGATAGAACCTGTATTCTACCCTGACTTCTGTCCTAAAATAGCCAACCCACCCTCTACTTGGGCATCTTCTCCCTTTCACTGCAGCTTTCCTCATAGAAAATACCGTTCATAAGCCACTCAAGAATTGGTAGAGACATTGGAATTTCAAACTTGAACACTCCACCCTTGGCAATGCAATTACACACTCTTAACTGAGTGGGACTCTCCACTGTTGGTGCTAACAAATCTCGAGTTGTCTTCCAAGTCCCAAAATGAGAGAAGGCTAGAGCCCCTCATGTCATTATCTCCTAACACATCTTATTCCATTATGGGAGTCAACCACGTGTTTGACCGTTTTAATGTCTTCTTCTGCCTTTTCTCTTGATTGCTCAATCTTCTGTCTGTGGAGGTTGATGCTCTTTCAATTACTTCCTCTTTTTTTCCTAAACTCTGCCTCATGAACCATGAAAGAAAATCTTATCCAGAATCCAAGCTGACTCTTGACATGTTGAAGGGGATTTGAAACCAAATTCTACACTAAATGTCAGAAAATGAAGACAGAATCTTTCTCTTTCCATTCCTGCAGTTACAGTCTGAATCTTACTCCTGAGACAGAGGTGTTGTCTTGACCTGACTATAAATGAGTTATGGGCAAAATTACAAAAGAGAAAAACTCATTAATATTTTGTCAAAATATTAGTTCCTTTAGCACTTATATGTCCTTTTCTGGTGACTAGATAGCATAAGGGTTGGGGGAGGTTCCTATTTGAAGGGGAAGGTGAAAATCATTTCCCGTTTTTCCAACGTCATCTTCCAAAAATGAGAAGCATTTGCAAGGTATAGAAATGTGACAATCATGTTATATTAAGTAATAATAAGTTATGTTTCCCATTTCCACATTTAATGGATTCTCACAAGGACTGAAATATGCCAAGAATAGGAATAAATATTTTCCTTCTCTTATTCATCTATAATTGTGAAACCTTCAAATGGACATTCCTGAAATTTTCCAACAAATCAAAGTTAAATTGAAAGAGAGATAATAATTGTATTATCTCATTGTCTGCTCCTAGAGTATAAGGATATGAATTATTCAGTTGACTGGTCACTAAATAGATAGGCAGTTTACTTGATTATTTGGTGAAATTACTGGTATAAATGTATGTTTATAAGGAGAAAGATTAGTGGAGATAGCTGTCTTTTTGCAGTTTTGACTGTCTAAGTCTATGGCTTCTCTTTCCTCATTCTGCCTGGTTCTTCCAGTCTTTGTTCTCTCTCCTGGGAGTTTTTCTCTCAGCTTTATAGCAACCCAATAAACTCGTGAAAATAAGAGAAAATTGTAACAAGCTTTAGCAATGCCAAAGAACTATACTGAGTAATTTCAGCAAAGACCTCTGAAACTGCAAGATGTGACACAGGTATAATGAAGTCCCAGAAGCAAACAGAATGGCTGGCTGTATATAAACACAGCCATAACCTCTCCTCTTACATGGAAGTTACCTTTGGTGTTGAGGAACTCTAGGGTGAACTGATATGGAACACAGTGGGTTAGCCTTGAAGACATTAATGAATTCTCTCTCTGGTGGTAAAGAACACCTTCAAACTTGTGTGTACTCAACTGGAGGGCAAAGATAATACCCTTTGTCCGTCAATGACTTTCTAAGGTGGCTGCTCAAAGTGCTACTGAGGCATCCACTACCGATGAGCCTTTAAGGCAGTGACAGTTCCAGACTGTACCAGTCCGAATGAGCTCTGGTACTTTAAACAAAACTCACACACAAAAAAACCTAGCCTTAAAAATTATATCTTGGAAAAACACACAGGGCCTCAGTAGGGGAGATGTGAGAGCTGAAATATGATGGATGCATAGTTTTGTAATAGGACCTATTTCAACAGTACATGGGGCTGATATCTACAAGTTTATGTCCCTTGAAACAGAGCCAAATACACAACCAAGTCAAGCAAAACCCAACACTGAACTGGTAGCAAATATATAAGTTCTGTCTCATTCTCCTCATTTGTCTCATCCACGTGAATGTTTCTTAAACAATGCATTAACATTCCCTCATGGTGTAACAAAGAAAGGATCAAAAAGGCAATCACTTTAGCTCTTCAAACAGTCCCTGTCTTATGTCCCTGGTTTACAGAGGATTCAATAAACTGCATGGAAGAAGACAGTGGCACATCAGGCAGATCTGAGTTTACAACTTTACTCATCAAGTTACTCGACGAGGACCTCCAGCTTCAATCTTCCTATCTTGAAAATGAGGAAATATATTATCTAATTTAAAAGGTAATTGTGAGTCTGAAAGCATATATATACAAAGTGTCTGGCACATCACTGACCCTCAGTAAGAGAGATGTTATCATCTTAATTTATTTTCTCCTCTATGATTAAAAGATAAGCCATAAAATGTACCCTCTAGATTTAAAATTAACTAATATTGTCTCACTCTTGATCCTGAGGGCACTCAACATAAAAACAAAGAAATTTTTCAAAATATATAAAACAAATTAATGTAATAAAATTGATCATATTGCACATAGGATTGATTTCTGTTCTACATTTCGAGAGCCCACCCTCCCCACCCCACCCCTACCTCACCAAATTTAAATCAAACTTAAGGCCATGGCTATTCAGGGATGCTCTGTATATATTTAGACTATATGGTTTTGCAGCCAAAGGGCTTTTGAACTGAATTCTAAGCCATATTCTACACAGTTAATCCCAGTGGGAAATGCAACTGCAAACTTTGCTCAGCTCAACTTAGAGTTAAAATGAGATCCGCGTGGGAGGCAGTGCAGCTTGGAACATTCACATACAATACAGGATGCATCTTTAATGCAAAAGAAGGGCTCATTGGGAGCATAAGGCATGAAAGCTTGAAATACCAGAACTGATGTTGGGAGCAAAGCTTCCCAGTGAAAGTGGAGCTGATTTACTTTTGCAGAAAGATACTGAGGGAAGAGTACATCCCAATTTGCCCTTGAATTGGAAAGTACGTTGATTGCTTATACACCACGGCCATCTCTTAAATTCATTACCAGTAAGATTTTGGATTACCTTCGGAAGAATCTCTGACAGGTTGTAGCAATTGGATCAATCGTTGTTGCGTTAAACCAATATTAATTAAATGTTTTCACCTTTTAGTGGGGCTTGTTAGATCCTGATTAGCCATGACAGATCATTATTTTCGGGAGAACATGGTCAAGATCTCGCAATGAGCACTGAGATGTAATCAGGCACCAATGTATGCGGGAATTAATAATTATACTAAATTGGCTGTAATGAATAATTTATGGTGTAAATTCTTATGCAATTTGCTATGGTAACACACAAGAAGATATGTGCTGTATTTTAACAAAGCACAAGTTTCCAGGAATAAAATAATGGCTAAAATAATAAGGAACCCACTTGAGAAAGAAAAGGCTTAGAGACTGATAAAGAGCAATAAGGTAAAAACACAGAACGCTATTATCATTGCCATCATTAATTAACATTCATTATTCATCCAGAGGTGCAAAACTCTCAAACAAAACATTTACAGGTCGTAGAGAATTAATGCCTTGCCCTTCAACACTGACAGAGAAGACAGTCAAAGGCTGTTCTTTATTGCTTGGGTACTGCTGAGTATGTGGCTTGCTTTGGTTTGCTGATTGCTTTCTGGGCAAGTGAAAACATACTCAAACTTTTATTTACCCCAGTCTATCTTAACAATAAATATAAAATTAAAGAGATGCTTTAAAGGAAGAAAGTGTTGCTAGGCAGACTGTTGCCAAGTATGGGAATTTTGAGAAAGCTGAACTTGCACACTAATAAGTTCCCTGTTCTGATCACAATACCCAGCAGGTGTTGAGCGTTTCTCTGTATGTAGCACCTTATGAATATGTTCTTGTTAATCCTAAAGTCAATCTCATGAAAGTGGCAGATGAGGAAACTTATACCCTATGCAGTCAGCATGTTCACTCAGCTTACAAAATCAGTAAAACCGTGATTCCAAAGTATTACAAGGTCTCCTGAGTTTGCAGAATATTCTACTGCTATAATATGCTGGCAAAGAATGTGAAGTTTAATCAAAATAGCTACTGCTTATATATGACTATAAATATACAGTCTTGGATTTTAAAAATATTATTAAAATCCAGCAATTTAACTTTTTTTAAAATTCTTGAATTGCGACTTGAGGTTTGATGTGACATTATTTAATAAGAATCAAAGCACTGCACACTTTTTGCTGCCCACTTGTGATGATGTATGGATGTGAGAGCTGGACTGTAAAGAAAGCTGAGCACCTAAGAATTGATGCTTTTGAACTGTGGTGTTGGAGAAGACTCTTGAGAGTCCCTTGGACTGCAAGGAGATCCAACCAGTCCATCCTAAAGGAGATCAGTCCTGGGTGTTCATTGGAAGGACTGATGCTGAGGCTGAAACTCCAATACTTTGGCCTCCTCATGTGAAGAGTTGACTCATTGGAAAAGACTCTGATGCTGGGAGGGATTGGGGGCAGGAGGAGAAGGGGACGACAGAGGATGAGATGGCTGGATGGCATCACTGACTCGATGGACAGGAGTTTGAGTGAACTCCGGGAGTTGGTGATGGACAGGGAGGCCTGGCGTGCTGCAATTCATGGGATCACAAAGAGTCAGACATGACTGAACGACTGAACTGAACTGAACTGTGATGATGGCTGTTTAAAGAGCACATTCAACTAGCTTATTTGTAGATTATCTTTCATATTAATTTCTGTATGTATTTATAGTTCATGCTTATTTTTGTCTTTGTCCAATATCTAAGACTAAACCGGAAAAAAAAAAAAAAAAGAAGTAAATATTTAATCTTAGCGGGAAGAACTCAAATCAACAGAGTCTGCAGATTCAATTAGTGGAATCATTCCTTGCTATCTTTACACACAGGTATTCTGTCGTCCCTCATATAAATACTGAGTACTAGCTGAGTGCGACCCTCTGGTTACCATTTCATATGCTTTATGCTATCTAATCTGCATTGCTGCTGCTGCTGCTGCTAAGTCGCTTCAGTCGTGTCTGACTCTGTGCGACCCCATAGACGGCAGCCCACCAGGCTCCTCCATCCATGAGATTTTCCAAGCAAGAGTACTGGATGGGTTGCCATTGCCTTCTCCACTAATCTGCATTACAGCCCTGAAAATGTATACACTGCTTTTATCTCTAGTTGCATGGAAGTTACCTCTTAGAAAGATTGAGAAATTTGCCCAATGTGAGTTAATACAGCAAGTAAGTGATGAGACTAAATTTAAATTCAGGTCAACCAGTCTTCAGAATTCACAATGTTAATAATTATGGTAACCTTTCCAAACTATATTCAGAGGCCTCACCTTATCTTTGCTGACTTTCTTCACACAAGCCAAGCCTTCTTCCATGGGATGACTAATGTCCTCAATTTAGAACTACAGTTGGTACCTAAACAACACAGACTTGAGCTACATGGGCTCCACTTTTACAATAAATACGTACTATGGTACAACACAATCCAAGGTTGGTTGAATCCAAAGATGAGAAATCGTGAATATGCAGGATCAACTGTAAGTTATACTCAAATTCTTGACTGCTTAGGGTTCAGTTCCCTCACCTCCCTCTTGTGCAAGGGTCAATTGTATAGTATTTGACAGAGACTTTATACCTTATTGACAGCAATGACCCCTTGGAGATGTTATCACTCACTTTCACCTTAGAACATATGGCGAGCTGAAGGCAACATTTGGTACAGTGAAGAAGTTGAGTACAAAGAAAACGAAAAAGAAAGAAATTTTTCTGATGCCCTGGGATAGAGAATGTGTTACAGGCTTGAAATAATAGTAAAGTTTCCTACTCACTTTTTCCCATGACACAGTCATCACCTTGGGGTCAATCTGGAAAGCAGCTGAGTGGGCAAACTCTCAGTACCTTTGCCTAGAAAACCCTTACCTTCCTCTCAACTGACCTTTGTACTATCTGAGTTTCCATGCAATGGGTCAGCCCACTGCTTATTGGTATACAATCAATGGCAAGTTCTCCTAGTTTACTAATAATCTGTGGAAGGACTGGAAAAGAAGGTAAGAGTTGGGTAGGAACCCTCTCCCAAGAACTTTGCTTCAAGGGAAAAGTTAGATTGTATTTGTGTTTAGGGCCTCTGTTTTCAAACGTGCATCTTTTTTCTTAAATGCTCTACACATAATGACCATTCAGTAAGGCTTCCTGATGATGACGTAAGGACAATGATGGATGGTGATGATGATGTAATCCTCAGGATACAATTGCCCTAAGAAGATAAAAGTGGCAGGGGCAGACCTCATCAGAATAAGAAATTCTAAAGAAGATGCTGCTCTTCTTTTTTACCTAACTACATACATATGTGTTCTCTTTCCACAGAAAATGTTTTCTCAAGCAGTCATAGGAAAATTCATGGAAACAAACAACAGAAAATGAAACCGTCTTCCCCCTCTTCAAACATGTTTGACTTCGCAGCACTTCGACTTTCAAAGAAGATTAGTATTACCGATAAATCACTGTACTCACAGATGCAGAGCAAGACAGAACACAGGGCTGCCGAGGCATACATTACGACAATAGATGCCTTAGCAACAGTTTTAACTGTTCTGCAACAGATTGTGCCCTAAAGCAGTAAATACCCTGCATACAGGAGGTTATTTAGCGTTTGCTTTTTCTAAGTGAATAAGTAGGGAGACAGACAGACTGATAGACACACAGAGATGTATCTCATCATTTTATATTGTTTTTAGGTTTGTAAAAACAGTCTGAAGAGGTTAGGTAACAGGAAGCTCTTAAGACTGATATGAATCCAAAAGCTGTCATGTACACCTAGCCGTTTAAGAGAGAGTTTACCAAACAAAAGGCATTCTTACAAAAGCTCAAAGGTGGGGCTGTGAACATCACCATCAGCACTGGTTCAATCTGCAGAGATCTGGGAATCTGGATGCGTGTTTTTTTTCCTTGAACTTAATCTTCCATCTGTCTCATGTTCTGACATTAGATGAACTTTATCCAGCAGACATGCTTCTAGCAATTCTACCCAGAATTGTAAGTGAACTGAAACACTCCACAGCTCCAGGTGGAACCACTTCAAACTGAAATAAAAAGCCAAGACCATAAAGTTCCCTTAGTAGATGAAGGACCATGTCTTTACAGCATCCTAAGAGTATGTGCTTCCTACATGGTTTTCACTGCATCCCTGGATGCTAAGGTGAGAAGTCTGCTTTACTTCCTCCTTCCTAGTCTTCCAGGGGTGACCTGTCTGAGCTAGGGCAAAGCTAGGGAAAACTTTTCTTGCCACTCTAAGAACACCTCTGTGTGCCTCACTGAATACCAAAAGACAGCATGGATAATATACATCTGCTAAATTTGCCTGAGACAGGCTTGTGAGGTTCTGGAGTCTGGCTTTGGTGGGGTTCCTTGTTCCTTAATTATCACCTGCATTCCCAAACATAACAGTAATCTCTCTTCTCTCTCTCTCTCTCATTATAAGACAAGTTAAAATTTATGTGCCTCAACTTTTCAATGGCAATGATAATGGTAGCTACTTTATAGTTTCTCCGTGAGAATTAAGTGGCATAACTTTGAAACAGGGAGACAGATGATGTTTTTGTGTCACCTCTCATCCTCTTCCTTGGGATACTTTTCCTGAGAAAAGATGGCACACTATTCCTTCTGAAATGCCAAGAAACGCAGCAAGGCAACAAGAGGCAACTCCCTTGCGTTGCTTCTCCTGGTCCTGCCTTTGCTTCTCCTGGACTAGCCCTTTACATCATAATTGAAGTAATTTCTGAAATTGCAATGTGAACGTAAGTAAAAATAAAATAAGTCATCCTTTGTCTTTTGTGCTTCAGACCGTAGGCTTTTTTCAGACCCAGGTACAGGGACTGTTCCACAGGAACAGACTGGCTCAAGAGAGGACTATTTCAAGATTCCAGTCTAACTGTTCAGTTTTCTAACCTTTTCTTCTCTGTATACTTCCCTCAGGAATCTCAACCGGGTGACATGTGGTTGATCTAGAGGGAAAGTTCATGTTCAGGTGACCCTGCATCCCAGCCATTGGTCTACAAGCCCATCTTTCCATGCTTAATATCTATCATTATTTTGGCAAGCTGAAGATGTATGCCGCAAGGGCTGGCTGTGGAGCAAGATATCAAGGAATAAAGTTCCATATAAAGAAATAAGAGCTCTGAGGTTGGGAGAGATTGGGATAGAGCCTCAGTGTTCAGAGTTCAGACCCACAGTATCAAAGGGAATAGAATTTACTAAGAAGGGTAAACAGGCTTGTGTGAGGGAGCCAACTCATAGACAATACAACCTGCCTTTGTCTTCAGGGGAGAAGACCTGTCTGTCTCAAATAAGTCAGAAGATGACAGAGAGCCTGTGAGAGTTGTCAAAAACAAGAAAGAGAAAGAATGTGAGACTAGGGACTTCCTTGGTGGTCCAGTGGTTAAGACTTCGCCTCCCAATGCAGGAGGGTGTGGGTTCCATCCCTGGTCATGGAGCTAGGATCTCACATGCCTTGGGGCCAAAAAACCAAAACAGAAAACAGAAGCAATACTGTAACAAAAATTCAATAAAAGGCTTTTCAAAAATAGTTACTAATTAACAACAACAAAAGAATGTGAGACCAAAAAGGAAGGATCCTGGAGCTGGGAAGGCAGAGGTAGGGTCTGTGTCACATAGTAGGGAACTCCAGCATGTTTCAGAGTCAGATCTTCCACAGTGGGGTTCCCAAAGGATGTTGGGGATTTGAGATACCCTAGGAACAGGTATCATTTTAGTTCAACCTTGATTAGGCTCAAGTGGTCCCAGGGATCCTTGGACTTCCCCCTCAGGGTCAAAGACTCTGACCACACTCCTTAAAACCCAGGACTTGCTGCTTTTAACTCATTTTGACACACAAATGAGCATATTGCAGCCTAGAGGTTATTTGCTGTTAACATAAGGGATTAGAGACCTTTAAGAAAAAGAAAAGCTAACATCTAACTCTATCCAATGACTAGAGAATACTCTAAGTTTAGTTTATTAAAATTGGAAAACCAGCAAGCTTGAGGAAGAACTTGCAAAATATTCATAGTAAAAATCACTGCCTTCAATTTGCAGTGAATTTTAATAATTGAGACTCATTATGTTTGACCCATAAAGGATAACCTTGATGGTTATTTGTTATGTATTCAGTTTTGTCTGCCTTAACGTAAGCTTAAATATTAATGGGAAAAAAAAGAAAACCTACAAAATCCCTCAAGCTGCACTGTAGGAGTCCAATGCTTTTTAGCTGGTGGCAATGAATATAATCATCATTTTGGTGCTAATTTTTAAAGACAGCAACAAACACTGAAGCAAATAATTTAAAGCATGCTGGCTAAAATACTGGACAATTTGCATATGCAAAACACACAGCTTAGATTCTGGGAGCCTTTTTTCTTGGATAAACATATTGAAGAATGTGGGAGATGATAATCTATAAAATATGGAGAGAGATTTCTTGGTTGGGTTAGGGGAAGAAAAGGTGCGGTGTTAATGGTAACTGGCTGCAAAGCTGTTTAGAGTGCTCCTTACTTGGGTTACTACAGTCTGGTTTACTTTAGTAATAATATAACAGTGGTTAAGAGCAGTCTTCATCAACAGATTTTCTAAGTTTAGATCTTAGCTCCACCAGTCACTAACTGTGTATGTGACTTTGAGCAAGTTAAATTCTATGTGCCTTTCACTGCTATTCAATGGGAATAAACACGGTAACCACATTGTGGGTTTGTTGAGAGAATTCAATGATATACACCTTGACCAAGTGCTTGGATGATAATAAATGTTCATTCTCAGTTAGCTATTGTTATTTGGTCATAACAGGGATAGCTAAAGGACATCTCATTAGACATTGCTTGTACTATAAATAACAGTCTAGACTTATGAAAAGATTAATTTTAAAACGGCAAAACCTTTTTAAAATTCAAAAGTTACTCCAAACATTTAATGAATGTTGATTAAGCAGATCACTTGAGATTATCACAGGGAATCTGTGATATTAGTAATAGCAAGGCGCCTTCAAAGCATTTGAGGATAGATAATTAATTCACCAAACATTAATTGAGTAGCAATTAATGACACGCAGATACAGTTGATTTCTGGATATGTTTTGTTTACCTTTGTTTCTTCTTGACCCTGAAACTAAGTTTCTTCAAGCAGGTCATAAACTTAGTAAATGAGTGATCTAATAAAGAACTGCAATATGATATGATTGATACAATAATAGGGCTCTATAGAAAGCTCTGTGGTGATACAAAGTGAGAAATAGCAATTTATTTCATCTTATTGGATTAGCTAAGGCAAAACAGCAGAATTTTTGACAAACCCAAGAAACAACCAGATTAAGAAGCGATACATACAAAGACCTATGGTAAAAACATCATGGTATGATGGTATCCTGGGATGGTAGAAAAATAGGATCAGTGGAGGGAGGGGATGCCAAAAAAACAAAAGGCTGGAGGATCTTTATACTCAACATATACCACAGAGTCTGCTTGGGCTTCAGTGCAGCATATAATCCCAAAACTGAATTTTAGAAAGCTTACAAAGAGAACAAGATACACTAATCCAAATTCCAGAATTGGAAAAAAGATTGTATTAATTTACAGAATTTCAAAAATAAAAGTGTGCCTAAAGTGACCCACTGAAGGTCACAGGCAAAAAAGGAGCGGGAGCAGGCAGTTCAGCTATTGATAGAACCAGGACTTGATCAGCAAAGTAGAAAAGACCGCTGAAAGTAATTTAATGCAGGAACTCTGACACAGTACGACTAAAACAACCATTGTATTTCTCATCCTTTACTTCTCTTATTATTATTACCTATTCTCTTTTGTGCTAGTTTTCTAATCTGGCTTATATTTTGCCTGAAGAGCAGAGGTTAGTTACAGCAATGAATATCCTATATATTGACGGTTTATTACATGCAACAGTATAGTTTCTGCATATCTCATTTAACACCCATAACAAACCTCATGTATGTTTGTTGTCTTGATTTTATGTAGGACACTGAAGCTTATAAAGGGCTGAGTGAATTGTCCAAGTCACACAGTTAATGAGTGACATAATTTGGATGAGAGCTTAAGTCTTCCTGATTCCAGCAGAATACACTCTCATTGGAAGATGATTTTAGGTTAAGACTTCTGATCTTGGAAAGTCCACGAAGCCTTTGCAGAGAGTGAGCCTTATGGGTAGGTGAAAACCTCTCTAATCAAATTGGACAAATGAAAAATGTGAGTGAACAAAGGGCAACATTGTACCTCTCGTTAGTTATTCATGTGTCTCGGAGAAGGCAATGGCACCCCACTCCAGTACTCTTGCCTGGAAAATCCCATGGACGGAGGAGCCTGGTAGGCTGCAGTCCGTGTGGTCGCTAAGAGTTGTACACGACCGAGCAACTTCATTTTCACTTTTCACTTTCATGCATTGGAGAAGGAAATGGCAACCCACTCCAGTGTTCTTGCCTGGAGAATCCCAGGGACGGGGGAGCCTGGTGGGCTGCCATCTATGGGGTCGCACAGAGTCGGACACGACTGAAGCGACTTAGCAGCAGCAGCAGCAGCATAACCTCTAAGTCATGCCAACTGACCCATGATTCCTTAGGTCCAGAGATGCCTGAAAAAGGATTGGAAACAGTAGAAACAAGGTATTTGTGATGGAAAGTTAGTCAGAGGCAATGAAAGAAGCTGCTGAAAATATGGCAGTACCACTGTCTAAATGTTTTGCAGGGCTGTTCCATTTGGTTTGGTTTTCCTCATGCTCGCTACCTCTTTTAGCAAGCCAAATCACAAAGATTTAATCATTCTTCTAGGGACACAGGGCTTCTAAAAAAAAAGGTTTTGCATGGATTTCACCAATTTCAGTAACATTATAAATAAATATAATTTCAAAAACAAGTATTTCTCTAATTTTTAAAAAATATTTCTCCTGCTTTAACCTATCTTAAGGGAAAACTTACTCCAGATTTGAGACCATAGTAGCATGTCAGTTAATCAATTATCCATAGAGAAATACTTTCAATTTTTCCTCCAGAAAAACTCAATTTTTCCTCTATAAGGAAAATTCCATTTTTCCTCTACAAGGAAAAATTTCTTCCAGATGTATTGAACACTTTGATTTTTATTTATATGTACAACAATTATGCACACAAAATAAAATAGACAAATATTGAATTAAATGAACATATTTTGGTGGATAATAACTGAACTGGGGCATCAGGACTAATTAGTTCAAATTGCTTCAAATTCTAATTCTATTCTCTATAACGAATGGCAGGTAACCTCTGTCTGATGGCTTCATAGTCACATCTTGGTCCAAACTAAAGTCATTAAGTACCCCTTTACAAATTATGTATTTTCCTGACTTGGGACTTGATTACTTTTATTAAGGGTACCACCATTCTCAAAATAACCCAAGCTCACAGACTTTTTCCCCCCTCTGGGTAGCTGTCATATTTCCTCCATAAACTTTATTATCCATCTCTGTTTCAAACAAAAGACATGAAGCATCCAAAAATCTATTTTGGGGAAAGGGAGGCTAGAAAGAATAAGGGAAAAAAAAAACCCCATAATGCTTCATTGACAGCCTGATATACTATAAACACTCAAAATATTTTTGGAAAAAGATTAATCAAAATTTTATTTATTTACTTTCATATAAATATATTTAAGGAAAGTAATATTTACATGGTAATATTTCCCTTGCCTTTACATTCCACCCAAGAATTTCAAGTCCTAGTGCATAGCTCTGTATGAATGTATGTATTTGCTGGTAATATTCTGGAAACACCTGAAACATCTCTAATAAGATACGAAGGCACTTTTGTCCATAAAATTATATAAACCATTTCCTCTTTCAGCCCTCTTCATTTACGTAGTATAAATCTGAACCCTAAATTCTTCCTTTTATGTAGGCACAGGATCAAAATTTGCATTCATTCCTACTCTAAATATCCAGTTTCCTCTTATTAACCCTAATTGGTCAAAAGCTCTTTGTCCTTGGACTCACATTGAAAAAGCCTGGACCTGAAAACAGATTATTTATTTTTTTATAATTTATAATCTTCCTGTCACAGAAAAAAATTCAGTTATTAAAAGAATTTATTGCAATTTTCAAATCATTTTATGATCATGTTAGGCATTTGGGTGACCTAGTTTGGGTTACATTTTACACATAAACCGGCAAAAGAAATATATAAATGTTTAAAAAAGGAAAACTAATAGATTGCAGCTACAGGAAGGTTTGTAAAGATGGGGAAAAAAATCTTCTCTCACAGGTAGACAAAACTGACATTTCATGTAAGAAAGGAAATGGAATGTGAAGCTTATTGTATTTTATTATGACTGCAAAAAGCTTCAGTGACCCCCAGAAACAACCCTGACTCTGTGAAGAGCTCTTAGTTAAGGGGAATTCTACTTAAGGCTTCACCACTGCTTCTCTGGGGGATCTTGCTTAAGTCACTCAGTTTCTCCACATGTTAACTCTGTTACCCAAAGAGAAAAACTGATGAAGTTCTCCCTTAGTTACCTCAGAGGAAGCATTAAAGCATGAAGTAGATGATTTCTTTCAATAGTTTCTTGCTCCTAGAGAAGAGCTCCCATAAAGACAGGGACTTGAAGTGCTGAGTATAGATATCACGTATTAGATTTGCTGCAGCATCTGAAACCACCCTATCAATAATAAAAAAGCAATGCCATCTACATAATGGGTCAACAGCATTTGAGAAACAGACTCCCACCACCCCCACCACCCCCACCCCCGCAAAAAAAGAAAGAGAGATGCTTTTTAATTCAATTATGTTGAAAAGTTGACTTATTTCTTCCTGTCTGTCACAGGACAAAAACTGTGAAAGGCTGAGAATTACATGCAAAACTGAGAAGAATTGAATCTGAGATGTCTGATTTTGATTTGGCTAGCCCATGCTGCTGTACAAAAAATAGCCCTGGGCATTAATCTGTCAGGTCCATTATTATGCCTATTTCTGAAATTTATACATCAGTTTATGGTAGCAATAGACATTTATTGAGTGCTGATCACCTGCCAAGCTCAGTGCTGCACACCTTAGTAGCGATGGTCCCAACCCAGTGGGTTTTCAATCTAATAAGACAGGCAAGGCAATTAAGACACAGACTCAGAGGAAGAAAAAATGACTAATGCATACAGAGGAGACAGAACAGCTTTCCTTTCCTTTGCTACACCTTGTGTAGCCCACTGTGGTGTCTTTGTTCAAGGGAGCTAAAGAAGTATTTTATAGACCAAGAGGGTGTGAGGATGGCTGTCAGCAGCATGCTCAGATCACCTGTTCTCTTCACATTTTTTGACATTGATGAGAGGAGTAGATTTTCAGATGTTTTACCGGTCCAATTCAATTCTTGTGTGAGTTATTTTCTTCTTCTCTTTGTCTCCTCATATCTCATTTTCCCCTGCATATGTAGCATCATTGCCACTTTTCTCCACCATAATTATGTAATGTCTCCCTTTAAAATGCGCTAATAGTCCCCTTGCCTCATTCTGGATGATGTAATATCTTCTTTTTCATCCAAAGCATGTATGAAGGCTCTTCATGCACTTGATAAAGAAACCGGTGAGTTAAGCATGTATGGTCCTTGATTTCAACTCACATGGGATTTAACGCAAAAGATACTGAACCATTCTTAGAATGTTTGCATTGCTGTAACACTTGTTATTGAACAAATGCATTCATTAAATGTGATATGCTAATAAAGGCTTAATAAAATTCAAAAAACTGAAAATAGGGATATGGAAATTATGTATTTTATAGGGTTGAAGTGATGGCAGTGAGATCATATTTCCTTCCTCATTAGGACATGCCATATTATTCTGCTTCATTGGTACATGAGCATATAAATTCAGGCTGTTTAGTACTGTAAGTTCAGTCTGAAAACTTTCTTCACTGTCTGAAGACTATTAATAATATTTTCAAACCAGGCAGACATCACTTTTAATTCAAAAAAGGAAAACTTTTTATGAATGCATTTCAGTAATCATCGTTTTTAGAGTTATTATAACCAATGGCCTATAAAGAGGACACTGATACCTAAAAACAAATCAATTGACAGGAAGTGTAGGAAAATAGAGATTCTAATAAGAGCAATTGCATAGTCCAGAAAATTACAAATTAATGGATGAATTTCCAAGGATTTCTAGACACTCAGATTCTCTGCAATATTCCAAACATAAAGCACTGCAATGGACACTACTAAAGAACTGTAAAGAGAAAGCTGCTGTCCTCAAGGAATTTACAGTCAAATTGGGGAAGGGGGGGAATAACCTAATAAACAAGTGAAAAGACAACCTGAAACCTAAATAAATGGTAAATCAATGAGACCAACCTATAAGTACAATAGTGTTAGTTGCTCAGTCGTGTCCGACTCTTTGTGATCCCATGAATTGTGGCCTGCAATGGCAACCCACTCTAGTACTCTTGCCTGGAAAATCCCATGGATGGAGGGGCCTGGTGGGCTGCAGGCCATGGGGTCGCTAGGAGTTGGATACGACTGAGCAACTTCACTTTCACTTTTCACTTTCGTGCATTGGAGAAGGAAATGGCAACCCACTCCAGTGTTCTTGCCTGGAGAATCCCAGGGACGGGGGAGCCTGGTGGGCTGCCGTCTATGGGGTCACACAGAGTCGGAAACGACTGAAGCGACTTAGCAGCAGCAGCAGCAGCAGGCTCCTCTGTCCATGGAGTTCTCCAGGCAAGGATACTGGAGTGGGCTGCCATTTCCTTCTCCAAGACGTACAATAATAGTGTATTAAAGGTTGTAGTTTTGGTACCCTCCAAAGAAATCCAAACTTTAGTCTCTCCTGTTTTACATTTAATTTTTGACCTCAGATACATAGACTAGGATTGGTCTTGAAATCCGCTCACCATTGATCCATGCACAACTTGCTTCTATTTAATGGGCTGAGAAATTAATGTGATGAAAAAAACTGAAGGTCTTCTGCAAACCAGTCAAAGAGAGATTTAGGGGCAAAGGTGATCCAGGGCCAATCAAAACATCCTGGGGGCTCAGAAGGTAAAGAATCTGTCTGCAATGCAGGTGACCCGGGTTCGATCCCTGGGTCAGGAAGATATCATGGAAGGGGAATGGCAACCCACTCCAGTATTCTTACCTGGAGAATTCCATAGAGGGGCCTGGCGGGCTATAGACCATGGGGTCGCAAAGAGTCGGAAACGACAGAGCAACTAACAGCTTCATTTACTGCACGTCCCCTTAAACTATCTTTGTTCCTGCTGGCTACTATTAGACCATATTACTCCCAAATATCCATGGCAAATTTCACAAAAAGCCAAGATGAAGAAACTTATTTACATAAGAGAGGCAGAGACAGACAGACGGCCACACACATTCAACTGCACGCAGAATAAATTCTGGGTAGTTGGGTGTAGCTAATGACAGCCCTACAGAAGGGCATCTCTTCTTTGCTGCATTGTCCTTAAAATTTATTCTTCTTCAGGTAAAAGTCGTCCTTCTTCACCTTAATACTCAGACAGAAGGTGGTGTGGTTTTTTTTTAACATGTAAGCATTCACTCAAGGAGAAAGCATTCTATTGTGAGAGGTTAGCAACTCAGGAGCTAATGTGAGGTGCACATTTTGCTGATACTAGTTCAGGGCTGTGATGGCCTCAGGAGGCCTGTCCCACGTGGTGATAATTAACTTTTAATGTAAGCCTGGAGGGCAAAACACTTAAAGAGTTATCTAGTTTTCTCCAACAGAATGAATAGGTAAATGCTAACACATGTTTATCAATAGCTGATATACTTAGCTATTATTATTAAAAAAATTCTTGCTTTTCCAATATGTTTGTTCTATTTCTCTCAATCCAGTATTACAAAGAATTTATTGGCCTATCTTTAGAAACATGTAGTGAGGGCATACAATTTTAAAGATTAGATGAGGAACAGCAAACATAAGTCATGCCTGCTGCCACTCCCGTTTCTGTGTTTATTTTTGACTGGTATTGCTACTTTATCACAGAATTTTTTCCCGACTCTGGACTCTGTTTTAGAAGCCTTCTAAATATAGCATTTGAAGTAGAATCTTGCACTCGATGCAACATATTTATGCCAATATTAGACCATAAATTCACTGAGTACCGTAAATTCAGCATGGGTTCCCTGACTTATTTTTTGGTTTATCTACAATCCACACTCATTGTAATGAAAATTCTCAGTAATACTTGTTGAACAAATAAGATTCAACAGATCTAAAGAATCATTTTGCCTAAACTAGGTAAGTAGATAGATGCATATATATTACAATTCAAGAAACTAACCTTCATATATTAAATAATATTCCCAACAAGTAGCTCAGCTGGTAAAGAATCCGCCTGCAATGCAGGAGACCCTGGTTCAATTCATAGGTCATGAAGATCCCCTGGAGAAGGGTTAGGCTACCCACTACAGTATTCTTGGGCTTCTTGGGCTTCGCTGGCTCAGCTAGTAAAGAATCCGCCTACAATGTGGGAGACCTGAGTTCAGTTCCTGTGTTGGGAAGATCCCTGCAGAAAGGAACGGCTACCCGCTCCAGTATTCTTGCCTGAAGAATTCCATGGATTGTATAATCCAAGGGGTCGCAAAAAGTCGGACATGACTGAGCAACTTTCACCCACTAGAAGTAATTGAGGAATTCAGTCCTCTACTCCATTGAAAAAAATTCTTTCTAGGACACTCCTTATCTCAAGTTAAATGTATGTGTAAATTTCATAAAAGTAGGAATATTTCTACTTCATTTATTGGTGAGACAGCATTATCTGAAAACTGTGCTTTATTTTCTACCGTGGATGCTAAGTTGCTTCAGTCGTATCTGACTTTTTTTGTGACACTTTGATCTGTAGCCCACCAGGTTCCTCTGTTCATGGGATTCTCTAGTAAAGAATACTAGAGTGGGTTGACCATGCCCTCCTCCAGGGGATTTTCCCAACTCAAAGATCAAACCCACATCTCTTACGTCTCCTGCGCTAGCAGGATGGTTCTTTACCACTAGTGCCACCTGGGAAGCCGATCATTAATATGAGAATCATATGTATAGAGATACACATATATATTACATAGTGATTAAAATCTTTACACTTTCCAATATCCATGATCAAACAATCTATTAGGAAGTTCCAGGCATCTAATACATGACCCACTTGAGATATTTAGCCAAATATTATTTTATGTAAAATTGCTAGCATGCATGAAGCAATCAGTTAAAATGAGCCCATTTTTTAGCAACTTCCACTGGAGAGTGCCTAGGGGTGACAGAAAAACAAAATGAGTGGCCGAACTTCCTGTCCAATTCAACTCTCACTATGTGCCAAGTCAGCGCTCCATGAATGGGAAGTCTAGATACATAAGTGGCAATGCAATGACACTGCAGTTCTGACAGGACATTTCAGAGTGATCAACTGTAATCGTATTTGTCATACTCAATGCCACTTCTCGCATGTTCCTGAAGGGTCTTTGCTTACTCCCACAGGGATATATATCTATTCTTTGCTGGAAGCCAATTACTTTCACTCACAGGCAAGAACTTTGGTTGAAAGAACACAGACATGCATTTATTCCCCTGGGCTTCCCAGGTGATGCTAGTGGTAAAGAACCTGCCTGGCAATGCAGGAGACACAAGAGATGCAAGTTCCATACCTGGGTCAGGAAGATCCCTGGAAGGAAGGCATGACAACCCTCTCCAGTATTCTTGCCTGAAGAATCTCCTGGAGAGAGGAGCCTCTCTCTGTGGGATCCAGTCCATAGGGTTGCAAAAAGTCAGACACTACTTAAGAGACTTAGCATGTAGAGAAGAGAAATACTAAAATACTGTTACATACATGGTATTTTCCAGCTAATATCTCCATTCATTTAACTACTCATTCTTGCAAAATGAATGTTTCAGTATGCACCATAAAGTAGGCACTCCAATAGATGAGGGTAAGTGGCGGGGTAGTTCATAATCGCTGCCATGATGCAGTGAAATAATAATCACAGATTGGACTCACTAAGTATGTAGATACTATGCTCAATGCTTTGTAGGTGTTATATAGGCAAGATGATTTGCAGTAATGCTTTAGAAGAAGGTAGTATCCTCCCAATTTTACAGATATGGAAACTGAAACATGAAGGGGTGAATTACTTTGTGCGTTGTCACATAACTACTGAAACAGGTCCTTTATTTCATTACTGGATGTTTTCAGGTTCACACATTCAGTTCAGTTCAGTCACTCAGTTGTGTCTGACTCTTTGCGACCCCATGGACTGCAGCACACCAGGCTTCCCTGTCCATCACCAACTCCTGGAGCTTGCTCAAACTCATGTCCATTGAGTCAATGATGCCATCTAACCATCTCATCCTCTGCCACCCCCTTCTCCTCCACCTTCAACATTTCCCAGAATCAGGATCTTTTCAAATGAGTCAGTTCTTCACATCAGATGGCCAAAGTATTGGAGTTACAGCTTCAGCATTAGTCCTTCCAATGAATATTCAGGATTGATTTCCTTTAAAATGGACTGGTTCAAGCAATAAATGCTGGAGAGGGTGTGGAGAAAAGGGAACCCTCCTACACTGTTGGTGGGAATGCAAACTAGTACAGCCACTATGGAGAACAGTGTGGAGATTCCTTAAAAATTTGCAAATAGAACTACCTTATGACCCAGCAATCCCACTGCTGGGCATACACACCAAGGAAACCAGAATTGAAAGAGACACATGTACCCCAATGTTCATCGCAGCAGTTTATAATAGCCAGGACATGGAAACAACCTAGATGTCCATCAGCAGAGGAATGGATAAGAAAGCTGTGGTACATATACACAATGGAGTATTACTCAGCTGTTAAAAAGAATTCATTTGAATCAGTTCTGATGAGATGGATGAAACTGGAGCCGATTATACAGAGTGAAGTAAGCCAGAAAGAAAAACACCAATACAGTATACTAACACATATATATGGAATTTAGAAAGATGGCAATGACGACCCTGTATGCAAGACAGGAAAAAAAGACGCAGCTGTGTATAACGGACTTTTGGACTCAGAGGGAGAGGGAGAGGGTGGGATGATATGGGAGAATGGCATTCTATCATGTATACTATCATGTAAGAATTGAATCGCTAGTCTATGTCTGACGCAGGATACAGCATGCTTGGGGATGGAGCATGGGGATGACCCACAGAGATGTTATGGGGAGGGAGGTGGGAGGGGGGTTCATGTTTGGGAACACATGTAAGAATTAAAGATTTTAAAATTAAAAAAATAATAATAATAATAAAAATAAAAAATAAAAAAAAAGAAATAAAATAAAATGGACTGGTTCACACATTAAAGGACTAAACTTTTCTGCTTTGCCTAAGACATGAGCTCTGTAAAGCAATAATCACAGATGATTCTTCTAAATTACAGGACTTGTCATCATTATTCAAGAGTCCTGATGTTCAATAGGTCTAAAACATGAACAAGTAATAATACACCACTATATGAAAAAATTATAGGTACTCAGTTCAGTTCAGTCACTCAGTAGTGTCTGACTCTTTGCAACCCCATGAATCGCAGCACGCCAGGCCTCCCTGTCCATCACCAACTCCTGGAGTTCACTCAGACTCGCGTCCATCGAGTCAGTGATGCCATCTAGCCATCTCATCCTCTATCGTCCCCTTCTCCTCCTGCCCCCAATCCCTCCCAGGATCAGAGTCTTTTCCAATGAGTCAACTCTTTGCATGAGGTGGCCAAAGTACTGGAGTTTCAGCTTCAGCATCATTCCCTCCAAGTGTAATGAAAATGAGAGGATAAACCTTAAGACAAAAATATTGAGTTTCTACTCAGTTTATTACGTGCCAGATACACATGTACAACATCTTTCCTCCAAATTGAAATCTAAAAAGCTCCAAGAATAACACATTTTGCATAATGAGCAATGAAAACTGACCTGAAATGATATAAGGCTATTTATGAAACTGTTAGTCATTCTTTTCTTTCTTCAAAGTCGCTCAGTTGTGTCAGACTCTTTGTGACCCCAAGGACTATACAGTCCATGGAATTCTCCAGGCCAGAATACTGGAGTGGGCAGCATTTCCCTTCTCCAGGGGATCTTCCCAACCCAGGAGACCAAACCCAGGTCTCTTGCACAGTCTTGTCTAACTCTTTGCGACCTCATGGACTGTAGCCTGCCAGGCTCCTCTGTCCACAGAGTTCTTCAGGCAAGAATACTGGAGTGGGAGCCATTTCCTTCTCCAGAGAGTCTTCCCAACCCAGGGATTGAACCTGCATCTTCTGCATTGCAGGCAGATTCTTTACCATCTGATCCACCAGGGAAGCCCTTTTCCCACTTAAATTCCAGTGCAGAAATATGACTCTGTCTGAATTGGAGATGTCATCCTAGATCCCACTATCAGTTCAGTTCAGTTCAGTCCCTCAGTAGTATCCAACTTTTTGCGACCCCATGAATCACAGCACGCCAGGTCTCCCTGTCCATCACCATCTCCCAGCGTTCACTCAAACTCAAAACCATCGAGACGGTGATACCATCCAGCTATCTCATCCTCTGTCATCCCCTCTTCCTCCTGCCCTCAATCCCTCCCAGCATCAGAGGCTTTTCCAATGAGTCAACTCTTCGCATGAGGTGGCCAAAGTATTGGAGTTTCAGCTTTAGCATCATTTCTTCCAAAGAACATCCAAGGCTGATCTCCTTTAGAATGACTAGTTGGATCTCCTTGCAGTCCAAGGGACTCTCAAGAGTCTTCTCCAAAACCACAGTTCAAAAGTATCAATTCTTCAGCGCTCAGCTTTCTTCACAGTCCAACTCTCACATTCATTCATGACCACTGGAAAAACCATAGCCTTGACTAGATGGACCTTTGTTGGCAAAGTAATGTCTCTGCTTTTCAATATGCTATCTAAGTTGGTCATAACTTTTCTTCCAAGGAGTAAGCATCTTTTAATTTCATGGCTGCAGTCACCATCTGTAGTGATTTTGGAGCCCAAAAAAATAAAGTCTGACACTGTTTCCACTGTTTCCCCATCTATTTCCCATGAAGTGATGGGACCAGATGCCGTGATCTTCATTTTCTGAATGTTGACCTTTAAGCCAACATTTTCACTCTCCACTTTCACTTTCATCAAGAAGCTTTTTCGTTCTTCTTCACTTTCTGCATAAGGGTGGTGTCTTCTGCATATCTGACGTTATTGATATTTCTCCCGGCAATCTTGATTCCAGCTTGTGCTTCTTCCAGCCCAGCATTTCTCATGATGTACTCTGCATATAAGTTAAATAAGCAGGGTGACACTATACAGCCTTGACATACTCCTTTTCCTATTTGGAACCAGTCTGTTGTTCCATGTCCAGTTCTAACTGTTGCTTCCTGACCTGCATGTAGGTTTCTCAAGAGGCAGGTCAGGTGGTCTGGTATTCCCATCTCTCTCAGAATTTTCCACAGTTTCTTGTGATCCACACAGTCAAAGGCTTTGGCATAGTCAATAAAGCAGAAAGAGATGTTTTTCTGGAACTCTCTTGCTTTTTCCATGATCCAGCGGATGTTGGCAATTTGATCTCTGGTTCCTCTGCCTTTTCTAAAACCAGCTTGAACATCTGGAAGTTTACGGTTCACGTATTGCTGAAGCCTGGCTTGCAGAATTTTGAGCATTACTTTACTAGCGTGTGAGATGAGTGCAATTGTGCAGTAGATTGAGCATTCTTTGGCATTGCCTTTCTTTGGGATTGGAATGAAAACTGACCTTTTCCAGTCCTGTGGTCACTGCTGAGTTTTCCAAATTTGCTGGCATATTGAGTGCAGCACTTTCACAGCATCATCTTTCAGGATTTGAAACAGCTCAACTGGAATTCCATCACCTCCACTAGCTTTGTTCGTAGTGATGCTTTCTAAGGCCCACTTGACTTCACATTCCAGGATGTCTGGCTCTAGCTGAGTGATCATACCATCATGATTATCTGGGTCATGAAGATCTTTTTGTGCAGTTCTTCTGTGTATTCTTGCCACCTCTTCTTAATATCTTCTGCTTCTGTTAGGTCCAGACCATTTCTGTCTTTTATCGAGCCCATTTCTGTATGAAATGTTCCCTTGGTATCTCTAATTTTCTTGAAGAGATCTCTAGTCTTACCCATTCTGTTGTTTTCAACTTCAGCTTCTTCAGCTTTACTGGTTGGGGTATAGAGTTAGATTACTGTGATATTGAATGGTTTGCCTTGGAAACAAACAGAGATCATTCTGTCATTTTTGAGATTGCATCCAAGTACTGCATTTCGGACTCTTTTGTGGACCATGATGGCTACTCCATTTCTTCTAAGAGATTCCTGCCCACGGTAGTAGATATAATGGTCATCTGAGTCAAATTCACCCATTCCAGTCCATTTTAGTTCGCTGATTCCTAGAATGTTGACGTTCACTCTTGCCATCTCCTGTTTGACCACTTCCAATTTGCCTTGATTCATGGACCCAACATTCCAGGTTCCTATGCAATATTGCTCTTTACAGCCTTGGACCTTGCTTCTATCACCAGTCACATCCACAACTGAGTATTGCTTTTGCTTTGGCTCCATCCCTTCATTCTTTCTGGAGTTACTTCTCCTCTGATCTCCAGTAACATATTGGGCACCTACACAGCATTACACAGTGTATGCACCATACTGCCTTTCTAAAAGGAAAATTGATCTAAATTTTAAAACTGGCTCAAAGTTTTTCAGATGATGAATTCTGGACTTGCAGCTTTTCTTCCTCAGAAGAGCACATGGATCAGTCAGGGTTCAGGTAGGGAGGCAGAGTCACTATCAATGCAAAGGAGCAAGAGAACTATTAATATAATGATAGTGAATGAGTAAATTCTGTCTGTACTTGGAGAGCGCTTTTGGCAGAAGCCTTGTAGTCAAGTGTGGCAAATTCAAATCCAGAGTACGATATGTTCGTGTAAGATCAAAGCACTGACCCTTCCTCATGGATGTAGTCCAAAATAGTCAACCCTTGCATTCAGGTGGCTAGCTTTCCCTTCCCTCTCCTCTCCACACCTGGTAATTCTGCATCTATTATTGTTTCTGATGGCAAAGACTTTCAAAGAGCAATGGCTGCTGCTTCACTTTCAGCTCTCAAAATGTACTAATTCTTTTGGCCAACTTTAACCTGGAACTCCACAGGGAAGGGCATCCTGGAAAAAACATAGACTTATCTTGACCAGCTCAACAACAGAACAAGCTAGCACATCAGGGAAGTTTCTTTGGACAACCTTAATTCAGAAGGACAGTCAGGATTTACAAAGTGAGGATGAAAAGACATCATTTCATGAAAGAATCCTCATATTGGCAAAGATACAGAAACTGCAAAACATAGGTAGGAAACGCAAGTGTTTCCCTTTCAGTTCAGTTCAGTTCAGTTGCTCAGTTGTGTCTGACTTTTTGTGACCCCATGAACCGCCAGGCCTCTCTGTCCATCACCATCTCCCGGAGTTCACCCAAACCCATGTCCATCGAGCCGATGATGCCGTCAAACGATCTCATCCTCTGTCATCCCCTTCTCCTCCTGCCCTCAATCTTTCCCAGCATCAGGGTCCTTTCAAATGAGTCAACTCTTCTCATCAGGTGGCCAAAGTACTGGAGTTTCAGTTTCAACATCAGTCCTTCCAATGAACACCCAGGACTGATCCTCTTTAAGATGGACTGGTTGGATCTCCTTGCAATCCAAGGGACTCTCAAGAGCATTCTCCAACACCACAGTTCAAAAACATCAATTCTTCAGCACTCAGCTTTCTTTATAGTCCAACTCTCTCATCCAAACATGACCACTGGAAAAACCATAGCATTGACTAGACAGACCTTTGTTGGCAAAGTAATGTCTCTGTTTTCTAATATGTTGTCTAGGTTGGTCATAACTTTCCTTCCAAGGAGTAAATGTCTTTTAATTTCGTGGCTGCAATCACCATTTGCAGTGATTCTGGAGCCCAGAAAAATAAAGTCAGCCACTGTTTCCACTGTTTCCCCATCTATTTGCCATGAAGTGATGGGACTGGATGCCATGATCTTAGTTTTCTGAATGTTGAGCTTTAAGCCAATTTTAGGTTGTAGGTGTGTGTGCTCAGCCACTCAATCATGTCTGACTCTTTGTGATCCCAGGGACTGTAGCCCAACAGGCTCCTCTGTCCATGGAATTTTCCAGGCAAGAAGAACACTGGAGTGGGTAGCCATTCCCTGCTCCAGTGGATCTTCCAGACCCAGATACAGAACTCACATCTCTTGTGTCTCCTTCATTATCAGGCAAATTCTTTACCACTGGGCCACCTCGGAGCAATAGTTAAAACAGTGATTGTTGCTTGGTCACCTGCATAAAGAACCCTGAATTTTAGGCTAAAGTGACTGGATTTTATGTAGCATCTTAAAGGGTGGCAGAAAGATATTTGAGCAGAGTGATAAAACAATAAAAGTAGTGTTTCAAGAAGAATTCCAAAGTGATATTTTTAAGAGTATAGCATGAACTGAGGATGTATAACATCTTAACAACTTAGGCAGGGCATTGCCTCTGTTTCTTTAAAGTTTCTTAAACCATGAATACCTTTGGGATTTTAATGAGAGCTAAAGGTTTGTCTTTAGAGAAAGACTGCTTACACGGAAATATAAAATATTGCAAATAACTAATGAACCAGATATCAAACTGCCAACATCCGCTGGATCATGGAAAAAGCAAGAGAGTTCCAGAAAAACATCTCTTTCTGCTTTATTGACTATGCCAAAGCCTTTGACTGTGTGGATCACAATAAACTGTGGAAAATTCTGAGAGAGATGGGAATACCAGACCACCTGACCTGCCTCTTGAGAAATCTGTATGCAGGTCAGGAAGCAACAGTTAGAACTGGACATGGAACAACAGACTGGTTCCAAATAGGAAAAGGAGTACGTCAAGGCTGTATAGTGCCACCCTGCTTATTTAACTTATATGCAGAGTACATCATGAGAAACGCTGGACTAGAAGAAACACAAGCTGGAATCAAGATTGCTGGGAGAAATATCAATAACCTCAGATATGCAGATGACACCACCCTTTTGGCAGAAAGTGAAGAGGAACTAAAAAGCCTCTTGATGAAAGTGAAAGAAGAGAGTGAAAGAGTTGGCTTAAAGCTCAACATTCAGAAAACAAAGATCATGGCATCTGGTCCCATCACTTCATGGGAAATAGATGGGGAAACAGTGGAAACAGTGTCAGACTGTTTTTGGGGGGCTCCAAAATCACTGCAGATGGTGACTGCAGCCATGAAATTAAAAGACGCTTATTCCTTGGAAGAAAAGTTATGAGCAACCTAGATAGCATATTCAAAAGCAGAGACATTATTTTGCCAACAAAGGTCCATCTAGTCAAGGCTCTGGTTTTTCCATTGGTCATGTATGGATGTGAGAGTTGGACTGTGAAGAAAGCTGAGCGCTGAAGAATTGATGCTTTTGAACTGTGGTGTTGGAGAAGACTCTTGGGAGTCCCTTGGACTGCAAGGAGATCCAACCAGTCCATTCTGAAGGAGATCAACCCTGGGATTTCTTTGGAGGGAATGATGGTGAAGCTGAAACTCCAGTACTTTGGCCACCTCATGCGAAGAGTTGACTCATTGGAAAAGCCTCTGATGCTGGGAGGGATTGAGGGCAGGAGAAGGGGACGACAGAGGATGAGATGGCTGGATGGCATCACGGACTCAATGGACGTGAGCCTTAGTGAACTCCGGGAGATGGTGATGGACAGGGAGGCCTGGCGTGCTGCGATTCATGGGGTCGCAAAGAGTCAGACACAACTGAGCGACTGAACTGAACTGAACTGAATGAATCCACACCTGTACTTAATCCTATATGTGAATCTTTAAATACTATGATCTTGAATATTTAGAAATACTCGAAGAAAAAATGAACACGTGCCAAAGAAAGAAAGCCATCTTTTGGCCTTTAAGCATCCAGTGCAAACAGGGACATTTTTTGAGAAAAAAGCTTTCAAGTGCCCCTGAATTTATAACTACTTAAACACCAATATTCATTTTGCCTATGAAAAATTCCACAGAATGCAGATGTAACCAGAGCTTCCTGCTTCCTCCCTTCTTTTTCTGCAGATTGAAAACTTGCAATTTTTTAAGAAGTCTGTTGCCACTACCATAAAAAAAGAATGCATGCATAAGAATAAAAATGAAGATAAATTTACTCTTCTTTCCCACTCAAGAATTAATTCCAGGCAAACCACATGGCAGGGTAGGAGTGAAGAATGAGAAAGAACAGGGAAATGCTGCTTCTTTGGGAGGGGGCCCAGTAAGACCACCTGTTGTCCTTTACCACATATGAGCATAATGCCAGGGACTCAGTACTAAGCACCAGCAAAAATCACTCTGTAAGTTCTTCTCTGCAGTTGAGGGGAGCAAGTGATGATCCCAGTACCTCTTTCAACCTCAAGTGGTTTTATCCTGCTATATAAACATGAGTTACTGTGAAGCATGGCTCCATTATTTTATTTTAAATGCTATAAAATATCTGATCATTTAGGTAACAGGATATAGAGTTATAAGATCTTTATTACTGAATTACTTTTGTAGCTGCCAACACAGACAACTGAAAAGGTGAAAATATAGGTCTATAATTCAGCCCACTGCCAGTCTTAACTGCAATAATCAATTTTGAAACTTAAGTTTAAACTTTAGAATTTAAAGAACTCTACCTACTGAAATAAATGTTCAAATAAAAGTCATGACCTATGCTAGAATAGATTCATATACAATACCACTTGTAAGGTGCTTTATAATCACTTTTTATCAGTGCCTCTTAATAAAAGTTAGATATAAGTAATGTGTTCCTAATTTTGCAAGTGTAGATTGATAAGGGACCTGCCTAGGGTTAGAGTGAACTCTGGTAGCAACTTATAGATCTGGGTTTTCAGGCCCTGACATTCTTTTCTCCCACACAAGCCCACACTGCCTCACTCTGCTGTAAATTATTGATTTGAAACCACTCTGCTACCATAATGAGCAAGCAGAGTGTTATAAAACTTTATGGATTTACTGATTCTGACCTAGTTTATATTAATAATGCCTTATTTTTTATAACACTTTATCATGTCCAAAGCCATTTTATATAATTTGCTCATTTAAGCCTGACACCCACACAAGACAGGGACCAGAATCCCTGGTGAGAAGTTCTGCCTAAGATAACTAGTGGCAGAGGTAAGACAAAAGTCTGTTTTGTTTTCATGGTTCACTCTTACCATCTCACCATTGCTGGTTTACTCCAAAAATGCACTATGTTGAGTTTATATATATATATATATATAATCCAATGTCATGTCTAAAGGAAAATAGTGTTACTATTTCAAATGTATTACATCGCTTACCAATTGGGTGTGCTTGTTGCTAAAATAAACTATAGTGACGCCCATCTCATAACACTGTTGGGAGTACCAACATGTTAACGTGTGACAGGTAATGTGTTGGTACCATTATGGTAATGTGTGACAGAGTGTTCCTCTGTTGGGTAGAACAGTACCCAACACATAGTAAAATCTCCATAAATTGAAGCAATTATCACAAAAGATAAGAGATTGATTTGATGGGGAAGAAGTATCAAGTTCTACTACATTTAGAAAAGCTAAATAACATGGGGCATTCACATTTGTGTTGAGTTTGATTCCCAAACCAGACCCTGATGACATGACAAGCGTATGTGATGTCATGTCTGACTTTGTGTGACTCCATGGACTATAGCCTGCCAGGCTCCTCTGTCCATTGGATCTTCCAGGCAAGAATACTGAAGTGGGTTGCCATTTCCTCCTCCAGAGGATCTTCCTGATCCAGGGATCAAACCTGTGTCTCTTGCATCTCCTGCAATGGCAGGTGGATTCTTTACCACTCTGCCACCTGGGAAGCCCAAACCAGACCCTATCATCTTATAATTTGGATATGTTATTTAACACATCTGTGTATTCAGTTTCCTCATCTGTGAAATGAGAATAACTATTTCATATGGTTAATATGAGACTAAACATTGAATTAGATAATATATATAAAGCAAATGCACCATGCATGCTGTATAGTACTTATTAAATACACTGCTTTTCTTGTTCTTGTGAGTTATGGGGAAAGACACTTTGACAGACATCTTGGGTGAATCAGAAATCAGACATTGCATCTGCCAGCAACTTTATTTACGACTTCCAAGCCTTCAGAAATGTGAGAAATAAATATCCTATTATTTATAAGCCACCTAGCCTATGTTATTTTGTTATAGCAGCCCAAATAGACTATTTAGAAGTTCTGTTCAGAAATGCATATATGTTGAAATTATAATGTTTTCAAGATGAATATATTATTTTGTTCTTATAAAATATCCCTCTTTATTTCTAGTAACATTTTTTGTTAATTTTTTCTGATACTATTATAAGCATTTTAAAGGAAATCAACCCTAAATATTCCTTGGAAGGATTGATGCTGAAGCTCCAATACTCTGGCCACCTGATGTGAAGAACCACCTCACTGGAAAAGACCATGATGCTGGGCAAGATTGAAGGCAGGAGAAGGGGGCGGCAGAGGATGAGATGTTTAGATAATATCTTACCAACTCAGTGGACAAGAATTTGAGCAAATTCCCAGAGGCAATGGAAGGCAGAGGAGCTTATTGTGCTGCGGTCCATGGGGTCACAAAGAGTCAGACACAACTTAGCCACTGAACAACAACAAACTTTTGTGGCTGCTTGCATGGTATATTTTTTTGCATTCTTTTATTCTCATCCTATTTGTGTGTTTGAATCTAGAATTTGTCTCTTCTAGACAGAATTATAGTTGGATCTTGATTTTTTAATCGATGTTAGTGTTTTTTAATCAGATTGTTTAATCCACTTACAGTTAATATTATTTATATGTTAATATAGACCACTACCATTTTCCTTTTATTTCTATATATCAGATTATAAAAAGACATCAAAATGTTCCTCTGATCCTCTTTTATGGTTTTGTTTTGCACTGTGTGAATATTTGCTAATGTAAAATTATATTTACTTAACTGGCTTTACACTATATTTATTTTTGAGTTAGTTTCTTAGTGGTTGCTCTAAGGCTTAAAATGTTCATCCACTTATCACACTACTTCATATTTATACTAACTTAATTCCAGAGAGACTTAGAAATTTTACTCATATATTAACAACAAAGCTTCTCCTTTTTAAAATGCTATTATTATTATACATACTACATCTATATTTGTTTAGAATTCAAAAACAAACTCTAATTATTACTTTATATAATTGTACACCTTTTAAAATAGCAGAAAGAAGAAAGCACAGTAATTATACTTATAGAGCTCATTACACTAATTTTCTTATTTTCTTATTTACCTTTTCTAGTTCTATGCATTTCCTCTTGTGGACACTTTTTAGTATCATTTCTTTATAATTGACCCTTAAAGCTTTGTTGCCACATGCTTACTTTATAGCATTATTTTTATCTGTTTTTTGTTTTTTTGAGTTATCTTTCTCTTTTACTTTTTAAATTATGAAAATGATAACGCAGTTATAGGAGACTTGGAAAATATAGAAAAATGTTACATATAGCTCCACTACATATTAAAGTTTTAGATAAATTAACAGTTTCAGTTAAAGTTTCAATATTAAAATATAAAAAAGTAATTGAATGAATGTACAGAGAAGTAGAAGATTATAGTAGACCTGAAAAGCATTATGAAGCAATTCAACATAATTAAGACTTATACAATTTTCACACAACAATAGAATACAAATTCTATTCAAGTTCTCATTGATTATAAACTAGGAGACACTGGAGCATATCCAGAGACAAAAGACCAGGTGCAGAAATTTCATGGTTTCAAGCTACTGAAATAATACAGTCTCTTCTCTTATCACTGTGGAATTGTGTTACAGGTTAATATCAAAAGATATTTGAAAATAACCCATATATTTTCAAGCGCAGTATGACATTTACCATGGGAGATCTTTGACTAAGGCATTGAAAGCCTCAATAAAGTTAGAAGACTGGAAAAACACAGATAGTGACTGCAGAGAAGAACACATTTAAATGAGAAATTAATATCAAAGATACCTTTAAAAATCCCAGGTAGTTGGAAATTAAATGTCTGCTTTTAAATGAGGGGTATATCTAAGAAGCCATAACAAGGAAAATTAGAAAATATTAATAATATAATCAAAGTGCAAAGAGAAATTACCAGAATTTGTTCCATGCAACTGGAGCTGCTCAATGCAATTAAATACAATGTGGAGTCTTGAATAAGGTATGAAAACAAATAATGGACACTAACAGAAAATTTTGTAAGATTTGAACAAAACCTGTGCTTTAGTTAGTAATACTGTATCACATGTCAATTTCCTGTTTTATTTTACAACATAATATTTCTTTCCATTCTCCGAATTGAATTAGAAGCTTCAAGCCTCATTCAAATTTTTTAATCATTAAGATAATAAACTTTCTTGACTTTCAGCAGTAATTGTGCTTGTGCTTAGTCGCTCAGCTGTGTTCAACTCTTTGTGACCTCATGGACTGCAGCCCACCAGGCTCTTCTGTCCATGGGATTCTCTAGAGGCAAGAATACTGGAGTGGGTTGCCATGCCTCCTCCAGGGGATGTTCCCGTCCCAGGGATCAAACCTGCGTCTCCTGCATTGCAGGCAGATGGTGACTGTAGTCATGAAATTAAGAGACACTTGCTTCTTGGAAAGAAAGATATGACAAACCTAGAAAGCATATTAAAAAGCAGAGATGTCACTTTGCCAACAAAAGTCCCTATAAGTCAAGGCTATGATTTTTCCAGTAGTCATGTATTGATATGAGAGTTGGATCATAAAGAAGGCCGAGCACAGAAGAATTGATACTTTTGCATTGTGGTGCTGGAGAAGACTCTTGAGAGTCCCCTTGGACTGCAAGATCAAACCAGTCAACCCTAAAGGAAATCAACCCCGAATATTCGTTGGAAGGTTTGATGCTGAAGCTCCAGTACTTTAGCCACCTGATGCAAAGAGCTGACTCATTGGAAAAGACCCTGATGCTGGGAAAGACTGAAGGCAAAAAGAGAAGTGAGCAGCAGAGAATGAGATGGTTAGATAGCATCCCTGACTCAACGGATATGAAATTTGAGCAAACTCTGAGAGATAGTGCAGGACAGAGGAGCCTGGTGTGCAGCAGTCCACGGGGTTGCACAGAGTTTTAGCAACGATTTAACAACTAAACAACAAAAAGTTAATGAAGATAGTAATGACACTACTTCTAAGAACGTATAAATTCAGTGACCTTTAACTCCTTGACACTAGTCAGATTGGAAACCTTTGTGGAACTGAGTGCACACACACACATTTAATCTAGCAATGTTCCACTATTCTAATATTTGTGAATATTCCAACCTCAAGAATTGTTTTTATTCCTACTTGCCTCAGATGGTAAAGAATCTGGTGCAGTGCAGGAGGCCCAGATTCAATCCCTAGATCTGGAAGATCCCCTGGAAAAGGGAATGGCTACCCACTCCAGTATCGTTGCCTGGAGAATTCCATGGACAGAGGAGCCCTGTGGGCTACAGTCCATGGAATCACAAAGAGTTGGACATGACTGAGTAACTAACACTTTCACACACATTCCTATGGATACCTATGATATATAATACAGTTCCTGGCATACAGTAAGTCTGTCAAGAACTGTCAAATTACCAAGTGAACAAAGGAACATTTCTGGCTTATCTTTCTTTATAGCTATAACAAATGTGTTTAATGATGGCAAATGTCCATTTTTTGATGGCAGTTTTCCCTTTTTGAACAACAAAAACTGTAAGCCAACAACTGTAAGCCAACTTTGGTGCATACTATTAGTAATCAAACTGATAAAAGCAACTTTTGACCATAAGAAGAAATAGTAGAATAAAAAGACTGATTTTTATACCAGTTCTAAAATCTTTTTTAATTAGTATTGCCAGGTACAGTATTTCTTTAGTCATAATTTATAGTAATTCTACTAAAAACATATTTGGAAACAGTGTCTCTGTTGCCTGTTTTGTGTGCTGTTGATTTTTCTATTTCAACAGCACAGTAAAGACTTACTCTTTTGTCTTTTAAAGTCATCTGTCAGTACCTGAATCAAATTAAGAAATGAGGCAAATGTATTTGAATCACAGTACATTTCAAGTTGGAATTGGACTGTGGTTAATTAGGATCTGAATCCGTGGGTCCTGCAACGGGGCAGTGTGTGTATATGATTCAATGGAAACTGAGATAAGCACCTTTATTTTTAAAGTTTTGTGTACAACTGGGAAGCCCATTATGACAAACTGAAAATTCAATTTAATATGAACTATTAGTCAATTTTGAACACCTATCTTTCTTTCCTACTCTTCACCAAACAAAACACTGGACAAATTTTAGAGATCCACCTGTAAGGGAAGCTGAATTCTAGACTACCTAAAGAAAAAAAGCTCAATCCAATGAGTTTCATAAACAATAAATATTTGGGATGGTTTACAGATAGTGCTGTCTGCAAGAAGGATGACAGAATAAGTGTTCTCTCAAACTGATAAGTATAAGATTTTTCCCTTTCAATTATTTTATGGTTATGTTATTCCAAAAATAATAAGAATAATTAAAACCAGAATATAACCTGGAGAATATTAGTTTTACTCCAAAAGTACTCAACGTTTCACAATATCATCAAATCATTAGCTCTACATAGCAGAAAGCATATCTTGTTATTTTCTTTGATTATATGCCACAATTTTGATATAATTACTTACATGTAGTTGGTACCTAATTGATATTTGCTGAAATGAACATATTAACTTAAAATACTGGGGTGAAGGGATGAATTTTAATTTGGCAACACTAGTATAATATATGATGGAATTTAAATGCTGCTTCTTCTTACAGTCCAGCATTTCTATACAGTGGTCCATAGAACACTTTATACTCCTTCCTCAGAAAAAGTTTCCACACTCAAACAAACTATGAAATGTATGTATCTTTTTTAGATATTTATAAGTTTGACCCAAAATTCCTGAAATGTCCTGAAGTGAAAAATCAGTTTAACTGATCAAGCGAAGCTTTTCCAAAATATTATTTTGATAATGGGGAAACTCTATGTAAGAATTCTTATTGACATTTCACATACATTCTGCAGCATCTCATTTGAGAAAGGCTATTTAACCACCCATTTCAGAAATACAGGGCTGTGCTATTTAACCTAGCCTTGTGCCATTTAAAAAATCTAGAAGTGTACAAATTTTTTCTGGCTCATGATTTGCAGAGCATAATCTGGTGTTGTCAAAGCATTCTCCTTCAAAGACTTTAAGCAATGGAATATTCTTGGTTTGGCTGCCCGATGGTAGAAATCACACCACAGATTGCTGTGCTGTATTAAGGCAATTCTGTCTCTCTTCTTCTACTATAGCTAAGGAGACTTGTTGGCTTTTTTCCACATTCTGCTCCCATTCACAGATGAGCGTTAGAGAGAATTTGGAAATGGAAGGCCTTTATGTCTGCCATGAACAGGGTCAATTCAGTGTGGCAGCTCTGAGCTGGTGACATAGACTTATATTGACACAACCCACTTTTTTGCTGCAGAATCACAAAGTGAAAGCACCCGGGGCTTTTCTGCCGTTTTCAATAAGATACGAATTTTTCTCTTCCTTGTATTAAGCAGAGATCTGTCATCTTGACTTGTACACTAAATGGTCCATTCTGACTGCCTTGTTTGTGTCCAATCCCAGCCAGAATCCAGAAACATGTGTTAACATTCGGCATGTTTGGGGGCTAGTTGGAAGGGCCTGAGGCAAGACTCCCTGATGCCTGCTGGAGGCTAGTCAATAATCATTAGCCCTTCAAGTGGTAGATGCCCAACATAAACTGTATTTATTTATTTAAAAAAATCTTTAAGCCACAGGGAAAGGCATTTTAGAGAACGCAGTTTCCCAGCAGTTACATGACTGTAATAAGCAGTAATGAGGGGGGTGTGAGGCTGACAGAGGGGGCGCTGTTCTCAATGGAAAGAATGGGAAGTCATCGGAGTAAATTAATTAGGCTATGTACAGCAGTATCACTTAGAATCTTCGCAGTTATTTTCTTTTTTTCCAGAGGCAACCTTCAAAAGTCCATCACACAGGCCAAATAAAGATTTCTTTGCAAAAGGGAATTACCAGTATTCAAAATAATGCATCAATCTTTTCTATGTACAAAGCACTGAATTGGTTAAATTATAAATTAAATTCAATCACCGACTCTTATGCTTTTACTCTGAGGAGACAAACAGAAGACTGCAATTAATAAAATTATACACAAAACAGAGTACTGACTATTTTTTCTTTTTTATTTCAGTAGTGGAAAGTGAATGCTTACTGCAAACATAGTTTATTAGATAAGAAGTGACATATTTAACTGATTTTTAAAATCCTTTTTAAATCTCTCTCCAATTTTGATGCTCAAATCGATGTTACACCATCTACAAAACAGGGAAGCCCATTAAATGAGTTTTGGAGCATTTGTGCACTCATTCACTCTTCAATTAAACAAAAACTCTGTGATTCTCTATCAGGAACCCAGCTCTGTGGCAGGAACATATCTCTTAATATAGAGACCACTGTGCTGTGCTGTGCTAAGTCACTTTAGTCATCTCCAATTCTTTGCAACCCTATGGACTGTAGCCCGCCAGGCTTCTCTCTCCATGGGATTCTCCAGGCAAGAATACTTGAGTGGGTTGCCATGCCTTCCTCCAAGGGATCTTCCCAACCCAGGGATCGAACCCTCATCTCTTATGTCTCCTGCATTGGCACGTGGGTTCTTTACCAGTAGTACCACCTGGGTAGCCCTAGAGACCACTACTTCCAGCCAATAAAGACAATTAACAATGCAGCTGTTGGAGTAATTTTCTCAAAGAGTAGATAAATAGTAGGAACCTTAAATCGAAGCCCATTAATTTATGGAATTTATTATTCATTTATATAATTGATGCATAATATTGCATCAATTTTAAAACCAAGAATGTCAGTTAGTATGCATTTCTTCTGGTCTGTTTTTTAGATCCTTACTCAGATGACATTTCCACTTGATGTTCTGCCTAAAAAGCATTCCCTATGGAACTGAGTTTCTCCTTAAGCCTGAGTTGAGAAGAAGCCAACTAAAGGGAAATAAGACAAAAGAAGTGAAGTTAAAAGATTCAAGAATGCAGGTTACAAGTACTCAGGATATGGGCAGGGCTAGTCAGGATGGCCATTGGGCTGTAGAGCCAAGAACCCCGCAAAATAAAGAGCCTTGAGAAGAGCAATCATCTTTCTAACCAGAGTTCACCAAAGGCGTCAGCCCAAAAGGTAGAAAACTGGAAGTTACAAAGTAAGATCGAAACAGGGGTTACCTGAACAAGGGAATGGGACCTGAAGGGAAGGGAGTGGGCAGACCTCATATGGACTCACTGAGACATTAACGTGAAACTCTCACTTCCTTCTGGTGCACTGCAGCACACCAGGCTTCCCTGTCCATCACCATCTCCTGGAGCTTGCTCAAACTCATTTTCATTGAGTTCATGATACCATCCAACCATCTCATCCTCTGTCATCACCTTCTCCTCCTGCCTTCAATCTTTACCAGCATCAGGGTCTTTTCCAATGAGTCAGCTCTTTGTGTCAGGTGGCCAAAGTATTGGAGCTTCAGCTTATGCATTAGTCCCTCCAGTGAATATTCAGTGCTGATTTCCTTTAGGATTGACTGGTTAGATCTTGCAGTTCAAGGGACTCTCAAGAGTCTTCTCCAACACCACAGTTCAAAAGCATCAATTCTTCAGCACTCAGCATTCTTTATGGTTCAACTCTCACATCCATACATGACCACTGGAAAAACCATAGCTTTGACTATATGGACCTTTGTTGGCAAAGTAATGCCTCTGCTTTTTAATATGCTTTCTAGGTTTGTCATAGCTTTTCTTCCAAGGAGCAAGCATCTTTTAATTTCACCTCACTGCCTATGCAGTGTTAAATAAAATGATGTATGTTAATGTGCAAAACACAGGGATTAGGACATATAAGTATGCAGTAAATGGTTACCTCGTATTATTAATTTGATACTAGTAGTATTACAGAAGATTTCCTACAGACAACTGTGGCAAAGTGAGAAAAAAATAACTGTTCTAAAGCCCACAGTCAAGTGAGAGCTAAGCATAGCTAAGGGTTTCATTCTTTGGCATTTTCTTTTCTCTCCCACGTTGTGAAAATATGTAATGACAGAGCCAGTGCAGTATGGAGACACGTGTGTGGAAAAGCACAGTAGGAGTCACCAGACAGCACAGTGTGTGCTGTGTCAGGGAGAGGTGGAGACTCCCTAAGGTCATAATAATAAACTACCAAACTATTCAGAATCTTCAAGACCACCATATTTAGGGGTCATTTCAATGCAGTTCCATTGAATTTAAATGACTGATGTTGAATACTTATACCAAAAATGATTGAGGAAAAATGATTGAGAGAGAGATTCAACTCTACTTCTTTGGGCAGAAATTCTGCTTTTTCTTGATGGACATTATAGATTTGATGGTCCAACTCTCTCATTTTCTTTACCCATATGTGTTTTAAAAGGTATGATAATCAGTCAGGGATTACAGTTATTGGACTTTCTTCCTCTAGCCGAGAGGTTCACATAGATAAAGTACTCAGTGAATTTTGACTGAATGAATAAATGAACAGGAGAGTTTGTAGATTGTTGAAGCCATCTCATTCTTTTTTATATCATCCTCTATATGGAATCTGACATAAAAATGTGAAAATACTAATTTGAATTACATGATGATTGAATTGCTGTTCATTTTATATTCTGGCACTGATAACATGTATTTGATTTCAAGATTCCATAATAAGGTTTCATATTTTTACCACTAAGCTTGAGTTCCTCCCCCAAACATATTTGGATCTATTATGGTCTTTCCTGTTTTGGTGACAGATTCCAAGTATATCGGGACAATATAATTAGAAACTCCTTCTTTTATAAATGATTACATAATTTTTAAACCAATCAGTGTGTCTAAATTTGAATGAACAGCTCTTCTGCAACCCTAAAAAGTGACTTTTTCCCTTTAACTTTAAAACACCACATGCGCACACATACACGTGCATGCACACACAGAGACAGGTACACACACCATACTACCTGAACTATGGAGCAAGAAGTCATGACCTCAAATCAGTGTAGGGCAGTTAAGAGTGCCGATGATACAGATGTAGTTCGCTGATGTGCTCTCCCATGGAGTATTTTAGGAAAAATAAATTGCAGCACATTCATAATTCAGCATTATTTTCTCATATTAGAATTGCTTGCCCCATATGTCAGAAAGGGATTTCTAACCAAATAGATTAAAGCAATCAAACCTTTTCTCATGGATACCATACACAAGTCCTGCTGGGAACAAACGAAAGCTACAGCATCAGTCTAGGGGAAAAGAAAACCCTTCCCCAGACTGTTTTCAGAAGTTGGGATGTGGAAAGGGAGAAAACTAACAATTAAGAATATTTTGCAATCACGTCAAAACATACAGCCATGGGTGTATTTAGGAGAATGAGGGGCTTTCTTATTTTACAGTCAAAGTTCCAAAACCCATTATGCTAAATAAAGCAGAGTTTGTCGGGGAGCAATAAAAGTAGAGGCACAAAGGGAAGGTCAATGTTTAAGTAGCACCCAGGTGCCCTTTAGAGGGAGGGTGAGGACAGAGGCTGAGGGAAAGAGCCAGTGACTGCCTTCATGGTAACGTGGATCATCTGTCTCATGGAAAAGGATTGGTGCTAGAATTTTTGTTCAAGCCATAAGGGTCTAGGAGACTTTGGCAGGGCTTTCAATATCTACAGGTGGAAAAGAACAACTCTCCACCTCCCCATAGTTTCAAGCTATGTTCACATTTTCTGACCTTTTCCCTGGGAATTCTCATTCTACTGCCTGTTTCTTCCTGACTTGGATTCCTTTCCTTGTTCTGCCACTTCTTGCCTCTTCACTGCTACACCCAAGTAGTTTTTCTCCCTGTGATCCAGACATTCTGTATCAGGTATACCTCTTGCTGAACGGCAACCTCCACTCACCACAGCTCACCTCTCTACTCCTCTCTTTTCCACAAAGAACTGGATAGCTGCATTGAAGAAATCAAACAATGAAGCAGAAAAGAACTTCTCATCGGAATGTTCCATCCCACTGCTGAGACCTGATCTTTGCATTTTAGCTTTCTCATCTTAAAGTCATTTATGGAAACCTCCTATGTGTGGATGGTTTCCTACTTTCCTTTGATGTGGGTCAGAATCTCAAATTAAACAGGTAAATATTCCAAATACTCCCTCTTCTAACCATGTTTACAGAACCAAATCAGGTAATTGTGCAAATCATAAAGCTAAGATGATAATGCTTTATCCTTATTTGAAGTTATCCAGTCAATACATAATCTTTTATCTCTCACTAGTTTTGCTGTCCATTTTCTTCCTCATAGCAATGCAAAAGGACTTTCCTTTCTGACCCTTGGGAGGAAGCCAGAATATTAAAATTGCAGCTCACATTTGTAAACCAGACTTAATTAACCAGATGCACCCACCGTACACTTTGAATCTGGGTTCTGTTGAAATCACCCAGAACAAGTCTTCAGTTCAGTTCAGTTCAGTTCATTTGCTCAGTCGTGTCCAACTCTGCAACCCATGGACTGCAGCATGCCAGGCTTCCCTGTTAATCATCAAATCAGGTCCATCGAGTCAGTGATGCCATCCAACTGTTTCATCCTCTGTCATCCCCTCTTGCCTTCAATCTTTCCCAGCATCAGGGTCCTTTTCAATGAACAAGTGTTAGGTGCTTGCAACTAAGGATGTTGAATTGATAAAGTGTTTCTCTTCACATTCTCACCAATAGATGTAATAGCTTTTAAAGTTGTATCAATGGGATAGGCAAAAAAAAATACAGCTCATTATTGGGAGAAGTTTTAGCTACCAGACTCCTAGATTAATTGAATGCTTTTCTTTATTAATTGCTAGCCATTTAAATTTCTTAGGACCGCATTTATTTATTGTCTTTATCTAATAAATTTTACTATGGTCTTTAAGAGCAGATTTTTTCCTTATCTGTTTTCAGGATATTCTTTATAATGTGGATAATACTATATTTAATGTTTTTTGGAATTGGTTTTTGATGCCTGTATGAAGAATTACTCCAAATTGCTTTTTAAGAATTACTAAATAATTAATTGCCTCATAACATTCTAAGATTTATTTCTCCTTTTTTCATATCTTTGTAAGGCTAGACACATTTTAAAACAATTCTAGGCCTCAAAATGCTTATCTGTGAGAATATTTACTTAATATACAGTTCTAAAATTCTATAATTATATTTCTTTAGACTCAGTATGATCAAGCATGACTATTGAGAAAATAAAAAATGAGAGAGTTGCTAAGGTTTTATAGTAATAAGAGTCTACATTTTGGAACTGAATACATCACATTCATTGTTTCTGCTTTCTTCAATTTGAGTCTGAATTTGGTAATAAGGAGTTCGTGATCTGAGCCACAGTCAGCTCCTGGTCTTGTTTTTGCTGACTGTATAGAGCTTCTCCATCTTTGGCTGCAAAGAATATAATCAATCTGATTTTTTTGTTGACCATCTGGTGATGTCCATGTGTAGAGTCTCCTCTTGTGTTGTTGGAAGAGGGTGTTTGCTATGACCAGTGCATTTTCTTGGCAAAACTCTGTTAGTCTTTGCCCTGCTTCATTCCACATTCCAAGGCCAAATCTGCCTGTTACTCCAGGTGTTTCTTGACTTCCTACTTTTGCATTCCAGTCCCCTAGAATGAAAAGGACATCTTTTTTAGGTGTTAGTTCTAAAAGGTCTTGTAGGTCTTCACAGAACCGTTCAACTTCAGCTTCTTCAGCGTTACTGGTTGGGGCATAGACTTGGATTACTGTGATACTGAATGGTTAGCCTTGGAAACGAACAGAGATCATTCTGTCGTTTTTGAGACTGCATCCAAGTACTGCATTTCAGACTCTTTTGTTGACCATGATGGCTACTCCATTTCTTCTGAGGGATTCCTGCACACAGTAGTAGATATAATGGTCATCCGAGTTCAATGCACCCATTCCAGTCCATTTTAGTTCACTGATTCCTAGAATGTCAATGTTCACTCTTGTCATCTGTTTGACCACTTCCAATTTGCCTTGATTCATGGACCTGACATTCCAGGTTCCTATGCAATATTGCTCTTTACACTATCGGACCTTGCTTCTATCACCAGTCACATCCACAGCTGGGTATCGTTTTTGCTTTGGCTCCATCCCTTCACTCCTTCTGGAGTTATTTCTCCACTGACCTCCAGTAGCATATTGGGCACCTACTGACCTGGGGAGTACCTCTTTCAGTATCCTATCATTTTGCCTTTTCCTACTGTTCATGGGGTTCTCCAGGCAAGAATACTGAAGTGGTTTGCCATTCCCTTCTCCAGAGAACCACATTCTGTCAGACCTCTCCACCATGACCCGCCTGTCTTGGGTTGCCCCGTGGGCATGGCTTAGTTTCATTGAGTTAGACAAGACTGTGGTCCTAGTGTGATTAGATTGACTAGATTTCTGTGAGTATGGTTTCAGTGTGTCTGCCCTCTGATGCCCTCTTGCAACACCTACCATCTTACTTGGGTTTCTCTTACCTTGGGCATGGGGTATCTCTTCATGGCTGCTCCAGCAAAGCACAGCCACTGCTCCTTAGCTTGGATGAGGGGTATCACCTCCCGCCACCCTTCCTGACTTTCAACGTGGGATATCTCCTCTAGGCTCTCCTGAGCCTGCACAGCCACCACGCCTTGGACGTGGGGTTGCTCTTCCCAGCAGCCACCCCTGGCCTTGGGCGTGGGGTTGCTCCTCCTGGTCATTGCCCTGGCCGCAGGTGTGGGGTTGCTTCTTCTTGCCACCACCCCTGGCCTCGGGCACTGCCCCTGGCCTCGGATGCGGGGTGGCTCCTCTCAGCTGCCACCCCTGGAATGAGGTTTGTGACATAGTACAGGAGACAGGGATCAAGACCATCCCCATGGAAAAGAAAGGCAAATAAGCAAAATGGCTGTCTCGGGAAGCCTTACAAATAGCTGTGAAAAGAAGAGAAGCGAAAAGCCAAGGAGAAAAGGAAAGATATAAGTATCTGAATGCAGAGTTCCAAAGAATAGCAAGGAGAGATAAGAAAGCCTTCTTCAGTGATCAATGCAAAGAAATAGAGGAAAACAACAGAATGGGAAAGACTACAGATCTCTTCAAGAAAATTAGAGATACCAAGGGAACATTTCATCCAAAGATGGGCTCGATAAAGGACAGAAATGGTATGGACCTAACAGAAGCAGAAGATATTAAGAAGAGATGGCAAGAATACACAGAAGAACTGTACAAAAAGGATCTTCACGACCCAGATAATAACGATGGTGTGATCACTCACCTAGAGCCAGACATCCTGGAATGTGAAGTCAAGTGGGCCTTAGAAAGCATCACTATGAACAAAGCTAGTGGAGGTGATGGTATTCTGGTAGGGCTATTTCAAATCCTGAAAGATGATGCTGTGAAAGTGCTGCACTCAATATGCCAGCAAAATTTGGAAAACTCAGTAGTGGCCAAGGGACTGGAAAAGGTCACTTTTCATTCTAATCCCAAAGAAAGGCAATGCCAAAGAATGCTCAAACTACCTCACAATTGCACTCATCTCACACGCTAGTAAAGTAATGCTCAAAATTCTCTAAGCCAGGCTTCAGCAATACGTGAGCCATGAACATCCTGATGTTCAAGCTGGTTTTAGAAAAGCAGAGGAACCAGAGATCAAATTGCCAACATCCGCTGGATCATGGAAAAGGCAAGAGAGTTCCAGAAAAACATCTATTTCTGCTTTATTGACTATGCCAAAGCCTTGACTGTGTGGATCACAAGAAACTGTGGACAATTCTGAAAGAGATGGGAATACCAGACCACCTGACCTGCCTCTTGAGAAATCTGTATGCAGGTCAGGAAGCAACAATTAAAACTGGACATGGAACAACAGACTGGTTCCAAATAGGAAAAGGAGTATGTCAAAGCTGTATATTGTCACCCTGCTTATTTAACACATATGCAGAGTACATCATGAGAAATGCTGGGCTGGAAGAAGCACAAGCTGGAATCAAGATTGCCAGGAGAAATATCAATAACCTCAGATATGCAGATGACACCACCCTTATGGCAGAAAGTGAAGAGGAACTCAAAAGCCTCTTGATGAAAGTAAAAGAGGAGAGTGAAAAAGTTGGCTTAAAGCTCAACATTCAGAAAACGAAGACCATGGCATCCGGTCCCATCACTCCATGGGAAATAGATGGAGAAACAGTGGAAACAGTGTCAGACTTTATTTTTTGGGGCTCCAAAATCACTGCAGATGGTGACTGCAGCCATGAAATTAAAAGACGCTTACTCCTTGGAAGAAAAGTTATAACCAACCTAGATACCTAGATAGCATATTCAAAAGCAGAGACATTACTTTGCCGACTAAGGTCCGTCTAGTCAAGGCTATGGTTTTTCCAGTAGTCATGTATGGATGTGAGAGTTGGACTGTGAAGAAGGCTGAGCACCAAAGAATTGATGCTTTTGAACTGTGGTGTTGGAGAAGACTTCTGAGTGTCCCTTGGACTTCAAGGAGATCCAACCAGTCCATTCTGAAGGAGATCAACCCTGGGATTTCTTTGGAAGGAATGATGCTAAAATTGAAACTCCAGTACTTTGGCCACCTCATGTGAAGAGTTGACTCATTGGAAAAGATTTTGATGCTGGGAGGGATTGGGGGCAGGAGGAGAAGGGGACGACCGAGGATGAGATGGCTGGAAGGCATCACTGACTCTATGGATGCAAGTTTGAGTGAGCTCTGGGAGTTGGTGATGGACAGAGAGGCCTGGCATGCTGGGATTCACGGGGTCTCAAAGAGTCGGACACGACTGAGTGACTGAACTGAACTGACCTGAACTGATTGTTTCTGCTGATAAAGCACAAAGTCTGGATGACAAAAAGTTGACTATACTAGTACTTGGTCAATGAAAAAATCTAGAAATACAAGAGAAACAAGAGCCTGAAAATGTATACTAACTGCATAATAGGATAAAAGTCTTATAGACCTGAGTTCCTTGTCTGGTACCTGGAGAGAATTATCTAGAGCTTCTCATATGAAATAAATGGACAAAATTCACTCACTGATATGTGAAGTTTTAAGTACTACCAAACAATGAAACTATCAAAAATTAAGAAAACATGAAGTCCAATATTCATATATACAAGCCACTGGCTATGAGACTATGGGGCCCAATATGAATAACATAAAAAATGTTGGTCTAGTGAAAATTCTGGAAACATCCTGGGAACTGATTCCCAGAGTAGGTGCAGACATATGTGACAGGTATGCCCGGACACTGCAAACAGACACTGCCAGGAAGTTGGAAGTAGTTCAGATAACTTTTCACACTGTTGACAAATTTTATCTTATGAGTCCCTGTGACTTTATGATATTTTGGTCTACAGAATCCTACCAGAAAGGCCTTATATGTAAAGAAGCAGTTCAGTAAACTTCTACCCAACTGTGACTCTTCGGCTGTAAAATGTAATCTTGAATGTTAGTGATTTATTTTCCTAACTCTTGAAATGCAAACAAAGTTAACACAGAATGAACTCTAACCAACACAGAAAATTTCCTTTTTATATATTGTAGCATATATTTATGATTATACTTCTCAGCTTAAGAACATGTTACATGGGAAGCTATTTCCTCTCTAGTTGTATTTCATGATGGGCTGGGGTAGGTGCTTAAGACATACACTAACTAAGCATGGTTCAGTGTTGACAGATTATATCTCAAACTAAGATGACTTCAATGGTGCTAATAGTGACCTAAATAGAAGGACACATTGAAGCCAAGGGTTACCCCCAAAACAATGGAAAGATAAACTGTTTTCTAGAATATACATGGAATTATAATTTTAACCTGTTGGTGGAAATATGGTTTTTACATAATATTCATACTAAGAAATAAGCTTACCACCTGATGAATGGTGACTGTCTCAAGAAACAAGTAGTATCTCCGAAGGCAATTCAACAATCTGCTTAAATAAATAAAATTAAAATATATATTCAAGAGAAAAATAATAAACAAAAGACAACTTTTCACAACTTTTAATTACAGCAGGATGAAACTTGGCAGCTTCATCTGGGATACTTCAGTGCCCTAGGATGAACTCAGTCCCTGATTGACAGGCCAGAGAGTGTTTTTACTTAATTAAACCCATGGAGGGAAGTCCTCTTTGGGTTTATGTGAGGGATATTGAGATGAGAAATACAAATATACGAATGCCTTTTCCTTACTGTGCTTGTGTAAAAGGCTGCTGCAGATTCATTGTGTGCAGGGCATCTTCACTTCCACATCACCAGGCACATACTCCTACTGGGGGCCAGATTTGGAGAGAATCTGGCAGAAGGCATTGCTTGCGTCTGTTTCTGTTACCCTGATAATTTGTTTTTTTTTAAATACTTGCAAAGCATCAGTTTTTCCTTTGGAAGCACACAGCCCACCCACTGAGGCAAAGTGTTCTTTTCTTGACTAAGCATATGCCTGATTCTTGAAGAGAATGTCAGAAGAGGTTAAAAAGAATCTGTGCTTGGGAAAATAAAGGATCTTTAATGTTGAAAGACAAAATTTAGGCTTCTGAACACTAAAAGTCAAAACTTATACCTACATTACACCCAAAGATGGATGCTACATATGGTTATTTCACATGTCCACTGATTCTGCCCATTCAGTTATTTATACATGTATTCAATTAATTTTACTGCTTACCGACTAAATACTAAACATGCAATGATCTTTGGCAATTAAGCAGTGAAGAAAGACAAAGCTCTTGATCTCACAGATCTTATATTTGTAGAAGGCCTGCTACTGAAAAATTGTGTTTCATTTAAGCCTTCAGTTCAGTTCAGTTCAGTTTCGTCGCTCAGTTGTGTCTGACTCTTTGGGACCCCATGAACCGCGGCACGCCAGGCCTCCCTGTCCATCACCAACTCCCAGAGTCCACCCAAACCCAAGTCCATCGAGTCGGTGATGCCATCAAGCCATCTCATCCTCTGTCGTCCCCTTATCCTCCTGCCCTCAATCTTTCCCAGCATCAGGGTCTTTTCAAATGAGTCAGCTTTTGGCTTCAGGTGGCCAAAGTATTGGAGTTTCAGCTTCAACATCAGTCCTTCCAATGAACACCCAGGACTGATCTCCTTTAGGATGGACTGGTTGGATCTCCTTGAAGTCCAAGGGACTCTCAAGAGTCTTCTCCAATACCACAGTTCAAAAGCATCAATTCTTCAGCACTCAGCTTTCTTCACAGTCCAACTCTCACATCCATACATGACCACTGAAAAAACCATACCCTTGACTAGACGGACCTTTGTTGGCAAAGTAATCTCTCTGCTTTTTAATATGCTGTCTAGGTTGATCATAACTTTCCTTCCAAGGAGTAAGCGTCTTTTAATTTCATGGCTACAATCACCATCTGCAGTGATTTGGGAGCCCAGAAAAATAGTCAGCCACTGTTTCCACTGTTTCCCCATCTATTTCCCATGAAGTGATGGGACCAGATGCCATGATCTTCGTTTTCTGAATGTTGAGCTTTAAGCCAACTTTTTCACTTTCCTCTTTCATCAAGAGGCTTTTTTTAGTTCCTCTTCACTTTCTGCCATAAAGGTGGTATCATCTGCATATCTGAAGTTATTGGCATTTCTCCCAGCAATCTTGATTCCAGCTTGTGCTTCTTCCAGCCCAGCATTTCTCATGATGTACTCTGCATATAAGTTAAATAAGCAGGGTGACAATATACAGCCTTGACGCACTCCTTTTCCTATTTGGAACCAGCCTGTTGTTCCATGTCCAGTTCTAACTGTTGCTTCCTGACCTGCATATAGGTTTCTCAAGGGACAGGTCAGGTGGTCTGGTATTCCCATCTCTTTCAGAATTTTCCCCAGTTTGTTGTGATCCACACAGTCAAGGCTTTGGCATAGTCAATAAAGCAGAAATATATGTTTTTTCTGGAACTCTCTTGCTTTTTCAATGATCCAGTGGATGTTGGCAATTTGATGTCTGGTTCCTCTGCTGTTCTAAAACCAGCTTGAACATCTGGAAGTTCACGTTTCACATATTGCTGAAGCCTGGCTTGGAGAATTTTAAACATTACTTTACTAGTGTGTGAGATGAGTGCAATTGTGAGGTAGTTTGAGCATTCTTTGGCATTGCCTTTCTTAGAATATCTTAGGCCCTATATACAGACACTCAATATTTGGAATCCCATCATTTGGATCCATTTGATGGAAGAGAATTGAAGATAATGAGGTCCTCTGGGTTGTCAGAATAAAAAGACAGTCATCCTCTGACCTGTGAAACTTACCTACAAGCTATAGGAGGGGTAAAACAGGCACTGAGTAGCCATGCCTGCATTATCATCTGATTTATCCTTTGCCCTTTAGTTTTAGATCAAATCCACTACCCATGATTCCAAAACACACAGGGTTGCTAAGACTATTCTCCCAAACCTCACATTCCTGCTGAGTCACTTGTACTGGAATGCTTGGATGCTGACAGGATCTAATTGAGAAAATGAGTAGAGAAAGAAAGTCAAATAAAATGGAAAGATAACCACAGACCCTTAACAGTGTCAAAAGAACACAAATAGGTTAATGATAGGGAGAGCAAAGACAGGAAATTAGGTGGAGTAAACAGAATGGTCTCTCACAAAAAGTGCCAGTGAAACTATCAAGGATGATAGTGAACTTGACATGAGAACAGTTGGTGAGAAGATTATTCCATTTAGAGGAAAGAGCTAGTGAGAAGTACCTAAAGCAGTAAAGAGTTCACTGGTCCTAGAAATCGAGAGTAGGCTATGGTAGCAGGGAGTAGAAAGCTAAAAGAAGGCAGTATAAGATGTTGAAACATTAAGCAAAGACCAGATCAGGCAAAACCTTGTAGGCTGTGATGACAGAAACCATACGATCCTTTAAGTTAATCTGCCAGGTTCTCGTTTATGGATATTCAAATGGGGAACCATACCTAAAGTTGTGGAGGATAAAATGAAGAAAGCCAAACAATGCAAATTAGACTTAGCAAAAATTAAGATGTACATTACACATTCAAATGAAAGCCAGGCCACTGATAATTACTCTCCTGAGATCTGCCCTCATTATAACACAGATGTGAGAAAGGTTAGTGAATCCTATGAGGCTTTTTATTGAGAAAAAAATACAGGTTCATGTTAAAGATTTAACAACTCAATTATAAATGAATATAATTAATGGTTTCCTATAAAATTTATTATTTTTTATGGAACATGATAGAAACTTAAATAAGAAGTAGAGTAACTGTGTTTCCAACATGAGTAACAGTGTATAACATTATACTATATTTGGCTTCTGGATGTTTTTCACTCTTCAGGGAATCATCCTTAATATGGAGTCTACAGGTAGAAGATGGTATTCCTTCTGAAAATTAGCTATCAAACTTGAACATTTTTCTGATAGACTATTGTAACAAAAAGAAGACTGGAGTGACATACAGGAGTTAGCATTAAAATGTGCCTAAGAGGTAATGGTTGCCACAGAAAAGCTTGTGACATAATTAGGAGATGATTTAATACCAAAATTGTGGTGCCAACATTCAGGGCCTGAATTAAAGTGAAAAGGAGGGAAGATTCTCAACCAGTAAGAACAAGGATATGGTTTAGCTTGGGTTCTTTATTGGAAAATAAGCAAATAAGCACACGATACATATCTGGGAATCTTTCTATTATTCTGTGAGAAGAACCCGAGTTTTATAAGCTCTCAGATAACACTTATATGGTTGACTCATTAAATTTGTATTTGTGGATCAGTCACCTTCTCGATGACCTGTCACCGGTCCTTCAGCAGCCTTATGCTCTTGTTCATTCTCCTTGCAATTCTTTCACTGATGGTCAGGGAATGATGATTAATTTTAATATCTGCCTTAGGCAAACAATTCAGATGGCATATCTCCTGTTAAGACACTAAGTATCCCTAAACCAATCATGAAATATAAATGATTTCTGGATTATCTCAGACCAAAATTGGTTACAGATTTTTACTTACTACAGGATCTTCTCATCTAAAACTAATGTCTCAAAAGGAGTTTGTTTTATTTTTAATTGTATAGAATCACAATATCTTTGAGATGCAACTGATCTACTTATGATTAGAACATATAGAGTTTCATTTGTGTCCCCTCATCAGTACTCAATGAAATATTTTTACCAAATTTTTTTCTAGCTCTATTTAAGTTCCAAATTATTCTGTTTTGCTTTGTTTTTTCTTTTTTTTTTTTCAGGGCTTAGATGCACTAACACAGATAAAACTGACTGAAGATTTGTTGGGTACTATTGCTTATAGACCAAAGTATCAGTAGTTGGACCCAGAAAAAAAAAAAAAAAAAAAAAAGCCCATTGGTTTATTTACACAAGGCAATCATATTAAAGACAAACATGAAAGGATAAAAGTCTCTTGAAATTCCAAAAAGAATTATATTTTTCAAACAGAAAGTCTATTAAATCCAGGTCAACTTAGAAAGTTATCTTTCAGTCATGTAGGAATTATCTAATATTATATTTGCTATTATGATCCCAAAGTGAGACTCTGTTCTTCTGGGTCACTCTAATTATTTTGAAAAACAGTCTTCAAACAGTCTCAATATGAAAATGTAAAGTAAATGCCTGCAGACAATGCTTTACTGAGTTACTTGGCATTTTAAAAAGGAATAATCTAATTGTCTTTCTAATAAACTATTCCCTGGATAGTTGAGGATCACTGTTTTGAAAAGAATAATAAATTTGTAATAATAAAAGAATAATAAATTAAAAAAATAAAATAAATATTCAGCTTTTATTCAGATTTTGGTTTAAATTTAACAGAAGGCCGTATAATTGTCCAAGGAAAACAAAATTGTTCATACTATTTAGTTGCTCAGTGTATAATAGTTCTGTTTAATGAAAGAAATGGCTTGTTTTTAGAGAGGCTATTGGCAAAGGATCAACATTACTAAAGGGTATAGACCCTCACTGGATGCATAGACTAACTCACATAAATATTCTCTTTTTTAAAAAGAAAGCTCTTTAAAATGTGAAGTGAAAGAAAAGACTTGTAAAGAAAATAAATACAACCCTTAGTTTTGTTTTTTTTCATGAAAAATGCAACACCACATAATATAAGACAGGGAGAATGGGGGGCAGCAAGAGATCTTATATTGATCAAGATATTAAGACTTGCCATAATATTGCCCCACTGTTTTAAAGTGAATTTGGGAATAGATCAAGGTGAGAAAGGTGACAAACCCAGAGTAGAAACCAGCCATCTAGACCTCTGTTACAGGTCAAGGCCAGGTACATACTTTCAGTCACTGGGAAGAAGCATGGCTTTCTATTTTCCTCCTGTTTTAGACAGAATAAAGCAACTTGAAATCACAGAGAGAAATGTCCTGCTATATATTATAGAAGATATCGACCTAACGAGAGAAGAATTTCAAGTAAGAAAAATAATGTTTCTATTTTAATAATTTTAGTTCATTGCAAAGTAATGTGAACTTTAACATTTATTTAATATCCACCAGAATCCTTTCCCTGAAAGCAGTTTCTCTGGATATCTCATCCCGTGATGTATTTTCATGACTTGCAAAAAGTTCTGCTTCAATTAGGTGCTTGGTTTATTTGGTTATTTATGGAGAGAAGATAATAGATATATATGGTTCATAGTCTCAGTAAGCAATGTGAATTCTAAATCAAAAGCTCTTGCCTAGATTTTGACTTGGCTACCACCTCTCACTGTGGTGTTGGAGAAGACTTTTGAGAATCCCTTGGACTGCAAGGAGATCAAACCAGTCAATCCTGAAGGAAATACCGTGAATATTCATTGGAAGGACTGATACTGAAGCTCAAGTTCCAATATTTTGGCCACCTGATGCAAAGAGTTGACTCACTGGAAAAAACACTGATGCTGGGAAAGACTGAAGGCAGGAGGGGATGACAAAGGAAGAGATGGTTAGATGGTATCACTGACTCAACGGACATGAGTTTGAGCAAGCTCCGGGAGATGGTGAAGGACAGGGAAGCGTGGTGTGCTGCAGTCCATGGGCTCGCAAAGAGTCAGGCATGACTGAACAACTGAACAACAACAACAGCCACCTCTCACAATTAAAATAGTTCAGTATTGGTTAACAGTTCAAGCTGTAAAATCTGAGAAAATGTTATGAGTCATTTCTGACTTAATTATTGACTAGTTTTATAAAACTGTGTAAGATCTTACAAAGCCAGTTTTCTCCTTAGAAAATATATAAAAAATAGAAGCTATCTTACATAATGATGGTGAAGATCCAACAAGGGAAGAGACATTCCCTTGTCAATATATCCCACTCAAACAAGTGCTCAGTGAATGGGCATCCATCCAAACAAAGAACAAACAAGTATTATTCAGCAAGAAAACATGTCTAACCTGTGCTTTCTGGGTTGTTCATGCAAGCCTGAAATTTTCACATGCAAAGAGGATTAAAAGTCTTAAGTAACACATAAAAGGTTAATGTTCATACACATGTGGGAATTAGTAATTGGTACACAATTGACATATAATGATAGTTGGATGTCTTTTACTAAACCGAATGCCTTATTTATTTAGGTTTGAGGGAAGATAATCAATGTTACCAACAATCAAAGTATAAAGTCAATCCACTGGATTAATTGTAGCTTTATTTTCACAATAACTTATGATGCGATATATTGCCTAAACACACTTGTATAAGACCTTCTGAAGATCTTGTTTTACAAGATCTTCATGTTTCTCATGCATGACCACTGAGTGAAACATATCACCTGCATATCACATGACCAAACACAAAGTTAGGGAGCCAGGGACCTCTATAATTTCTATATATGTCACATGATAATGGTCATGGATCTATAATTATTTTTTTACAGATGGATGGATAGACAAAGGAAAGAGTAATGGAATAGTGTTAAATATGGTTCATAGAAACAGATTCAAAGTTTGACCATTATAAACATAATCTGAGTGAAATACAAATCAAATGCTTATTTGTTTAAGGAGGCAGCGAAATTTTTTAAAACATTTTTTTTTAGTAATAGCAAGAACTTAACCTATCTTTGTTTCTTGAAAGTGCATTTGATGGATGTATAAATCTGTAAATCTCCATGAAACAAATGAAGAGGCTATGAACACACACGAGGATGAAGCTTCAGGGCATGACCAATGCATTTGGTCTTTCCGATAAGATCTTCCTTTTACAAATAAAGGGAAATGGTTTTAGAAAAGAAGATGAAAACCAATCAAACATAAAGCCATATTCAAACTCAATCAAAGAGGCTAATCTCCCAGGAAGGACAGTGGATTGATACTCTGGGAAGATAAATCAGACAACATCCAAAGCTGAGAACCAACTCTGAGATTTGACAATCAATGAATCACTGGACACCTAATCAGCCTGTGTCCTCGGAACATCATGATCTAAAGGCAAATCGATAGGAGCCAATCATTTTATGATCTTGCTAAAACGATGAATGATGAGTGAAGGCCAGCCAGTTGAAAACTTTCTACAATATTGCTTTGGGCAATAAAAATGTAAGGAGTCCAGGGAGGCAATCATGAGGTTGGGAATGCAGGAAATACGGCTCGTCTCTTCCAGTTAGCATGTCTAATATAGAAGAGATATCTGGCCTAAAGGACTGTGTTATGACCGACAGGCTACTTTAGTGACTGAGAGACATACCCAAAAAGGTTACTGGGAGAGATGCCCAAAAAGGAGTAAATTCCAGTAATTTACACAGTAAATTACTTGTGTAGGAAACATTTCTTAAAATCTTTCCTTGGAAAATCTCACCAGCCTAACAGGAAAGTTAATCTAGAGATAATTGAGATGATTAGGATCTCAAGCCCCTAATTTCCAGTAATTAGGGATGAGGGAAAGCCACTTCATGGCTGCTGATAAAAAAACAGAACATGGAAGCTTCAGCAGGGAGTACTTTTCCTTTTAAAAGTCAAGTAGGTCAGTAGGTATAGAGATAAATGGAAAGACAGGTAGATAGATACACAGATAATTGATGGATGGATGCATGATACATAGATAGATAGATAAACATATAGACAGATAATATACTGATACAGATCTGCATACCCTTTACTTTTTCATTCTAACTCAAGAATTTTCAACAGAAACAATTTTGTTCCCCTACCATCCTGCCCCAGGGAGTGATTGGCAATACTTGGGGACATTTTTATTCTCACAGCTGAAAAGATGCCACTAGTATCTGGTGCGTAGAAGCCAAGGATGCTGCTAAACCTCTTAGAGTGAAAAGTACAGTCTCCCACAACATACAATTAGTTGAGTCGAAATGTAAATAAGCCTGAGATTGAACAACCCTGCTCTACTTGAAACAAATCCCTCCAAGGACACTACTTGCCCTGTGAAACTTCCAGTTCTCCTGGAAGTCTCTCCCATTTCCTTCTGTACAAGAAGTCTTTCCCTTATTTCTCCCCATGACCCACTTCTTCACATCAATCATGTTGGGCTGAAATATCACCTTCTCAGGGAGGCCTTCTCTCATACCGCCCGCCCACCTGCACCATGCCTGCCTGCCTGGTTTATCAATATCTGCCATACTATATAATTTATTTTCTGTTTTGTTTCTTCTCTATCTTCACTAGAATTTTAGATCCATCCCAGCATGAACTCTGTCACTCTTTTCCTCCCCTCAGTATATGAGCAGCTCTTAAAACAATGCCAGGTATATACGCTCTTCAACAAATAGTTTTTGAATAAATTATTGAATGTTGATCATCAGTGTGTCTCCTGAATGCAACTGTGGAGTAGAGCACCTCAATGACTTATAATGAGCATGCATAAAAGAAGTGCATTTCTGTCCATTGAACCAATGATATGTGGGGACTATTTGTTTTCACAATATAGAAATAGGCTGTCTGTAAAACACGTCTGCCAACTGTAGTAGAATCATTTAGAACCAGTGCATGGTGAAGCAAATGTGACTCTTCCCTCCTGGGAAGAGAAGAATGGAGAAGCAACTCTAGGGGAGGAGGGGGACACACGCCTGTGTATATGCATGTTTACAATGTGATTAGATGGCTTGCACACAAATGAGTAATAGCAGATCTGAAGTGTGGCAGGGCACATCTCACCACTGTGTGTGTGTATGTTTGTACATTAGAAAATAGAAATCAAGAATTAAATGCATGTGGCATTTCTACTGTTTCAATCATTTTTCTTTCTATACAGTGGTGTTACATTCCTTGAATTATGAGCTTGTAGGGGAGTTAGTGTAGCTCCTTGAGGAATATACTTTGGGCTTCACATAATAGGGCTGACCATGATTATGGCACAATATGTGTTGAACCAAATCCTCTCTAAAAATTCAGAAATGGGATGCAAGGAGACAGATGGTAACTAAAAGTGCAACATATCTTATGCAATTCACTGACCCTGAATAAAGCACACAGGGTTGTTCCCTGAAACTGGACACTTGCTAGTTGATTCTCAGAATCATCCATATGGCTAAAGATTGCAACACTCGCTGATCTCCAAAATGGAGCATGGGGTATGATTTGGACAAGAACTTTTGTCTGTAAGAAGTCAGACTAACCAGAAAGAAAGCACAATGTCTGCTTTGTGTGGGCTAACCTAGAAAAAATGAGTGAATGTGAAGAGATTCCAAATAAAGGAATAGAGAAAGGAGAAGACACAGAGTAAACTACTATTGTGGCAGCTCCTTCAGTGTGAAAATATTATTCATTCATTCTCCCTCCCCATCTACCCACCTACCTCTCCAATCTTCACCACCTCCTTTAGCCCAACATAAGGAACTAGGAACAGTGGAACCCAGTATTATTTCTACATAGCATATGCTTTTACAGTGAATCATGACTAATGATTAAAATCTTCTAAATAGGGTTTAGTAATTTATATTTATTTTTTCAGAGAGTAAACTGTGTTAGGGAATGTAACTTCATTCAGATTCCACAGAACAGAGAAAATTTTGTTTAATAGGAATGACACCAAGATGCTAACATTTGTTTCTGTAACTCCTAGTATTTTGTGGGATTTAGCAAATACAAATAAAGAAGGTCAATAATTTTTGCTAAAAATTTCAGAAGCAAAGATAATTTGTTTCAAGTCAATAGACAAACCATCAATTCAACAATAAGCACTGCTCTGAATAGCCTGCTCTTAGAAAGTCAAGGAATGGCTGATTGTTGATTATCTATAAATTAACATTCTCTTTTCTTCTGCCTTTTCCTTAATTTATTTTACTTAGTCTTCTGACCTCAATCCCAACAAAATCTAAGTCTATCTAAATTTCAATCATGTTCCACTGTGATTACATAATATCAATAACATCTAAGAGGTGAAGAGGTGCATTATGTCCCTGGGCAACAGAAAGAGGTATTTATAAGCTTCAGATTCAAGGAATTACTCAAATCAAATTCAAACTGGATGTCTGTTACAGTATAAATAATAATATTTAACACTTATTAATTATCCATTTACTTCCCACCAAGACCTTTAATTCATTCACTCTAACTATTAAGAAAACCCCACAAGGTGGCTGCTGTGACATTTACTTTGTAAATTGAGAAAACGAGGCTAATTTGTTCAGGAAGAACATGTAATAGCCACCAAGACATTCAATGTGTCACATATAATTAAAAATTTCATTTTAATTTTTCAATTTTCATATGTCTACTTGCTATTTAGACTGAAGATTTTGATCTACAGAATAGGTCATATTTTTATGAAGAGTTGTATTTTATTTTTTTGGCTGCACTGTGAGGCATATGGGGTCCTAGTTCCCCAATCAGCAATCAAATCCATTCCCCCCGCAGTGGAAGTTGGGATTCTTAACCACTGGACTGCCAAAAACGTCCTAACCATTGCATTTTTTGAAAAAATTTTTTTAAAGATGACTACAAAAAAAAGTAAAATGGTTGGCTAAATGAAGTATCAGTGGAATCCACTTATAAACATGTTTCTTATCTTTTGCCTTTATTTCCTTTCTCTGCTTCCATCCACACTCCTAGGTAGTTTAAACTTGTTTGGTAGGGATAAAGGATAAACATTTGTATCTTAATATGTCCCCTTCCTTCCAGCATCTTCCTTACAAATCTACTCCACTGAACCTTGAGCTCTTTTAAGAAAATAACTTCATCTAATTCCTGTTTATTTCCCAATGTCTAAGAATATGCCAGGCACTTAGTAGATGATCACTAAGGGTTTGTTCACTCAACTGAGATACTTCAGTATTTTAATCCTTCTGTGTGTCAGAGGTGGTATCTCTGAGGGAGTTTCCACAACTAACTCCCCTCTTTCCTACCAAGTTCTGAACAATATGAAAGAGAATATCACCATTAATACAGATAAAAAACAGAATGGAGGGTGAACTTTAGTGTGAGAGCCCAAAGAGCCTCATGACTGAATTTCAGAATCAGGTAGAATTAACCCCAAGGCAGAGGCAAGACTAAGCCCAGGCAGTTCTCACATTTCCCCTCTCCCTACAAGGGACAGAAATACTAGAGGAACAGTGGACAGGAGAGAAAAGAAAAGTGGGACTAAGTCACACTTGTCCAGATATTACTCCCAATATTGCTAGTCAAACAATTCTCTTCATTCCTCCAAGGATGAAATATTGAATAAATAATGAACTGGAGAGAGGCTTGGAGTTCCACTATCAACAGGAAAGAATCACACTGAGGGACTTCCCTGGCGGTCTCATGGTTAAAACGTGGACTTCTGATGTATGGGGCATGGGTTAAACCCCTGATCAGGAAACTATGGGACCTTAGTGCAGAGGGGTGTAGCCAAAATTTTTTTTTTAAAACCACCAGGAATGGAGAAGTATTCACAAATAATAACATATAGCTTTCATCAGTACCTCAAAATTAAGTGTTAGGCTGTAAGTTAAATGAGGAATTGCAGGGTTTACTTTATTTACTAGTGTCAATGGGAGAGCTCCCCAGAAGAAGAGAGAGTTGAGCACAGCAAAATTTAATAGGAAGGGCCCTGTAAAAGAGCAGGACGCCACTTCCCAGTTTGCATTTAAGGACACGCACACACAAAAAATCTGAAATCAGAACTGGTTGTGTGTGGGAGGTGAAAATAACTCAAAATGATGAAGTCCTTATCACCACCTCCCTAGGGGTGACTGTAGGAGTTCCCTAGAGAAATTCACAAAACAACTGAATGAGCCACAGCCAGCTTATGTCAGAAGTAGTTTGGCAGAATTTTGAAAGTTGATCCCTGCAAGGCCGGGAATCAGGACACCACATTCTGAGTGAATAGAAAACTTGGGAGCTGACATTACCTTTGTACAGATACTTGAGGTGTATCATTAGAGACAGACATATTTTAAAGATAACATACAGTTATTCTTGCATTTTCAGTGAGCACCTCAGTGCCATACTTTGAAATCTGTGTAAGTTATTTATTTTAGTATCTGCTTTATAGCATGAAAGATCATTAACAACTTCATCAGAAGCTTCTCTACAATAACAACTAATATTTATGTATTATGATTCTTTAAGGTATGTTTCCACGGATCTGAACAAACTTAAAAAACAAAATGAAACAAACAAAAAAAGAATCAGCATGACTTTTTTTTTTTTAAGAAAACATTGGAATGAGAATCAGAAATTCTGGTCCTGGTTACTTCATCAGCATCCTATGTAATGCTGGCCAGTTTCCACTTCTCTAGATACCACTGTAAGGAATTAGAGTAAGAAGGACTCTTAGAGGTAAACTATTCACATATTCTCATTTTACAGAAGATGTCCTGAGAATTTAGGGGAAAGTGTTTTCCTAAACACAGGTAGTGAGTGGATGGTACATCAAGGATTAGAATCCAGACTCTCACTCCTAGTTTGGTTCTTTTCCTCTATATAATCTCTTTGGTTCCTTTTAGCTCTAAACTCCTATGATTATAGTCACTTACTTTTTGGTATTTTTCATCCTTAAGATATATTAGAGCCTATATTCTTTCTCTTTCCCAATAACTCCGCTTCATCCATGTGGAGGCAAAAGCTCTGAGTGTAAGAATCATTTGCTCTGGATTGAGAAGTACAGCTTGGTCATTCTGAGAACAAAAGTAAATAGTTCATAACTCTCTGCTTTGCATAGTCCCCCAAGAGAGGTATAATTCCTCTTAGAATGAATTACAGAGCTAACCAAGAACTGAAGTCTATATTCATGTACCTACCCTCCTACTTGTATGCTTCTTGTCAACACAGACCAAAAAGGGAATCAGATGACCTCTGAGAGGTACTGGCATGGATTTCTTTTAAAAAGCAAAGCAAAGACTCCAAGGAGAAAGTTTTATAAATACTTGGATTCCCAACGTCTGACCTAGTGCCTTAAAAATACATACTAGTCAATGTATCAAATAGCTTTCAACATACTTCCAGAGAATCTTTGAATTTATTATCTCTAGTTAATAATCTGTTTTCAAAGCTTGGACAGCTCCAATGTGGATTTATCTATATTGTAAAGAACTGCCAGGTTCCACTGCGACATACTGACTTAGGAATGGGACATGAACACTTACCCCTCCACTTCCAGGAGTGTTTACTACAACTGGCCATCCTCTACCCTGGAGCAGGACAGAGCTGTTCTTGAACTAAGCCTTTTTTACCCCTATTAGTTTATCAGTTCCAATGAAAGTACCCTCCTAAATATGAGTGTCTTTTTCAATAACAATGGCTAAGTCCTGAGATAATAATTTTATTTCAGCTCTTGAGTATACCACCTATACCACCATGGGTTAGGAAGTGCCCAAGCATCAGCATGAGCTATTTCACAATACCAGTATCCTTGGGTTGTTTTCTGAAACACGATAAGAAGCAGTAGATGCTAGAAATGCTGCAACCACCCCTCACCTGTGCAAGACTGCCCTCCTTCTTGTAATCTTGGGCACCAACTGTGAAGTGTATCCCCTGGCACATGGCTTCTTCAGTCAGGAGGCTGAGTATCTCGTGTGCTTTCCTGCATCCCCTGTGGGGTCAGGGTTCCCCTTTCCCCTTTCAGTTCAGCTCTCCTTGTTATCTTTGTAACACTTAGCAAAAGATAACAGATTAAGCCAAGTGCAAAGATAATGAAATATAAATTAGTAGATTTTCTAGCCTTTATCCACAGCCCTGTCAGAGTGTATTATCTGATAGATAGAGTTCAGAGCAAGTCAGTTAAATTTTCCCTTATCAGAAACAGAGTGTGAAGTGTGGTAATGTTGCTAAGTGCAGAACAAAAATCTTTCTCTTTTGCATCCCATGACTGCTCCAGGCAACATTCTTGGAAACCTCTGACTAGGAAGGAAGAGAAGACCCTGAGATATATACAGTGTGACAAGCCAGGAGGCTATGCTTCTCCGGTAACCATCCTATGAACGGCAGTCGCCTGTGGCTGTGACATTACCACACTTTGCTCAGCTTCAGAAAGGGAAATTTAACTGACGACTGCTATGAACTGAAGCCACAGCCTAAACCAGATAATACACCCTGACAATACTGTCAGGCAAAAAAAGGCTGCGTTCCCATTGATTTCATCGCATTAGAGACACATTACCCTGAGCGGTGTGTGTTCCAGGGTATATTGTGCACACTGTGGGAATATCAAAAGGCATGCACACTGGTTTAGGCAGAAGCAGGCCTCTGAGTGGAGATGCTCCAAGTGGCCTGCCGGAAGGAAACATGCAGCATTGGGCAGAGTGGAGAAGGTGATGCTAAGGATGGTTATTATAACATGGTTCTCCATCTGTATCAACCCAACCTTTAGCTGCTGGATTTATTTGAGAGGGGAAACCAGTTCAGATAAACCAAGAGGAACACTGAGCCTCCCCTTCTCTTTTCTTACAGAAGGATAGCAGATGCATGATAAAACATGCAGGGAGCAGGGAGTGAGGAAACTAAGTATTCAAATCATTGACTAAAATACTGTACTTTGTGCAATTTGGAGATACAAACCTCTCTAAAACTTTCTTACTGTTTTCCCTATCATGTATCAGCACCTTTGACAAAGCAACGTTGGCACACACCCATTCAAATAAATCAATCATTTCTATTTCAGAAGACTAATCTGCCAAATCTAAAAATTTCACACAGTCATGCAAAGACAAAAAGAATTGGAGAGAAGCATTTTCTAATTTGTATTTTTTAAGGTTACAGATATCTCTCATAGTTTTAAAAAGTAAAGGCTTTTTAATATTGTTTCTGTGTGACCTGAATGGATCAGAAGGGCAAGAAGAAAAGCAGCAAAAATCTGTCTTTCCTTCTTATAAACTTGAAAATTAAATTCTCATACTTTCTTGGGACTCAGGCTGGAAAATTATTTCATTTAGAAAGTGTTACATAATCTCTAATTCAGGCTTTCTAGCCATTCTTTAATCGCATACTTAACTTCAAATCTTCCAAAGTTGTCAGGATCATTTCTCTCTCTCAACACTCGGAGCAATAGTTTCCATTTCTGAAATCTTTCATTCATTTGTATACAGTTAAAGCTTTGTACTTTTGTAGCTCATTTTTTAAAAAACTGTATCCTACTGACACATGGGCGTGAAGCAACATCAAAGGCCTAGGCATCCTCATCCTTAATTGGGTTTAGTACTATCCAATAATGGATAGCTGATGATTCACTCTTCTCAATGATTACATGTGTCTATTCAGGAACAAAAACACCATAAAAAAAGGCTGCTTATACCTTTCTAAAGGAAGGATTAAACCATAATCAGAGAGAGTAAGTTCTTACTTGCAAGCTTCTACTTTGATGGCATCAATATTTCCTTAATTAAAATGACAGGCTAGTAGTGTGAGAAAGAAAAGCAAAATGGTGAAAGAAAAGATTCAAATATGTTTAAGCCAATTCATAACTTGTTTCTCTACTATTTAAGAATGGTGCTGGACAACAAGGTAACCACCCTGCCCTCTGATCTATGGAAAAGAGAGCAAGATGCTTGGGAAGGTCTGGGTTCAGACAGTTCCTCTTCCCCTGGAGCCCCACTCTGGAGCCTTCCAGTCACATTCTGTCATCTATGAAGACTTTTACCAAATTCTTTCCTCTTCTGAATATGAAAAATTTATAAATAAGCAAATAAAGTTTACAAACGTTATGAATATAAGGAATACAAGTACTATACAGATTGTTAAATAATTAAATATAAAGATTGTCATATTGGTATAAAAACTCAATATAACAAATAATATAACAAAATATAACAAATCAAGATTCACAACATGGTAAATTGTATCTTTTATACCACACCCTTCATCTAACAATATTTTAATTCTTTGTATTAATTTTCATGTTCAGTCTCAAAGGTGCTACATATGCTTTGCCTTTCTTCAGTTCAGTTCAGTTCAGTCGCTCAGTCGTGTCCAACTCTTCGCGACCCCATGAATCGCAGCCACGCCAGGCCTCCCTGTCCATCACCAGCTCCCGGAGTTCACTCAGACTCACGTCCATCGAGTCAGTGATGCCATCCAGCCATCTCATCCTCTGTCATCCCCTTTTCCTCCTGCCCCCAATCCCTCAGAGTCTTTTCCAATGAGTCAACTCTTCGCATGAGGTGGTCAAAGTACTGGAGTTTCAGCTTTAGCATCATTCCTTCCAAACACTGGATAAATTTCTTTCTGTCCCTTTATTTCTAAATTTTCTATTTATTTTTAGTTTGGTGTATCTCCTGTTAATGTTGTAGAGCTGGATTTTTTTTGAACATATTTTCTGCGTCTCCTATTTTAAATATTTTAATTGCCACTTATTTAATCTTTTCTTGACACCATTCACCCTATGTTTTCCTATTGTTCACCCTCACTCTTTTTCTTTTTGTTATGTTGACAGATTTTTCCTTTTCCTTGGGTGGCATAGAAATTTTCCTCCTATATGTTACAAAAGTGATGACTATATTTTGAGCAAACTCATTAAAATGTTACCAACATCGACCCCAAAGTATGCCCATAGCTGTCACTGGCTGGTTCAAACAGCATCCAGGTATAGATTCTAGATTTTGTTTTCCAGGTTTACTTGTGATTTTTGCATGACTGTGTTACACAGAGGAAAGGAATACTGTCTTATGTGTGTGTATACATAGTTACTTTGGACTAGTAAAGTATATCCTCCAGTAATCTTTGTTGGAAAAGATTAAATCATTTGAGTGCAAATGATAAAACTTCTGAATTCATCAGTATCCCCAAATGTATTTTTTTGCCCTCAGAATTGAATGAAATCTGGGATGGGTATGGGATTTTAGGTTCAAAATATTTTTTTCCTGTAGAACTCCTGAAATTCTGCACCTTTTACCTTTTAGTATCTCTATGTCCATTAATAACTCTTACTAATCTCACACTTGGTGCTTTTCAGATTATATCTTTCTTCTCCACAGTAGCCTTTGTGATTCTTCTTTTAGAATTTAGTGAGTTTCTTATTGTAAACTCTACTTAAAACCATTGAGTCAAATGGTAGATATATTTTTGAAAACCATTTATAAAGATTTGCCCAGTACTACAGGACATGACATTGAAGAGATAAACATAGTTCCACTCTAGTTAGGCTCACAGTTTCCTGAGAGTGACTAACACACTAGTAAATTTGCAAGTCTATACGTAACTACAGCTTTGACAAGGGCTACAAAGGAAAGCACAGTATGTGATGTAAAATGGTATCAGCAGGACATGGTGGAGATCAGGACACAAGGCAGAGAAAGCTTCTCCAAAGAATAATATATAAGGCCACACTGGAAACATGAAAAGTCAGGTATGTAGTTAGGTAAGAGAACGAAGAAGGGAGAAGTACATCATTAACCTTGTCTAAGAGTAGTGAAAATTACATAATTCAATAAGAAACTAGATAAAATTATAATCCTTAAATAAAAATCAACACTTGTTCAAGCTATGATTTATACTACCCTTTATCCGCTAGTATTCCATAAATGGTTTCATACTAATGCCCTATCTATAGGATGACACCAACGAGGTAGAAAAATAGATGATTTGGTGTTTTAAACCGATATAAGTGATAAATCATAACACAGTAGAGTGGATCCTGTGATTTGTACTCTATAAAACAATTTCTCAACTTCAAAGGCTCTTTAGCTGACCATATTATGTAAGAGCTTAGGGGATAAGACTGGAAAATTCAAGAAGATGGCTCATTTCTCAACAAAAAAAAAGACTTTTTAAAAAAGACTAATGAAGAAAGAGCAGAGAGAAGGAATCTTAGTTATGCTGCAGTCTACAGGTGGGGAATTAAACTAAATAATTTTACTAAAAGTTTTTTGATTCCATGATTCAAATATTTGGAACTGGGGAATTAGGGTCTAATCTAATGTGATGTTTACCTGTGTCCTTTCCTTCCTGTATTGTGAAAGCACACCCCTAGAAGTATAATCACAACATTTTAGAACTAGGACAACAGAAAATATGAGGAGGTAACTCTATGGGAGCACAATTCCAGAATTTCCCAAGCATATCTGTATTCAAATCAAATTTCACATTTAAATTTGATGCTGTGACCACAGAGTATGCAACAGAAAGTCAGAGAGTCAATTATTTCCTTTATTCCATCTCTATGTATTTCTCTATGTAGTAGAATCAAATGGTCACAAATGGCTTTCTGCTCCCTCAATAGATATAACCAGAGGAATCACAAGGCAAAAATCAGTGATAAAGTGATGAAAATCCCTGTAATTGTGACATAATCTATTTGCTATTTTCAGCCTATATTAGCAACTTTTAGAGTTTTAGCATGTCACACAATTTTCAAATATTAAATAATCATAATGATGTGTACCCCACTGAAAAACAATTTTCCCTTTTCATTTTAATAAGGAGAAAAGTGATAGGAGCAAACCCCTCAATTTGTTCCATCTGTTATATTCATGTGACTGTGTTTCTTTTTTCTTTTTCCCTTTTTTCTGGAGATCAACAAGATAAATCTAACTGCCTAGCTGCAAAAAAAAGGATGAAAGGGGCTCCACTGTGAACTGAAGTTTCAGTTGAGATGCCTTATACTGGCTGATGTTCTGAAATTAGCATGAAACAGCACCAGAGGAAACAGAGGGATTCTTCAGTGTTGTATTTACAAAGGACCCTGTGAACTTTCCAAATGCCTGAGATCTCATTACTGACAACATTTTTTGCCCTCCAAGTTTTCACGTGGTGACCTTATGGCTTCCACCGGAGCACAGATGCAGATTTCCTCTCCAGCGAAATGGCATGAACGGAGTGAAAAAACACAGTCGTTAAGATGGGAAGCTGTGCACCACTGACATAATTAGGAAAGCTGCTTGGGAGGAGAGCGGTGGACATCTAATGAGCTAGCAAGGATAAGGTGGAAAATGAGAATGTGGTTATGTAGGAGAAGCACTGTTTGAGTTTTCCTTTAGGAAGGGTAAAAAACAAAATATTAAGCCTGCTGAAACCCTCCCAGAGTTTGAGGATTAAAAGCTCTAAGGAAGCTTATGCCACTGTAGAAAAGGAAGAGAGAGAAGAGAGTGTTCTTCCCTTCAGTAGCTGTTTCTGATTACTATTCTTTTGACCTGAATTCAACTTGGAAAGCATGAAAGAGTCACAGAAAATATTTTTAACGATCTCAATAAAAAACAGGATTTGGAGCAGGACATATGACATATTTTGACGAAAATTCAAGAGTTTAAAAACAAGTATCTGATTTTAAGAGGAACTATTACAAGATCAAGGACCCCATTAGTTTTGGTATTTTAGAGCCCCTATAAAAATACATGAACCCTGTAGCAGTGGTGTGAGTTTACATAAGTTGCCAACTTCCTCAACCCTTCGGTTCCTCAACTATATAGTGATAATCCTAGTACTCCTTATTTCAAAGGAATTTGCTATGGGAATTAACTAAGATAACACATGTAAACACTTAAAAGAGTGCTATCCCGTATTAAAGGACATTAGATATTTTGTTGTAATCAGAGATGATGAGGATATAAACTAAGGCAGTGTTTGGGGGAATTGAAGAAAACATGGTGACATTTGAGAACTAATCAGGTAGTAGAAATAGAAAAATCTGGGGATTCACTGGATGTGTGTCTAAAAAAGAAAGAAAAATCAGGGACAATCCCCAGAATTTAACCTTGACATCTGAGTTGGGAGAAAGGCCATCAGTTGAAATGGAGACTGCATATGTGAATGGGGAAGATGATGTAGACCCTTATTTGGGGAATCCTGAGGTTCCAATTGATTATTACAGGGCAGGACAACAACATGCTTCATCTTAAAAGATAAAGAGCCCTTAAAGAAGACAAAATTGGTAACCTGAAGCATGTGGAGTATCTGGTGGAGTTTAGTGAAATGCAAACAAAGGAGTTGAGAGGATCAAAGAATGATTTAATGGTGTCAATACAACAAAAAGAGGGAAGAAAAACAATCCAAGAGAAGAGAGGATCACCAAGCATAAAAGCCAAGAGGACAGAATAGGGGTTAGTGGTGAAAACTAGGGTAAGGTAGAGGAAATAGGGTAGGGTAAGGATAAGGGTAAGGAAAGGAAAGGTAGGGTAGGAAATAGGGTAGGGGACTGGAAAAGGTCAATTTTCATTCCAATCTCAAAGAAAGGCAATGCCAAAGAATGCTCAAACTACCGCACAATTGCACTCATCTCACATGCTAGTGAAGTAATGCTCAAAATTCTCCAAGCCAGGCTTCAGCAATACGTGAACTGGAACTTCCAGATGTTCAAGCTGCTTTTAGAAAAGGCAGAGGAACCAGACATCAAATTGCCAACATCTGCTGGATCATGGAAAAAGCAAGAGAGTTCCAGAAAAACATCTATTTCTGCTTTATTGACTATGCCAAAGCCTTTGACTGTGTAGATCACAATAAACTGTGGAAAATTCTGAGAGAGATGGGAATACCAGACCACCTGGCCTGCCTCTTGAGAAACCTGTATGCAGGTCAGGAAGCAACAGTTAGAACTGGACATGGAACAACAGACTGGTTTCAAATAGGAAAAGGAGTACGTCAAGGCTGTATATTGTCACCTTGCTTATTTATATGCAGAGTACATCATGAGAAACGCTGGACTGGAAGAAGGACAAGCTGGAATCAAGATTGCCAGGAGAAATAATAACCTCAGATATGCAGATGACAACACCCTTATGGCAGAAAGTGAAGAGGAACTAAAAAGCCTCTTGAAGAAAGTAAAAGAGGAGAGTGAAAAAGTTGGTTTAAAGCTCAACATTCAGAAAACAAAGATCATGGCATCTGGTCCCATCACTTCATGGAAAATAGATGGGGAAACAGTGGAAACAGTGTCAGACTTTATTTTGGGGGGGCTCCAAAATCACTGCAGATGGTGACTGCAGCCATGAAATTAAAAGATGCTTACTCCTTGGAAGGAAAGTTATGACCAACCTAGATAGCATATTCAAAAGCAGAGACATTACTTTGCCAACAAAGGTCTGTCTAGTCAAGGCTATGGTTTTTCCAGTGGTCAAGTATGGATGTGAGAGTTGGACTGTGAAGAAAGCTGAGCGCCGAAGAATTGATGCTTTTCAACTGTGGTGTTGGAGAAGACTCTTGAGAGTCCCTTGGACTGCAAGGAGATCCAACCAGTCCATCCTAAAGGAGATCAGCCTGGGTGTTCTTTGGAAGGAATAATGCTAAAGCTGAAACTCCAGTACTTTGGCCACCTCATGTGAAGAGTTGACTCATTGGAAAAGACTCTGATGCAAGGAGAGATTGGGGGCAGGAGGATAAGGGGACGACAGAGGATGAGATGGCTGGATGGCATCACTGACTCGATGGAAGTGAATGTGAGGGAACTCCGGGAGTTGGTGATGGACAGGAAGGCCTGGCGTGCTGCGATTCATGGGGTCACAAACAGTCAGATATGATTGAGCAACTGAAATAAACTGAAAACTAGGGTAAGGTAGGGACTAGAGATAAAAGCAGAAAGTACATAACGAAGGGCATGTAATATTCTGGACATTAATTCAGGGCAGTCAGGGCCGTTGAATACCTTCAAGCAGAGATGTAGTATAACCAAATTTGGATGACAATTTTTTTAAAAAGCCATAGCTAACAGATGAGAGAGGAACAAGCCTGGAGTCAGAATGATCATTTAGGAGGCAATCACAAGGATCCAGAGGGGGAAAGATGTTTACCACAATAAGGTCAAGGCACTAAGGAAGTTAGATGGAAAGATTCAAGACATTCTGAAAAAGAGGGATAGAGAGGAAATAGGATGAAAACCAAAATTGCGATCAGGGATCAGAGTAATTGGTAATGAACATATGAGGACAGAAACATTTTTGGGGGAAGATAAATGGTTCCATTTTACATGTATTGAGATTTTTAATTCCCTTTAGATATCTGATTGAAGGTATTGGCAGATATGCATACAGATTTTTGTCTTAGGAGAGAGAATTGTATTAGAAATATAGATTGGAATCCATTAGCTCATGTATTATATTTAGAGTCAAAGGAGAAAGTGAGGAACTATTTAGAGTGGGGAAAAGCAGCCCATAAAAGAACTGAAGAACATTAATATCAGGAGCAGAAGGGGGGGCGAGACTGAAAATTGAAAGAGGGAAGACTCCATAGGTCTTATCACCATGATACTGAGAAAGGAATATTTCTAGAAGAAAGTGCATGGATAGTTTGCAGGTTAAAATAATTCAAAGAAGAAAAGAAAGATGAATACTCAGGAATATCTATCAAATCTAAAAACAAAGTCATCAAGGTCCTTGGAAAGATAGAACTAATAAAGTAGAAAGGTTCTACCTGACCTCACACTTTCAAGTCAAAATTGGGTAAGCAGGTTGGAAACAGTTTTAGATAGTTGACCTCTCTCCAGTAAGACATCCATACCTACAGGATGATCGAAAGTATACTGGGTCTTAAAACACGAGGAATGAGTGATCTAAAGGAGCAAGAGTATGAAGTGAAAAGATAGCAAGGAAAGCGAACTGTGTGAGAAAGCCACCTAATCACATCACAAAGGCTCTGAGAGATGAATTTTTATGTCATAATCTCTGTGGACACTAGTTCCTTGAAAGTGAACTTATAAGGTATGAGCTTGAAAGTGAGTGCTCCTTTTCTCACACTTTTAGCCACCTGGCTGTTTCTACTTGGAATGATCCTCACACTTGTCTCAGCTTATCTGTATCCTAGTCTTACTCAAGCTGTAACAGGTGTTCTTTCAGATAAAAGCTAACACTTACATATGCCAGCAGGCTTTACATGCTTTACATGCATGACTCATTTAATTCTTAAAAAGTCACACAGGATAGATACTATTACCAGAATGAACATGAAAACTGAAGTACATTGTCCCTGTTTCCAGTGCCCTTAATCACCATAGATACTGTCCATCTCTAGAAGTCATCATTAAGACAAATACATTTATCAGTTAGCAATCCTACCTGAGATTTTATATTAGCTACATATGAATATATGTACATATGTATGTATGTAAGATGTATTTTGTCTCTTTGACTAAATTGTGAGGTCTGTAAAGGAAGAAAATGTAGTGAATGCCTGCTGTGTTTTAATTATTCAGCTTCCAGTCATTTTCTTCTGATAGAAATACCTGAAATTTCCTTTAAGAAATCATTCTGTCCCATTTTTTCACACATTTTCACTGCTGCACTAGATGGCTAGGCTTGTATCAGTTAGCATACCACATGTAAGCATTTTGTAAGCATTGATTTGCTTAGGAATAAACACCAACTGTCCCATCAGAGTGAATCCCTGAACTTGTGGCAGGAGCTTTCACAGATAAATGCTGTTTTCTACTGGACCTATACCTTCAAGGATATGAGCTTGAAGCCCTCAAATGAGCTACAAAAGGACAAAGAGAGAAAAGATTAAGCTTAAAGAAACAAGAAGTGATATGAAAAACTGATTTTAAAAAAATAGAAGAGAAAGGAGGTGGGAAGATAATAAGGAATCAGAAAAAAAGAGAAAGGAAAATAGGAATTGAACAAGGAAAGAAAATTATTTTCGGCACCCACAAGAACTCTTGTCAGTAAGCTTTCATATAGGTTATCTCATTTAATATTTGTAAAAATCTTGTGAGACAGCAAACAAATGGAATAACTAAGGCTCAGTCTCAGATCTGACTCCAAACATCTGTTTTCTTCATAACTTTATGCAGTTTCTTATAAGGTATGAATACTAGTATCATGTTTCAAGCATTTTTTAAAATTCAAGATGAACTTGATTGATATTGATGATGAATATGTGCTGATATAAGAAATACTTGCAAACATAGTGCTGTGAAATTTTATTCTGAAAATAAAATGTCTAGTTTAATACATTGGAAATACAATAATGAAACTTTAAAGTTCTAAGGAAACACTAAAATTTTTTAAAACTGTATCTTTAAGTCCTAATGACTGTAACCATATTCCACTGTCATTTAGATTATCCCTCAAAACCTAAGGAATAGATTTTTTTATATCAGACAAATAGTAATAAATTCTAATTATATTTATTTCACCAATTGTTTAGCTTTAGGGGAGTGACAATAAGGAGACTCTGAGTAAAGCAGTTTAGGATAAAGGAATCAACAGAAAATAGACAATTTTTAAATTACATTTGGGTAGGTTGATACTATCAAAATTGTTTTATAGAATTTAAGCCCAGCAAATTCATGTTCCCATTTATAATACCATCACATTTATATTATCAGGATGTTGGTTACAGTATACATTATATTTTTCAGTCTACTCAAATTTATACTAAATCTTTATGTTTCATGAGGTTTTCTTTTTCTATCATTGAGAAAATATTTAAAGATGGCCCATTAAAATCTACTTGTTCTCTTTCTGAGAGCATTATATTTCAAAAGCATGTTTAATGTAAATTCTCGAAGAATATGAATCAGGTGGTCTGACACATATTAGAAACGGTCTTAGAATCTTCCTGGATGTGTAATGGGACTGTCAAATATAGGAGTGAATATTCAAATATAATATAAAAGCAAATCTGAGAGCTTAGGTTCAGTTATGTTCTCCCAAACCCCACATTTCTAGGTACTGAAAGGAAGGCCAGAACATAGAATAAACAATGCTATAATTTCCACTATTTCAATTGCTCCAAAAGAAAGGCATACATATAGTGACAATAAGTGAACGTAGTGGGCATGTGTTGAATTTGTCTCCCCCACTCTCTCTGGTACTAGAGAACTTTTTTTCCTCTGGAAAACCCACTTCATGTGACTCAAGCAAGCTTGATCCTTCTCCTGCTCTACAGCAAGGGCTGACTCAGTTCCAACCAATTAGTCTAGCTCAGCAGCCCCCAGAACAGTGAGTCAAACTAAACCAAACAAAATCTTCTTTATATTTTTGCCAGAGATAGTGGTCATTTGCCTCACCTGGGAAGAGGACTCACACTAGAGGGAAAACAGTGTAGATGTTGAAGACATCCTCTGAATAGCTTGATCCAGACATAGCTGATTCCAGCTGTACCTCTGGATTGCCCAGTTATGTGATCCATAAATCTGCTTACTCTAACTGGTATGGGGAACAAAACTTACACCCCAGAATGTCTCTTAGGCACAGGGTTATTTCTAGCTAAAAACAATCAAGGCCCAAAGACTCAGGAAGAAATTTTGACTTTCTCACTAATTGCTTGAAAGAATTTAGATAGAGAGCATAGTCCCAGAACAGAGTTATAGCCAGAGACATCTGCAGAGAACATGGGCTAGATATGGTGGAGAAAACTCTAGGCCAAGTAAGGCAGATGGGGTCAGGTTTCACTAAAACCTCCAGATTGAAATGTAAAGACCTGTTCAGAAAAGTCTCAGTGTAACCAGAGCTAAGAGTTTCTCCAGATGAAAAAGTTGGGTTGAAGCCCTATAGGTTCAACACTAAAAAACAATATTCTGCTAAAGAGGTGAAAGTGACAGTGAAGTTGCTCAGTCGTGTCTGACTCTTAGCGACCCCATGGACTGCAGCCCACCAGGCTCCTCCACCCATGGGATTTTCCAGGCAAGAATACTGGAGTGGGTTGCCATTTCCTTCTCCAGGGGATCTTCCCAACCCAGGGATCGAACCTGGGTCTCCCGCATTGTAGGGAGATGCTTTTACCATCTGAGCCAGGGAAGTCTAAAGAGGTTAAAGACATTAAATACGTTTATGTCTCTAATGGGACATGACCAAAAATAAAATTTTTTTTATTAAATCACCATATCTTGGTAGTCCCAAAACAGAGAGAGCAGTGGGTGGAAATAAAATACCCATGAGCAAAATGTTTTAGAAATAGTTTAGACTCAAATAAAGGTGATGAGAATAAAAAGAAATGTTATATTGAGAACATCTCCAACTTTTTGTGACCCCATGGACTATATACAGTCCATGGAATTCTCCAGGCCAGGATACTGGAGTGGGTAGCCTTTCCCTTCTCCAGGGGATCTTTCCAACCCAGGGATTAAACCCAGGTCTCCCACATTGCATGTGGATTCTTTACTAATTGAGCTATCAGGGAAGTCCTATATTAAGAAATAATTTGTAGAATTTACTGGCTGGTTAAATATTAGGATCTGAGGCGAGAAAGCATAAAGGATGATATGAAATTTCCAAAATTTGGAGTGAAAATTATGACATTGTTGTAAAGAACAGGAACTTCTAAAAGTAACACAGTCTCAGTAGAGAGGTCTGCTTTTCCCCATGTATATGTAACCGTGAAATATTCAAGTGGAAATACATAGCAGGTTGTTGGAAATGTGGACCTAGAACTTTATGGGCAAGCCAGGACTGGCAATACTAACATTAAAAATTATACTCATAAAACATAAATCACATCCATAAAAACAAAATAAACTTCACACCCACTCAAATGGTTACAATAAAAAAGACAAAACCATGTATTGACAAAGATGAAGACAAACTGGATCTCTCCTACACAGCTGGAGGTAACATAAAACGAATGGTGCAGCCACTCTGGAAAACTGTGTGGCAGTTTCTTTAAAAGTAAAGCAAAAACTTGCCATTCAAAGACTTAAATGGTCATAGCCTCATTATTCACAATAACTCAACTTGTAAATATCAAAATGTCCATCAACTGGTGAACGGGTAAAAAATAGTATACTTGTGTAATGAAATACTCTTCAATAAGAAAAATTAATAAACTATCTGTACGTGGATGAACCTCAAAAACATTATGCTAAGTGAATGAAGTCAGACACTAAAGATTACATGTTGCCTACTTCTATTTATATGAAATGTTCAAAAAAGGTAAAACCGAAAACAGGTCAGTTGATGCCTTAAGTTGTGAGTGGGAGCAGTAATTAAATACAAATGGGCATGTGAGATCTTTTGGGGGCAGTGGAAATTTCTAAAACTGGACAGCAGTAATGGTTGAATGATCCTATAAATTTGTTAAAAATCATTGAATTGTACACTCACAATTAGTGAAGCTTGTGCTGTGAAAATCACATTTCAATAAAGCTGTTAAAAATCATATTCTTCAATGAGTTGAAACCTAGGAAGTTGCTAGTTGAGGTTTCAAGAGAGAAGAACTGAAAGCCAAGACCTAAGTTTGGAGGGGATTTTCCATTTCAAAGACAGGAAGAAGCTGAGCTAACGATAAAAGAGCAGAGTGGACTGAGAAGTAAGAAAAATAAAAGTGGTATGAAGTTTAAAGTCTATGGGAGAAGAAAATTTTAAGAAGAAAGTTCTGTCCAACAACATTAAATACTACAGAGAGATCAAGTGGGATGGGAACTAAGGAATACACATTGGATTTGGCAGTTAGAATCTAATTGGTGAAGTTCAGCTCTAGAAGCTAGAAAAATAAAGATTAAAGCCAAAATAATACTTAATTAGAAAAATTAAAATGTAGAGTGATAAACTCAAGAGCTGGTTCTTATAAAACATCAACAACATACATTTTTTCTAAGTAAGATGTCCACATTCATAGTCAAAAGGAATAATGAAAAAGAATATACAACTGACCAAGGGAAATAATAAAAATTTCCTAATTATTCTAATAAAATATAAAGTTATTATGCTAAATAAAAATGTTAAATATCAAAGTTAATTTTGAGATTAAAAAGAAAATTTCAAATTTGACTCAAGATGTGAGCCAGGAATAGATAAAGTTATTAAAAGTCAGAAATAGACAATAATGTAAAATGGGAAAGACTTTTTTTTTAATTGCCCCCCAAAACATGATGGGCCAAGACCTCATTTCTTTGGTTTGAGAGACCAAACTCCAACTGAATGACTTTGAGCCACATGTTGGGTGACCCTGAGCCACTTACTTCTCTGTGCCTCAGCTTATTCATTCATAAAATGAAGATGAACTGCCACCCAATAAGTGAGGGTTGCTTAGCCATGTACGACTCTTTGTGCCCCATGCACTGTATAGTCGATGGAATTCTCCAGGCCAGGATACTGGAGTGGGTACCCTTTCCCTGCTCCAAGGGATTTTCCCAACCCAGAGATCAACCCAGGTCTCCCACATTGCAGGTGGATTCTTTACCAGCTGAGCCACAAGGGAATCTTCCCGACCCAGGAATTGAACCAGAGTCTCCTGAATTGCAGGCAGATTCTTACCAACTGAGCTATAAGGTTACAGTAAAAATTTAATAAAATTTATGATTTCTCAAGGTCAGAAAGAAAACCAGCTTCAGGACTCTTGAGTCATGTGTTTAAAGTCTTCCTAAAGGTGCTGCTTTTCTTATATGTGTTAGTGCCTTTAGAGGTTTAGGGTAGAATTTACAGACCACCATTTGTGTTGGAGTCAAATAACCAGTATTTTTTAATCCAAGAAAAACTTCTCAAATTGAATGACATCTATCCACTTCCCCTGCAGTACATCATTCCAACTATAGAAGGTTACGTTTTGTAAGGATCCCAACCCCTGTTAAAAGAATTTTAAAAATTAGAAAATCAGCAGGAAGTCCTCATAGAGTCTGCATTAAATAAATAGGCTCTGTCATTGTTTTATTATAATTTCTGCATTACTAGTGTAGACAGTAGTGATCAAAATCAAATTAGTGTAATCTGAGAAAGCTTTGCTCAAATAATGTCTCCAACTAGTAGTTCTATAACTTTGTTCAATTTATAGTTTAAAACAGGTGTAGAAAAATCCCAGTGATTCTAATACGTATGAAAAAGTGTTATACAAGGGCTTTCTTTTGTTATCTACATTCAGTTCAGTTCAGTTCAGTTCAGTCACTCAGTCGTGTCCGACTCTTTGCGACCCCATGAATCGCAGCACGCAGTCGATCACCAACTCCCGGAGTTCACTCAGATTCACGTCCATCGAGTCAGTGATGCCATCCAGCCATCTCATCCTCTGTCTTCCCCTTCTCCTCGTGCCCCCAATCCCTCCCAGCATCAGAGTCTTTTCCAATGAGTCAACTCTTCGCATGAGGTGGCCAAAGTACTGGAGTTTCAGCTTTAGCATCATTCCTTCCAAACAAATCCCAGGGCTAATCTCCTTCAGAATGGACTGGTTGGATCTCCTTGCAGTCTAAGGGACTCTCAAGAGTCTTCTCCAAAGCCACAGTTCAAAAGCATCAGTTCTTCAGCTCTCAGCCGTCTTCACAGTCCAACTCTCACATCCATACACGACTACTGGAAAAACCATAGCCTTGACTAGACGGACCTTTGTTGGCAAAGTAATGTCTCTGCTTTTTAATATGCTGTCTAGGTTGGTCATAACTTTTCTTCCAAGGAGTAAGCATCTTTTAATTTCATGGCTGCAGTCACCATCTGCAGTGATTTTGGAGCCCAAAAAATAAAGTCTGACACTGTTTCCACTGTTTCCCCATCTATTTTCCATGAAGTGATGGGACCAGATGCCATGATCTTTGTTTTCTGAATGTTGAGCTTTAAACCAACTTTTTCACTCTCCTCTTTTACTTTCATCAAGAGGCTTTTTAGTTCCTCTCACTTTCTGCCATAAGGGTGGTGTCATCTGCATATCTGAGGTTATTGATATTTCTCCTGGCAATCTTGATTCCAGCTTGTGTTTCTTCCAGTCCAGCGTTTCTCATGATGTACTCTGCACAGAAGTTAAATAAGCAGGGTGACAGTATACAGCCTTGACGTACTCCTTTTCCTATTTGGAACCAGTCTGTTGTTCCATGTCCAGTTCTAATTGTTGCTTCCTGACCTGCATACAGATTTCTCAAGAGGCAGGTCAGGTGGTCTGGTATTTCCATCTCTCTCAGAATTTTCCACAGTTTATTGTGATTCACACAGTCAAAGGCTTTGGCATAGTCAATAAAGCAGAAATAGATGTTTTTCTGGAACTCTCTTGCTTTTTCCATGATCCAGCAGATGTTGGCAATTTGATCTCTGGTTCCTCTGCCTTTTCTAAAACCAGCTTGAACATCAGGAAGTTCACAGTTCACGTATTGCTGAAGCCATAGTGACATGTATTTTAGGCAAGTGCAGTCAGTGTCTATACTTACAATGTTTGTAGAAAACAAAGACAAGTTTCACAGTGAGGGACCAAAATGATTAATGAAATAGAGTACAGAACATGAATAAAGTCTAAAATAATAATGGTTGCTGAATAACTAAAAAAATAAATTGTCTGTGTTATTTTATGAGTGACTTCAAGTAAAAGAAAAATCTTCCCTGGTTGGTGGCTTAGATGGTAAAGAATCTGCCTGCAATGCAGGAAAACTGGGTTCAATCCCTGGATCAGGAAGATTCCCTGGAGGAGGAGACAGCAATCCACTCCAGTATTCTTGCCTGGAGAGTCCCATGACAGAGAGGTCTGGAGGGCTACACTCCACGGGGTCGCAAAGTCGGACTCGAATGAGCAACTGACATTTTTGAGTAAAAGAAGATTTTATTTGCTTTCTGTATGCAATGAAAGAGGAATATTTTTATGCTTTTAGAGATTTCCAAAGGAGCAAATTTTTTACGTGAAAGAAAGATGGATCTGAGTTTGCTTCAGATAAATTGCTTGGCAATGATTGATATAACACAGTAACAAATTACTAAAGGAATTTTTAAAAGATCATCATAAGCCATCTTCAAGAAGAGACAGGTTGAATTTTGCAACTGGCTGACTGTATTTTTGGGGAGATGAGGTAAGAGTCAAGGCTTTGTTTTATATGGGATTTATTCTATTAATAAAAGATGCTTTTTGGAAATACTAGCTCTAGCATTTACTAGATATGTTATCATATGCAAGTTACTTAATTTCTTTGCAGTGCAGTTTCTGCAAGTGCAAAAAGAGAATAATAATACCTTTCTTAGGACACTGTTGTTAAGACACATTGACATACACATGCAAAAATTAATACATGCATTGAACAGCACCAGTCTCATAATAAGCATTCAAGAAGTGGTATTAAATTATGTTTTGCACCTTCTAAATTTCTCCAGGTGGTTACCATGCAAACATTGTTAGGTGTGTCCCCCCTTAGAATAAAAGAGAAACAAAAAAGTTCACTTGGACTTCACAATAAAAATGTTCCTGAAAGCCTGTTTATAAAACAATTATTTATAAACTTTACTCCTCAGTCTATCAAGTACACTAAATAACTTTTCTGTCTGAATAAGACTGAGCAAAAGTTACATTCTAATGAGTAAAGAAGCATCATGTCAGCAAATTACTTTTAAATGTTTCAGAGGGCAAAAAAGTGTGACAGTGAGTATATGTGTGTGTGTATGTGCGTGTGTGAGGGCAGGGGAGACAGAAAATGACAAGCAAAAGATGTTAAAATGTTTACATTTGGGCAATCTCAGTAAAGCACACATAAAAATGCTTTGCAATTTTTCTGCAAGTCTAAAAATGTTTTTTAAAAATTTAACCCATCAGTATCTATTACATAAAACTAGATGTTTCATATTTGGGGCTTTCCTTGAAGACTATGTGGTACATGTCTCTTAAATGAATCAGGCACAGAAATATTTGGAATTTAAGGTAAGAATATTCAATATTGGCTAAATGACTAAACTATTGTCTTTTTGTTGCCAGTCACCATAGGCTTTGTAAAACACCGGAGGAATTAACCATCCCCCTCTATATGTGAGTCTTTGCAGAAACCCTATAGGTCACCTGTCCTGTGGATCAGATGCTCTTTGGGTCTAATTCTCTATGGCAGGATAAAAGTTCCAGAAAATGTACCAAAGAAAACTTTTCTTGCATGTTAATATAGTCTAAAATGTCCTCTGTACCTTGACTTTTTAGAATTGTGAGTGGGAAATGCAAACCACATTTGCATTAAGTCTGAAATGAAGTCTGATGAGACAGCCCACTATCTGGATGCTTTTTCTTTCCGATTCCTTTCTCTCTGGCTCCCTTTAGCCTGAATGCAGTTCAAACCCCACCACTCCATTACAATCTTATTTATATCACTTTTGTGGGTTTTAGTGCACCAGTTTGCTTCTTTTCCTCTTTCTTCAAAAGTGAACTAAATTTGAAAATCAAATCAGAATTAATAAAGATTAGGAGATGTCAATGTTATCAAATCCAAAATGAAAGATAAGGGAAGTAGACAAAGTTTGACAATATTTATAAATAGGAAGGAGTGAGAAAATAGCAGAGAAATGAGAAAGACAGATAAATTATGTCTGTCTCGTCACATCCATTCCTCTCCCATATGTTGTATATCACCTCTAGCAATTTACCACACTCCAGCGCCAAGATAGCAGGAAGTACAGGATTTCCTCAGAGACCACAGTTCTGCACTGGTTCTCACCTCTCCTTCGCAGGCCCATATTTAGAAAAAACACTCAACAGCAACCTAAAGTTCACACTGGGCTGTTTGTTCCTCCTTCAGGCCTGATTTCTAGGCAGATTTTTTCTTTCTAGCCTATGGAAATGTTTTAACATTAATTTGATCATTTTTTCTTTCACACTTCCTTACTAAGGTACTAAAAAAAGGAATTCACAGAAAATCATGGAGTGCCATCAGCGACATTTTCACAAGTGTTAAAGAAATGAATATGGTCATGGATTTCAGACATAGTTCTTCAACTTATTTAATTCACTTGGCATTACAGACGATCAGTCAGAATCCAAGTGTGTATGTTGAATAAAAAGTCCAAGTTTGTAACTTGTAGGTCCTAAACTCAAAACCATTATCTTGATTCTGCATTCATGAAAATTCTCCATTGTTTCTATGCACAACTTTATCCTCAACTTCTAGACCACCATACCTGTTTGGTTGTGATTCTTTAAGGAGGGACATATGTTTAATTTCATGGCTTAAAAGACAAATTTTTTGTCAACTATAAATAGCATATAGATGTTTACCAGGACATATTAGACCTGCACCTTAAGATTAAGTTATTTGGTCTGACTTGTGCCCCTTTAAAAATCTGTAATCTCATATCTGGAGAGTAAGTCTGAGGGCAAGTTTGCTACATAATTAGGGATCACTTATGGTCTCCTAGGGCTCAATCTCAGAGGGCACACAGACAAACTGAAGAACATTAAGGGGAGAAACAAAGGAAAGATTTAGGAGAGAATCAGAGAAGATGGGCAATGTGGGTTCGGTTACAACTTGAGGACCATTAAAGGCTGTGTTTTGTGCGCTAAGTTGCTTTAGTCGTGTCTAACTCTTTGCGACCCTATGGACCGTAGCCCTCCAGGCTCCTCTGGCAATTCTCCAGGCAAGAATTCTGGAGTGAATTGCTATGCCCTCCTCCAGGGGCTCTTCCCAACCCAGGGATCGAACCCACATTTCTTGCATCTCCTGCACTGGTAGGCAGGATTAAAGGCTGAGTGAGAAGCAATAAGACAAAGGGCACACATTAAATTGGCTAAAGAAAATCTGTTAAGAGAAAGACACACAAGCGGTAAAATAAATTTTTAAATCTTCCAGATAACAAATACAAAATAGATGTAAAATTGTGGTTCACTGTGTCAAATGCTGTCTTATGAGGTTATTATTCTGAGCAAATTTGAAACTGTAGGAGAGAAAAATGGACTTGGAAAAGATGAGGACACATTTGACATTCTTAATTACTGTTTCCTCTAACCTGTAGCTTGACCTTCTGCCCTTTTATTTCAGCTATAGTAGTTCTATCCGCTTATCCTCTTTTAACTTATTTTTTCTAATTAAGATTTTGCAAGAAGAACTAATTCTTCAGTGGAAATGTTTGTAGACCACTGAACTCTAATTTAAAAACCAACAGATAACTCAATTATATTTGAGTCAAAAGCAATGCCAGAAGACAAAATGCAGGATTTTTAAATTAAAAAAAAAAAATTCCCAAAGCACATATGCTGTACAGAAGAAAACAGAAATCCAAGTGAATCTATTTTTCATTTGACCAGGTTTCATTAGATATTACTATTGTGAATGCAATAGGATTTATGCATTACAGAAAACATTTTAAAGGATTTGTTTATATGTGAGACAGTAAGTTTCCATAGAGTTACCTGAAATTAACTCTTCCCACCTTCTGGGCTTAACCAGTCATCTAAATTTTCAATAAAAAGGTTTAAACCCAGTTTGTTAATTTCTCAGGGCATTCTTGCATTTCTTATGTCTTTTTCTAGTTACCAATGACTCCTTTTTCCTGAGTCAGAGTCAAAAGTTTAGTTTCACTTTTCCCTGTTGCTCTTCTACATTACTTAAAATCACATACAACGTTCTGATTTCTCTCATTTCTCTAAAATATGCTTAACTCAAGGCTGTGTATCTATAGAACCTATTTTTACTAGGAATGCCGATTATGCTATACAATATTTTTTAAAATCTTAAAATTAGATATTAGATGTCCTTCTACATCCTACCAGGCGTTTCCTATCTTGAGGAATTTCTCATCAATCACCACCTATTTTCGACTCAACTTCCTGTGTTCTCCCTCCTGTCTCTACCAGACAGTCTCCAACTCATTTTTCCAGTTAATTTCTTGTGCAGTGTAATTCAGCTCTTCACCCCCAGCCAAATAATGTTTAGGTTCATGTTTGCATACTCAGAAATTCATGAAGATGATTTGCTAAACAAAGGATTGTTGACTTTAAATTTCCAACATTTAACAGCAAAACACCTGAGGGCTCTTTGAAATTGGTTTTCAAATTCTTAGGAAGGTTCCCTCCAGCTGTCTACAGCAAGAGCCTACTTGCCTTGAATTTTATTTTTATCTTTCTGAAACACCGACTGATAACAACTGTAGACACAGACAAAAACTCTAGTATCCTAGAGCTGTTCCCTAATCATCAAAAACCCATTTTGTTGACAAAATCTATTAACTACTTAGCTGTATTATCAATTGAATAAAAATATATAGAGCCCAGATTTCAAATGTAACTCTTCTATCACCTTATATAAATAACTTCTAATCACCTTCCTGAAGATAGGGGCTTACAGTCAGTAGCCAGAGTTTGAAAAGGAGCCGAAGGGAAGTAAGAGTCTTTCCTCCTCTTAGGGTGGAAACTAGTTTAATCTCTAATTACCAAAGGAACATGATTCCCTCCTCTCTCTGTGGACCTATGCTGCCACTTGGATTTATGGTGACAATGTTTCCTGGGTCTCTAGATTTACGCCAGAGACTGAAGTTGCACAGACGGCCATTTACATTTCTTTAGAAGACTTTTTAACTCTGTAGCTCTAACAACCGCTTTTGAGCAAAGGCAAATTAGGTAACTTTGAAGATCAAAGTCTTACATTTTGTGTTTCTTCTTTACCATTGCTATACTATGTGTAGCTGACAGAGCCTGAAGATACAGCATGATACACCATATGTGTTAAAGGGTGGGGGACAAAATCAACCTGAAGGAACTGACAGTCACCTTCACTATGTCGAATTGTGTACAGCTATTGATTTACTGTCTCCTTTTCTTCAAGAACCAGAAGGTGGCATCTGACTACTTATTTTAATATTTGTGTTTATTTCATTAAAATATATTATGCTTAGATTGACAATTTAAACTTATTTTTAAGTGTAGGATTAAGTACAGCAAATTAACCCACTGGAGAAAGAAAAAAATGATACAAAGCAAAAAATACAGAACAGCAGTAAGGCCATTTATCCTCAGATCCACAGAGTAGATCAGAATTATCTCCAAATGATTATGACCTAATTATTTTTAGAAAGACTTTCATGGTGATTATGAACTGTTCAACCAGTAGTAAGACTATTAAAATAAAAAGGCAAAAAATAAATAAAAGTTTTCTTTCCAATTACTCTGATTTAGGCTTAAACTTCAGAGGTCTAATTATATCTTCGATCTAGAAATCGGAAGAAATCCAAAGGAATGACTTCTCAGTTTAGAAGGCCCAGTCTCTTTTCTATTCCCCTTAGACGGCCTATGTTCACTGTGATTATCCATCCTAACAATAGTAAAATTAATGAAGAACAAACAGGAAAACCTAGGTGAAATGTTTTAAAGATGTGGTTGCTCTTTTTATAAGTGCATTGCAGTTCTATCGATCCACAGATCAAACACAAATGTGTTATTATTCTGTACAAACTCTTAGTACTAAAGCATGTTGGATATAAAGGAGAACAAGCTGTGGTCTCTGTCCTCAAGTCACCCACAACCAAGCCTGGAAGGTTGTCACAAAGAGATCATCAGAATGCAATGCAGTGAGGGCAATGATAGACATGTGCAAAACTGACAAAAGCTCAGAGCAAGGTATTTCCTGAGGAACACAGTGACAACAAGTAGGAGAGTCCAGGAAGGCTTCCTAGAGAAGGCAACCTGAACTGAATTTTATTACATTAGCAGGAATTCCAAATAGGCTGGTTGGCTAAGAGGGTAAAAATGCCATTCTGGGCAAGGGACTACCAGAAAAGGGTGTAAGGATGGTGCCTGTTGTTTAGTCACTAAATTGCGTCTGACTTTTTTGTGACCCCCATGGACTGTAACCCACCCAGCTCCTCTGTCCATGGGGTTTCCCAGGCAAGAATACTGGTTGGGTTACCACTTCCTTCTCCAGGGAATCTTTCTGACTCAGGGACTGAACTCACATCTCCTGCATTGGCAGGCAGATTCTGTACCATTGAGCCAACAGAGAAGCCCAAGTGCCACCTTCCAATGGCGCTGGAAGGTGCTGATTGATGAAGTTCCTTTTATGCTGTATATTAGTATATTTATTAAAGGGTTTGATATTTAATAAGAGTTACTCTTTTGAAGGGGTAAACATCAATCTGTGACATGGTCAAATCTGAGTTTTCATAAGATCACTCTGGTGACAGAATGAAGAATAAAGGGATAAGACTAGAAGCAGGCAGTCGAGTTAGGAGTCTATTGTGATAAGGGTTAAACCAAAGCCTTACTATAAGGACAAAGAGAAAAGAACCTATCCTGGAGCTTTTTAGGTGGGAAAGTTGGCCAGATTTTATGATATATATGGTAGGGTGTACAAGAAAGATGGGGTCTACAGTGACTTCCCAATTTCTTGTGTGGCTGCTGAATACAAATTAATTATCTTCAAATAGAGAATATAGGAGGAAGGAAAATTTTTAAGAGGAAACAAAAGTGTGCACACTTAGAAGTACTGAGACTGAATGTCCTAAAAGGCATTCAGGTGAACAGATCTAGTGAGCAGAGAACTGTGTAACTAAACTGTGAAGATCCAGATTAGAGGCATCAATTTGCACATCGATAGTAAAGGTTAGAAATATGAGAATGGCTGGGATTTCTCAACCAGAATTTGAGCACAAAATAAGGGGCTCTAGAACAATTCTTCATAAAATTCCAACTTTTAAGAAGTGAGCAGAAGTTCACAGGAAAGAAACTGAGACGTTAACGTCCTTTCTTCAAAATTATTGATGTGATTGAAAGAGAATGTTTATTGACAGTCCTAATATCCTATATTTCCTTTTTAAAAACAACAATAAGGTATTTAAGTACTTAGAGCATAAATTCCAGGAGAAGGCAATGGCACCCCACTCCAGTACTCTTGTCTGGAAAATCCTATGGATGGAGGAGCCTGGTAGGCTGCAGTCCATGGGGTCACTGAGTCGGACACAACTGAGCAACTTCACTTTCACCTTTCACTTTCATGCACTGGAGAAGGAAATGGCAACCCACTCCAGTGTTCTTGCCTGGAGAATCCCAGGGACCGGGGAGCCTGGTGGGCTGCTGTCTATGGGATTGCAGAGTCGGACACGACTGAAGTGACTTAGCAGCAGCATAAATTCCACAAACTGGAAATTTTCATTACCCTGGGATAACTCTCTGCCTGAGTTTTTACTTCTAAACATATATTCTAACCAAGAGTTGTCAACACTCTTCTTACAAATAAAAGATTTCCTCTTCAAATATTTACACAATTTTCTTGTTTGAAACACTTACTAAAAAGAATGTCCTGAAGCCTAGCAGTGAAGAACTGGAAGAATTGGATGGAAGAGAACTTTGAGAATTTGGCTGCAATGGAGCAAAATACAACAGGTTTATTACCAGATGAAGGAAAATAATAAACACATTGTTCTGTGCTTTATGAGTCAGGGGTTAGTTGTATATAAAAGACCATATTGCAAGACTCTACCGTTAAAGACAAGTTGAACAGTTTTCTTTAGGAAAATCAGTTATACATTTCTAGGACTTATTATTTTTCCACAGTTAAATCTCTGTTCCTGTCCTTGTCACTTCACATCTGGTATTCCAAAACCCATTCCTCACCACCTGTCTTAGCCTTCTTTTCAATCTGTCCAAAATCTTATAGCTAAAATCGTCTTTCAAAGCTCTTCTTTTACCATACTACTTTCTTCCTTAAGATTACTTTTCAGTGTTTTAAATCAATGTTTTCTGGGAGCCCTCAGGGACATTCTAGTAACATCTTCTTAGCCTCAATAAAAATATTTAGACTTAATAACAAATATATATTATATATATGTATTAATTTTAACAGTTCATAATTTATTGAGCTATGAACAATTAAAACAGAAGCAAAAATATGTATAGTTTTTGAAATTTTTAGGTGGAAGTAACTGAGATCAAAATGTTTAGAGGCTTTATTCAAACTCATTCAAGGTCAAAATGAATACTAGGACTCAGTTTTCTTAACTATTTATCCAGTGCTTTCTCTACTTGAGTAAAATGGTATATTTAACATTCCCCTGGAATTAATGCCAGCAAGAAAGGGAGAAAATATTACTGTGTTCTTATAGTACATTTGGTACTGAGCTAATAAATAAGGTATACAATAATTCCCCTTAATCTTCTCAACCTCCATCATTTCTTTTTTCTAACTGAGGACCAGGACATGGAGAGGATAAGAGCTAGTAATATTTGTCATTACATAAGTAATTTAAAAAAAGTAGTATAATTTATTTCATAAGAAATAGAGGAATAATTTGAAACTACCTTTCTGATCCCAAAGACTAAACTCTTTCCACTAAATGAACTATTTCACAGAGTAAAAAGTTTCAAGTCCATCTCCATCTGTTATATTTACATGATAAATTTTAACGTGACGATGATGTGACCTATACTTGCAGACAGGTGACAGAGTTACAGAAAGAAAAATGTCATCAGCCCTGACCTTGAGAAGAACCCAGTCTGGGAAGGAGCAAAAAACAAGTAAACACAGCAAAAAGTACAGATTTTCCCCTTAATAACAATGGTGGAAAGGTAAAGATTAAACGAGTTTTGTTTAAAAGAATATAAAAGAGAACCAAAAATTTTTCTAAATGTTAAAAAATGTAAAATGACTGTTCGGTAACAAAGCTCTCAAAACAATGATTCCCAAATCTTATTTTGTTATACCTTAGGACATTTTATTACAACCATGGATAAACTATATCTCTTAATGAAACTAAGGACAAATTTGGATCCACATAACAAACTATAGGCATAAGAGAGAGATGAATCAGGAAATTCATTATAATGAATCATGATAATGATTATGGTGATTTCATGATAATGAGATCTTACCTATAGCACCATCAGAAAGCACAGTTTTTCAATACGTTTGGCACAAACTATGAATGTATACCTGATAAGGTAATTTGCACATATACCAGGTTAGTAAATGCTTATTGACTTAGGCAGTAACAAGGAGGTGGTGTGAACTTGGAAATGAATACTGAAATGTTAAATACACACAGAAAGCAGAATTGTGCTCCGTTCAAAATAGCAGCCATCTTCTAATCAGTGTAATAAACTATATAGCTCACATAGTTTCTTCTGCTGCTGATCCTCTTGCTGCTAAATTATGTCCATCTTTCTAAGGTACAAGGCTTTTGCATAAACAGAATCCCATAAAAGTCATCTTCTTATTCTTACTGAATTCAATTATCAATAAATGTTGATTAAGGACAAATTATTAGTCAGGTACTTAATGGAAGTTTCCTTGGTAAATGGACAAATTTTGGAAAGATTGACCTCATTGAGTACAGATACTGTCTTAGTTACTCTGCATTCTTTCAATACATACACAAATTAAAGACACATTTGTAACAGGTTTAGATGAGTATTTATCAAGTGTGGATGTAAGAGATCTCATTCTTGGTAAATTCAAAATCCATTTGAAACATACGAGTTCATTATTTCAATCCAAATTCATCTTTTTCAAGTTTAAATGAATTGGTTTTGAAACATGAATTTAGAGAGGCAAAAGACTAATCAAAGAAGCTCCTAAGACTTCTTGCCCCTGGAGAAACATATGGATGTTATTTAAAATCAATTCAGAAAAAAGACAGGTTGAAATTCTTATTTAAATCAAAGCTTGTCTTTGCAGTATTACATACTGCATGATTATTAGATGTGTATCAGATGAAGTTCACTTTAGGAATCAACACAAATTGACTCTGGCTGATGTAAGCAAATCAAAAGGTGTTTTTAAAAGATGTTATAATGGAAGCACCCAGACTTGAATTACTTTGGAGATGAGAAGAGAAGGAATCAAGTAGCAATAATATAGCTGGAACCACAGCCAAATTCCAACCAGAGAGCTACTGCCAAGAGGAGTAGCATAGCACTCCTCTTGAATCTCTATGAATCTCTCAATCCCACATCTCATCCTCCCATATTACTGGCACTGGACACTGGGTGACAACACTTCTGAGGTACAGCCAAGAAGTTTCTACTGCTCTCTTCCTGGTAGCAATGGCTTTTGATAAAAGGTCCAGGGTGAGTAGTCTGATTTGCTGAGGCTAGATCATTATGTATTACTCACAAAATGGAAGGAGATTCAGATGCTATAAAGAAAGTTATAAAGATAAATATTAACAAGATGATATTAATGTTTGATGCTGTAAAAACTGCCCTGCATTCTTTGCCTCTTATCCTCTGATTTTGCTCAATTCTTCCATTTCTATTTTCTTTCCTAAGTCTATAATGCGCATCTCCCTACAGAATTTAAAGTCACATCCCTATCACGCAGGACTTGACTATATCTATTAGATACAACTGGAGTCGTCTGCTGGAGAAGGAAACGGCAACCCACTCCAGTGTTCTTGCCTGGAGAATCCCAGGGACAGCGGAGCCTGGTGGGCTGCTTTCTATGGGGTCACACAGAGTTGGACACGACTGACGCGACTTAGCAGTAGTAGTAGCAGGAGTTATCTGCATTGAACCGAAAACCTCCAAAACAGCACTGGTTTAAACAAGTTTGACATTTTCCTATCTCTCACAGAAGGATTTTTAAAAAACTAGTGGCCCAGAACTGTCATGATAGCTCTATAATTATAATGAGATCATGACTCACTTTTTCCATTCCACCAACAAGAGTACTTCATCACACAAAATGGCTGTCAGAGCTCCAACCATCACATCTGCAAATTACCAAAGTGAACAAGTGAAAGGACCAAAATGCTATTTGCCTCTTTCCTTGTAAGAAATTCTTGTGGAAGTCACACAAGAACCTTCTGCTGACATTTCATTGGCCATAACTTAGCCATCTGTTTGTACTTAGCTAAGGAAGTTAGGAAATAAATCTTTAACTTGGGCAGCAGTATGCCCAGGCTAAATCGAGATTCTGACACTACTGAAGAAGGGGTGAGTGGCTAATGGGGAAATAAGGGATGTAAATAGCATTGTCCCCAAAATTTGTTCTTACTGTTCTCTCAGTATTCCCTGTGGGTTTTTGTCTCACAAATAGAATTGGCTGAGATAAACAAGCATCATCTCCCAGAATACACAAAACTATTTAAAAACAGGTTTCTCTGCTGCATACTCATTGTTTGCCTCCACAGGTAGTATTTCCCCCTCTCCACAAACAATACCTCCACTGTTTTAGAAATTATTCTTCTATCACTCTCAGCCATATGGTTTACCATGCTACTATGCTCTACTCTCAATGCCAGGGCTCAGCGAAGTCAAGGGTAGGGCCACTCCGATCCTAATATTTCAGGCAGTAACTGGTATCTCATTTCATTCACTAAAAACAAAAACAAAAACAAAAAAAAAAAAAAAAGGAAATTTGGGGGTAGAAATTTCTGTGGGGAAAAAAAAAAAACATCCAGGTTTCTGTGGGGAAAAAAAGTATCCAGGTAACAAATAATGTTTGTGTATGTACAATATATCAACAATAGTTCTAAGCATTTAAACATACTGACTCAGGTGCAGATGACAGAAACTATTCTAGATAGTTTAAGCAGAAAGACATTTAGTACAGGGTATTTACAAATTCACTGAAGGAACTAAAGGAGACAAACCAAGACTCAGCCTTTATAAATCATTCCCAAAACACCAGAAAAGAACTGGTCTAATACGGCAGGCGATTTCCCTGCTACTAAAGCTTGGGTAATCAGGAAGCTGCTGGTTTAACTACTGATTCAAGTACCACACTGCTTTCTTCAATACCCAGGCATGAGAAAGCCAACTGTTGGCCCCAAGATCTCATTACCTTGATTACAATTCAAGCCCCATGTCTCGCCTCCTGGCACTCATGAGACAAAGACTGGACATTGGCAACTCTTATAACATTCATGCAGAAAATGCAAACAAACACCAGAATCTCCACAACTGAGCTTATCTTCAGAACCAGTTGAAGCAACAGAAGTAGAGACCAGCTTCTTTCCACCTTGCAAATCTTACATGATGGCTTTGTTGGCAGAAATATATCATCTGAAAAGGATCTAGAAACTGTTTTAAATGTCCCAGTCTCAAAAATGAAGCAAAGGATATTACACAGGAATAGGAATGGAGTTTTTGCATCCAGTCAGCAGTATCTGTCACAAGCAGTCAACAGGATAGATGAAATCTTTATCTTCCATAATATTGAATAAATGAAGACCTTTGCCCCTCTTAGGGAGACTTCTTAGGAGTGTAAATGGATTAAACAAGGAGGCAATCAGACGGAGGTGGTGCTACTGTCATGGCGGCCTTCATAAGCAAACCAAAATCTAAGTTTGTAAATACTGAAAGGTTAGGAAATTAAAATGCTGAGGACAACCAATCAGAGCCAGCTATGCTTTAAGCTACAGTCAATCAATAATTTCCATACTTCGCTTCTGCCTTTTCTCTGGAAAAGTTGCTCCCCAAGCTCCTGTGCATAGAGCACTTCTAACCACTTCTGGTTTGGTGCTGCCCAAATCAAATCCATTTTTGCTCAAACAGACTCCTAAAATTTTCAATACGCCTCTGTTTATCCTTCTAACAGGAGCAACCAGAATGGGTTTACACTCTGAATTGTGTGGTGAGTACAGGTGAAGCTGTAACTTCCCTCAGCCATTTCACCATCTTGAAGGAAGACAGCCTGAAAATGGCACTGATTAATGAGGGGCAGAGCCAAGGAATTCAAAGAGAAGTATGTAACTAGAGCTCCAATGGCATCATGAACCTCTAAAGCAAGCAGTGCCTGAATCCTGTCTTCCTTGAATTGCTCGGTTAACTCAGCCAACATATCTTCTTTTTGGTTGCGCCCACCATCTTGATTTGGATTTTCCATCTTTGGCAATTAAATGATTCTTATTCATATAGCTGTTTAGAACCAGAAGTGGGGTATTGAGAGAGATTTAAATTATGCAGAACTGGCTGAGTTGAAGTAGGAAGAAAAATAATGAGGACTCTGTCATCTGGAGCCGAGAAAACTTTTGTTACAACCTTTGTTACAATACATGAAAACTCCTTAAAACAAACTGTTTTGGTCCACCCGGTGCTAGGACCTGGCGAGTGAGGGCCGCTGCTGGACCTAGGCGGCCTGAGCTACAAAACACGCGCTCTCTCCGCTCCAGGCGTCTTGTGAGGGGTCTGGGGGCTACCCAGGCTGGGTGCTCCCCAGGGAAGAGGAAGAAACTGAGGCTCAGAGACGTCACATCACTCGCCTGAAGCTCCTCAGCAGTGTGACCCCACATTCTTGCCCCCTGGGTCACCTACGGGACGCTGGTACCTGCCCTTCAGCAGATGCTGAATAGACATGAACAGCAACAAACTGGGGTCTTTCATTAATGTTCCCTGTCTGGCCGCATCCTTCAACCTCTAGAAGTGGAGCATCACTACGTCCTCAATCTCAGAAACAAGAGGAGACTTTCCCGGTGCTGCCAGTCTGTGACTGTCACCAGCTCCAGCTACCTGCTGGGCACCAAGCTGGACACCAGATCGAGCAGGCTGAGTGCACAATCCGCATGAACGGTGCACCCACCATGGGCTCCTCGGCCGATGAGTGCAACAAGACCACCTGGTCCTGAGGCAGTGTATTCCGTGTGTTGCCAAGGCCCCGGGAATTCATCACAGACCCCCGACACTCTGTCCAGCGTTTGGGGTCCCCACACATGATGCGGAAGCTCCAGGACAGCCTGGCGCGCCTCACCAGTGCGCAGGCCTGGTGTTCCAGCACCGAGTCCGGCGCCGTCCCTCCTGCCGTCACACGCACCGATTTGACAACTTCTTCCGGGGTCAGACAGGCAAGGCCGTGGGGAGAAGACCCGTTCATGGTTGAGCACAGGCTGGCTCACTACGGAGACTGCGGTGGAGTTATGTGACCGCACGTACTTCCTGTGCACACCCCCCACTACTGCAACCAGCGGTCCTTCTGCGGCACGTGCCCTACTGCTACTATGAGCCTAAGGGGCCCGGTGAGTGTCACCTACACCTATATCCAGAATGAACATAGCCTCAAGGGCAACCATCGCTGCGTCATCATGGAGAACGGCGTGATTCTGAGCCTAGTTGTAGGGAATCACCTTCTCCCAGCCTTCCTGGACCTAGACTACCCTGCCTGTGGGACCCTCACGAGGGACACAGGAGAAGTGGGTCTCCACGGAGCCTCCGACAGAGGGCCGTCTCCTGGCCAATGAAGGCCAGGATCGGAGCCTTCAAGGTTGGAGCCTTGAAGAGGGTGTATTCTCCAGGCATTCGTGGATGTATCTCTGAGTCAAATCGAGGGGTTGGGCCTCTGTGTGGTTAATCGGACATCAAGGGTAATTCTTGTCCAAACAGGGTCTGAGCATAGTTAGTCAGGGTATTTCTGAGTAATCTGAGTCTAAGGGCATGTCCTTTTCCATGAGGTCTTGGTTCAGAGCCCCAGGATGGACCCTAAGTTACTTTCTATTCTCTGGGACTGTGGGGTCCTATCCCGAAGAGTTGGTAACTTTGTGTTGCCTCCTCACTTCCCAGAGCCAATAAAAGGTTTGGTGGAGTTGGGAGCTGTCTGAAGGCCACGTTGGAACATTTGTGTGGCTAGGGGCATCCCAGGGGTTGGAGGCTGGACTTCTGGTTTTGGGCCTTCCCTGAGTGGCTTTGGAAAAACCATCTGTTGCACTCTCTCTGGGCGTCCTTCTGCCAGTGTCAGGGTCTAACATGGAGTATGAGAACTTTCCTTCGTCTCTCATCAACCACCTTGAGTCTGTCCTTCTGGATCTGGCTTCCATAAGACTGGACCCTTCCAGCCACCACTCCTTTATAGGGGGCTCAGGTCCCTGAACGTCTGAGGTTTCCTTCCTAACCTCCTCCTAGAATCTTGGGGTTATATTTTTTATGAACTCTTCCAGAGTTCAGGTGACTCTGGTAAGAAGGGATAAACCTTCAGCTGTTTTCTTAGCCCCTCCCCTCAGCTGCCATTAGCTGGGCTCTTGAAAGGGCAGTTCCCCTTTTCTGCCATCCAGCAATGAAGTTTTCTACCTGTTGGAGGAGTCTTTGGGGCTGAGAAAGGGGGAATCCCAGCCAGTCTGGGGTTTTCTGCAGCTCCTTTGTCTGCAGCTGCTGGACTCGATCAAGGGTCTCCTCCAAGCTGGGCCTAGGAAGATTCTAGGGGGCCAGCTAACTGTGTGGCCTGGATTCTGTCCTCTCACTCTACATCAAGCACTTTATTGCTTGGCCTCAGTGGGGCAGGTTTGTCCTTTGCTCTCCTGGAGCCTGGAAGTGAAGATTGGAGCCCTTTCTGGAGGAGGCTTTTAGGGATCCAGTGAAAGAGGCAGCCAGCAGTGAGCTGTTGCACATTGGGGCAGGTGGTAATGATTTGTAACTATTTGTACAAAAATAAATGCACCTAACCTCCAGAAAAGCAAAACATGTACAATCGCAGCTGTAGCTTTAGGCTCAGTCTGTGTATTGAGTCAAAGCTTTGAAAGGTATAGTAGGAAATTTGTAGGACAATAGTGTGTTAGCTCTTACAGCCTTTTTCTGCTATCATTTATTAACTATTTACTATGCACCAGGTATTATGCTAACAGTTTACTTGTATTAGCTCATTTAACACCTGATGAAAGAAAAGTGAAAGTAATAGCTTAGTCATGTTTCCGACTCTTTGCGACCCCATGGAGTCCATGGAATTCACCAGGCCAGAATACCGGAGTGGGTAACCGTTTCCTTCTCCAGGGGATCTTGCCAACCCAAGGATCGAACCCTGGTCTCCTGCATTTCAGGCAGATTACCAGCTGAGCCACCAGGGAAGCCCAATGCCTAATGACACTGGTACAATCTTGATCACCATTTTACTGATGAGGAAACTGAAGTATAAAAACCTATAGAAAATAGAAAAATTCTAGGCCCAAAATAAAAGAACATTCAGTTTTCTAGGAGAGATCCTTTTGATGTGTTTCAGGTAATTAAAGTGACTAGAAGTTGTCTGCATAGGTAGGGAAAAAAAAAAAAAAACTGAATTATTGAGGCCCATGCTAAAATTTGGCTTCCCTTGTGGCTCAGCTGGTAGAGAATCTGCCTGCAATGCAGCAGACCTGGATTTGATCCCTGGGTTGGGAAGATCCCCTGGAGAAGGGAAAGGCTACTCATTCCAGTGTTCAGGCCTGGAGAATTCCATGAACTGTATAGTCCATGGGGTCACAAAGAGTTGGACATGACTGAGTGACTTTCACTTCACTTCATGCTAAAATCAATTGTAATAAAAATTATGGAGAAGAAATACTATCAGGTGATAAAATTGGGGCCCAAGACAAGTTTTATTGCCTGGGCATCTCTCGGATAACCTCTTGTATATTCACTACATGGAAAGGGGGCCATCCCTTCTCATTGTAAAGATCATTGCAAAGTTGCAGATGACTGACTTCCCGAAACCCCAGTCCGTCAATCTATTGTTCTGAATTGCTCCCTAGAAGAAAACAAGGAAGAGACCATGAAATAAACACCTATTTCTGAGAAATTTCTCAAGGCATGTTATAAACTCAAAGACCATAATCTAATAACATCCCTGGCTTTGTTTATTATCCCTTGAAGTTCAATAAAAGTAAAATCTCTTTAAAATTTGATTAAAGTATTAAGGAAATAGTTTGAGGGCAAAAACTTCAACCAATTAATGAGGAATTAAGGTTGTTGATGACGCTACCCCCCAGGCAATTCTCAGGCCCCACACCAAGAGGAGTACTGTATGAAACCCCAAAGGTAAATACCACCCAAGCTCCTATCCACCCTGTGATCTCAGTGCCAGTGGATAAGGAGATACCTCCCAGGAGGCTGTAGACACACCAGATCAGCTAAGAACTTACTTTGCTCCCAGGTCAAGGAGCCTGACTTATTGTGGTCCAACAGAAACATACGTGTTACAAACAACTGTGTAATGTGTTTTTTTAATTTGTTATCCTCCACCATATATTGATTTTATTGTAAGAATTTAACACTTCCAAATTAAATTTGATCAAATCATCATACTATAGGAAGCTACATTTGAACAAAGCCAAGAATCTGGCTAACTAGAGCAAAAGTCAACAAACTACAGTGTGGCTCAAACCTGTCTCTTCCCCACCTACATTTGTGAATAAAATTGTATCACAACTCAGCCACATCCATTTGTTGTCTAAATGGCCACTTTCACACTGCATTACCATAGCTAGCAGAGTTAACTAATTATCACAGAGACAGTATGACACAAAGCATAAAATATTTAACATCTGGCATTAAAAAAACAAAGTCTGTCCCTAAACTAGAGATTCTTAGTTCTGGATCTCGATGCAGCAGTGTGATTGTTGAAGGGGTAGCCTAACCATACACTCTTTCGATGATTCTTTGGAAGGATCCACAAGACTCGAAAACAACTATTTATACTGTGGCTGAAGGCTTCCCTGATGGCTCAGTGGTAAAGAATCTGTCTGTCAATGCAAGAGACTTGAGTTCAATCCCTGGATCAGAAAGATCCCCTGGAGGAGGGCTTGGCAACCCACTCCAGAATTCTTGCCTGGAAAATCCCCTGGCAGGCTTCAGTCCATGGGGTCGCAAAGAGTCAGGCATGACGTAGAGACTAAACAACAACATTTATTACAGATAAAGGATATAAAGCAGGATGAGCAAGGGGAAAAAATATACCCACTGGAGGCTGTTGGGAAATAAACACAAGAGTTTACAGCCCTCCTTCGTGGAAGTCACAAGGATGCTTCCTCTAACAATGATTTACACAATAGCACATGCATAGCATTTCTGCCCAAAGAAGCATCTCAGACTCCAGGACTTTAACTGAGGGCTGGTTAAGTCAGCATATTCACCTGTTTGGCCAGCCATGATTGCCTCAACTCCAGATCCCCAGCAGGAAGCCAGTGTCCACCAGAAATCACAGTGTCTGCATAAACTTTCTTGGCAAGTTGGCCTAGCATGGTTGGGTGCCTCAGGTGTACAAAACAACCTTAATAGTAACAGAGGGAATATTCCAAGGGCCATGTTTCCAGGAGCTGGTCAAGGCTCAATCACATAGCAGACCCTCTTGAAAATAACACTAGTGTTGAGCAACCAGGCCTGGTGTGTTAACTCTTTTTCACTCAGGGAAGCAAGTTTAGAGGGTCTCCTTGAAAGGGAGATGGGGCAGGTACATCTCAGCATACCTTTATGAAAAGAAGAAGGCATACAGATGTGGGATAGTCAAGGAGTAGCTAGCAAATGCTTGTCTCCCCAACATCTCTATTCTTTTAAACAGAAACTAGGGACTTCCCTGGCAGTCCAGGGGTTAAGCCTCTGTACTTTCAATGCAGGAGGCATGGATTCCATTCCTGGTCAGGGAACTAAGATCCCACATGCTATGCGGCCAAAAGAGTAAATAAAATAAATTAATTTTTTTTTAACCCTCAAACCTAAATTTCTTTGGGCAATCCATGTCAGCCGATATTTATTTGCAGGATAGACTGACCCTCCATTTCAAGATTGGACCCTAACAGTTTATCCCCCTCATCTGGCCACAGTAATTGTTACAGACTGTCATGTAATCAAATTTATGCAAGAAGAGCCTTCTATAGGAGGTTTCTAGGTAAGAAAGTTTTCTACTTTTCTATGGAAGCCACTTTCTAAAATGGGCTCTTTTCTCCCTGCTTCGTTTAGGATGTAATTGTGTGGTCTAGATATTTTCCAGTCACTTTTGTTACCGTTGGTACAACTGGTATGATACCTAAGCTCAAAAGTAAGTTACAGCAAAACTGAGAGATGCAAGAGAAAGAGAGCCGGAACCGTGAAGACACATGACCCTAAATCAAACAGCTCCTCTGATGGTGTATGCCTCTGCACCTCTTGGTTTCCTGTTAGGTACCCCTCATCCACACCCCTTCCCAGCTAAAATTCTTTTTTATTTGACCCAGAGGGATGGGATGGGGAAGGAGGTGGGAGGGGGGCTCAGGATGGGGAACACATGTACACCCATGGCTGATTCATGTCAATGTATGGCAAAACCACTACAATATTGTAAAGTAAGTAGCCTCCAATTAAAATAAAAAATAAATAAATAAATAAACCAGTTTGAACTGGTATCTCTGTCACTCACAGTAAACACTCCTAACTGATAAAGTACTGTCATTCCTACTTTATAAATGAAAAGACCTAAGCATAGAGAGGGACTTCCCTGGTGGCTCAGACAGTAAAAGCATCTGCCTACAATGCGGGAGACCTGGGTTCAGTCCCTGGGTTGGGAAGATCCCCTGGAGAAGGAAATGGCAACCCATTCCAGTATTCTTGCCTGGAAAATTCCATGGACAGAGGAGCCTGGCAGGCTACAGTCCGTGGGGTCGCAAAGAGTCGAACACGACTGAGCGACTTCACTTCACTTAAGCATAAAGTTAAATAATTTGCCTACAGTCACAACTAGAATAAATGGCAGAGTCAGGATTCAAGAACATTTCTCTTTGTGTCTAAAACTGATACATTTTGGAGACTTCCTTAGTGGTTCAGTGGTTAATACTCTGCATTTCCAACACAGGAGGCTCTGGTTTGATTCCTTGTAGGGGAACTAAGATCCCGCATGCCTCTTGGTGGGATCAAAAAAAAAAAAAAAAACACGATACATTTTTCTTCTAATTTATGCAGCCACTAGATTAGTCTCTTGTTGAGCTCACCCTGCATCCCCCATCAGAATCAGCTATTTGAGAACCATGCATTCAGACACTGCGTGGAAATGCATTGTAGCATCATTGGTTTTATAGCTATTCCATCTCTAAAGAATGGGAATATTTGAGCCTTAATATGAAAAAATAGTGGAGACCAAACTGACCACTCCTTTGATTTTGTATCCTCCTCCTGTTTAATCACTTTATATATTATAATTCCATTTGTTCCTGAACCATTCATGGAGTAAAATAAATATCATTCTGGATTCCTGAAAAACTCTCTATTTTAGGTTCAAAAGTTAGATCCAAAACAATTAGTTGAATTTAACATCCAATAAAAACCATCTCAAATGATTTTACTAGGCTTATCTATACTTGTATTAATCAACTATTCATGCCTATGTAAAATCTCAATTATATTTGTACAGGAAAAAAAAAAAAAAACTACTATGCATGTCCCCAGAAAGAAAAAGGTGAAGTGTAACTGTGGGGGAAAAATCTTTTCAAATATTCTCATACTGAGAGCTTATTATAAGTGCAAAAAGATTAAAGATATAATATAAAGGTATATATTTAAATTACTACAAATAACTGTTTAACGGGAGCTGCCTAGGGTACATCAGCAGCCCCTAAATGATCAAAGGCTATTGCTGCAGGCAAGGTCCAAAACCACCTGCTTATATAAAGAACTTTAGATGACAGGACTGATATTCTGCATGTATATTGATACTTCTTGAAATGATGATTAAAAAAAAAAGAGTATCTATCCAAAACTGACAGAAGGCAAACAGATTGGGAGTTAAGTTTGTAATTCTGCTACCGACTCATCCTTTGCCTTGTGTAGAAATGTTATAATTTCTTAGGATATTTCCCAAATCTCCTGCCCTGTCATTGTTATTTACAGAAAAAGGAAAATTCAGGTTATATTGGAACTCAAGTAGGCACTCTGTTTCACTCCCTCTGTACAACACCAAGCAAAACTGTGAAATATGATAGATTTATTTTATTCCCCATGTCCATGTCAAGTCCTAACTTTTGAAAGAATGGTATGGTAAATTAATTACACTATTATTTTGTATTTTTTATGCAACCCTAGGAGGAAAAATATATTACAGCTGGCTGAATAATGCACATATATATGTATAAACAGATAGCATGTAACTTTTATTTCAATTATATATTAGTGTTTATTTTGTATATGTAATATGCAATTATATATTGCATATATATTTAATATCTATGTAATTAGAAAAATTTTAATAAAGGAAAAAATTATATATATATATATATACAATTGAAATAAAAGTTATACAAAAATACTGATCTATACTTTTTGTAGTGCACTGAGACATTTTTTTTAATTGTATTCTGTTTTTTTTTCTTTGTTAAAATCAGGTCACAACTTGACTTATTAAATTGATGTCAAAACCTGCTAATGGGTTATGACTCACCAAAGCAACAATTTATAATAAAGACTAAATATCCATGTGTCCCCAAATCCTACTTCTGTAGTTTATATGTCAACAGAGATAAGAACCAATTGAAGACTGCTTCAGAGTAGAATATCAGACATCAGCGAGGACACAAAAATTGAAAGTTTTCCCTGGATTTGACAGATTCTTCCACCAAGAAAAGCTTTTCTTTTTGTAAAGCTCACAGTAACCTTACAGTCAGGTGTGGCCAGGAAGGAAATTGTTGTATGCCACTTTCAGGCCTGGTCATAGGCTTCATGCATGACCACCATCCTCCGTCTCCTGATGTGAGACAGATAGCAGAGTGCTCTCGAAAGTCAGGAGTTGAAAAGACAAAAACACTGATGGAAGGAGGCTAGGTACACTCACCACTGCTCAAAAAAGACCCATTCATCAATCATGAACATCAGTTTTGGACTTTACATGAGAGAGAAAGAAATTTCTAATGTGTAAAGGCCCCAGAAATTCATAGCAGCTAACACTTCTGGAATTGCCTTCTACAGGACACAAATAGAAGCTCTTCACTTTCAAGAAGAGGTACACCCTTTGGAGTATCCTCACCACAAGGAGGAAAAAGCATCCATTTTTTGATCAGAAATATTGCAAACTATACACTATACTCAGATTCCTTCCTCTGCAACTCTTCGTGTTTCAGTTTTTCTTTCATGGTCTCCTCATTTCCACAACTTTACATCCCAATATAAACTCAAACAAACAAACAAACTTCATAAAGAGTTGGAACCTAAAGAAAGCTGAGTGCCAAAAAATTGAAGCTTTTGGTGTTAGAGAAGACTCTTGAGAGTCCCTTAGACTGCAAGGAGATCAAACCAGTCATTCCTAAAGGAAATCAGTCCTGAATACTCATTGGAGGGACTGATGCTGAAGCTCCAATACGTTGGCTACCTGATACGAAGAGCCAACTCATTGGAAAAGACCTTGATGCTGAAGATTGAAGTCAGGAGAAGAAGGAGACAACAGAGGATGAGATGTTTGGTTGGCATCACCGACTCTATGGACATGAGTTTGAGCAAGCCCCAAGAGTTGGTAATGGACAGAGAAGCCTGGTGTGCTGCAGTCCATGGGGTCAGACTTGACTGAGCAACTGAACAATAATAACAATAAACTAAAAACAACAACAACTCCCATCCTTAATCCCAGGCTTTCTTCCATATTCCAAATCCAAACTCCTTTGAATGTTTTAGCAATGATAAACATATTTTAATGTTAATGAGATGACAAAGACAGGGGAAGGAGAAACAGTGAGAGGAGGAGAATCCATTTCCAGCACTAGCTGAAAATGAAAGTCACTCAGTCATGTCCGACTCTTTGAGACCCCATGGACTGGAACTCACCAGGCTCCTCTGTCCATGGAATTCTCCAGGCAAGAATACTGGAGTGGGTTGCCATTACCTTCTCCAGGGGATCTTCCTGACCCAAGGACTGAACCTAGGTCTCCTGCAGGCAGTTTCTTTACCGTCTGAGCTACAGAAGAACCCAGTTCAGCTGAACATGTGCCAAATTAGATATATACACGATCAATATCCCTCTCTCCCTCCTCCTCTGATTTCCAGATCTCATCCCAGGGACCCATTAAATGGCTTACTCTTTATACTAGAATTTCTTTTTTCCTTAGTGAATAAAGTATGTTTCCAGCACTTCCAACATCATCAAGGTAGAGTTCTGTTTTGTTGTTATTGATATTCTGGCTTTAGTGAGTTGAGGGGCTGGTGGTCATAAGTTTGTTTTCTCAGCACCTAACTTTCTTGGCCTAGACTATCACTGAAAAATAGCCAGCAGAACAGAGAGACCTAATGTATAGGATAAGGAAAAATATCACTCTTACATGACCTGCTATGCAGAACATGGAAACTTATCAAAGCCTGAACTGACAGATTATTCAAATACCAACCCCCCCCCCCAGCCAAAAGTCCAAGAACAATTAAGTTAATTAAAAGAAAACACATTCCACAATTGTGTTGGCCATGAAAATAATTTGTCTAGTGAAGAGAGGCAGTGCAACATTCTTTTCAAGTGTTCCTGTGCAAAAGTTAATTCAGTGAACAAAGCCTGATCCCAGTCTCGGCTTCAAGCAATATCAATTATATGTAAAACATTGATAACCGAGAGATTTTTGAAACTCAGTTCTCTCATAGTTGAAGGCAGGCATTTCCTGGTTAACATATTGAAATGATCAGACTGTGTGTATTTTTTCCAGCAAATACATTCTTTATGAATAAATCATTGTCATTAAAAATACAAAATCACTGTCATACTAAAAATTCCTTGGACTTCTAAGAAATAAAAATGTAACAAATGTGAGTTGGGTATTTTCATTTTGGGGGGGGGGTGGTATTTTCAACTTACAGAAAAAATATGTTATCTTCTATATATTCTATTATATTGCATTTAGTAGGGATTTTTATTGCATGCATGAATACATTGCATGAAGGAGAGGGAAGTATGTATTTAATCCACTTATGTTCACAGAAAACCTTGCAAAAGCTTGAATCTTCAAAATGCATATCTATGGTTAATTTAATTTCTACCTAATTCCTGATTAGCATGAAAAATCATTTTGCTTGAACTCTTGTCAAAGATTTTCCTAAATATATTAGTTCAATTTTCCATTGAAGTAAGAATGTAATGGATACAAAATACTTCTCTAATAACTGGTCGTTTTTCATGACACAGGCTCACCACAGTAAAAATGTAAATAACATAAATTTACAAAATCTGGAACCCTGGTCATGCAGATGCAGGAAATACAGACTTCAGAGAAAATAAATGTTTGGTTGAATGTATACTGGTCAAAGACTATGTCCCAGAAACTTATTTACAAAAAAAGCTTTTGTATGAACTTCTGATTCCTCTCCTTTTTTTGTTTTTAAATTATTTCAAATATACAAAAGATGTTCATGTACCCACCATCTGGATTTAAAATTTAATATTTGCCATATTTGATTTAAACTTTTTCTGAGAAATAAAATATCACAGGGTTATTTGAAGCAGCTTCTCTCTGCTCAGATGTAATTAATAATTAGAAGACCATGTGTCTCCCTCCAAATCATGTCTTTATATTTTAGCACATATATAGGTTACCATAAATCATATAAAATATTTGCGTGTGCATCGTAAGTTACACAAGTGATATTTAGAGCTTTTGATTTATCTGACAATTTCTGTTTTAAAAGTGCACTTCATCTATTTCCTGTGATTTTCAATATAATTGGATATAGATTTTTTGCTTTCTCTTTTCTATGATTTTTGTTTGCTTATTTCCTCCCTTCCTGCCCTGTGTTAGATTAACCAACTTTTCTTTATTTCTCTTTCCCTCTATTGACTTGGAAAATACACTTAGGATTTCTTAAGTGGTTGCACTGAAATTTGCCAGTCACAACTTATCTAAAGTTACCAACATCACTACCAAGTTCCTGTATTCTCTATTTGTTTTTATTTTTATAGGAGTACATTTTTTAGTGCTTGTTTCATTGAGATTCAGTACACAGTAAATTGTCTTAGTTTTTGTTCGGTTTATCTTTACTTCACTTCTCTCCTAAACGACAGCTTTGCAGGGTTAGAATTGCCATGCTAACAACTAATAGCTATTTTCTCTCTGTAGTTTAAATATACTATTCCTCTGTGTTCTGTCCATTTTAGTTTAGTAAGAGAGAAATTTGTATTTATTTGTCTAAGATTTTTCTTTGTAAGTCATCTTTTCTTTTTCTATTGGCCTTTACAATTTTCTGTTGTCTTTGGCATTTTTCAAGTTTTTAATAATGCATTCAGTTGTCTTGAAACACATTGCTTTAGTTTTACTGTGCTTCTTTATCCTGGGACTCTCAACTTTGAACAATTGATGGAAATTCTCAGATACTATCTGTTACTATTGGCTTTTCCCATCTTCTATGCTTATCTTCTGGGAAATTTAATAGGCGTATGTTGGAATTTATTATTCTACCCACTTGCTAAATCTTTCTTGTATTTTCTATTTCTTAATCACTTTCATTTCACTAATAGACTCTTCAGAATAATCTGATAATCCTTATAAACTGCATACAGCATTTTTAGATGTTTTTTTCTTATTCAAATCTGCTAGTTTTTAATTTATAGTGTACTATTATTTTTATTATAGTTTGTGTGAGATATATGTTCTTTATATGTTTTTATCATTTAAAACACAATCTATGCTTGTCATTCATATTTTTCTATTGTTTCCAGTTCTTAGTCTTGAGAAAATATGTCACGATTAGAACATCCATTTATTCTTTAAATAAAATGAAGAGAAAATGAATAAAGGAAAATAATAGGCCATCTCTCTTCTGTCTACCCTAATAATAGAGCCTGGCAATCTATTTACATCTCTAATTCAAAAGACAGAAATGCAAAATGAACTGAGTTGTATACTTGCTCTATCTTCCTGGGATTATATTACCTCTTTTCTTTATTTCTTCTATTACAGCTTTAGTGTGGGCCGCCTTTAATTCTCACTGCACTTCTGCAAATGCCTCCTAATTTGTCTCACCTTTGTGCCTTCTAATATATTCATCAGCCAGTGCTCAAAGATATCTCATTAAAATACACATATAGAGTCACTTGCCTTAGGAATACCTCTCAGAGGCTTCTGATAATTCCAGACTCTGTTCTAAGCCCATAAGAATTTAGCAGACACTATTCTGCTTATCTTCCTTATAAAAATAGTGGTAAGTCTTGGAAGTCTTAGGTTTAGGTGGGTATCCCTTGATATCAGAGGAAGTGATCCCTGCCTTGTGCCTGTAGAAGTGATCAGTTATATCAATGAGCATCAAATGAAGTCCACTGGACAGCTTCTGGAAAATCATGTTCTTCCTGAATTGAAGAAAGATTGAAAGAAGGAGTGGAAGTGGGGAGAGGGGAAAAGAGGGAAGAAAATTCTTTTCCCCAACTACTTTTTTTTTCAGAAACTATTTTTTGCTTCTGAAATAAATTGCATAAGTATATTATGCATGGAAGATACTGCAACTGTCATGCAACCATGAGAGCAAGATAGAAGGAAATATATTCTCTGTTATGACATCGACCTGCTGGGGGGAGAAAAGCAAACGCTGCATGACTCTGATTCCTATGCATCGCTCCATCCTGTTGAATTGACTCCAGGATCATGGAGCAACTTTTACTGCCATGAGGGTGCAGTAGACTCCCACCTCAGAGTCTTTCTCAGGCTGCACTATAATATTGCACGGAGTATATACTGAATGTACATGGGGCTATACTCACATTTGGTTTCTTGACTTAATTATTATAGTCATTGTCCAGTAATATCCTGAGGAAGGGGTCACAAAGAGTTGAACATGACAGAAGCGACTTAGCGTGCACACACACATACACACACACACACACACACAGATGAAAATACTTCCCTAAGTGTGTGCTTATTTTCTTCTCATCCTTCATCTGTCAATGGATATATCATTTCCTCAGAGAGATTGCCCGGGAACCCTGTGTAAAATGATACTCCATTATTTTCTCACATATTTTAGTGATAAATTTCCTTATAACACTTATTAATATTTGAAATACTTTTATGTGTTTAATAGCTCTCTTTCTACTCACTGTGTGAGCAATAAGACCTGTCTTCTATACCAGTGTGTGTGTGTGTGTGTGTGTGTGTGTGTGTGTGTGTGTACATCAAACTCTGTGCTTAGCACAAAGTGAGCACTTACTGGTTGTGTATGTGATTTGGGAATATAGAGGACTCTCACTGCCTTGTTTACATTTTTCAATTACTGTCTGAGCTAACTTCAGCCCTTCTCTCTTCAACCATATCTTAGTGAAGCCGATCATTCAGTACATCAGAAGGAAAGAAAAAAAATAGGCTAAGGAAAAGATAATAAATGAAAGAATTTTCAAAACAGACTGTTTAGATGACTTTCTCTTTTTTTACTTCTTTAGTTTTTGAAAAATAGGTTTCAGAAATATTCCTAAATTGGTATAGTCTTTATCTTCTCTGTTTGGCCCGGTAATTAGCTTCAGGTTGTTGGTTTTGTTTCTTTTCTTTTATCAGAGTATTTTTTTTTAAAGCCTTTGAAAAAGGTTACTCTTTGAAAAAAATGAGCTGTCTTTTACGTGTACATCTATGCACCGATTACCATCCTTCCAAAAAAAGAAAAGAACAACTGTATTGCCCAATTCTCAAAGCAATTATGAATTCGCTTAAATTTATCCCACGATCACCCATAGGATAACTCAGTGCTGAAATAATTCCTTCAGTCAATGTTTATTGTTTATTTATCAATAGATTATTTGGTCTTCAAGGGACCAGTAAGCTTATCTTTGTTTTCTCAGCCTTGTACTCTTCCTGATATCACAAAGCACAAAATGGAGCTCTACTGAATGAATACTCAATAAAATCTTTACTTAAAACTGCAAACATAGTGATGAAAATAAGTCCAATAAAATCTGCATTTTTCTACTTGCTTTTGGCATATTTTATGACTCAGTTTTTTGCAGTTTGCAGAATATTTTAATATTTATGATTCATATATCAAGACATTAAATTTATTCTTAAAAATATTGATATATTTTACTTTTGTTGTGTTCAAAATCATTTTTAAAATGAGGCAGAAGCAAAAAGTAATAAATAACAATTGTTTAAGAACATTAATGATTCCTATTCTTGGAGTTTTCTTATATAAAAAAAATAGATACTAGTACTCATAATTAATTATAAAAGTGCCTACCACTCTATTACCCTTTTATATTTAATTTAACATCTTATGTTTATATACATATTATATAATAATTTAATCTCTTCCTCAGACAAAAAAGAAACAGAAATATTCCAGGCTAATATTATCACTACTAAAACATTGTTCATCTTAGAGATGAGACTGAGTTAATTTAGATAAATGTTTTCCAAGTATTAATTATTCAAAATTAATAAAGGTATTTTTCTCATTTACTAAAGGTCTGAACCTAACACACAAGTGTTCCTATTTAACATAGAATTCGTTTTCATAGTCCTGAAAAACAATATTATCTTAACTATCATCCTCATCTTGATGATTCCCTGATCCTATGCATGCATGCTCAGTCGTGTCCAACTCTTTATGAGCCCTTGACAGCCTATAGACTGCCATGGACTGTAGAGTGCCAGGCTTCTCTGTCCATGGGATTTCCCAGGCAAGAACAGTGCAGTGGGTTGCCAATTTCCTCCACCAGGGCATCTTCCTGACCCATAGATCGAACCAGCATCTCCTATGCAGCTTCTTTCCCACTGAGCCACCAGAGAAGCCCCCTCGACCATGTATAACCAGATGCCAATTCAGAGCACCTATATGCTGTAGCTCTACTCTGTTGCTTAAATACTTTCCTTGAATTATAATTATGTGATTACCTTGTCTGACTCTTCCACTCCCTCCACCCCTATTGTAAATCACTTAAAGGCAGGAATTTGTGTTTTCTAATTCTTCTATTATCCTTCACAATGTCTGAAATTATACCCTAAAATTAGTAGACTTTCAGGAACTTTTATTGAATTGAGGCTTATACAAGCTATGTATTTTTCTACTAAGTCACTGTTTTTTATAAAATCTGTCATGAAAATAATCATATGCTCAAATAAAGGGAAAAATGTTGTTAAATCCAGTATCCATTTGCTAAATTGGGTATAACAGATAGTACTGGCTACCATCTACAATTTTTCATCCAGCATTTTTGTCTCCTTTCTTTCAAGAGTTATCTGTACCTACCACACACCTTTTCAGATGGGATTATGTGAGACAAAAGCGAATACCTATTGTCAATACCTCAAACTCCAAACACCTCCTATGGTGTTTGACTGACATGACATACACCTTTAACAAGAGCTGTCTTACAGAGACTATAGGAAAGAGACAGGCAGGCAGACTTCAGACAGAGGCTTAAAGTGACTGGCATTCTTCTTTTGACACTTTTATTTGACTCTAGCTCAAGTCAACTTATCTTCCTACTCCTCATAGATTTCTGATTTAAAAGTGACTAGCATCTTAGAAAAGGGGAAGGAAACATTAGTAGAGCAGTAGAGAGCAGAGCAGTAGAGTTGAGCACTTAGTTTTCTCTAGAAACACATAATATCTGCATTTTTACTTTATATCCATATAGAAAATGCAGAGTATTTTTGATGTCCATGTAAGATGAACTTCTCTTGTTTTTGTCCAAGATTCATGTTCCACTTTCTTTTTTTTTAAATTAATTTTCATTGAAGTGGAGTTGATTTACAGTGTTATGTTAGTTTCAGGTGTACAGCAGGATAAATGCTCTCTCTCTCTCTCTCTCTCTCTCTCTCTCTATATATATATATATATATATATATATATATATATGTATATATACATATATACAGTTTTTCCAGTGGTCATGTATGGATGTGAGAGTTGGACTGTGAAGAAAGCTGAGCACCGAAGAATTGATGCTTTTGAACTGTGGTGTTGGACAAGACTCTTGAGAGTCCCTTGGACTGCAAGGAGATCCAACCAGTCCATTCTGAAGGAGATCAGCCCTGGGATTTCTTTGGAAGGAATGATGCTAAAGCTGAAACTCTAGTACTTTAGCCACCTCATGTGAAGAGTTGACTCATTGGAAAAGACCCTGATGCTGGGAGGGATTGGGGGCAGGAGGAGAAGGGGACGACAGAGGATGAGATGGCTGGATGGCATCATGGACTCGATGGACGTGAGTCTGAGTGAGCTCCGGGAGTTGGTGATGGACAGGGAGGCCTGGCGTGCTGCAGTTAATGGGGTCGCAAAGAGTCGGACACGACTGAGCAACTGAACTGAACTGCCACACATATATACATCAATCCACTCTTTTTTAGATTCTTTTACTCTGTGCTGTATAGTAGGTCCTTATTACTTTCCTATTTTTTATATAGTAGTATGTATATGTTGGTCCCAGTCTCCCAAATAATCCCTCCACCACCCTTTCTCTACTGGTAACCATGAGTTTGTTTTTGACATCTGAAACTCTGTTTTGTAAATAAGTTATACCATTATTTAGATTCCACATATAATTTTTAAATTCCACATAGAAGTGGTATCATACAGTACTTGGTATCTAATATTTGTCTTTCCCTACCTGACTTTCTTCACTCAGTATGACAATCTCTATGTCCTTCTATATCACTGCAAATGGCATTATTTTGTTATCTTTTATGGTTAAGTAATATTTGGCTATCTTTCAATAATCTCCCCCTCCTGGTGGCTCAGATGGTAAAAAAAAAAAAAAGTCTATGTACAATGCAGGAAACTTGGGTTCAATCCCTGGGTAAGGAAGATCCCATGGAGATGAGAATGGTAACTCACTCTAGTATTCTTGCCTGGAGAACTCCATGGGCAGAGGAGCCTAGTGGGTTACAGTTCATGGGGTCATAAAGAGTCAACAAGACTGAGTGACTAACACTTTCACTTTGTTTCTCTTTGGGTAAAACACCCTCCCGCATCCTCAGTCACAATACAAAATGCTATTAAATATTGAATACACTAATGAAATATAAGTAAAAAGAGAGGACGGTGTTATTTTTATGAAAAGTTGAAAGCTTTGAAAGACTTGATAAAAGAGAATCCTCTAGAATTGGACATGGGCAAGACACCATTAATAAACAGACCCTTCATACAAAGTCAGAAGGGTGTCATCATGACAATCAATCCCCACCCAGCCTGAACCAGAGAAATATGGTTAGTTTCCTCCTCCTGACTCAAACATCACTCATCAATCCACAAATAAAGAACATAGGAGCCTATGTGAAGGGAGGGAAAAAATTACCTTAAAATCCTTTTCTTGACGAGATTTCTCCACTTAAAAATAAATTACGACAACAATAAAATGCAAATTCATTTCTGTGCTTTGCTGTTCAGTCAATAACTCATGTCTGACTCTTTGTGATCCTATGGACTGCAGCTTGCCAGGCCTCCCTGTCCTTCACTATTTCCCAGAGTTTGCTCAAACTCGTGTCCATTGAGTCAGTGATCCCATCCAACCATCTCATCCTCTGCCATCCCCTTCTCCTCTCACCTTCAATCTTTCCCAGCATCAGTGTCTTTTCCAATGAGCTGGCTCTTCACATCAGGTGGCCAAAGTACTGAAGCTGAAGCTTCAGCATCAGTCCTTCCAATGTATATTCAGGGTTGATTTCCTTTAGGATTGACTGGTTTGATCTCCTTGCTGTCCAAGGGACTCTCAAGAGTCTTCTCCAGCACCATAGTTCAAAAGTATCAATTCTTCAGTGCTCAGCTTTCTTTTTGGTCCAACTCTCACATTTGTACATGACTACTGGAAAAACCATAGCTTTGAGGTCAGCAAAGTGATGTCTCTGCTTTTTAATATGCTGCCTAGGTTTGTCATAGCTTTTTTTTTCAAGGAGCAAGCATCTTTTAATTTCATGGCTACAGTCACTGTCCACAGTGGTTTTGGAATCCAAGAAAATAAAATCTGTCACTATTTCCATTTTTTCCCCATCTATTTGCCATGAAGTGATGGGACCAGATGCCATGATCTTAGTTTTTTGAATGTCGAATTTTTAAGACAGTTTTTCCCACTCTTCTCTTTCAGTTTCATCAAGAAACTTTTGATTTTAGCATACATTTCTTTCCTGGACATGATATTGTCAATTCCATTGATTGATGAATGCCTCCACAGGTATGTGCATATCCTGCTCATGTTACAGCTAACCAAAATGGATCCAAACATTTCCCCTAGACAAATTGAGTTTTCTCTTGCTATTTCTCACCTCTCAGTCAATCACATTAACACCTTCCAAGTCTGCATAGCTATAAGTTTATGGCTGCTAACTCTTTAAAATCTGTTCCTTGCTCTAAGCTTACACTGAGCAATCATTTCTCAAATGTGTACCACTCCCCATGAAGGTTGAACAAATCTTAACAAAAGAAGCTAATACTAAAATCTATTCCAAGCTCTTGGAAAATAATTTGAAATACATTTCTGGCTAACCAGTTTGTAATATTATCTTTCCACATGGTCGACAGCAAATTAATATTAGCTTGTACATGTCACTATCCACACCACTATGTCCTTTCCAAGGGATTGTTCAATACATTAACATACACATACAAATGCATTCTCACCCCATATTTCATTCAAGTATTTATTGTCACCTTCTGTTCAGGCTTCCTAAATCTGACCTTATAGCTGGACTTTGAAGAACTGAAAGTAAGAATAGATGAAAGTCAAATCAAGTAACTGGTTGGTGTGTGTTTTTTCATCCATTTTATTATTGCTTTCTTGGAGTTGTCAGTGTACAATCTTGAGCTTAGCAGGGATAGCTGTTATGAGGCAAAGGAGTTGGCATATCTTCCATTCTTGTTCAGATGCTAGTTTGCAATAATTTTCTAAAATCCACAGGGGATGTTTTGGAGAGAAGCTGTGAGACAGCTAATCAGAAAAAGATATTCTAATGTTTAGTTATATTACAGTGTAGCAGAGGCTCCTAGGGGATATGGCAGAAGCCCCATTGGTTGATTCATTTTAACAGGGTTGAATAAAGCTGAGAAAACAACTATCAGAGGAAATCTCACACTGGCAATTCTTGAAATGAGCTCAAACATGTGTTTCCTAATTTCTGTGATGTTCTTATTTTTTTAAGAATTCACCTTATTTTAGTTTCTCTTCCTTTTATCTTCTTTAGTTTTATATTTCATATTCACCAGCATCTAACATTCAATTAATTTATACTATGATTACAAAACGCTGCCAAAGGGAACTGAGACATCCAGAAAACATGTTTTAAAAAACAGTTAAATTTAAGTTTCTTAATTATTTCTGTTTACTTTCTAGGTGTAAATAGATGGCATGTATATATTAGGCATTGTTTGGGGAACATTGCAAGCCAGAATGTTGCCATAGCAACCCCAGCCACCAGATAACCTCCATGAGAAATGAATTCCCAATGGGAATGAAGTCCTTGGCAGTTTACACAGCACTTTTAAACCATAAATACACTCATTATTTATTACAATATGGTAATTAAGTAAGGATGTTGAGATTATCCTTATTTTTCAAATGACAAAACTTCAGCTTAAAGAGGTTAAAAGACTCATCCAGGGTCATGTTAGCAGGCTAGTAGCAGGCTCAGAGCTCAAAGTCATGTCTTCTGACTGGAAAATCACACGTTTTTCCAGTCTCAGCCCAATTATTGAAAATAAAAATATATTTATATTTAGACTAAATATTTTTTTTTAAATCTTGGACTAAAGGAATGATCCCACTAAACATTCCCTAGTTGTTGTTAAAGTAAACATAAGGTTTAGGGCCCAAGGATTTGTGGGCACAGGTCTTTCCTTGATAGCTTGGATTTGAGTGGTTAGCAATGGTAACTACTATGATAGAGAATTCTTTCATACTCATTGGCTTAAACGAGTCACAATGTGTCAATTACTCTACCCTAACCTGAATTGGGGCTTCCTCTGAAGAGAGGAAAGTTTTGCCTTCAAGATGGAGGCAGGAAAAAGGGAAATATTACAAGAAGCATGAAGATATGAGAAGAGGTAAAGGTTCTACTTTGAATAAAGAATCATGGTACACGGTATCAATCAATCAGGCAGTACGTATAAATCAGAGGTTCTCATCCGGACATCCATTTTGCCCTCCAGGGTAATGTCTGGAGACAATTTTGGTTGTCAAAATCAGGTGATACAACTTGTATCAAGTGGGTAGAGGCCAGGGATGCTATTAAATATCTCACAATAAACACACAATACACAGGACAAGTCCCCACAACAAAGAATTATTTGGTCCAAATTGTCTATAGTGAAGTTGTTGAGAAATCCTGCTATAAAAAATGTATATAACTTGATTTTGTGCATTTATCTTATAAAATTATTAATAATTATTATAATCAGTTTGTCTAAATTTATGTAAAAATATTTTTCTTTAGGAAGTTATAAAATGTCACATGGTTACCACTGAAAAAATTTTAAATGCAAGCATAAAGGAAAAATGGTCACCTTAAATCCCACACTCTAGTGATAACTACTATTAATTTTCTGGTGTCTTTTCTTATAGACTGCATTTCATACAAATATTCACATTGTTACAGACACTCTAGGACAAAAAATAATCATGTTATACTTTCCTGTAAGTTAACAGTATATTGTGGATAACCTATTACGTCAGTAAATGAAGATTTACCTCATTGTTTTTAATGACTAACTAGTATTCAATTTACAGATTAAAACAAATTGTATTAATCTTTTATCAAATATTTAGACTAGCTCCATTTTTCTTGCTATTATAAATGAAGTTGTCATGAATATTTTTATGCATAAATTTTGATACTAATGTCTGATTATTTTTAACATATCCTAGAAACAGATCAAGGGATGTATGTAATATTTTTGCTATCCTTTGTAAATTCCACAATATAAAGGTTATACTAATTAATAAATTCATAATGTCCATTGTGAACACATTTAATGGCATGTTGAAAATCACTTCTCCAAATTCTGTGCAAAAATTTGTAAAGATCTCATGACGGTTGTAGGCATATATGGATGAATGGACTAAGTCTGTGATCTTTAGCAAGATCATAATCCTCAATTTTCTTAAATTGTGGGGCTAAATGAGAGGTTGTTAAATCACTCTAATTGGGGAATTTGTTCTATTTCAAATCAACAAAAATAAAAAGGTCTCACTTACATACAAATGTGCAGTTAGGTACTTTCATAAAAGAAAGATATCAATGTGACCAAGAATTCAGTAGAAGCAGAACTCAACTGCAGAAACTGAATAGAAAGAATGTAATCCCCTCAAAACTCCTCCAAAATATTGAGAACCATGCTGATTTTCCTACTATTTGTAGGATGAGGCTATGAGACATTTTTTTTTTTCAAATTATGAAAGGGAAGTATATTGTTATTATGCTGGATGAATTGAGAAAACCCAGGCCCTTGGCATTTGGGTTCCACATTAAAAAAATTTTTTTTCAAGGAGAGAAAATAATCCAAGGAATATGTCAAGGCTTGTATGTTATTATTGTTTTCTGAAGCCAGAGGGAACACACCACCGTGGCAGCAAGCAAAAATATTTTGCCGTTTCCCCCTCATTTGATACTTTTTTTTGTTGAATGTTAGAAAGATGCTTATGAAATGCAATCTAATACATTTACTAAGAAATAACACAGAGGTGGATTTTCACCTAATTAACCTACTACCCAAAAAAAGCAATAGGATAATGTTGGTTAATGTTTAAGCCATAAGACACACAAAAGTGCAGGCAATATTTCATCGTGACACCCAAGAGACCCGTGTGTGACACAGTGTAGAGTCTATGTGTATCTCACTCTCCACAGGAACTAATTTTGAAGCACCAGAATGCTGTGAATTGGCTGTAAAACAATGTTGAAGAAACTCAACATAGAACAGAAGGCACACTTTCCTTAGGAAGAATGCTGATAAAATTTTAATGAACTAACATGTTGTCATGGGGATTTGTTGCTATTCATTAATTCATTGTGCTGTTCCTCTATAGTTTTGCTCAAGTTGAGTGACAAATTGTCAAGTAGCTGTTCTGGTGGTTTACATTGTCTCATTGATACCCTACGTTTAGGGGGTAAATTCTTTTAGAGATTTACCCCATTGCGTGTGGGGTAACACATTTTCCAGCACCTTGTGCACTGTATTATTTTTCAAATAAAACTCGATCTCTAGGGTAAGGCCTTTGACTCTGCAAAACAGTGGAAATAATCACAGAATGATTGACAGCTCTGGTCACAGATGGAAGCTACCAAGGAGCCTGGGCTGGGGAAGGCTCTACCATACAAAAGAGTCAATTGACTGCCTATGAGTTGGGTAAAATTCTCAGAAGAAAAGAGTGATTCAATCATAAAATCATAAAATGTCAGAGCTTGGAGGGACCTCAAAATCAGTCTAACTGTTTCATTTTGCAAATGAGAAAACTGAGACCAGAGAGACAGTTATAAAGGATGTAAGTAGCTGAGCAAGGATTATAAATTAAGTGTTTTGACTTACATCAAGTTGTGTTTGTTTTTTTTTTTATCATAGTCCCTCCCTGGGTTTCTTCTCTGGCTCTTTTCACTTCCAAGAGCTTTTATCTGTTTCCCTTGAAATAAGCCTTAATGGCAAAATAATGGTATATGGGAACCTAGCCACAGGTGGTCTGTCATAATCTTGCATGTTGTTTTTTAAATGCATATAACATTGTGCTATAAATGATCCACATTTGTAGTAATGCAATTTCGAAGTCTTTGAGTAAAATGGATGCTCTACATAGATTTGGAAAACTTGTCCAATAAGTCATATATCCTTTGACTTCATATCCAGCCTGTGATAATCAAGTGAGGATGGTTGACAAAAGCAGTCAAAGTATATTATAGGTTCTGATGGAGGGATGTGTCCTTACCATGGTCATCAGCAAACAACACTGATGGAACCTGATTCCTGCTTCTGTGCCTTGGCGGCTGCCAGGTTAAAGGAGAAGTACAGACCATTGTGTAGTGACTGTGGCACTGAGAAGCGCCTCCAGCCTGACTCCAAATATTTACGTCACATTTGCAGAGACAGCTGAAGGTGGAGAGGTTTTTGTCTTTCGTTCTTTCCTTCTCCCAATTGATGATATTCACTTTAAACGTTTGTCTTGACTTTGCACTTTTGCGAAAGACTGAGGAGACAAATTCACAGTATGCAAACAGTAAATGCCCAAAGCAAAGTGCTAAAGAGGAAAAAGTAAATGAAAAATTGACTTTTAAAATCAAATGGCTTAATTTTTAAATTCTAAATCCTTGCTACTCAATGTAGCCCCTTAACAATCACCACCGTATGGAATCTGGTAGAAATACAGAATCTCAGGCCCCACCCTGGACTTAACAAATCAGACTGCCTTTTAATGAGATCCCCAATGATTCAGGGCTTCCCAGGTGGCACTAGTGGTAAAGGACCCACCTGTCAATTCAGAGATGTAAGAGAAACGGGTTTGACCCTGGATCAGGAAGATCCCCTGGAGAAGGGAATGGCAGCCCACTCCAGTATCCTTGCCTGGAGAATCCCATGGACAGAGGAGCCTGGCCAGCTGCAGTTCATAGGGTCACAAAGAGTCAGACACAACTGAAGCAACTGAGCACGCACACACCAGATGATTCATAAGCACACTAAAGTTTGAGAAGCTCTGGGCTATAGCACATAATACCAAGGCGGTATCCTTCATAGACACTAGTATCTTACCTCTCTCTTGTTCCCAGTAGGCAAGAATATTTACTACTATATTGCACTATGGTATTTTAGAAGTTTCTATTGTTATACTAAAAGTTTGTCTAACCAGGTAATATGTGCATAATGAAAATGTTTTCCATTCCTTACTTCCTTACAAGAAATGCAATACTTTTAAAACCCTAATATATTTTTATCTGCTAATGGCTATATTTAAGTAATAGCCAGCTAACATTTATGGGAAGCTCACTATATGCCAGGCACTACATGACATATATGATATGTATTACTTTATTTAATCCTCTCCAGGACCCAAAGATAGGAGTAATAATATCATCTTCATTTGATAGCAGAAGATAAAACACAGAGGTTAAGTATTCTGTCTGAGAACACAGCATGAGATAAAAGTGGGCTCTAGACCGACAAAAGTAGAATCTGCCATCTACCATATTAATTTTTTATTAAGTCACTAAAATTGGAAAACAATGCCTGACCAAAACATAAATATTTTTCACCCCCAAATGACCTGTTCTTGTTTTTTAGAAAACCGAATGACTAATAAGTATAGGCCTCCTACCCCTGTAAGGGTCTTTAAAAAAAAAAGAAGAAGAAGAGCAATAAGCAATATTTAAGGAGGTAAGGAAATTTCTAATGCTTAATTATTAACCTTAAATAAGATTTGAAGTCCTCCCAGATGATCAAAATTATTGATACCCTTTGACTTGTGTGTGTTAGTCACTCAGTCATGTTTGACACTTTGCAACGCCATGGAATGTAGCCCACCAGGCTCCTCTGCCTATGGAATTCTCCAGGCAAGAATACTGGAGTGTGGAGCAATTCCCTTGTCTGAGATCTTCTCAACCCAGGTCTGAACCTGGGTCTCCCACATTACAGGCAAAATCGTTACCATCTGAGCCACCAAGGAAGCCCTGACTTGTAATTTTACCTAAAACAAATTAATCCCCAAATAAAAATCAGAAATAAATCAGAGATGAGTTATTTCTTGCAGAGTCATTTAATATCTTCTCAAATTTAATTAACATAAATTTCAATATTAGGGTATTACTTAATTGAATTATAGTATATTTATATATTAAAATATTATGGTGTCATAGTTATATTTTTAAAAAATTTGCTATGACATGAGAATGTGTTCATTAAATGAAAATAAGTTGGCTACAAAACACTAAACATATACATCTATATAATGTGATATATTACATATACGTATGTATGTGTGTGTGTGTGTATATATATATATACATATATATGTGTGTATATATATATATATATATATTCCAAAACTAAACAACTATGCATGCTTGTGTTATGTTTATATCTTTCTTACTTATTTGGGAGCGAGGTATTGCCCAAAATAAATAGGTATTATTATGCAAGTGACTTTATAATTTGTCAAACCAGGAAGAATATGTTTGTTTTTGGTTTTTTTTTTGTCATTAAGCACCAGAAGCCAGTTTGATTACTGATTGGAATTTCACAAAATACATTTAAATTTCAATTTTTTGCACTTTACAAAGCAGGAAGTTTGGCTTATTCCACTTTTTCTTGAGTAAACATATGCAAGTGAATCTTGTTTGTCTATACCCAGAGTTCTTATTTGAAGATCCCAGGCTTGTGTATTTGTTAATTATGGACCATCACTTAGTTTATGTAAGTAATAAATATTTCAATCGGTACACACATGAAACACTGACAATGAACTAGAGCAGAATAAAAGGCTATGTAGATTTTAGCTGATGCCACTAAGATTCAACTCAGCCACATTCAAGAGCAGTAACTTAAAACCTTGTTGTCATTTTCTCATTTTAAGACAGCTACTATGCAAAGTAAAAGTCCCTTTTATTTTTTTCCCTTAAACTGTTAAATATCATGAATTGTTCAAAAACTAATTTCCCTTTGAAATTTTTGGTTTTGAATGCATTTTTTTGTTTTACACAAGGCATAATTTCTCACACACACACCCCATATTTATGTTCATTTCCCTATAAATGAGACTCCTAGTAATTTATGATTATTTCCATGAGCACACACATAGTCCCCAGGTGCATTATTGTTTTCCTAAAGCCCTTAAAGTAAATATGAGGCAGGTGAAAGAAATCACTAACAATCAAATTAACTTCAGGTGATTTAGCCATTTTCCACATAGATCTGTGTTCCAAAATTCTATGTTAGCAAAACTTACACATGCAGTCAAATAGTTGCTTTTCAAATTTAGACACAAAAGAGTGTCCAAAGCTATGGATGACATTTCATCATGTGATTCCTAATAATTAATTTGTTATGAGCCCCCACAAATAAAATAAATGCTGAATGATACACTGACTTCTGTTGTCAAAAGTGTCCCCCCTCTCAGTTCTGCCTCTCTAGCTCCTGACATTATTTCTTGGTTATCAGTTGACAGTTCAGTGCCTTGAGTGTTGCTCTCGCTGTAGGGTTAGCGGGATAATTGACAAACCACAGGGATCAGATCCCTGGATTAGGATGACCGGACTGTCAAAACAACCATGACATACTCTCACATCAGCTTCAACTGCAAGTCAAGCCTGTAAGGGAAACATTCACCTTGGCAAGGCTAGATGGGAAGTATTTAGTTTAAAATATTTTCCACTGCAAAGTATACTTCAATGACAAACAGAAACAATATAATACCATTTAAAAACATAATTCATGAAAAGATATAATCCATTGAAAAATATAATTTGTAGAAAAAATTCACCATGGTCACAGTTAATTCAAGCATTTATTATAAGTAAACATCCTAGAGTCTTATTTCATTAACTTAATGTATATTTTGAATTTCATCAAGAGTCTTTAATTTTTACAAAAAGAGGGAAATATATCCGGGAGAACTCTATCGTATTGAATGAATGTGTTTATGAGATATTACACATGTATATATGCATTATGTATGAATGGGACTATGAGATATTATGTATGTACATTTATATTATGTATACACAAAATCAAAGGGAAGTGAGTTAAAAATCCAGTTTTATGCTGTGTGTATAATTTTGGTTAAAAACTATCTTGTAAACTTTAACTCAGATTGATGTATATATGTAATTCATATAAATAAGCAGCACACCACAAGTTGTGATTATCAATTAGGGGGCCAGATATATTTCCATCTTAAGGAACACAGTTTAAAAATGTTTCAAAAACTAAATAAATTTGCCACTTTAAACATTATCTCTAAACTTTCAGATTCCTACCATAGATCTTTGAAATGACAGCTCAAGTGACATCTATTTATAATGCAGGCATATTCTCTGTATGAAAACATAGATTGCAAAACCGTTAAAGGGAAATTAAAATGCAAATACAAAAAAGGGTTATTTACTTAGTTCTGTGCCAGCTAACACATGGGATATGGACACTTAGGATTAGAAAGATCCAATTATTTTTAAAATATAAAACTTAAAGTACTTATTCATGCACCACTTGGGTCTTGGAATATGATCAAAATAGTTTTGGAATAGTTAATCAGTATTTTTCCATATGAGTCAAATTTTTCAAAACATTAAAAAGAAGTAGCAAGAAGCATGAGTGAATATTATTTACTGACAGACACTTCAGTTTAACAAATACCAAAATGTTCAAAAACAAAGATTGGAATGGGATGGCATTAAGCTATCCATTTTTATCTTGGAAAACTGACATTTGTGAAAGTTTCATTAACATCTGTGAATAAGGGGAAAAAACATAAAATTTTGTCAGTCCCAAAGTCAATATCTTATTTTTCTAGTCCTATGCATCAGAATATCATTCTAGAACAAACTGTAAATATTCTCATATTTTACACATATCTTATTTGCTTTAAAAAAAAAGAACTTGAGACTAGAATTAGAAGTAATAAAACAAGTAGGTGTTCTGAAAAATACGGTAAATTTTCAGAAACTTGTAGCTGATAAATGCTAATTTTAAGGGAAAAATCTATACTCACAAGCATTCATATGGTAGAGAAATCCACCAACTCTTATACTTCAAAATGATCTCATCCAGTGTTAACTATGAGGAAAAGCACTGATCATAAATTAATCTTAGTGACATCACCATTTAATTAGGCAAGGCAAGGATATATTAACATCATGGCTTGGAGGCAAGGAAATTAAGAGGTTAAATGATATCCATATAATAAATAGCCAGGACTTGAACCCTATTTAAGTGACATTCTCAGCTTCTTTTTGGTAAAACATAATTAAAATGTGTTCCCTCACACACAAAAACAGAGGTTCAGTTCTTTCATATTGCCCTTTTTTTTTTTTAATGCAGTCAAGGCTTTTGTTCCATCAGTTCAGTTCAGTTCAGTCGCTCAGTCGTGTCCGACTCTTTGCGACCCCATGAATCGCAGCACGCCAGGCCTCCCTGTTCATCACCATCTCCCGGAGTTCACGCAGACTCATGTCCATCGAGTCCATGATGCCATCCAGCCATCTCATCCTCGGTCATCGCCTTCTACTCCTGCCCCCAATCCCTCCCAGTATCAGAGTCTTTTCCAATGAGTCAACTCTTCTCATGAGGTGGCCAAAGTATTGGAGCTTTAGCATCATTCCTTCCAAAGAAATCCCAGGGTTGATCTCCTTCAGAATGGACTGGTTGGATCTCCTTGCGGTCCAAGGGACTCTCAAGAGTCTTCTCCAACACCACAGTTCAAAAGCATCAATTCTTCGGTCCTCAGCCTTCTTCACAGTCCAACTCTCACATCCATACATGACCACAGGAAAAACCATAGCCTTGACTAGACGGAACTTAGTCAGCAAAGTAATGTCTCTGCTGTTGAATATACTATCTAGGTTTGTCATAACTTTTCCTCCAAGGAGTAAGTGTCTTTTAATTTCATGGCTGCAGTCACCATCTGCAGTGATTTTGGAGCCCAAAAAATAAAGTCTGACACTGTTTCCACTGTTTCCCCATCTATTTCCCATGAAGTGATGGGACCGGATGCGATGATCTTTGTTTTCTGAATGTAGAGCTTTAAGCCAACATTTTCCCTCTCCTCTTTCACTTTCATCAAGAGGCTTTTTAGTTCCTCTTCACTTTCTGCCATAAGGGTGGTGTTATCTGCATATCTGAGGTTATTGATATTTCTCCCGGCAATCTTGATTCCAGCTTGTGTTTCTTCCAGTCCAGCGTTTCTCGTGATGTACTCTGCATATAAGCTAAATAAGCAGGGTGACAATATACAGCCTTGACATACTCCTTTTCCTATTTGGAACCAGTCTGTTGTTCCATGTCCAGTTCTGACTGTTGCTTCCTGACCTGCATACAGATTTCTCGAGAGGCAGGTCAGGTGGTCTGGTATTCCCATCTCTCTCAGAATTGTCCACAGTTTATTGTGATCCACACAGTCAAAGGCTTTGGCATAGTCAATAAAGCAGAAATAGATGTTTTTCTGGAACTCTCTTGCTTTTTCCATGATCCAGCGGATATTGGCAATTTGATGTATGGTTCCTCTGCCTTTTCTAAAACCAGCTTGAACATCAGGGAGTTCACGGTTCACGTATTGCTGAAGCCTGGCTTGGAGAATTTTGAGCGTTACTTTACCAGCGTGTGAGATGAGTGCAATTGTGTGGTAGTTTGAGCATTCTTTTGCATTGCCTTTCTTTGGAATTGGAATGAAAACTGACATTTTCCAATCCTGTGGCCACTGCTGAGTTTTCCAAATTTGCTGGCATATTGAATGCAGCACTTTCACAGCATCATCTTTCAGGATTTGAAATTGCTCAACTGGAATTCCATCACCTCCACTAGCTTTGTTCATAGTGAGGCTTCCTAAGCCCCACTTGACTTCACATTCCAAGATGTCTGGCTCTAGGTTAGTGATCACATCATCATGATTATCTGGGTCGTGAAGATCTTTTTTGTACAGTTCTTCTGTGTATTCTTGCCACCTCTTCTTAATATCTTCTGCTTCTGTTAGGTCCATACCATTTCTGTCCTTTATCGAGCCCATCTTTGCATGAAATGTTCCCTTGGTATCTCTAATTTTCTTGAAGAGATCTCTAGTCTTTCCCATTCTGTTGTTTTCCTCTATTTATTTGCATTGATCGCTGAAGAAGGCTTTCTTATCTCTTCTTGCTATTCTCTGGAACTCTGCATGCAGATGCTTATATCTTTCCTTTTCTCCTTTGCTTTTCACCTCTCTTCTTTTCACAGCTATTTGTAAGGCCTCCCCAGACAGCCATTTTGCTTTTTTGCATTTCTTTTCCATGGGGATGGTCTTGATCCCTGTCTCCTGTACAATGTCACAAACCTCATTCCATAGTTCATCAGGCACTCTATCTATCAGATCTAGGCCCTTAAATCTATTTCTCACTTCCACTGTATAATCATAAGGGATTTCATTTAGGTCATACCTGAATGGTCTAGCGGTTTTCCCTACTTTCTTCAATTTAAGTCTGAATTTGGTAATAAGGAGTTCATGATCTGAGCCACAGTCAACCATTTTAGGACATTTCCAGAAAATTATCAGAGAACCAAATCTTCTCTTTTCTACTTGAAAGAGTAAGTAAATCTGAACAATGACTTTTGGTCATGATCTTTGTCCCGTAGATAAGAAAGCAATTAGTATATAACTGCTGTGTATTTATCACTGCTTCCTCATTTTAGAGATGAGCTCTGGAGTTTCAAACTTGCTCGAGATAATCCAGAGGTCACATAATTATAATACAGAAAAGCCATGAAGAGCTTTCTTTTCAATAAATTAGTGTGCTTGTCCATGAAGTTTACATTTTTACCATTATTAATCTGTCATATCACTGTCTGTGATGGGATTCAAAATGTCTAAGGTGTTGAAACAATACAAATCCTAAAACTTGATTATGGAACTTTCCATCCCTGGGCAGAACTACATTTTAATTATTCAGGAGTAATTAAGCAGTTATTCAGCTTTTCACATCCAGTACTGACCTATACTTAGAGCTTACTCTTGTGTTACTCCCAGCCAAGTGTCTGATACATGATACATCTTCAACAAGGTTACTTTTCATTCTTTCCTTTTCTCAATCACATGGCTGAGAAATTTATTATGCTATGAACATTTTCTTCACTAATAGGATTTTCCAAACTAAAAATTTAGTAGCTACCAGGGAATATTTCGGAGAAGGCAATGGCACCCCACTCCAGTACTCTTGCCTGGAAAATCCCATGGATGGAGGAGCCTGGTAGGCTGCAGTCCATGGGATTGTGAAGAGTCGGACACGACTGAGCAACTTCACTTTCACTTTTCACTTTCATGCATTGGAGAAGGAAATGGCAACCCACTCCACTGTTCTTGCTTGGAGAATCCCAGGGATGGGGGAGCCTGATGGGCTGCCGTCTATGGGGTTGCACAGAGTCAGACACGACTGAAGCGACTTAGCAGCAGCAGCAGCAGGGAATATTTCAAATTGAAGTCAAGTTATAATAAGACAAAATTCATAATCTAATAGCTGTATTTTCCTCTAATTGACAAATTACTGATTCTGTTGGAAGTGAGGCTTTTGCTATTTGTGAACTTAGTTAATGAAATTGTCTTTCACCCCTACTGAAACTGCCTTTCCTATGAGGAAGAGTGAAAAGAAAATATTTAAACTAATAATTCAAATTAACACATCATGAATATGACACTAAGAAAGAAAACTATGTAAGAATTCTGAATAGCTTGGACAACAAAAAGAAAATGTTTTTCCTTTGTTATTGATAAAAGCTTTTTTAGCTACTTGTATGGTCATGATCTTGGTCCAAACACAGTAGCTTCAGAGAAAAAAAGTACTAGGAGGGGAAGAAGACTTATGAAGGAAATAAGAAAGACTAAGGTGTAGAGAGGCTGATAAAAGAAAATAAAAATAAATTATGGATTTAAATCTGGAAAAGGAGGCTAAAGAACAAAGTCCATCCCTGAATTTAAAGAGGTTGTTAAATAACTTCACAAAAAACTCCAAAGAGATGGAATGACTTTTATGCAGTCAGAATTTGTATTAATCAGTTTCAATCTGGCAGGACCTAGGCGTCTGAATTGGTTTCTCTGATGCCTGGAGAAGGGTGGAGGACAGCAGTGAGATATACAACTGGAGCTGGGAGCGAAATGTGGTCCTCAACATGGGGTTGTGACAGTGGTGACGTCATTTCTTCTTAATTCTGCATCCTTACTCCGGTTGCTTCCAGTTTCTCCAGTGAAGAACTGCAGAAGGGAAAGAGGAAGTGGGAGACCAGAGGGATGGTGGGGGAAGATGGAGTTTGAACACCACAGGGACACACTGACTAAACATTGTCCTGGCCAGAATATATACACTGCAATATACATGCTGTATATACATACATATAAATGATGTATATACACATGTATCCATTTTAGGAAAGTATATTTATATATACACATAGTCAAAGCTATGGTTTTTCCAGTAGTCATGTATGCATGTAAGAGTTGGGCCATAAAGAAGGCTGAGTGCCTTTTGAACTGTGGTGTTGGAGAAGACTCTTGAGAGCCCCTTGGACTGCAAGGAGATCAATCAGTTCTGCAAGGAGATCAATCAATTCTGCAAGGAGATCAATCAGTCAATCCTAAAGGAAATCAACCCTGAATATTCAATGTAGAGACTGATGCTGGGGCTGAAGCTCCAATACTTTGGCCATGTGAGGTGAAGAGCTGATTCATTAGAAAAAACTCTATTGCTGGGAAAGATTGAAAGCAGGAGGAGAAGGGGACGACAGAAGATGAGATAGCTAGATAGCATCACCAACTCAATGGACATGAGTTTGAGCAAGCTCCAGGAGATGGTGAAGGACAGGGAAGCCTGGTGTGCTACAGTTCATGGGTGGCAAAGAGTCGGACATGACTGGCAACTGAACAAAAAATAGACACACACATGCACACAAACACATATATGTGTGTATATACACATATTCCTTTTAGTTAAAGAAAATAATTTACTCAAAGATTACTATTATCATTTATAGGTATTATCCCTTGAGTGTGAAACAAATACCAAAACAGATAAACATACAAAACATTTAGAATTTGTCAAGTTGATTTTCTTGTGTGTATTTTTAAGAGTCCTAGGCAAAAAAAGAAAAAAAAATCAAATAAGCTTTAACTTTTACAGCCTGGGAACCAATATAGAGTCAGAAAGTTAGCTCTAAAATGCCTGAGGGGACAAACAGTTGTTTAATGAGGACAAATGGAATAAAATTAAAATGCAGCCTAATAAAATAACATCTAAATGTAATGTTAGCTTAGTCATGTGGCTCAAATAATACTTTTGCTCAAAGGTACATAAATGAAAACTTAGCAAAATCAAATTATAAAATAAAATAGAAGAAGAAAATCAGTAGAGACATCCTACCCCCAGTAAGAGTTTATCATACAGACTCATGATGCTTACAATCCCAAAGAAGTCTGGGAATAAGCCCAGATGGAAAAAAAAAATACAATTCTCATTTGTGAAGAAAGCTTCAACATGGATTTTTTTTTAATGGTTCATTAGCTTCAAGGCTGATTAGAATTCTATAGACCAAAATCCTACAATTATTGTTTGATTTTAATTAGTTGAGATATTCACAATCTAGGCCCCAGCAGCCTTTAAATGTCACTGAGTTTCCCAGAAGGCCAGGACTATCTCACTATCTTTCAGTTCAGTCCAAACTGGCCTCCGGGAAAACCAAGAAAAAGCCCAAGAAGATCAAAGAATTGAAGAGACCCTGGTCACTCACATTAATTGGCATTCAAGTGTGTGAAGTATATTTTTAAATTCATATCATCTAACCACTCTTGGGGAAACATACGCCAATAGTTTCATAAAGGGGCCACTGCAAATGTGGGACATTGAGTCTGGAAACTAAGCTGTGCCTCCCTGTGGTAGCTGATCACCTGGAGAGAAAATCCCAGGCCTGCCTCTATCCCTCAGCATATGTTTACAGATCTTTCAACCCACACTTAGACGCCTTCATGAGCACGGGAAGTTGCACTAAAACCCATCTTCCCACCCATGCCAAAACTCAGCAGTGGTGCTGCTAGGGGGCTGACAGTTCAGTCCTGGGAGACCGTCCAGCCCTCTCTCCCACATCCACCAGGTACAGCCTCTACTGCTCACGGAAACTCCTGTTAATTAATGTCAAAGCTTTTTCATGGCTACATACGATGGCACATACAGAATCCACTTCATTGACACCATGTGTCAGCCCAGCATCCAACAATTTCCTGTTCTGTCATCCAAAACCCTAGGAATCCATCAGTCTGAATGAGCTTAGACTTCCTGTGTTAGCATGGATAGATTTCAAAAATACTTCGGAACAAATTAACTAACCAAGTGACAAGAATCACCAGAGTCTAACTATACAAAATCACCAGAGTCTAACTATATAAAAATACATAAAGAAATAAAAATTAAAAATCAGAGAGTGGAGAATGAGACCAGACAGGATTTACAAGGAGATTCTAAATTGCTATGTTTTCTTTAAAAAATAATCAAAATTATCCTTCTGGAACTATGGAATAGACTTTTGGATGGAATACACTTTTCCCCATTCTGCCTACAAACTACAACTAAGAAGCCTTGAACATAGAAAACAAACATAAGATTCTGAAAGGTGAGAATAAGCCAGATTAGTTAGGGACCTCAGGACCCAAAAAACAGACAAAGGGGGGAGATTTGTTTTTATTTCATTTACCAAGCTTGCAGCTGAAGATGCTGATAATTGTTCTCTCATGTTTTGAGAACTGTCAAAGCATGCAGACCAAAACATCTCCATTAAAAGTCCAATCTCTCTAGCCACACAACTAGGAAAGGGCAGCCTAGGAAAACAAACTATTTAGATATTAACCATCACTTCGAAAGAGTATGGAAAAAACTGTGGCCCCATGTCTTCCCGTACCAGCAAAGGTCTTCTACCCTCACCAGGCTATCAAGAGGTGTACCAAAGCTTCCCCCAACACAGCAAATGCACATACATCAACAGGGAAGTATCAGGAAAGGTTGAGTAGGGAGCCAGGACATTTATCCACACTGAGCATTAAGGAGGCTCTCCTGCTTCAGAGTTTCTTCAGGGAAAACCAAGTAGGGATTCTGGACTTCCACCACATCCCATAATAATCAGGCAGCCCACCATTGTTGTCTGAGTGGTATCAGAGGAGGCCAAGTAAAGAATCAGGACTTTCACCATCATCAAGCAGGACTGAAGCCACCCTCTGTGGTATCTGCAGAGTGATGCATGAGTAATAACAAACAGCCAATCTCCCTCATCCAGGGTGATGATGGTGGGGACTTGGAGGGGAGACCAAACTCTGACCCCAGCCAAGAGTAAGGAGGAGCCCTCCTCTGGTCCCTTCATCTGTGTCAAAAGAAGCCTAGAGGGGAGACTGAACAGACAAAATAAAATGACAGATTCAAACCCCAACTTATAAACAGATACTCTTGCATGCTCAGTCACTAGGTCATGTCTGACCCTTTGTGACTCTATGGACTGCAGCTCGCCAGGCTCCTCTGTCCATGAGGTTCCCTAGGCAAGAATACTGAAGCGGGTTGCTATTTCCTCCTCCATGGGATCTTCCCGACCCAGGGATTGAACCCCCATCTCCAGCATCTCCTGCATTGGCAGGTGGATTCTTTAACACTGAGCCAGCTGGGAAGCCTTATAAACAAATATATTAGGCATAAATTGTCTGAATATGTCAAGTAAAAGGCAGAGATTGGAAAAGTGGATTAAATAATATGACAACTGTATGTATATACAAGGGATATTTAAAATATAGTGATTTAGATATGAAAATAAAATGGTAGGAAAAAGCACATCATGCAAACATGAATCAAAATAAGACAGGAGTAGCATATTCAGCTCAAATGGTAAAGAATCTGCCTGTAATACAGGATACCTAGGTTCAGTCCCTGGGTCAGGAAGATCCCCTGGAGAAGGGAATAACTATCCAATCCGATATTCTTGCCTGGAGGATTCCATGAGCAGAAGAACCTGGCGGGTTACCATCCATGGGGTTTTAAAGAGTTGGACCAACTGAGTGACTAACAGCTCAGCTCATTACTAAATGAAGAAACTGACCCGAAAAGGCTATACACAGTATGATTTCAACTATCACAGGTCATTCTGGAAAAGGCAAAACTATGGAGACAATAGAAAAATTTACCAGTAGTTTTCAGGAGTTGGTAGGTGCAGGAAGGATGAATGGATGGAGCAGAGAGAACTTTTAGGACAGTGAAAATATTCTGCATGATACCATAATAATGGATATATATATCATTATACGTTTGTTAAAACCCATTATACAATTGTCACCACCAAGATGAACCATTGTGTAAACTATAATCTTTGAGTGAATATGGTGTGTCAATGCAGGTTCACCAGTTGTAGCAAATGTAGCACTCTAGTGGCAGGTATTGATAACAGGGGAGACTGTGCACCGTACACCTATTAGAATGGCTAGAAGCAAAAGTACGGACGAGACCAAGTGTGGTGAGGATGAAAATAAGTCTGTTCAGTTCAGTCTCTCAGTCGTGTCCGACTCTTTATGACACCATGGGCTGCAGCACGCCAGGATTCCCTGTCCATCACCAACTCCCAGAGTTCACTCAAACTCATGTCCATCGAGTTGGTGATGCCATCAAACCATCTCATCCTCTGTCATCCCCTTCTCCTCCTGCCTTCAATCTTTCCCTGCATCAGGGTCCTTTCAAATGAGTCAGTTCTTCACATCAGGTGGCCAAAGTATTGGAGTTTCAGCTTCAACATCAGTCTTTCTGATGAATATTCAGGACTGATTTCCTTTAGGATGGACTGGCTGGATCTCCTTGCAGTCCAAGGGACTCTCAAGAGTCTTCTCCAACACCACAGTTCAAAGGCATCAATTCTTCGGTGCTCACCTTTCTTTATAGTCCAACTCTTACATCCATACATGACTACTGGAAAAATCATAGCCTTGACTAGGTGGATCTTTGTTGGCAAAGTAATGTTTCTGCTTTTTAATAAGATGTCTAGGTTGGTCATGACTTTTCTTCCAAGAAGCAAGCTTCTTTTAATTTCATGGCTGCAATCACCATCTGCAGTGATTTTGGAGCCCAAAAATATAAAGTCTGTCACTGTTTCCACTGTTTTGCATCTATTTGCCATGAAGTGATGGGACCGGATGCCATATCTTAGTTTTCTGAATGTTGAGTTTTAAGCCAACTTTTTCACTCTGCTCTTTCACTTTTATCAAGAGCTTCTTTAGTTCTTTACTTTCTGCCATAAGGGTGGTGTCATCTGCATATTTGAGGTTATTGGTATGTCTCCCGGCAATCTTGATTCCAGCTTGTGCTTCATCCAGCCCAGCATTTTTCATGATGTACTCTACATATAAGTTAAATAAGCAGAGTGACAATACACAGCCTTCCTTTTCCTATTTAGAACCAATCTATTGTTCCATGTCCAGTTCTAACTGTTGCTTCCTGGCCTGTATACAGATTTCTCAGGAGGCAGATCAGATGGTCTGGTTTTCCCATCTCTTTAAATACTTAAGATGGTATTCCCATCTCTTTAAATCAGATCACCTGCAAAATGCTATTAAGAATTAAAATGGTACAGCTACTCTGGAAACGTTTGGCAGTTTCATTAAAAAAAAAAAAAAAAAGTTAGGTATCATAAAAAACCAGCAATTGTACTCTTGGGCATTTATTCCAGAGAAATGAAAATTCATGTTCACACAAAAAGCTAAATACAGATGTTCATTGTAGGTTTGTTCTTAATAGCCCCAAACTAGAAGGAATATTCCTTCAGTGGTTGAATTGTTAAACAAACTGTAGTACATCCAGACATGGAATAATATTCTGCAATAAAAAATAACAAACTTTTGAAATAAGCAACAACTTGGACTAATATCTAGAGAATTATGCTGAGTGAAAAAGTTAATCTCAAAGGGTTGTATATCATATGATTTAATTTATATAATATCTAGAAAATGACAAAATTAGAGATAACAGTTTGACCAGTGGTTGCCAGAGTTTAGAGCTGAGGAAGAGGTAAGGGGAGGTGGATGTAGGTGTAATTCATTACACCATTTGTGATAGTGTACTAGAGTTTTGCAAGATGATGTTACATAGGGGTAAACTGGGCAAAGCATATATAGGATGCTTCTGTATTATTTCCTACAACTGCCTGTGAATCTACAAACCTCAAAATAAAGAGATTATTAAAATATATAAAGCAAATTGTGAGATAATTTGATATAATGTCAATTTTATGTTAGGCTATTCCCCAGTGACTTTCACGCAGCGGAATTTAAAAATAGATAGTTTTCAACTGTGGATCACTTTCTGCTTTAATTAAGTGAGGTAAATTTTCAAAAGCTCTTTGAACCACAAAATCCCATTTAAACATGAGAATTTTCCCTACGTGGCTTATATTTTAGATAAACTATCTCATTGTACATTCACACAAGTCAAAGGGCAGTAGTTTTCCTCATATCTGTTATGTAACTGAGGAAAACTGGAGCTAGAAAAAAAATGGTGTCACTGAAGAAATTCATTATAATTAATTAATGAGCAAACCTGGAGCAGAATCCCATTTTTATAGAATCTCTATCCAAAGTTGCCTCCATCAAAATAGGATTAGAGTAGAATACCGTGTTGGTGAGGATGTAATATGACAGTCTCTCTGTAAACCAGTTTGGCAGTTTCTTAAATATCTAAACAGATAACTACCATAGGATCAGAAGAATAACTGTTAGAGACAGAGGATGAAGAAAGCCATTCTGGGTCCAGTGCAGACACAGAAAGGAGACCGAGAAAGCTAAGACAAGATCTGTCATGAGCATCTGCCTGGGGAGGCATTAAGGATATGAAAACATACAAGCAGATCTGGGGGGGAAATCTGAGACTATGAGTGACAGGGTCCCACTTCTGTGGATGTGGCATAGAGAAGACAGCAAACGTCTTTGAGAAGGCAGGCACTGGGCATGACGTCACAGTCAACATGGCAAAAGGTGAAAATTACGAACAGATAAGTTGCCCAGGTACCTTGTGGAACCTTGAGATTCCAGAGTGATGCACAGGTAACAACTTTGAGAGGGGCAAGGCAGATCTAAAAGAGTCAAAGTCCAGGGGCAAGTCAAGGATAAGGCTAGATCTCAAGCTAGCTCTCAGAAAGCCTGCACCCAGAGAGTAGGACAGGCACTGTGTGCTTCAGTAACAAAAGGCTGGGACAGTGTCCAAGAGAACCTAGTGACATCAGCCACCTGCTAAGGAACGCGAGTGCCAGGAGCTCAGAGACAGGTCAAGACGAACCATCCCAAACTGGCAGCACCTTACCTGACACCAAGGAAGAGAAAGATGTATGTGGGTTATGCCCCTGGACCCAAGGTATATTAACTCCTTCTGTGCCAGATGCCACGCTGAGGAGGAAGACAGGAAAGAAAATTTCCCTTAGAAAGAAACAATCCTCAATATGTGTGAACTTTACACTGACTGAGAAGTTACCCAGAAAAAACTAAATATGTATCTGGAAGCCAGCATCTTAAATCAAAAAAGATCGAGTTATTTTTGTTTGTTAAAACAGCTCTTCATCTCCCATAAGGTACTTGGAGCTCTGGAGCAAAATGTCAAATCAAATGAAACAAACTGACATTATTTCTAAAACATTTTGTGAGCTACTTTGCTGAGCCAAGGACTGGCTACAAATATGTGTGATACATGGTTCCTGCCCTAAAGGAACTTGTAATATATTTCAAGTAACAACACCTGCATTTTATGACAGATTTGGGAGGAGAGTCCAAAAGAAAAGGAGGGGCGAAGGCTCTGCTTGATGCCCTGCTAAAGATGGCAAGTGCTAAATGTAATGAGTATCATGCTAAATGTGAGAAAGGCAGTTTAAAGCTCAATTCTTCTTCACACTGGTCAAGAAGAGCCATTTTGTATCTCCAAAAAAGGAAAGAGAAAAACATAACCTAATACCAAATCTCTGCTACCATCTAGTTTGCAGATAATTGCTTTTTAAAGGAATGGCTTTCTGATACCCCTGGGGAGTTTCTCCATGTGTGTTTTTATATTTTGGATATACCTGAACACCGACAGGCTTGGAAGAGTACAGCCAAACCAGCAGAAGTGGTTCATCTTTCCTGACTCAGATACGCTCCTGGGTCTATACCTTGGTTGTGCTCAAATGATTGACAGTAAAAATTGTTGTAATCATTTCCCCCTTAAGTAACATAGATTAGCAGATTTTATTTGACAAGAACATTCTGATGCAAGTATATACATATAGAATATCTAAAGATGTAAACACAACTTTTTAAAATGCAGTAGGCTCCAAAAGATAATTTTGACGCACATCCCTCATCTTCACATATCCCTCATCTACCAACAACTCTCAAATGTATATGGACTTCTCAAAACTTTCTGAGATGTGAACTGATCACCTTATTTAATATTTCCACTCAGATCTCTCTCCAGAATTTCAAATTTAAAATGTTCAATGTCGAACTCTTTTATTTTTCCCCACAAAGTGTCCTTCTACATTGCCCTCTGTGTCTGACAACCCTTCACCCAAGTGCTCACACCAGTAACCCAGTAACTTCACACACCCATACCCATTATCAAGTTATGTCAATTCATACTCAGAATAGGTCTGAACACTGCCCAGTTCTCTTACTTCCACTAGCCTCATCCTGGCCTAATTCACCATCATTTTACAGGTCTCCTTAATACTGTTCCTGTCTACCTCAAATCCATTCTTGCTAACTACTAAGGTCATCATTTAAATACCCTCACTCTCCTATTCAAACTCTTAAATAGGTTCTCACCGATCCTGGATAGAAACTAAGCTCCCTTCCAGTGCATCCGAGGCCTTTCATGATCAGGCCCCATCTACCTCTTCACCCATCTTGGTGCCCTGTCACTCTCACCGGCTTCACTCAGCCATGCCAGCCTTCCTTAGGTCTTCCAATGGTCCAGGAGCTGGCCCTCTCAGACCTTCTATGCAGAGCTGCACTTAACCTGCCTAATTCTTCATCCACCTCCATTTTGCAGTCTAAACCCCTCTTTATAAAGAGCAACTTCCCTGCATCTCATTTCTAAATTAATTTGCCTGTTCTACTCTCCTGAAGCTCAGTGTCATTTCTTTCATAGCAAGTGTTCAATGTGTGATTATTTGCTTGTTTATGTGCTTATCGTGGGCTCCCCTGGTGGCTCAATGGTAAAGACTCTGCCTGCCAAAGTCTTTTCCACTAGTTGTAAATTCTCTTGAGAATAGGGACACTATTTTTCACTATTGCAATACTAGGGTCTGGCACAAGGAAGTTTCTTAATAAGTGTCTAATGAATAAAGGAATCATGAATTAATGAATTGTTTGTCACCTGAGAGAAGGATAGCTACATTTGCTTAAAGAGATAAATCAAATAAACAAATAGATGGTAAACTTTCCTATCTATTGGAGGAAGTCATGAAGAGGATGTGACTGTGGGTTGACCTGAGAGCTGAGAGCCTCCTCATCCTATCCCCTGTCTTGGAATGTGTGTCTTGCTTGCCTTCCAAAGCTAGAAGCTGCCTCAAGGATGCAGCCTGGAGAGAGGGAGGTGTTATTGAGAACATCTGGACAATATGCATGACTGAACCCAGTTAAGACCTACATACTGTATAAACTTTTAAAATTCCGGCAGGTGAGTTCAAAGATGTACTTGTTTTGCAGCTTCCAGAGAAAAGCCTCATGTCTAAATTCCCTTCTTTTTATTAAACCTGCCATGTACCAATCTAGAGTGATCTGCCTCTTTCTTTGGAAAAAAAATGAAAATGAAATTTTTGGTTGCTCAATCATGTCCGACTCTTTGCGACCCTATGGACTGTAACCCATCAGGCTCCTCTGTCCATGGAATTCTCCAAGCAGGAATACTAGAGTGGGTCGCCATTCATTCCCTTCTCCAGGGGATCTTCCTGACCCAGGAATCGAACCTGAGTCTGGCATTACAGGTAGATTCTTTACGATCTTAGCCACAAGGGAAGCCCTGCACCTTTCTTTGGGCCCTCCTTATATGGGAGCCAGTTTGAGAACTAACACTACCCTGAAATTAGGGACACTAACACTTATATCAGAGAAGGGGACGACAGAGGATGAGATGACTGTATGGCATCACTGACTCGATGGACGTGAGTCTGTGTGAACTCCGGGAGATGGTGATGGACAGGGAGGCCTGGCGTGCTGCGATTCATGGGGTCTCAAAGAGTTGGACACGACAGAGCAACTGAACTGAACACTTATTTCTAGCCCTTATAAAACTTAGATGGAACCCAAGTCATTAACACTTAATAAAAGAAGAAATGATCAATGACACATTTACAAGACAACAAATATATGCATATGTCAGGAGACTCTAATCTCTATGATCAGCACAAAATTAGTTAATCTGGTAATGTATGTTAACATATTGGTAGGAAAATATGTTATGTGACAATATTTAGTATGTATACTCTTTTTGTTACAGATTTTTTAAAATATAAGTAACATATACTTAAAATATAAGTAACAGCTAAATTTCAAATCAACTTTTTATGGGATCCCTTACAAGGATCCTATAGAAGAAATGGCAAAATCCATGCTCAGATAGCAGGATGTTTCTCTAAAGGAATAAACAGTGGTGATTTTAAAAAAAATTTCAGGCAGTACTCCATAGAAGGAAAGAGTTAAAACATTGGTAAGCATAACAAAATCTTACATCAACAAATATATTTCAATATTTTGGATACCAATATTAAAACTGTTAAAAGGAAAAATAATTTTAAAAACTGAACCTATTAGAAAGCAATGAATCATTTAATTAAGAGAGAAAACTGAGTTTTAATTCACAGAATTGTTTCCATTAGTAGAAAAAGAATCAACATTTTAGTGCACAAAATGATGATAATTTTGCCTTAATCCCACTATTTAGCCAATTTAAATCTCCTCTGATTAAAGATAATTCCAGCATTTTAAAGATCAAAGCTTCTCTGCTGCTTGATTAGTTTCTAGGTCCTAATTTCACATTCTTAGTCAAACCATACATTCTTTAAAAAAAAAATCTAACTTTGAAAAAGGAAGAGTATTACCTCCCCCAAGAAAGAGAAAACAATTATCTCTATATACACTTTTCCAAGAAATGATAAATGCTAGTCAAATTACAGATTAATTGTCCCACTCTATGCCTATGGCTGGAACTCCCTGTTTTCTTCACTTACCAGGAACCCTTATACTGGATACTAAACTGGAAAAAAATACCAGTGCTTCCACGAAAGACTGTCCCAACCCCAGAATACATAATCTCTCCCCTTCTAGCATCTTCTACTGTTTAAAGTATATAAACATAATTCAAGAAGGATTATGGCATTATTTCAAAATAGCTTTTCAAAATCCTTAATTTTACAAATGAAAAACAGATTCTTTCCTTTAAATTAGTTTTTTTCTTCTTTCCCTTATTCTTGACTAATAGATACAGAAAGTGAGGTTCAAGAATAGGAAATTGTGCAAGACTGCTGTGGTGCTGGAAAAGACTCTTGAGAGTTCCTTGGACTGCAAGGAGATCCAACCAGTCCATCCTAAAGGAGATCAGTCCTGAATATTCATTGGAAGGACTGATGCTGAAGTGCCAATACTTTGGTCACCTGATGCAAAGAACTGACTCATTTGAAAAGACCCTGATGCTGGGAAAGTTTGAAGGCAGGAGGAGAAGGAGATGACAGAGGATGAGATGGTTGGTTGGCATCACCAATTCAATGGACATGAGTTTGAGTAAACTCCAGGAGTTGGTGATGGATAGGGAAACCTGGCATGTTGCAGTCCATGGGGTCGCAGAGTCAAACACGACTGAGTGACTGAACTGAACTGAACTCCAGCCAGAGTTGTATCTGGCTCCAATATGCCCTTTTAATTTCACTCCATTATGAGATGGCTCCTATAATGTTACCTTCTCTTCTTTTCCCAAGTCCAAGAATCCAGTCTCTTCCTATTTTCCACATGGTATCTGCATAACTTCTTTAACTGTTTCAACTTCTTCTTTGCTATACTCTCTCCAAGTCGTCTATACAATTAGTAAGATATGTCGTTAATGCCTAGACACATGTTGTCTAATGAGCTCAGTGACATCTGTTCACACAGGGCAAAAATCCCTGTCACTAATCTTGTACAGCATCCAGGACAAAGAGATTGGCACTTATCAAACACTTTTTGATGTGACTGACAATTCTAAGACCTCCTAGAAGACTTAAGAAAGACAGCATTTCATGCCTCCTTGAATTCTGACATGTGAGGGGATTCACAGGCTCCAGACCAACTCTACAACTCCATGATACCAATTCAATTTCTTACAATGTGAATATTCTCAAGTTTCCTTCTTTTTCCTGTACAGTGAAAGTTTTAGGAAGTTTATATGAATTAATAAAAATCCTGGGCTCTATGAAGCCAATCTAGCTTTGAACATGCTTTTATTGATCTTTCAGGTAAATCTACCGTGAATGTTATGAGCCAAGCCCAGATCATCAACTTCAAACAGAATTGGAGGTACCTGTAGAGAGTTATACTGGCAGACAGGAATTTACTAAAGCCAGCAGAGCAGAGGTGAGGATAAAAAAAAAAAGCTTAATTAACATTTTAGATGTGTTATAGCTTGAGTGATTTAAGGCAGCTTATTAAATTCTCTCCATGGCATCCTGGAGGGTATCATTTTTTTTCTTTTTTTTTTTAATTTTACAGATGTAATCAATTTGTTTCTAATATCCAAACACATTAGCATAGGGAAGATTTTTAATATGCTGGAGTTCTTTTTATATTCATTCTTATGAGTCAGTTATCTTTCTTGAAAATATCAAACAATTTTACTACAGCCAAGGCAATGGAAAAAATATTTTCTCAGTTCTCACTCTCAGAAGCAAAGAGCCTTTCTCAACCATTGAAGGAAATATTTTCATTCCCTATTTTGCATATTGATGAAAGGAAGAATACAGTGATTACCATCCTTGCCATCTCCAAAATCTCTACCTTATTCACTATGGAAGAACTGTGATCATTCCTACATGTTTTATGTACCAAAGAAAATTGAGCTCTTCAGTACTGGGAATGGTCTTGATTCTTGGCTTTCATATGGCCTTATTTTTTGGCCTAGACCTAATTTGGAACCCGCACCTTTTAAATAAGCCACAGAGTTACTTGTTAGTTCCATATGAATAAAACTTCTCCAATTATATTGGGTCATAACACCCCAGTGAATATCTCATCCCACAGATATATGTCTTCAGGTATAGACCCTTGAGTCGAGAGTCCCCGGATATGGAACCCATCTCTGTGGCAAACCATAGTGTGTGATCTTGAGCAACTCACTTTATCCTCCTCTGTAAAATGAAGATAATAAAGGCAGCAACTTCATAACTGTTTTATTTTTTTTTTTAAGGACAGGAGCTGCAGCATGTCCTTGGGAGAAAAATTGTTGTTTGTTAACGGTGCAGTTAACATTAGCTGAGTCTGTTACCTCAACCAAATGAACAGCCAGGAAGATTTTTGCTTTCTCATTCTAAGCTACAGAATATCGAAACACTTTATATTTTTAGAAAGTTGCCCATCACCTAGCCTTAAACCTTATCAATTCATGAAAGTCTTGCTTCATCTACTTCCTTTCCATCTCATATTATTAAGGGGTGTATCCCAGACAATATCTCACTTCATCTGCAGTTATTGGTACATATCTCCAAAAGATAAAAGTGCCGCTCAAAAAAAATTTTTTTTAAATACGAGGATGGTGGCTGGGGAAAGCATGGTTTGCGATTAGCAGCTGAAAACTATTATAAATGGAATGGATGAACAACAAGATCCTACTATATAGCACTGGAAACTGTATTTAATATTCTGTGATAAATCATACTGGAAAAGAATATTAAAAATATATGCATATGTATAACTGAATTACTTTGCTGTAAAGCAGCAATCAACACAATTTTGTAAATCAAATATACTTCAATAAAAATAAATTTTAAAACATCTTTTAAATGATACTTAAAAACCACATAGCCACCAAAACATTATAATGTTGTTATTGTTCAGTTGCTAAGTCATGTCTGACTCTTTATAACCCCATGGACTGCAGCACACCAAGCTTCCCTGTCCTTCACTGTCTCCTGGAATGAGATAGACATTATAATACTTAAAACATTATAATACTTAAAAACAATAATACCTTAATACTTTCAAATATCCAGTTAATACTCAAATGTCCCATCATGTTATAAAAGGTTCTTTTTAAATTATTCCTTTGAATCAGGATATAAATAAGTTTCACATAAAGCAATTAGATAATGTGCCTTCTCGTTTCCTTTAGCCCATAGCTTTACTTCTCCATCTTATTTATATCCATTTGCTGACAGAACAAAGTACTTGTTCTGTAGATTTCCCCACAGTCTGGATTTGGCTGATTGCATCCTCGTGAAGTTTGGGGCTTCTTTTTGTTTTCTTAGAAATGTCCCCCTGACTTCTACATTTCTTGCAAATTTGTAATTAAACCTTGAGGATTGATTAGATGTAGGAATGATATTTTGGGGAAGAATATTTCCTAGTAGATGCTGCTGCTCCCCTTTAAGCAGTTTGTGTCATTTGGTTTTCTCTCTTTCTTTTCTAACTTTTTATTTTGTATTGGGGTATAGTCAGTTAGCAACATTGTGATAGTTTCAGGCACACAGCAGAATGACTCAGCCATACACATACATGTGTCCATTCTCCCCCACACTCCCTTCCCATCCAGGTGCCAAGTAACATTGTGTATCTCTTTTTCTAATGTTGCTGCTGCTGTTGCTGCTGCTAAGTCACTTAGGTTGTGTCTGACTCTGTGCGACCCCATACATGGCAGCCCACTAGGCTCCTCTGTCCCTGGGATTCTCCAGGCAAGAATACTGGAGTGAGTTGCCATTTCCTTCTCCAATGCATGAAAGTGAAAAGTGAAAGTGAAGTCTCTCAGTCGTGTCCGACTCTTCGTGACCCCATGGACTGCAGCCTAACAGGCTCCTCCATCCATGGGATATTCCAGGCAAAAGTACTGGAATGGGTTGCCAGTATCTCTTTTTCTGATGTTAGCAACCACTAAATGTGCCATGAATTCAACCACCAGATTCATGAATTCATTGGGATTACAAAATGTTGATATTTTAGTTTTATTATTTCTTCATTTCTTAGGTAACACACTTCTGTAAAGAGGAATGTCCCTTCAACTACCATTCACTTTCCCAGTAGTGAAGTCATATAGGAAAAGCAAAATAAACTGCTCAAAATTCTATCCTTTATCAACTCTTAAAATATTCCACCCTCTAATGATGACAAAATGTTTTAAATATTGTCTAAGGACTCATGGATTTCAACACTAAACACTTAACGTGTTTAAATCTATTGAAATTATTATCTTTATCGATGCTCAAATTGCCCCATGTTTGGCCAGAGGAAGCTTTTCAAGTTGCATCCTGAGTTTTTTTACACAAACCTAGCAGTTTGGGGGGGCTTCACTTGTGGCTCACTTGGTAAAGAATCCACCTGCAATACGGGAGACCTGGGTTCAATCCCTGGGTTGGGAAAATCCCCTGGAGAAGGGAAAGGCTACCCACTCCAGTATTCTGGCCTAGAGAATTCCATGGACTGTGTAGCCCATGGGGTCGCAAAGAGTCGGACAGGACTGAGCGACTTTCACTTTCACTTTAGCAATCTTTGATAGCTTCCCTGATATCTGCTATAATAAAACATTGAGGTTTATCTTATACATTTTTTACCCAGTCTTAGAATCAGGCAAATTTCCAAGGAGTTCTTGTTCCTTTAAGTAGGAAAGAGTGTAGTTGATAGAATGCTCTACCAGTTTTTCTCTCCTTCTCCCTATGCATATGTATATGTGTAATACATGTACAACTATACCGTTTGAAAGTTTCAACATCATGGCATTTTATCCTTAAACATTTCGGCACACATCTAAAAATAGAAACCGAAAACACAATGCCATTATGACCTAAAAACATTAATAATTGTCCTTTAACACTTAATTTTTCATCCATATTTAAAATTTTCCATTTCTCCAAAGATCATCTTTTATGACTTTTCTTTTGACCAGAACCAGGAGCTAATCTAGGTTCGCACATTACGTTTGGTTGTCAGTTTAATCTATTATAGTCTATAATAATCTCTCTTTTCTGCTTGTTTTCATGCTATTATCTCTCTCAAGAGCCTAAGACAATTGTCCTGTTGAATCTTTTGAGATTTTTGGATTGCTGAATCATGACATTCAATTGCTTTCAAATATTGACTCTCCAAAAAAATTCTTACCTTAAGCTACTGAGGTAAGCCATATATCTAAAATCTTTCCTGGAGCAATATTGATTTTTATCTGTGTAGAAAACAGATTTGAATTACAGGAATATTATCGTTTACTGACATAGTATTATTTGCTCTTCTTATGAGGTGCAGTGTTCTGCGATCCATAATCCCAGATGTAGATATAATGATTTATCTTAAGGAATGTCATAGAAAAAAGAATATTCTACTTGACCATATAGGTGAGAGTTTAAGCCTGTGAATATTCACTTGTGAAACTCTGATTACTTGACTATGATCGGGTGTCAAAGCTCTTTGTTGTGGTTGCTCCGTAGTGGTAGTAGTAATGTTAGTTGCTCAATCGTGTTTGACTCTTTGAGATCCCACGGACTGTAGCCAGCTGGCTTCTCTGACCATGGGATTCTCCCGGCAAGATTACTGGAGTGGATTGCCATTCCCTTCTCCAGAGGATCTTCCCGACCCAGGGATCAAAACTGGATCACCTGCATTGCAGGCAGATTCTTTACCATTTGAGCTATTTGGTAGATATCAAAGGAAGGAGGTACAGGAGGAGAAGTTATAATGCCAGGACCAGGTCTCCATTCAACTATCAAACTATCCCTAATATTTTAATTGTATAGTGAGTATTTTTAGTTAAATGTGCCTTTCTTCTCTCTACAGTCTCAGGAAGCTCTCCCTTGTGGATCTCCTGTGCTTCCTTCCGTATTAAAAAAAAGAGAAAAAATCTGATATTACTTGATTCTAAACTACACAGTGAAGCCATTTATTTGTATTTTTTTGGTATCTTTAAAGCATTTTTTCCCAATCACTGCTGATATGAATTACCAAAAAAGTTTCTTAAATTCAGATTACTGGTACTCACACGAGGAGAAATCTGAAAAGAAGTGTTTCCAACAAGTTCCCTAGGTGATGATGCTTGTTGACAAGTCTGGGAACTATTGCCCTAGTAAATAGCTCCTAAGGACCCATGTTGAAATCTAATTAAATTTTAGCTCCTGTAAAAAACAAAAATTTAGGTCTTTTGCGATCTCTTTCTTTCCTATGCACCAAGTAACTAGTCTTCTGTTGTCTATACACCTATGATAGGTAAACACAAACAAATATCCCTTCAAATGCTCTGTGACACGAAATCATTATAACATAAATCTAATTTAGGTATACTTTTAAAGCCCACTGTTGGGTACTGAAGATACAAAATGCTGATCCTTCCTTTTTCTGTATTTCTCAATAAAATCTTGTCAAAACCTCTAATTTATTCTACAGCATTAAACTATGATTGTTGTTGTTGTTGGTGGTGGTGGTGGTGGTGGTGGTGGTGGTGGTGGGGTGTGTGTGTGTGTGTGTGTGTGTTTACCACGTATTTCATCCTCATAAATCCACCAGTATCTTACAATTTTAAAAACCTCCTCAGTGGATATAGAGCACAGTTATTGTTTTATGATATGACAGAAAAGTCTTTAAGATGATATTCTTAAGATATTTTTAGCAAACTAACACAGGAAACTTTATTTTAGACCAAGCTGTATTTTAAGTATCTTTTAAACAATGTTCAAAATAATATATTTTAAATAAAATAAAGCTGTTTCTACCTTTAGCAGTTTAGTTAATGCCTTTGTGCTTCATTTTGTTTTCAGCAATAAAATGGGAATAACAAAAATGACCCTACCTACTATTCAGTTATATGTGAAAGCAAATTAGTACAATAAAAAACAGATACAAAATCTCTTTGAAAAAAATAGTATTTATTATTATCGTCACCGGAAAGAAACATAAAGATTTTTCTACTCCCCAACTGAAATAAGAAAACTAAAAGATGCAAAAAGTTTTGGGGTTTTCACAGTTTCAGATGACTCCCACACAATTCTCAGCCTCATTCAGGAAGAGCTAATGGAAATTAAGTTTTTAAAATAAAGGCATTTGCACTTACAGTTGCCAGGGGGAGAGATGGGGGAAGGGATAGTTTGGGAGTTTGGGGTGGACATGTACACACTGCTATATTTAAAAATGGATAACCAACAAGGACCTCCTGTATAGTACATGGAACTCTGCTCAATGTTATATGGTAGCCTCGGTGAGAGGGGAGTTTGTGGGAGAATGAATGCATGTACATGTATGGCTGAGTCCCTTCACTGTTCACCTGAAACAATCACAACATTGTTTACTAATCAGCCATACTCCAATACAAAAGAAAAGTAAAAAAAAAATAAAATCATTTGTGAAGGAAATCAAACCAGTCAATCCTAAAGGAAATCAATCCTGAATATTCATCGGAAGGTCTGATGCTGAAGCTGAAGCTCCAATACTTTGGCCACATGATGCGAAAAGCTGACTCATTGGAAAAGACCTGATGCTGGGAAAGATTGAAGGAAGGAAGACAAGGGGATGACAGAGGATGAGATGGGTGGATGGCATCACCAACTCAATGCACATGAGTTTGAGCAAGCTCCAGGAGTTGGTGATGGACAGGGAAGAAGCCTGGCATGCTGCAGTCCATGGGGTCGCAAAGAGTCAGACACAACTGAGTGACTGAACTGACTGACTGACTGAATCACAATAATATAAACAATATTTATTAGTTTTCAATGCTTAGAAACATCCTCTAACAAATTAAAACATAATTATGGTTAATGAATACAAAGTAATATTATCAAACTTGATATTGAAGAATAAAGAGGACAAAAGTTGGGCTTAGCATGGAAGATAAAAGCTGAAAAAAATGTTAGAAGTGCAAATACCTTCACCTTCAAAGCAGAGAATCAAGGAATACTGTCTACAATTGACCAAATAAGAAATGAATATGTAAGCATATTACTTAAAATTACAGAGACACTAAGTAGAGGAACTAAAATTTTAATATTAGTTTAAATTGCTTGAAGTTAATTTTCAAGCTTCCCCGGTGGCTCAGACATAATGAATCCTCCTGCCAATGTAGGAGATGCAGGTTTGATCCCTGGGTTGGGAAGGTCCCCTGGAGAAAGAAACGGTAATCCATTCCAATATTGTAACCCACTCCAGTATTCTTCCCTGGAAAACTCCATGGACTGAGTAGTGTGGCAGGCTACAGTCCTTGGGGTTGAAAGAGTCGAACATGACTGAGCGATTGAAGACACACGCACACATGCCATTACTAGCAAGATAAGATTCAACAGATCACGCGTAAAATTAGCAACACATAGATATGTGTTTTGAGATATGAGATTTAGAAAACACAGTTATAGGAATTAGAATAGGTGTCCCTTTTTCAAATGGCACCGTGTAGGAGGAAGCTTATGCTTTTCCATACAAGTTCATTTATGATCTATCTAACCATGTGTAGATGGTTAGGTAGTTTTTGTACTCTTTTTATAGTTTTTTACATTACTAAAATAAAGACAAAAAGTGTCCCAGGCTGGTAACAATTGGGTCCACGTTGGCACCAGAGCATTAAAAAGGAGGCGTAATTGACTAAGGCCAATTCCAACAGAAAGATTTCCCCAAAGAGAAGATGAATACTGACTCTACAGCTCCACTATACCTTCCAACCCTGCCACTCTCCTGGATCAGAGATGAATCTTATCGCCCAGTACTCATTATCATGCCTTTAAGAAGAGCACGTCCCAGATGGCTCAAGCGGTAAAGAAACCCTTGCAATGCGGGAGACACTGGAGATATTGGTTCCATCCCTGATTCAATGCCTGAGTCCATCTGTGGGTTGGCCCCTGGGTCAGGAAGATCCCCTGAAGAAGGAAATGGCAACCCACTCCATTATCCTTGCCTGGAGAATCCCATGAACAGAGAAGCCTGGTGGGCTACAGTCCATGGAGTCGCAAATAATCGGACATGACTGAACACATGATGGATAGATTACATTGAGTTTTACAAAAGAACATGCCCCTCAGCTATAGGGTACATTTCCCAGCACCCTTTGCAACTAGATGTGACCATGTGATTTAATTAGGTCTGTGTGCTAAGTCGCTTCAGTCATATTCTGTCTGGGAGATAGGAAGAAAATTGATGTTTGTCACTTCCAGATTGTGTCTTTAAAAAGAGTGAACTTCCTCATTGCAAGAATTGGATCTAGGAATGAAAGACATATTTTGAGGATGACAAAGATTCTGCCAGGCTTGGACTACCCAACTCCATTCTTATACATGACAGAGAAATATGCTTCTAAATTGTTTAAGCCACTCTGTAAATCTCCCTTACAACAACTTAGACTATACCCTAAATAATGCCTCTCAATTTCACTACTGGCTTCATATTTTGTTAACTGTATGTAGGTTTTTCTTTCCTGAATTACGTAAATCACTCTGTCTAGTGTCAAGTTCTGTTTGCCTATTGAGAGCCACATAAACTTCTATCAGAATCCAGATTTATTTGTAGTTTCAAATACACGTATTGCTATGTAGGTTTGCAGTTCAGTTTTTGGTCAACAGTTTTCCCTAACTTGCCTACTCATGTAAAAACATCATCCTTTTGAAAGATCACATTTTATTTGAAACAGAATGTACTTTAAATTAGTTCTTTTTTTTTAAAGTTGCCAATTTTGAAACTTTTTCAAGCATAATTGTATTGCCTTCCTGTATAACCTATGTGTTCTTTGTCTTTACCAGGTTTTCATTCTTTTTCCATTCCAATAAGCTAAAAAATATATATACTGGCTGAATTATTTTCCTAATAAAGTACATAGGCCTCAATTCAGGTTTTCCATGAAGTATGTAACTTGCTATTTCCCCTTGATTTTTTGTATTATGAGATTCTGGCTTTTCTGACTACAAGTTTATATACCAACATGTACTACCACACTTGAAATAATGTTTATTCTTATCCAAACTTGACTGGTATAGTCTTCTAACCTATTTTAGATACTACAATTGCTGGTTGCAGAATTTCCAGCTAGCAACTCAGTTTTCCTTCATAGTTTTTCTGGTTTTATTATTAATAGATTAAATAAAACTAGAAGATTCCTAAATATTGAGTCCTCTCTTAAATATACAGATCTAAACTCCATTATAAGTCTTGTAGCATTTGCCAGTTAGCAGTTAAGGTACTTTTGACTGAAAGAGATGGAATATATAAGTGAGTATGACTCAGGCATTAGGTGTTTATTACCATTTCACATAACAAAAATACCAAAATACGCAGTTTCAAGGTTGAGTTAGTGGCTCCATTATGTCATCAAATAGCCAGGATCCTCCTATACATCTCCTCCACCATCCTCAAGAAGTTGGTGATTTCTCCTCATGGTGGCAGAATGGATGCAGCAGCTCCAAATATTACATCTTCACACAATGCATGTGCAAGGTTATTAAGGAAGCACAATGTCTGCCACTCATACACATAATCTTTCTCCTTTTATTAAGGAGGAATATTTTATCAGAAGCCCCCCAAATAATTCCCTTCATGTATCATTGACCATTTCTAGATCGCTTGGTTTTCCTTCACTGGAAGGAAATTAGGATTGTAAATATCTGGTATATTCACCCTCTTTCCTAGTAGTTGTGTTTGGCCAATGGGAGAAGACAGAGAAGAAGGGCTTTGGGATATGTAACCGTCAGGGTCAGCTATAGTAAAATGAATAAATAATGCAAGATGGAGATCCAGGAGGGTTCCAAAGAATAGGAGCTTTTTTACAAGTCTCTCTTCAATTTTTCTCAGGATCTTAGCTATATGAGTTAGAAAAATGGATTTTCTCCTCACTAATAAAATGGTAAAGCAGAACATATGTCCTCATTATATTATTTTATGTAACTAATTAAAGAAAAGTCATTAAGTAACTTGAATGTATGACCTCAATTTTTTATAATAGTTTATTATGAATTCCATATGGGCCAAGGCAATGGTTGATTGTGTAGGAGATATTAAAGATACCTTATCTTTCTTTTTACCATAACTCCTCTGGTATTCAAAATTCTTTTAAAATTTTAATTTTATGGAAATACAACTGTTACAAGTAAGTTTTAGACTCTCATGAGCCTGTTAATTAATCTATATAGCCTAATTAGTCTATGTATCATCAAGTCCATTAAATCCCAAGGGATAAATTACAATTTCCTTAAGTAGAGTCTTTTTTTCTTCTCCTATCATACACTACGTGAACTTAGAATGTCGAAGCAAGTAGTGCATGCCTTTTTCAGACATTTGTATACTGAATCCAAAAGGAAAATCATAAAGTATTAATCAATATATCTGCAAATGCCAACCTAGGACAGTGCCTAATTATAAAAGTTCTGTTCCTTTTCTTTACAATAGTACTTACTTTGTAGTTAGAAAGAGATATAAAATAAAAGGGAAAATGACATACAAAAAAAGAATTCTGAAAAGATGCTAACTGTTATAAACTGTTATGTCCATCGTCTGGCACTTAATGCTCTAGGGTAAAGCTGTTGTTAGATGCAGGTTACCACCCGATTAGGACTGAGAGCAAAGCAGAAGGACAGAAATAAAGGGAGTGCAAGTTTTCCCTGATTGTAGGCACAGGAGCTGGAATGGCTGTTCTCGAGAGTGACACGTTCACAACAAAACAGCACCAACAAACCTTCATCCCAACAGCAGCTGGTAAGCAGACAGCTCGAATTCCAGGTAGACCACAAAAAGCTATGGATCCTTGTGGGAAACTCCGAGCAGCATTCTAATTCAACTCATTGAGCTTAAATTTTAAGCATTGTTTTTTCCCCTCTGAGCAACAGAAACAGATGAACTCTCAAGAAATAAAGATCTCATTTTCATGGAAATCATCTCTCAAGAACAAGAGAGGAAAAAAATAAAGAAAATGGATGAGGTCGACTTGGGATTGCTGTAAAAGACAACAGGTGTCAGCGTTTTCCATGAGGACTTAACTATTCCTCGAGGTCTATTTTAATGATTTTCTAACAGTTGACACAGTTTATCTTCCCTTTAGAGTAAACAGGATTCTGGTAACCAGGTGGAATATAATCAGCTCAAATAAACAAAGTTTAGCTACGAAAGTACCATAAATGCACGTCTGCTCCAGACTTAAGTTTAACACATAACAATATGCAGGAGACTGGGAGAGGACTGGGAGATTTTTGTCCAACAAACCAGATTTTTGGTTTATTGCTCACAATAACTGGTTTGACTTTTCTAAATACTTATGTGAAGGATGCATATTTTCAATCAAATAATAAACACTTAGTAAAACTTTACAAGATCTCGATCCACAGCACACCAGAAGCACTGTGGAGCTTTACAGAGTGTCCACACCAGGACTCCATCTCCAGGACTGTTGATTTATTAGGTCTGCGTGCTGCCCCAGGCAACTGCATGTCTAAAATGCTTCAGGGTGATCTATGTATGTGTGTTAAGTTGCTTCCGTGGTGTCCAGCTCTGTGACCCTATGGACTGAAGCCCAGCAGGCTTCTCTGTCCATGGGATTCTCCAGGCAAGAATAGTGGAGTGGGTTGCCATTTCCTTCTCCAGCAAGGTGATCTAGTGGGCAGCAAAGGCTTCCAATCACTGAGATACCAACTGAATGAACATGGAGCTATCAGAAGTGTTTACATTCCAACCTTGAACATGGGTTGATAGAAGAGTTTGGTGTAAAACAGTAAACACTCATGAGTGTTTTTCATTTATCTGCTTATCCCTCTACTGAAACCCTTGACCCATTAATCTCAGTTCAGTTCAGTCGCTCAGTCATGTCCGACTCTTTGCGACCCCATGAATCGCAGCATGCCAGGCCTCCCATCACCATCTCCTGGAGTTCACTCAGACTCACATCCATCGAGTCAGTGATGCCATCCAGCCATCTCATCCTCGGTCGTCCCCTCTTCCTCCTGCCCCCAATCCCTCCCAGCATCAGAGTTTTTTCCAATGAGTCAACTCTTCACATGAGGTAGCCAAAGTACTGGAGTTTCAGCTTTAGCATCATTCCTTCCAAAGAAATCCCAGGGCTGATCTCCTTCAGAATGGACTGGCTGGATCTCCTTGCAGTCCAAGGGACTCTCAAGAGTCTTCTCCAACACCATAGTTTAAAGGCATCAATTCTTCGGCCCTCAGCCTTCTTCACAGTCCAAGTCTCACATCCATACATGACCACTGGAAAAACCATAGCCTTGACTAGACGGACGTTAGTCAGCAAAGTAATGTCTCTGCTTTTGAATATACTATCTAGGTTGGTCATAACTTTCCTTCCAAGGAGTAAGTGTCTTTTAATTTCATGGCTGCAGTCACCATCTGCAATGATTCTGGAGCCCAAAAAAATAGAGTCTGACACTGTTTCCACTGTTTCCCCATCTATTTGCCATGAAGTGATGGGACCAGATGCCATGATCTTCGTTTTCTGAATGTTGAGTTTTAAGCCAACTTTTTCACTCTCCTCTTTCACTTTCATCAAGAGGCTCTTTAGTTCCTCTTCACTTTCTGCCATAAGGGTGGTGTCATCTGCATATCTGAGGTTATTGATATTTCTCCCAGCAATCTTGATTCCAGCTTGATTCCATCTTGACTCCAGACCCATTAATCTAGGAGCTCCATAAAGACAGAATTTGTGTCATATTCTTCTTTGTCCTCACAACTACAAACTCAGTTGCTTCTAAATACTAAGTATTCTCTAAATGCTTGCTGAGCAAATAAAGAATGAATTCTAAATGCACTAAATTCCCATTTATTCTTCCTATTTTAAGGAAATGCTTGCAATGTGAATTTGAGGTATCAACAATATTCAATCCCTAGCTTTTATATGACAAAGTCAAAAAGGCCGCAAACATGGATTTTTAAACTCTAGACAGTGGTTTAACATTTTATGATGATACATTTGGGGGAGCTTAACAAAGGATTCCTATAAAAGTTGTTTCCAGACCAGGAAGCCCTCAGTGGAACTGTCCACAGAGGAAGTGTGCGGTACTCTGTAATATGAAGCATTTGTAACTTATGCACTCAATACAGACTTTTTAGACTCTTTTGAAGAGTTTCCAGGATATATACTAGCTTGACTATTTGTGTGCAGGTCAACAAACTAGATCCATATACATCAGTTATGTTCATTGTCTTGAGAATCTAGTGAATACTATGGGCACTAACATTCATGTGGGCTCTGTCACATCCGACTCTTTGCAACCCCATGGATCATAGCCTGCCAGGTTCCTCTGTCCATGGGATTCTCCAGGCAAGAATACTGGAGTGGGTTGCCATTCCTTACTCCAGGGGATCTTCCCAGCCCAGGGATGGAACCCACATCTCCTGTGTCTCCTGCATTGGCATTTTAAATCTGATTGTTGTTAAATTTTTTAAATGAAGAGATTCTTACCTAAAACAAGGAGAAACTTAGCACTTTGTTCCCCAAGTTGCCATTCCATAAGCATTAATTTACTAATGCACCCAACACAACTGTCATAATGTGTTCATGAACCACAGAAACCACTCTGAGAGCTGAATTATAGCCAACAACAAAAGCCTTTCTCTGGTATCTGTACACAAATCTAGGTTATACCAAATTTGAGGAAAAAGTCTTCCCAGATGGAATTTTCTTCCATCTGTAATTTCATTTTCAACACTTGTGTTTGCATAATTGAAAATAATTTTCTCCTGTAACATTAGAACACAACTGTTAAGATACACAGTGATGCCTCAGCTTTTCCACCTACCCTCTATGTACCCTCTTCTCCTTCAGTCAGTAAGTTAGTGACTGAAGTGGTAGCAGCCAAGCAGTGGAGCTTAGGGTTAGTAGAGCTTTGGGCTTCCCTGCTGGCTCTGATGGTAAAGAATCCATCTGCAATGTGGGAGACCTAGGTTTGATACCTGGGTTGGGAAAATCCCCTGGCAGAGGTCATGGCAACCCACTTCAGTATTCTTGCCTGGAGAATTCCCATGGACAGAGGAGCCTGGCAGGCTGCTGTCCATGGGGTCGCAAAAAGTTGGACATGACTGAGTGACTAAGAACATCCTAAGAACAAGGGTTGTAGAGAGACACGTGGGAGCTGCTCCTCCAATGCAGCGGAAAAAAGACACTGAAAAGGCGACACCACTGTTTGTTTACTTTGAGCCCATTAAACTTTCGGTTTATGATATTCATTCCTGCAGTGACTAAAAAATAAAATATTCTTTTTTTAGGAGTATAATAATATTTTTCAAGTTCCCCAGACAACATTTATTGCACCAGAAGAGTCATTTTACAAAATGCTACTTTAATGGCCCCATAAGTTCCTCATACAGGAAAAACTTTTACATATCTCGTTATGGTCTGAAAATGAAACACCCTATCAGTGGAAATTTCTGAATGAGTCCCAATGTCTGTAAATGTGACTAAACGTTAGAGCTATATTACAGATTGCTTTATGAGACAGTTAAGTGAGGTTGAATTAGCCATCACTAACTTCTCCATGTGGAGAAGGCAATGGCACCCCACTCCAGTACTCTTGCCTGGAAAATCCCATGGTCAGAGGAGCCTGGTGGGCTGCAGTCCATGGGGTCATGAAGAGTCAGACATGACTAAGTGACTTCCCTTTCACTTTTCACTTTCATGCATTGGAGAAGGAAATGGCAACCCACTCCAGTGTTCTTGCCTGGAGAATCCCATGGTCGGAGGAGCCTGGTGGGCTGCCGTCTATGGGGTCGCACAGAGTAGGACTCTACTGAAGCAACTTAGCAGCAGCAACTTCTCCATGATATACATTGACATCGCATATGGATTATTCAATATTTTTGGATACTATAAACAAATTAAAAAGTATATTTGAAATGTGCTATGCTTAGTCACTTAGTCCAGTCTGATTCTTCATGACTCCATCGACTGTAGCATGCCAGGCACCTCTGTCTATGGGGCTTCTCCAGGCAAAAATACTAGAGTGGGTTGCCATACCCTCTTCCAGGGTATCTTCCCAACCCAGGGATCGAACCCAGGTCTCTCATATTTTGCAGGCAGATTCTTCACTGTCTGAACCACCAGGGAAGCCCAAGAATACTGGAGTGGGTAGCCTATCCCTTCTCCAGGTGATCTTCCCGACCCAGGAGTTAAACTGTGGTCTCCTGCATTGTAGGCAGATTCTTTACCATCTAAACTACCAGGGTAGCCCATAATTGAAATGCGTGGAGCTAATAAAGAATAGAAACTAGCATTTTATTTTAAATGCTCTCATTCATTTCATTTTTCAGTTAATTACTTAATTTTAGAACGTATGGAACTGCTTCATTTTTTAATGGTTTCCTAGCATCCCATAATGGCAACCCACTCCAGTACTCTTGCCTGAAATATCCCATGGACAGAGGAGCCTGGTAGGCTGCAGTCCATGGGGTTGCTAAGAGTTGGACACAACTGAGCGATTTCACTTTCACTTTTCACTTTCATGCATTGGAGAAGGAAATGGCAACCCACTCCAGTATTCTTGCCTGGAGATTCCCAGGGACAGAGGAGCCTAGTGGGCTGCCATCTATGGGGTAGCACAGAGTCGGACACGACTGAAATGACTTAGCAGCAGCAGCAGCAGCAGCAGCAGCAGCAGCCCATTATATAGGTGTACCATAAAATACTTACCTAATCTCCAACCGATAGACCATTAGATTGTTCTCAATATTTGGCTGCTACAAGCAATATCACATAAACTTTTTTTGATTGTCCTTGAAAGTATACATGTGTGAAAATGTTAGATGCTCAGCTGTGTCCAGCTCTTTGTGACCCCATGGACTGTAGCACGCCAAGCTCCTCTGTCTATAGGATTCTCCAGAAAAGAACACTGGAGAAGATTGCCATGCTCTCCTCTAGGGAATCTTTCTGACCCAGAGATTGAATCTGGGTCTCCCACATTGCAGGCAGATTCTTACTGTCTGATCCACTAAGTAAGCCCTTAAACATGTGTTCAGTTCAGCTCAGTTCAGTCGCTCAGTCATGTCCGACTCTTTGTGACCCCATGAATCGCAGCACGCCAGCCCTCCCTGTCCATCACCAACTCCCGGAGTTCACTCAAACACGTCCATCGAATCGGTGATGCCATCCAGCCATCTCATTCTCTGTCATCCCCTTCTCCTCCTGCCCCCAATCCCTCCCAGCATCAGAGTCTTTTCCAATGAGTCAACTCTTCGCATGAGGTGGCCAAAGTACTGGAGTTTCAGCTTTAGCATCATTCCTTCCAATGAACACCCAGGACTGATCTCCTTTAGAATGGACTGGTTGGATCTCCTTGCAGTCCAAGGGGCTCTCAAGAGTCTTCTCCAACACCACAGTTCAAAAGCATCAATTCTTCAGTGCTCAGCTTTCTTCACAGTTCAAGTCTCACATTCATACATGACTACTGAAAAACCATAGCCTTGACTAGATGGACCTTTGTTGGCAAATAATGTCTCTGCTTTTGAATATTTGTACATAAGATAAATTCCTACACGTGGAATTGTTAGGTCAAAGGGCATGTGATTTTTATTTTTATTTTAAGGAGTACTCTAAAATTGCCTTGAGACTGGATATAGCATAGCAATACGTAAGAGCATCTCTTTCTTTACTTTTTATGATCAGTATATTATCAAACTTGTTATGTTTGGCATTTGTCAATCTGTCAGGTGAAAATATGATATTTTGACAGAGCTTTAATTAAACTTCCTCTCATTAAATATGATTTTGTTTTATATTTTTTCTTGATTTGGGAAGCTTTTATGTGTTAAAGATACTGACCCTTACCTTTCAAATGTGTTGAAATTTTTTTCCTTCTTTGCAATTAATATTTTTACTTGGTTTACGGTGTGTTTTCTCAACCTGGAAGAAACTATTTCTTCTGCATTTAAATTTAAAATATTTTCTTATATGGCCTCTGAGTTTTTGGTCTCACTTAGAAAGGCATTTTAATTTGTGATAAATACTAAAATCAAATCCCAAAGTAAAAAGCTTCTCCTGTATTTTCTTCTGAAAGGTGAGGATGTCTCTTTATCTAGATAAATAGTGTTTTAATAGTAAAATATTTAATTTACTTTATTATTATATTCTGGTAGTAATTTCATAGGGGTGGTGAAGCTTGATAAAAACAAATGATAACTTTTAAAAAATTTATTTGCTTTCCTGATTTATTTGGCTATACCAAGTTTTAGTTGCAGCACATGGGATCTAGTCCCCTGACAACGGATTGAACTCAGAGGCCCTCCATTGGGAGTGTGGAGTCTTAACCACTGGACTACCAGGGAAGTTTTCACAAATGATAATTTTTTAATATAATTCTTCATAAGACTAAGCCCAAATTAAAACTTTGCAATGGAGCAACAAACTCATTGTCTGAGACCTCATTGACAAATGTCATGTTTGTTTCCCATTATTGATGGAATATCTTTGGAGATCTTTGTATCAAAACTACACATGAGTTCAACTTTTGCATCTACACCCACAGAAATGAATATCTTTATGGAGTTTTCCAACAAACTCTTCCTCTAATCAATAACCTCAGATATGCAGATGGCACCACCCTTATGGCAGAAAGTGAAGAACTAAAGAGCCTCTTGATGAAAGTGAAAGAGGAGAGTGAAAAAGTTGGCTTAAAGCTCAACATTCAGAAAACTAAGATCATGGCATCTGGTCCCATCACTTCATGACGCATAGATGGGGAAACAGTGGAAACAGTGTCAGACTTTATTTTTCTGGGCTCCAAAATCACTGCAGGTGGTGACTGCAGCCATGAAATTAAAAGACGCTTACTCCTTGAAAGGAAAGTTATGACCAACTTGCTGCTACTGCTACTGCTAAGTCACTTCAGTCGTGTCCGAGTCTGTGCGGCCCCATAGACAGCAGCCCACCAGGCTCCCCCATCCCTGGGATTCTCCAGGCAAGAACGCTGGAGAGGGTTGCCATTTCCTTCTCCAATGCATGAAAGTGAAAAGTGAAGTGAAGTCGCTCAGTTGTGTCCGACTCTTCACGACCCCATGGACTGCAGCCTACCAGGCTCCTCCGTCCATGGGATTTTCCAAGAGTACTGGAGTCGGGTGCCATTGCCTTCTCCACTAGACAGCATATTAAAAAGCAGAGACATTACTTTGCCAACAAAGGTCCATCTAGTCAAGGCTATGGTTTTTCCAGTAGTCATGTATGGGTGTGAGAGTTGGACCATAAAGAAAGCTGAGTGCTGAAGAATTGATGCTTTTGAACTGTAATGTTGGAGAAGACTCTTGAGAGTCCCTTGGACTGCAAGGAGCTCTAACCAGTCCATTCTAAAGGAGATCAATCCTGGGTGTTTATTGGAAGGACTGATGTTGAAGCTGAAACTCCAATACTTCAGCCACCTGATGTGAAGAGCTGAAAAGACCCTGATGCTGGGAAAGATTGAGGGCAGGAGGAGAAGGGGACGAGAGAGGATGAGATGGTTGGATGGCATCACTGACTCGATGGACATGGGTTTGGGTGGACTCTGGGAGATGGTGAAGAACAAGGAGGACTGGCATGCTGTGATTCATGGGGTCGCAAGGAGTCGGACATGACTGAGTGGCTGAACTGAACTAAACTTCCTCTAATCACCAAATGAATGATAAAGATGCATTCAGTTATCTGAATTAACCGTCTAATAAAAGTTTATTGGAAGTTACTATGCACCAGACTCCTTTCCAGGCAGTCTTTGGGAAACAGAAATTAACAAAAAGATCAGGAGTCCTATCCTCATGGAATCAGGAATAAAGGTACTAATGAAAATTTCTATTTATTTTGTTGTTACTGTTTAGCTGCTAAGTGGCGTGACTCTTTTGTGACTCCCTGGGCTATCTGGCTTTTCTGTCCTCTGTAGCCTATCTGGCTCCTCTGTCCATGGAATTTTCCAGGCAAGAATATTGGAAGGGGTTTCCATTTCTTTCTCCAGGGGATTTTCCCAACCCAGGGATCAAACCTGCATCTCCTGCAGTGGCAGGTAGATTCTTTAGCACTGAGCCACCTGGGAAACCCTTCTATTCATTAATCAGAGCTTATAAAGACCATTTCTATATTTTAAAAAAATGAAGACAAGACAATTATATTTCCAAGTAATTCAAGAAAGAATTTCTCTTTTCAAAGAAGAATATTTTAAATTCCTAAAATTGTAAATTCATTATAGATTGCTTTAGAGGCCACATCTATGACGATTCTTAAGAGTGTCCCTAGATTTAAAGTCTGTAATACATGTGGTGAAGTGAGTCTTTTTAGATCTTTCCTAAGTGAAGATTTTGAGAACTGCTCAGAACAATCAAAATTTGGTAACCAGTATCTTTCTGCTGTTTTTCAACTATGAAAGCAACTCGTGTGTAAAATAGCAGTAAGAAATAAATCTGTGGACTGCACTCAGCACAGGGCTAGACACACAGAGCTCCCCTCTCTATACATAAAGATCCCTCAGTGGAGCTAGGAAATAAAGCCATATTTCCCATTCAGTCTCAAGATAGAATTCTTTGATCCAGTGACCCACATCTCTGGAGAACAGCTTCTTACAGCCCTATTTAGGCCCTGGTGTGGATTTGCAAATTAACTGAAAGGACCATTGGAAAACATTTCTGTTTAAAGTGCTAAATGGGCTGCAACTTTCAAAACTAACAGGCCTGCCAAATTGTGATTTAAAGTGAAATTGGCATGAGCAGACATTTCCACATCAGCCTGTAGCACATCTGGTCCAGACCAAACAAACAGAAGATTTATTCTGTCAGGGAGATCATTTAGCATTCCTTTTCATGCTTCAGAAGGAGCCTGTACCTGTCACTCACCAAAGCGCTCAGCTTTTGGTGGCTAGGCTCTGTTGCTCCCCCTGACTAGCCTTGATCTAACACTTCTAAGGAGGCTCATGTGCACCGCTCCACCTGGGAGCCCAGTACCCATGCCAAGTTCATTTCCATAGTCTTATAGAAACCTCCTGGAGGATTTCAAACATCTGCTCATAAGTAAAGAAACATTGTCTTGAGCTCTAACAATAATATAAAGGGCAACTGAACCTTCTTTTGCAAATAAAGCAGAGCTGATAAATGATCTTATTTCACAGGACTGGGGGCAAGTTGCTTTGTGTCTTTCTGAATTCAAATCCTTAAAAGGCAATCATGGGAAAAGTGGGATATACCCAGAGTTTTACAGTGAACTTCAGTGGCATACAGTTAAGGCTATAGGAGAGATTAAAAAAATTATATCATTTTGCTGAAACTAAAGAACATATTTAAGAAAATAGCACTGTTACCCCTAAAATGTATTGTGTTTCTCTCCCTCTCTCTCTACCTGGCTGTAACCACAGAGCTAAGCATGTGCTCATGCTGGGTGAGCCACATAGCCACTTTATTCTCTGGAATGTTAATCCGTTCATGTTGGAGTCAGAAACCCCAGGAGGCTCACTTCTTGGCTTCTATCATCAGAAACACCATTCTTCCTCTCCCATCTCTGGAGTACCAGGAATACTCAGAAGGGCTAGATGTACCACCATTGAGCTGTCCTTATAATGTTACCTTATGTGACTACAAAGGAATCAGTTTCAATCAATACAAAAGCTGAAACAGGAAGAGGCAAATATTTTTGTGGGTGTACATGTTCTTTCTAATTTCTAGCTAAAACTGACCTCTTCTTTTTTGGAGAAATAAATAAATTCCGGTGAAAATGTCCCCTAATTTCCTTCTAGTTATCATGTAGTTAATATGAATTCTTTGTAGTTCTTTTGTCCTTGAGGAACTCATTTAATTCATAGCTATTATTGCTTGGATTTCCTCTTGACGTGTAAATCTAGATCTAGGCAAACAAAGGGCTAGATTATCACATCAACACAGAAAAGGGGTTTGTCTGACTTAACATGTAGCAAAAACAAATATTTTAAAAATCTGGAGCCTTCCAAGGCACATTTAAAAGAATGTGTAGGAGAAGGCACAAGGTTTGTACAAATATTTTCATTCTGTTGGTTTGCTACAGAACCAAGATAGTAGGAAGAGTGAATTACATCTATACTAGTTTCATATCTGTCCCTCCTATTGAGTCATTAATAAACATGATACCATGAGTACTGCATTGTTAATACTCAGCTTGGTCTATGGAGCTCAGAAATGCTCTCTTCAAATTCACACAGAACATTCTTAAATAGGTTACACTCTAGATGCTGAACTTGCCAATGAAAAATGTACATCTATAAAAAAATCTAGCTTCCTCTGAAGAAAACAACAAAAATCAGTCTTCTGTTACAACAACTTAACTAATTGCAACCAATCTAAAAATATATATTCATATATGAAATACTGGCAATTTCTTAGTATATCTGAACATTTAATCCACTTGGGAAATGTCAAAGGGGATAAAAGTATACCTGATATTCAGTAACTAAGCAATTCACAAGTGACTAGATTTATTTGTATTCTTATTCTTGAATCCTTATTTGATGATATGAAATTGACATTAAAAGTCTGTATACTTTCACCACAATAAACTAGAGTAATATCACATACAGATCAAAGGTTTCATTCTTCCATATTGAATCTGGAGAACTTTGAAACAAGAGGTAACACTTTTGATTAAAAAGAGTTATTATCAAAAGTAATAATCTAAAGGGATCCAGCTTATGAATAAAAGGAATTGGAAAGTTAATTGACTTTTCTAGCTTATATTCTTTTAAAAGCTGCATTTAAAGTCAAAGAAGGGATACTCAAAGCAGACAAGGAGGAACTTTGCTTCAATAGGACATTGGATTGGGAAATGAACTGAAGAGGGGAAAAAGTAAATCTACTTATAAAATATAGAAATGCAATTCATGTAAAAATCATGGGCAACTCATAAGCTGTATCTCAATGAGATCATGCAATGCCTTTGAGTGTTGGGATTGTCTAAACTAATCAATCATATCAATAGCTAAGAAACAAAGAACCATGGGAAAATAACCTGTTTTGATTATCAAAATAATAGGCAATGTATACAGATACAAAAAATAGCAGTAACAAAATATGGTAAAAACACTTGAGAGGAAAGTATACTTGAAGATAAATTCAAGTTCATAGAAATCCCCAGAATGGGGCACTTTGAAACTTGTAGATGTATTATTTGGGGTATACATTTTCAAATATTTAATGTATTTTATGTGCATCTAATTATCTATAAAGCTACTTTTTCATCAAAGTTATTCATTCTATGGCAAAGCACATAATTTAATCACAATTTTTAAAAAACATTCAGGGCTTTGCAACTCAATCATTGATTTATTATAACCTCACTTTTGTAATAAAATCTACTCCTACAAGTCAAAATTATTATCTCTTTCAAAATGACTAAAAACTTGTTTGGAATAAAAAGGTTTAACAAATGATAGAGTATTCTGCTAACTAAGAAGACCATAACATGTCTGTTTCAATGCATGGAAGTTTGTTTAGCCTATAGAAAACTACTAACTTAGTCAGTAAAGAATCTGCCTGTAATGCAGGAGACCTGGGTTCGATTCCTGGTTGGGAAGATCCCCTGGAGAAGGAAATGGCAACCCACTCCAGTATTCTTGCCTGGAGAATCCCAAGGACAGAGGAGCCTGGCAGGTTATAGTCCATGGGGTCATGAGAGTCAGACACAACTTAGCAACTAAACCATCACCATAGAGAACTACATAGGATTGAAGAAGAAAACATTTCATCAGTAACTCAGTGTGCATTTATTTTGAGAATGCTCTGCTTAGATAGCCACATGCGAGATGTTTTGGCATATCTACAGTTCTAGAGAGAGTGTGGATTAACAATCCAACTACAAGTGGCTGGCAATGGCACCCCACTCCAGTACTCTTGCCTGGGAAATCCCATGGACAGAGCCTGGTAGGCTGCAGTCCATGGGGTCGCTAAGTGTCGAACACGACTGAGTGACTTCACTTTCACTTTTCACTTTCATGCATTGGAGAAGGAAGTGGCAACCCACTCCAGTGTTCTTGCCTGGAGAATCCCAGGGATGGGGCAGCCTGATGGTCTGCCATCTATGGGGTCGCACAGAGTCGGACACGACTGAAGTGACTTAGCAACAAGTGGCTGACCAAATGCTGCATGTGCTACATAGCAGACACCAGAAAAGCTAAAACAAATTAAGATTCAATAAAATGTAATTTTACTACATTATTCAATAAAATGTAATTATATTTATTAAAACCTAAATATATGAGAAAATGAAGACTTGAAAATTAATTTTTTCTTGAATAGAAATTCCCAAAATGAGCTCTCTGAACTTAAAGATCTTTGAACTTGTAGAACACTACAGATGTTCCTGGAGACTTGTATTAGTTGAGGTTTAAGGTTCCAAATTTTTAACACATTCTACTTGCATCTAATTGTCACAAAGTCGATTCTCTTTTTTCCCCATATTTACAGATTTTCCTATTTGCCTAAAATGTATTTGTAACCCCACCCCCACCTAATGAATGCTCATACTGTGGTAGCTCTCATAGTCAGTAGCGTACCTGTGCACAGTGGCAAAATTTTTGTGACTCAGGTATTCCTGGTTTGCCATCCTGTTTTAGCTTTCATACTGTAAACAAATGTCCTGTCCATAGTATATTTACCGCAAAGGTTTTGTATTTTTGCGCTTCTGTTAAGGATTTCACTGCCTAAAATGGGCCTCCACTATAGTACTAAAGAGTTGTCTAGAATTTCCAAGCACAAGAAGGCTGTGATATGCCTTATGGAGAAAATATGTGTTTTAGATAAACTTTATTCAGACATGAGTTACAGAGCTGATGGTCATATCCAGTGTTGATGAATCAACAATATGTATTAAACAAAATGTCTTTAAAGACAGACACTTGAAACAAGGCTATGTATTGATCAGTTAACCAAAATGTGACCAGAGGCTCACAGGAACCTAGCCTTGCATTTCCCCTAGGAGCAACAGATTAATATTTGCTAATCAGTATTTTGGGTGACTTCATAGAGAATAATTACTGCTAATAATGAGAACTGATTATGTATTTTATATATATATATATATATACATATATATATATATATATGTATAGCTGTGTATGTGTGTGTGTGTGTTGGGGAAAGAAGTTAGTTCTTTAAGATAAAGCAAAATTGAGAAGTCATCCGAATTGAAAACCCATTAAAATATCTACTAACTTGGGAAATATTTTAGGGATAAAGCAAAAATCACATTGGGTTTTGATTGTGTGTAATATTTTTAGCCATTGAAATTTCCATAAGGAGTTTAGCACATGCAGTTAATTTGCATGAGAGGCAGCTGGAGCATATTGGCTCTTTCAAAGCCACTATGATTTATCATCTCAATAATGCATGAGCTTAGACAAAGTTATACAACTGTCTGTATTTTTAACAAGGTGGTAGAGTAAGAAATTTGCTAAAGCAGCCATTCCAGACCCAGGTGACTAAAAGGAGGTTAGATCATTTATACAAACTGGAACACAATTTTATTCCTGTTTTATTTTTGGTCTCAGATTTGTTTTCCCTGAAAATAGTATTCTGTTTGGGGGAAGTGCCAGACTGACAAACAGACAGTCGGAGACAGTCAAGTCATGTATTCCTATACACTATTAGCACAATATGGAGAGAAACAACTAAACTCTCCACTAAAGTGACCTCTGAAATTAGATTCATCTTAAAGAGGCAGCATCGGAAGAAAAATAAACTCCTTTTTTTTCTTTGTTCAATAAAATGTAATGATATAGATTTATTAAGCCCTAAATTGTACTTGGCAAAAATGGCTTATAGGAAGTGTCTCTTTTTAGGGCCACGTATATGTTCTTTATTAAGATTTGAGGAGAATGTAGTCCAGACATCGTTAAGAAGGTATTATTATAGTAGAGACACAGGTTACAAAAACTTGATGCATGTATTCTAAGGTGAAGGGCAGGATTAGGAGAATATAGAGTAAATGATTAATTCAAAACATTGTAAATGAAAAAGTAATTGATAGGACAATCTGCAATGACCATTAGGATAAAGAAGATAAATGAATTATTCAAAGATTCCATGTTTTTGTATCTAGGTGATTAGAAGAATATCTATTTGTCTTAAAGCTGATATAAAAGTTTGAATTTAGTCTTTAGAACTCATCACACCTGCATCTATAGACTAAAAACTTTAATATCCAATTGGCCACCTCACGCGAACCGTTGACTCATTGGAAAAGACTCTGATGCTGGGAGGGATTGGGGGCAGGAGGAGAAGGAGACGACAGAGCACAAGATGGCTGGATGGCATCACTGACTCAATGGACGTGAGTCTGAGTGAACTCCGGGAGTTGGTTATGTACAGGGAGGCCTGGCGTGCTGCGATTCATGGGGTCTCAAAGAGTCGGACACAACTGAGCGACTGAACTGAACTGAATGCTAACTTAATAAGATATGAAATACTTGTCTCATTCTCATAGACTTCCACCATTTTTCTCTAAGGTACAGGAAAAAGGGCCATAAGAGATGAATTTCATGAAACTATTGCTACCCAGTGATCCTATCTGCCAGAATGTACTGAATTGGCAGGTTGAAGCCAGGAATTGGTCCCATATGTCACATAATAGGTGTGCTGCTGAAAGCCTCCCACTGCAGAAGGCCACCGAAGTATAAGAATAAATACAAAGTTATAAAGTTTAGAACTTATAAATATAAGTTATAAATATAAATATCCAGTTATAAAGTTACTTTGTTTCATTTAAGTTAATATTTGAATACCAAGGCAAATTACCAGAAATGATTTGCTAACCAGTACTGCAAGGAGATCAAACCAGTCCATCCTAAAGGAAATCAGTCCTGAATATTCATTGAAAGGACTGATGCTGAAGCTAAAACTCCAATAATTTGGTCACCTGATGCAAAGAACTGACTCTTTGGAAAAGACCCTGATGCTGAGAAAGATTGAAAGCAAGAGGAGAAGGGGATGTTAGAGGATGAGATGGTTGGATGGCATCACTAACACGATGGACGTGAGTTTGAGTAGGCTCTGGGAGTTAGTTGGTGATGGACAGGGAAGCCTGGCGTGCTGTAGTCCAAGCGGTCACAAACAGTGGGACACGACTGAGCAACTGAACTGAACTGAGCCACAAGACTAATTGGAGAAACACTTCTCAACAATCAGGTTTGAGGAGGGACCCATAACACCACAGTTGAGTTAGGAATGTAGATTAACTATTACCTGGTACAAACCCCACATTTTATAGATGGAAAACTGAGACCCAGAACTGTTCTTTTGACCAAGTCCTCTAAATCATACTGTCTTGATGTTGGATGATCTCTTTAAAACATCAGTCACTCACTAGACCAGCATTTCCCAAACTTTTCTGTGTATCAGAATCACCTTAGAGGCCTTAAAACACAATGCTGGTTCCACCTGCAGACATTCTCATATCACAAGTCTGGGATGGAACCAGAGGATTTATATTTTGACAAGTTCCCTGGAGATACTGATGCTGCTGGTCTGCGAACACACTCTAAGAATGACTGCTCTTGTCTAATAGTCATTTCTAGTAAATTTTCTAGACATTACACTCCAGAAAGAACATATGATCTGAAACATCATGGTAAGAGTCTAGCTATTGCTAGAGCAACATATCTACTCAGAAGCCAAAGTGTATTTCACTAGACATCTATGATGGGTCTATTCTGAAATGATTGCTAAGAGCTGTAAATCATGTTTCCCATCCCAGTGTGAAAACTTCCTGGACTTAGGTAAAGTGTATTATTACAAGTTTTCTGGATGCAAAAAAGGTGACATTTAGCTGCCCTTTTCCCCCCCGAAACTGAAAGAATATCATAGCAATTATAAAGTGACAATATTGGTTATCCAAAGATTAGGACTGAAATTTAGCAAATAGAGATATACACATGGTAAAGGTCATAAATAGATGATAGAGATGAGGGATTAAACAGGGGCAATGGAGCTTCACTAGAATAGAAACACCTCAATATAAAAAGTAATTGTTGTGTAACCTCTGTGTAGGAAAAAACTGCATGTACAGAGGGGGAGATGCTGGGAAACACCTGGCCCTACCATCTGGAAACTCATAGTAATTGACATCTTAAGGATATTAAACAGATCTTGAATATAATATTATGTATATTCATAATATGGGTGTTTGTGTGTGTGTGTGTGTGCACAGACAGGTTACATCAGGCAAATTTAAATAAGTTTCTCAGAAGGAACATTGAAAGAGTTTTAACAGATACAACATTCTCAAAAAGAAACAGCAGACAAATCTCACATTCTGTAGAATAATCATAATGAATTTGAATTGAAGATGTCATAGGGTACCAAAGGAGGATCAGTATCTCTGAGTAAAAGGCAGCAAAAGTAGATTAAAGGGACTTCTCTGGAGATCCAGTGGTTAAGATACCATACTTCCACTACAGGGGGCTTGGGTTCAATCCCTGGTCCTGGAACTAAGATCCCACATGCTATGCAGCATACCTCCCAAAAAAATAAATTAGAAACTATTGCAGAATTTATATACTATTTCAAACAGTCTAGAAATTTTTATCTAATTGCATATCTTCATCATCAGAAACTTTATATTTTGTCATTAATACTTCAAACTCTATTATTTCTTACTTAAATATCCCAAACATCACAGATAATCAAGTCCAATCATCATGAACCCTGACCTTTTACTTTAAAATATTTCTGTGGAATCCTCTAAAAAGCTGACAGAATCTAATTTTTAATCAACTCTTTAAAAGCTAATTAAAAATACAATGATCTAGTAGAGTAAAATGGCATCAAAGAATATTATATCACAGGCCCTTCATTTAATGGAAGTGCATGAAGAACTCAAAGTGTCCCCTGACAAACACACATGACTCTCTGGATAGTACTACAGAAATAGACATAATTTCTCCCTGAGGTTGGAATCTGCCAGGGCCTTCTCTGTCTGTCATGTGGAAGAACTGTGATGTTGAATATATTTGCAAGAGCAAGAAAGCAATTCAGCATATACAGGAAAAAAATTGCAAGCCAACTGTCAAAAGGAAAAATGTGCCTTACCCACCAGTCACAAAAGGACCGATCAGTATAACAAAAACAGTATCAACTATGCATGACAGTTTTAAACATACAATAAAAATGTAACTTTGCACAAACTTTGTGTGGCAAGGAAATCTCTGAGTACTAAAAGAAATAATAATTTAAAATAAAATAAAAATTTGAAAAGCAAATCGAAAGATGGGACTATCTTGGGAAGAGTTGCTTGGCTGTATAGAGATCTTGGTCAAAACTTCAATACTCACCTCTCCATAATTAAATCTCTAATCTGCATGTCTATGGTCTCCTCTCTTCAGAGCTAGTCCTGAATTTTTAAATGCCTTTCTGGATTTCCACTGAAATTTCTAGCCAACTTCAAACTAAAAAAAAAAAAAAAATTAGTACTATGCTTCTTCTATCTAAACTGTCCCTGACTTTGATTTTGCTGCTGCTGCTGCAGCTGCTAAGTCACTTCAGTCATGGCCAACTCTGTGCGACCCCATAGACAGCAGCCCACCAAGCTCCCCCTCCCTGGGATTCTCCAGGTAAGAACACTGGAGTGGGTTGCCATTTCCTTCTCCAATGCATGAAAGTGAAAAGTGAAAGAGAAGTCGCTCAGTCGTGTCCAACTCTTAGCGACCCCATGGACTGCAGCCCACCAGGCTCCTCCGTCCATGGGATTTTCCAGGCAAGAGTACTGGAGTGGGGTGCCATTGCCTTCTCTATTGATTCTGCTACTGATACCATAAGCCTAGGTAAGTCCAAGTCACCTATTTTGAAACACAGTGGCAGATGAATGATAACGAGCTTTTCAGATCATGTATTATTCTCTTCAAATAGTTTTAATGGGCCCTGATCCCTGTGGAATACTATCTGAATCTAAAGGGGAACCTCATTCTCCTACAAAGCAAAGATCTCAAAATCAAGAGAGGAGGTTGATTATTAGTGTTTAGTCTTGCACCTGGACCCAGACCATTAGTTTCCTTCTAATGTCCCCAGATTTGCTCTCCTGAGGGTCTTGATATTCAGCTATAGCACCACCTTTGTCTCCTCACTGTGTCACCCAATGCCCAAATTTCGATGGCACCTCCAATGCCAAATTTCCTCTACACTAAAGCCTGAAATCTTGACAACACCTTGAGAGTGCTTAGTATCCATATGGATAAATGCTTCTGCCTACACACTAAACCCTCAGTTACTTGAGCCTTTGATTGCCCAATAAGATCACTAAATCTTTTGGTCAAGCAAAGAAGTTTATTAAACTTACTGTAGCCTGGAGAAACATCAGGTTTACTAGAGTCCTAATAGCATTCCCGGAAAAGGTAATGGCACTCCAGTACTCTTGCCTGGAAAATCCCATGGATGGAGGAGCCTGGTAGGCTGCAGTCCATGGGATCGTGAAGAGTCGGACATGACTAAGCGATTTCTCTTTCACTTTTCACTTTCATGCATTGGAGAAGGAAATGGCAACCCACTCCAGTGTTCTTGCCTGGAGAATCCCAGGGACAGGGGAGCCCAGTGGGCTGCTGTCTATGGGGTTGCACAGAGTAGCACATGACTGAAGCGACTTAGCAGCAGGAGCAGCAATAGCATCCCCAAAGAGAAAAGAAATTGAAGGGTTTTCATGAGGCTTAGGGACTGGGGCTCAAGTGATTCAAGACAGATCTTTCAAGACATTGCTTGTTAGGACTGAATGAAGTTTGTGACATGGTAGTTTTGTATCAATGGACACAACAAGGCAAGGGTCTCAGAGCAAGTCTTGATGAGCTGATTATTGTCCTGATCAATATACACTTAATCCAGGTGAGAAACCTATTGTCCTGTTTATTTAGCAATTTTCCCAGATAAGCACAATGTTTGCCTGGATAAATTGGTGTACAAGAATATCCTGAAGCAAAGAGTGAAGTTATCATTGGTTTACAGTTTGATATTCCTGGATAAGAATTTTTAAAAGGAAATGTTAAGTTAAGTTGACACAGATGATCTCAGTTTTCACCAAGATGACCATAAGGAGAAAAGATTCTGCTTGAATGATTTCCCCAGGACAAAACCACTCCCTGTGAGGAATGAGAGATTGTAGCATCAGATCTAACATATTACTTAGTTCTTCAACATGAGACAAATCGTTTCCCTTACTTTGTAATTTCATCTCAAACTAGAGTCAGTTCTTTAGTAATAAAAGGAAAACAAACTTAATATAATTCATCTCTATGGCCCAAGACCATGAGATTTTAGTTATTCTTGCTGACAAACCTCTCCGCTATGGAGGAAAAGCATTTTCAAGGTGAAGTTCTCATAAGATATCTTCTTGTTCATCACAACTCCCTGACTCCTTGGACTCTACAACTCTAACACAAGAAGAATCGCCACAAACCAGTCCTCCACCTTTTTTGATTCAATTACTTCGAAAGCTGCCATGAATCAATCCTCTAGCCATTCCCTTCCCTAGAGTCATTTCTCTTGGTCTTTCTCTTCTACTTCCTCAATTTGAACAAGCTATATGCCCTCAATTGCCACATTTCTAAGAGTATTTCATCCTGGGGGCTTTCATAATGGAAATGTTAAATTTTCCAAAGAGGACGTGCCCTGGAGGGGAGTTTTGCTCAAACCCTGGATTGGATGTCAGTTAATATTTAGATGCAATTAATTAATGGTAAACCCTAAGGCAAACTTTGCTGCTAGGGAAATCAGACCATATCCCCGATTAAATGAAGGGCTGTTTCCCTGACCACGTCAGCAGATGTTCTATTATCAGCAAAGACTGACATCACATGCTTGGTAGATGGGGACATAGATAATTAAGAATATTTAAAATGTATGGCTGAAAGAGCATCAGATTTTCTTAAGCTAAGTTGCCAAGGGTCCCCTCTCTCCTGAATTTCTCTTCCTATAATTCCTCTCTTCTACCACAACCCAGATTTTCAGTTCATGATGCTATTAAAAGTTTTAAGATTTCTAAAAAGCTCTTAGAGTCACCAAGAGGTCTTCTCAGACCTTCCTCACAAAATTCCACCCACAGTGATTTGAAATTTTTTTTTTAAGACACTTAACATTTCTATCTCAGTAAGTATAGACGACTAGATATACTTGAATCTAAATGATTGTAAGTTTTATCTTGACTTTGTAAATATTATTAAAATATGCATGAGCTAGAAGATGCTATTTACAAGGCAGTAAATACTGGAGTTTACTCAGTCCAAGAACGTTTTTTTGTTTGTTTGTTGCTTTGAAATAAATTCTGGAAATGAGTTAATCTCTTAATAAATTCATTTAGTAAATATTTAGAGAATGCTGATTGCATTCTAGCTACTCTACAAGATTGAAAATAAATTCAAAAGGCACCCACTAGAAGGGAAATAAAGTATTTGGGGATGGAGACACTTCTTCCCCCTCAAGATGTGGAGGGAGCCCACATCCAGCCCAACTCTATGCCTCTCATTCACTCATGTGCAGCTTGAAAGGACAAACTGGGCATAATAGCTCCTCCCTTTCTTGACCCTTTTTCCTGGGACCCAGCTGCTCCCCCTTGTAAGTTTTAAGGTTTACTAAAAGTTAATTCTCGTGGTATTCCACATCTAGTGGAATTGGCCCACCCATAGTGCTGTTTACTTTTTCTAGGGTGTTTTTATGGGGTAACTGTCTAATTTTGAAGTTCAGAATTAGGAACCCCATCTGCCTACTGCCCATTTTGAGTTTATAAAAATAAATATCATATTTTGTATCCCACTCAACTTATTGCTTTGTCTCCATTGGTTCACAACTCAGGTAAGAAGAGGGCACTATTTTGTTGATCAGCACTCAAACTCTACAAAGAGGAGAAATGACTAAGACAAGGTTTGAAGTGTAAGAGAACTATAGAATGGAAAAGCAAGTATTTCTAATCAGGGTACAAGCAACGACAGCAAAAGAAAATCAAGGCAGATTTCTTTAGATTGTAAACTCCAGGATGATGGGGTCTTCTTTGCTTGGGCTGGGCTCATATTCTTTCCCCAGCATACAGCCGTTGAAAATGAATTAATGATAAAGACAGAGACTTCTGTGAGCAGAATTAAGAATGTGGGTTAGAGAAGAAGAGAGAGAGTTGGGAATCAATAGGCAGAGGTAGAAACACTGATATATGTGCAGGGATAAGAAATGCATATTTCTCCTAATAACTGAATGGAACAAAAATGTTCACTAAATTAAAACTTGTGATCTAAAATGAAAGTCAAAAACCTATTTAATACAGAAAATATATTTACCTTGTTAAAAATTTTTTTTTCCTCACAGAAGCCTGAGACAGCTCTTATTTACACATTTAACTAAAACAATGGTGAAAAAGAATCAGTCTACAGGCATGCTCTAGAATAGGAAGCAAGTCAAGAATTTCTTTATTCTGATTCTTTTAATGATCCATTCTGAATGTGACAAAAATCCCTAAACAGCATTCCTGGCACTCAACCAAATGTTTTGGAGTAAAAGTGTTAGTTGCTCAGTCATGTCCAACTCTTTGTGATCCCCTAGGCTGTAGCCTGCCAGGCTCCTCTGTCCATGGAATTCTCCAGGCAAGAATACTGGAGTGGGTAGCCATTCCCTTCTGCATGGTAACTTCCCAAGTCGGGAATCAAACCTGGGACTACAGCATTGCAAGCAGATCCATTCCCACCTGAGTCACCAGGGAATTCTTTTGATCAACTATAAACTTTCAGTTACTGATAAACCACTAAGAGGTAGAAGATTAAAAGAAGGTTTGATGCCAAACTTTGTAGCTGGGTTTGTTAAAGAAGATATTGGGGAATATTAAATTAGCCTTCTTACCAGATTCATTTACTTATCTGTCTTCATTTTAAACTGAAGCATCCTCCTCTCCTGCCCCGATTTCTCCTGATTTCACAATCAGTAAACCACTGGATGCAGGCTCTTCTACTCATTGAGAATCCTAGCCACTTAAGGTTCAGCAAGACACTTCTGAAATAACAGTGGGCCTGTTTTATTCTGCGATCAGTCTCTGAAATCATGACCAACAAAAACGTTACTTTGTTTGTTGCCCTTTAAAAAAAAAAAAAAACCAGTAGAGTTTTTGTTGGTTTTTTATTTGTTTGTTTGTTGTTTTGTTTTGTTTGAAAGAATAAGAAATGAACTCTCCAAAGAACAAAGAAAGCAGCGGCTCCAGATATATTTTAAGCCTAAGGAAAGTTAGAAGCCAGAAGAGAATATGAGTGGCAGGACACATACAGTCGACCTTTAAAGGTTTGATTTCTGTTTTAAGTTCTGCAAATGCCCCCGGCTTTCCCCCACATAAAATGAAAAAACCTGACTTATGTTCAAATGTGGCCTTCGCCCTTCACCCTAACACCAAACACCATGAGGAAAAAAAAATTAGGGGTGGGAAGGCGACATGTCTATAAAGATATGAATATCCATCCCCACTGTACCAGCTGAATCAAAGATGAAGCTCTGAGATTTGAGCTTGGTGGAGAATCATGATGTAGTGTGATGATTCTTAAGCATGGGGGTCAGATTGAGACAGTGCTTTACTGCAGAGCTGATGAAGACTCGGTCTCCCCACCTCCTCCCCATAAAGGACTACCACTCAAACCATCCTCATGAAGCCCCTACTGAGAGCCTGCATTTGACCCTGGATGCAAGTCCCCAAAAGGCAAAATTACTTTGATTGGTGATAACTATTTCATTTGAAATTGAGGTCCTCAGGTCATTAATACTCTGGCTATGTCTATACTAGCATTATGAAGCATTGCAGAAAAGAATTTATCCGGAAAATCAAAAGGAAAAAGAAAGTCCAGGAGGCAAACATAACTTTAGTTTAAAATATTTAGATGAGGAAGAAAACATGACCTTACTATTAGTTGAAAAGTAAAAATAATTTATTCAATTTTCTATTTTACTTTGAAATGAGTTATTTTATTCTCTCTGCTCAGGCACAATTTAGTTCACGACACTAAAGAAAGATCACTAAGAGGGTGATTCAGGTCACTTTCTGCTATGGTCATTTTTATATTTTTGCTAGTGGTCATTGCAGTGACAATAATTTAAGAAAGCAGGAAATTAGAGGGGATTCTTACAATTCAAAATCCTAATATAGAGGATTTTGAAGTTTACTAAAATTCTGAAATGCATCCAGTCCCATGAGTTTGTATATTTAATAAACAGAGCTATTTTTAAGTAAATGAGAAACAAAAAACAACTAATAGAAAAAATGGTAAAATTCAGAATATGCACAAAACATGTAATACCAAACAGCAAATAGAATATGCTCAGTCACTAATAAAATTTATAACATCAAATTAAAATGAAATACACACTTGTCAAACTGGCAAAGATGAAAAATGAAGAAAGAAAAGGGATATCACCAAGGGTTCATGGGCTTTCACAGACAGCTATTCAGAGAGATAACATCTGTGACCTTTCTAAAAGGCAATTCAGCAAGCTACAGCTGAAATTTTAACAACATGCACATTCTTTGTCCCCACATAGCACTTCCAAGGTTTATTCCGAATAGAATGAATATTAAGGATAAAGGCAAATATTTAGCTTCAAGGATATTATCTCATGTATTCACAGTTCTACAAAGTTTGGAAACAAATGTTATATCCAAAAATAAGAATTGGTTAAGTAACTTGTGTTAAACCTGCATAATAGAATACTATGCAGCGATGAAAAGTGATATATCGATCATTTTATATAAAAAGTAATTTTATTGTTATAGAAAAATGATACATCTCACACGAAATATTGTGGGGGGACAAAGATAATTTAGAAAGAGTTCATAAAAAGAATTTCTGTGTTTTTTAAAGGAATCTATATTACTAAAATGTTAACAGGGGCTACTTTGAGTTGTAGAATTTTACAGATTTTTAGGTTTTTGACAACTAAGATATACGTAATATAATTTCTTTTTAAATTATACTGAAGAGTTCAAAAGGAAATGATGATCTGCACATAAGCTAAAGCAAGGAGCAGAGAAGTAAAATTGCGAGCCTCACCTCAAGAAGGACACCAAAATATTTGGTTAAAACTATGTGAACACAGGGCTTCTCTGATGGCTCAGACGGTAAAGAGTCTACTGGCAGTGCGAGAGACCCAGATTCAATCCCTGGGTCAGGAAGATACCCTGGAGGAGAAATAGCAACTCACTCCAATGTCCTTGCCTGGAAAATCCCATGGAAGGGGAGCCTGGCAGGCTACAGTCCATGGCGTCGCCAAGAGTTGGACACAACTGAGTGACTTCACTTTCTTTTCTTTCTTTCTTTTTGTGAACACAACCCCAAATAACTTCAGGGAAATGCAAATGAAGGCATTCTCTGTTGGTTGTGTATTGTATTTTTCCATATACATTTAGGACTTTTTGTACTTTTTATTGGAATGCTTTCGTTAAGCTGAAATACAACTGATAAGGAGTTTGGCCCAGTGACTGAGAAACAAGAACTCAAGTTTTCTTAAATGTGTACTGGACTTTAATGCTAATCTACAGTGCACAGTTCTTTCTGTAATAGTTTGTAAACATTAATAGAACTCCATTGATTTTCCTAAGTAAACAAAGTTATATAAATTCATAAAAATGACAATGAAATGCTGTTATAAAAGTAAAACACATTTTTATTTATGCTCCTCTTTCCCAGTGGTATTTTCTGTATACTAAACAGAAGTAGAGGTTTTGCCTGAATTATCAGGATATTGCCACACTTTCCATCTTTGCTTTGTTAGGAAATATCTGACATATGGGGCTTGCCCAAGGTTGTTTAAAAATGAAGGAAATGCCATGAGGGGAATACAGACATTCTGACTAATTCAAATGTACCTCTCATTATTTATTCATTCATCCATCCATCCATGCCAACCCAATTGAGTTTATGAGATCCATTTCTCCCCTGCTGGGATCCCCTCTTCTTCCTTAGGAAGCTGGCTGCACTTCACAGGTCTGCTTTAATACGGATACCCCTCCTCCACTCTCTTCTTACCTCAAAGTTGACATGTCTTTAATTTCACAGTATCTTTAGTCCTGGAATACATCAATTTCAAGTCATACATTAACTCCATCTAGCTGGAAGTGGCCACTTGAAAAAAAATTGTTGAAAAATATTTTAAGGGCAAAATGAAAAATGGTTCTGACTCTGCCTCCTAATTCATTTACGAAGACTTCCAAGATTGATTAGCAATGCCTATCATTCATAAAACAGATGGAAGGGGTGAAGATAGTCACCCTAAGTTCTCATTTCCAGGCCAGGCATTTCCAATTTCATCCTTCGCTCTCCACTGCCCTGTCCCTACTGTTGCAGAAGCAGCTACTACTCCATCTGCCACTTTGGGATTGCCCTATTGGGATTGTCTATTCCTGGGCCTGGAACATTCCCCGATGTCGAACTGGGGGTTGGGGGCAAGTTGTCACATATCCCTTTCTTCCTCATTAGGAGAAACCTTTCATCTGTGCTGTGTACTAGTGAATGTCACTGTATTGCTTAAGCTCTTGCGTCATATGGCACCTGGCCACACACCACCCGCTCCAGCCCATCTGCCCACATTGAGAAGAGTAGTCAGTCTTTGCCTGCGGTTGGCTCAGACAGTAAAGAATCTGCCTGTAATGCGGGAGATCTGGGTTTGATCCCTGGGTTGGGAAGATCCCCTGGAGGAAGGCATGGCCACCCACTCCAATATTCTTGCCTGGCAAATTCCTATGGACAGAGGAGCCTGGCGGGCTACAGTCTAAGGGGTCACAAAGAGTCAGACATGACTGAGCAATTAAGCACACACATAAACACACACAGAGGGATGTGTGCAGTCCACCACCCTGAGTTGACAATCCAAAGTGACCTAACAGCCTTTCTACAGATACTAATCTTGCTATATTTCTTCTTTTCTGTGAGTTAAGCTTTGTTCAGACCAATACCTTGTTGAGTCCCGTCCGTCGACACTAAACCCGTAGAAGATGCAATGGGGGAGGTCTGTGGGCTCCTACTTCTGAGAATTGGTTGTTAAGATCTGTGCTGTCCTCCATGCCACAGGAGCTCTTACTTGGGGTTGGTGGCTGGATCTTCCTGCTCCATACTTAACATAAATAATTATCAATCCTAAAAAAAAAAAAAAAGATCGATAGCAGAGCCTAGCCTGGCATTTCTCAAGATGAAACACATCCTCATCCTCAAAACGTCTTCCTAAAACTCTCCTATATTTCAATTCTTGCCCTAAACCTTGATGCCTTCACTGTATTACATATGGAGCATCAACTGCCAGGTATGGTTGCTGGGACTCCAAGAAAAATCATCAAAACTGAACTGGACAGGGAGACACTATAGCCAAACACATGCAGTATTCAACACTCACAGGGAGACTCCACTTTGGATCACCCAGAAAGCAATGCCCTTCAGGCTAATTGTATCTCTGGTTCATAGCCGGGGGAAAAAAAAAAAAACCTCCTAGACATTTAACGGGTAATGAATGACAACGTGTCCTATATGTATACTATATGTGTCCTTTTTCTTCTCCTTTTTCTTTTTTTCCCTTCTCTCCCCTATATTTGAAATGTAGCTTAAACAATATTAGGCAGAAAGTCACCCCAGGAAGCTAGCTAAACTCCTGTCTTGAAGTACTTGAATACAGATGAACACAAAGCAGGAGTTAAATGCCACTGAAGACTGTTAACCATCTGAACTGAGTTAGATTTTAAGCAATTGCATAATATTGCCTGCAGCAACAAACCTTACCTAATCATACGAGTCCATACCACTTTAGCACAAATATAAACATTGTAAGAAAAAAACCACATTCAGCCTTGAACTAAAAGCCGCAAGATACATGCTGAAAAACACTCCTCCAACATACAATGAAAGAGCTAAAACACGAAGTTATATGAGCAAACTCTACCCAGAGCTTTCTAGGCAAATAAAACAAAACAGGACTAATGTGCTGCAAACAATTTTGTTTTTCCTTGAAGGGAAAAATATCTAAACTTCGCATTTATCATTAGGAAAAATTTTAAATGTTGATTCAATTTTAAATATTGATTAAAATGTTAAATGTCTTAATACATTTTAGGCACTTAGAAACAATGCTTTGCATGTGGTAAGCAATGTATCATTTAGTTATTACTACTATCAAATTATCCCTATTATTAATTCAAAAATGCCTGTGACTACTCCATAAATTGGACCAAAATTTAATTAAATTTAAAAAGCTGTAAGAGGAAAAGTAAATAAGAAAAGGATTCAAGAATGCAAATTCTAGCCTAGATACACACAGTTTTAAAATTTATTTTACTGAAGTATATTAGATTTATCAGTTCAGTTCAGTTCAGTCGTTCAGTCATGTCCAACTTTGCTACCCCATGGACTGCAGCACACCAGGCTTCCCTGTCCATCACCAACTCCCAGAGTTTACTCAAACTCATGTCCATTGAGTCGATGATGCCATCCAACCATCTCATCCTCTGCCATCCCCTTCTCCTCCTGCCTTTAATTTTTCCCAGCATCAGAGTCTTTTCAAATGAGTCAGTTCTTTGCATCAGAAGGCCAAAGTATTGGATTTTCAGCTTCAGCATCAGTCCTTCCAGTGAATATTCGGACTGATTTCCTCCAGGATGGACTGGTTTGATCTCTTTGCAGTCCAAGGGACTCTCAAGAGTCTTCTTCAACACCACAGTTCAAAAGCATCAATTCTTTGGCTCTCAGCTTACTTTATAGTCCAACTTTCACATCCATACATGACTACTGGAAAAACCATAGCCTTGACTTAGATGGACCATTGTCGGCAAAGTAATGTCTCTGCTTTTTAATATGCTGTCTAGGTTGGTCATGACTTTTCTTCCAAGGAGCAAGTGTCTTTTAATTTCATGGCAGCAGTTACCATCTGCAGTGATTTTGGAGCCCCCCAAAATAAAGTCTTTCACTGTTTCCATTGTTTCCCCATCTATTGCCAAGAAGTGATTGGACCAGATGCCTATCTTAGTTTTCTGAATGTTGAGCTATAAGCCAACTTTTTTACTCTCCTCTTTCACTTTCATCAAGAGGCTCTTTAATTCTTTGCTTTCTGCCATAAAGGTGGTGTCATCTGCATATCTGAGGTTATTAATATTTCTCTTGGCAATCTTGATTCCAGCTTGCCTTTCTTTGGGATTGGAATGAAAACTGACCTTTTCCAGTAACGTGGTCACTGCTGAGTTTCCCAAATTCACTGGCATATTGAGTGCAGAACTTTCACAGCATTATCTTTTAGGATTTGAAATAGCTCAACTGGAATTCCATCACCTCCACTAGCTTTGTTCATAGTGAGGCTTCCTAAGCCCCACTTGACTTCTCATTCCAGAATGTCTGTCTCTAGGTGAGTGATCATACCATCATGATTATCTGGGTCATGAAGATCTCTTTTGTACAGTTCTTCTGTGTATTCTTGCCACCTCTTCTTAATATCTTCTGCTTCTGTTAGGTCCATACCATTTCTGTCCTTTATCGAGCCCATCTTTGCATGAAATATTCCCTTGGTATCTCTAACTTTCTTGAAGAGATCTCTAGTCTTTCCCATTCTGTTTTTTCCTCTATTTCTCTGCATTGATTGCTGAGGAAGGCTTTCTTATCTCTCCTTGCTATTCTTTGGAACTCTGCATTCAAATTGGTATAGCTTTCCTTTTCTCCTTTGTTTTTTGCTTCTCTTCTCTGCACAGCTATTTGTAAGGGCTCCTTAGACAGCTATTTTCCTTTTTTGCATTTCTTTTTCTTGAGAATGGTCTTGATCCCTGTCTCCTGTACGATGTCATGAACCTCTGTCCATAGTTTTTCAGGCACTCTGTCTATCAGATCTATTCCCTTAAATCTATTTCTCACTTCCACTGTACAATCATAAGGGATTTGATTTAGGTCATACCTGAATGGTCTAGTGGTTTTCCCTACTTTCTTCAATTTCAGTTTGAATTTGGCAATAAGGAGTTCATGATCTGAGCCACAGTCAGCTCCCTGTCTTGTTTTTGCTGACTGTATAGAGCTTCTCCATCTTTGGCTGCAAAGAATATAATCAATCTGATTTTGGTGTTGACCATCTGGTGTTGCCCATGTGTAGAGTCTTCTTGTGTTGTTGGAAGAGGGTGTTTGCTATGACCAGTGCATTTTCTTGGCAAAACTCAATTAGTCTTTGCCCTGCTTCATTCCGCATTCCAAGGCCAAATTTGCCTGTCACTCCAGGTGTTTCTTGACTTCCTACTTTTGCATTCCAGTCCCCTGTAATGAAAGGGACATCTTTTTTTGGTGTTAGTTCTAGAAGATCTTGTAGGTTTTCATAGAACCATTCAAATTCAGCTTCTTCAGCATTCCTGGTCAGGGTATAGACTTGGATTACCATGATATTGAATGGTTTGCCTTGGAAAGAGAGATCAGAACAGAGATCATTGTCATTTTTGAGGTTGCATCCAAGTACTGCATTTCAGACTCTTTTGTTGACCATGATGGCTACTCCATTTCTTCTAAGGGATTCTTGCCCACAGTAGTAGTTATAATGGTCATCTGAGTTAAATGCACCCATTCCAGTCCATTTTAGTTCACTGATTCTTAAAATGTCGACGTTCGCTTTTGCCATCTCCTGTTTGACCACTTCCAATTTACCTTGGTTCATGGACCTAACATTTCAGGTTCCTATGCAATATTGCTCTTTACAGACTCAAACTTTGCTTCTATCACTGGTCACTTCCACAACTGGGTGTTGTTTTTGCTTTGGCTCCATCTCTTCATTCTTTCTGGAGTTATTTCTCCTCTGATCTCTAGTAGCATATTGGGCACCTACTCACCTGGGGAGTTCATCTTTCAGTGCCCTATCTTTTTGCCTTTTCATACTGTTCATGGTGTTCTCAAGGCAAGAATACTGAAGTGGTTTGCCATTCCCTTCTCCAGTGGACCACATTTTGTCAGAACTCTCCACCATGACTCATCCATCTTGGGTGGCCCTACATAGCATGGCTGGTAGTTTCATTGAGTTAGACAGGGCTGTGGTCCATGTGATCAGATTGTTTAGTTTTCTGTGATTGTGGTTTTCAGTCTGTCTGCCCTCCATAGAGAAGGATAAGAGGCTTATGGAAGCTTCCTGATAGGAGAGACTGACTGAGGGGGAAACTGGGTCTGACAGGTGGGGCCATGCTCAGTAAATCTTAAATCCAATTTCCTGTTGATGGGTGGAGCTGTGTTTCCTCCCTGCTATTCACCTGGGGCCAAACTATGGTGGATGTAATGAAGATAATGGCAACCTTCTTCAAAAGATCCCATGCATGTACTGCTACACTCAGTGTACCCTGCAGCAGGCCACCACTGACCCACACTTCCTGGAGATTCCTGGACACTCCTGGGCAAGTCTGGATCAGTCTTTGTGGGGTCACTGCTCCTTTCTCCTAGGTCCTGTTGCACACAAGATTCTGTTTGTGCCCTCCAAGAGTCTATTTCCCAGTCCTGTGTATGATGTGGCAGCTCTATGGAGGGGTTAATGGCGACCTCCTCCAAGAGGGCATATGCCATAACCAAGTCCGCTGCACCCAGAACCCCTGTCCCTGTGGCAGTCCACTGCTGACCACGGGAGATGCTCAAACACAGTTCTGGCTCAGTCTCTGTAGGGTCCCCGGGTCCTGGTGCACACAAGGTTTGTTTGAGCCCTCTGAACGTCTCTGGCGGGAATGGGGTTTGATTCTAAACATGAATTCACCCCTCCTACCATCTTGCTGGAGCTTCTCCTTTGCCCCTGGGCATGGAGTATCTCTTCACAGCTGCTCCAGTGCTGCGCAGCCATGGTGTTGTGTTAATTTCTTCTGTACAAGATACCACTGTATAGCACAAGAAGCTATCTTCAATATCCTGGTATAAAGCAGAATGTATTAATTTTTGCTTTGACATTAATTTTTGCTGTGACAATGAGCATTTCACTTTGTTTCTCTCCATCTCATTTGTTCTCATTTTTAAAACGGAAAGCCTGTGCTCTGTGACTAAACTATCCTACAGAAACCACCTGCTCTTTCTGTGGGCAGGGACCATTGACCTAAGCACGTAAAAGTCTGAAATGCTCAGTTGTATGTCAAAAATAAAAGACCCTGTGAAGCAGAAGGGAAGAAGCCGTCTACCCACAAGATTAGAAAACAAAACAAAACTCTGTAAAACAAAAATAGCCCCTCTCCAAAAGCCTTAGCTCCAGATTCCCCAAGTTGTTCTTGTCCATGAATTCCTTTGCCCAAGAACATGACCACACTAAGATCATGAGAAATAGATGCTTTCTAAGAAAGGAATTTGTAATATGAATCTTTAATTCTCTGAACTGAGTCGTGAGAAAATGGGGCACTGGCTACAAAAGCTCTGACATTGAAGAAAATGTCAACATATGAATGATGGTGAGGGACTTGCAATGGAGAAGCCCAGAGAGTCTGGAAGAGGGGGGCAGTGAAGAGACAGGTGGCAGGAAGGGGCATTACTGACACTGACAGTATTACTTAACCATTGCATTCAAGTCTAATCTTTCCAATAATTCCAATTCCTGACCTGAGCTCTGAAGGACAGCATCGCTGTATGCCTTGGCTTGCCTGGGTCAGTCTCAGTTTGCTCCTTTTTTCTCAGTATGTGTGCATGTGTGCTAAGTCATTTCAGTCATGTCTGAATCTTTGCAACCCTTTAGATTGTAGCCTGTCAGGCTCCTCTGTCCATGGGATTATCCAAACAAGAATACTGGAGTGGGTTGCCATGCCCTCCTCCAGGGGATCTTCCCAACCGAGGGACTGAACCTGCGTCTCTTACACCTCTTGCATTGGCAGGCAGGTTCATTACCACTAGTGCCATCTGAGAAGCCCTTGTCTCAGTATAACTACTAATAATTTCCTTTTTCTCTCTCAAAAGTGCTCTGGTTTAAATGATGCCATCCTTTTAGTAAGCCATGTTTCTGTTTTGTTTTTGTTTTTGTTTTTTGGGGTTTTTTTTTAAAAGCAGACAGTGAAGCTATAGTTATCTTTCCAGTCTCTCCAGTCATCCAATCTGTAACTTCTCTCCTCCCCACCCCATTTCTGATGACCAATTTCCCTACAAACGCAGGAGAAAAACAGAAATATCTGTACACACAAGGTAACTCTTCCTACAAAGGTTATGAAATAGGAATTCAGTGTTGTTTCAGCTTTACCTAGACTGTGATGTCAAGTGCCTGTAAAATCTAAAGTGAACAAAAGTAGATGTATGTGCCAGAGTTTGGATCCAAAGCTTAAATATACACTAGCATCCACCAGGGAATCAGAACAACTTCAAAGTAACAAATTCCTCTATACAGAAATGTTCCTTCAGTCTCTGACAATCTCTTCAATACCTGAAAGGTTTTGTCATCTACTTTATCACACATTCATTCTTGAGTGAAATATAATGAATCATTAATTACCAACAGGGAAGTTCTACAGGGAACCAAGATCCAGAGGCTTTCCGTTTGGTATTGCCAAATTGATCTTGCAAATATTGTGGTTTAATGACTCATGTTCTTGTAAAAACTTCCCAGTCTTTGATATTTGCCTTCATGATTTTAGGACCTCAAGGAGAATGTCCAATATGTCAAGCGGTTAAACTTCCTGTGCCTCTTTTTTCCCCAAAAAATTGTTCCCAGTATTTCTAGATACTGAAATTCCTCCCAGTGAACTTTGTCAAAAGGAGTAAATTAGTAAATCCTTGAAGGCTCAGAGATAAAAAGGATATGAAAGTACATTCACATTTACTGGACTGAAGCTACTACCAGGTACACTGAATTAAATATTTTTCTTTTGTTTATCTTGTTAATCCTCCTGAGAGTCTGACAAGATAATCCTCCAACTCATAAGCGAGGAAAACGGAACTCCAGACAGTAAATTGTCCAGGACTCCACAAATATTGGATGGCAAATCTGGGCTCCAACTAAGACCCACTAATTCAAAAGCTGTGCTTTGTTGCTGTTCTCCAGTGTTGCTCAAACTTCTGGAGTTCATAAATCGTCTCCACAGTGACCATCCTAAGGGACAAAACTAAGATTCTGATGCAAAGCACCCTTATGCTAAAATTTTTAAATCTTGATCTGTCTGTTCTTTTCTCGTATAAAAAGGAGAAAAATAAATACAGTAAACTTCAAGAATTTTTCAAAATTTTATAAATTCAAGGAATCATGTTTTTCTATTAAAATTAAAATGGTGTAATGAGGCATGTCTACACTCTGTTTAATCCACTCTGCTTCTCACTTTATATTTAAAGCTTCTGAGGGACTGATGAGGGGCAGGAGCTCCTATTACCAAATTCAGTAGTGAGTCCTATCTGCTTTAGGTTGCTGTCAGAGCTAACAATGCATCAAACTTCACAGGCCTGCCTCAATCTTAATACCTACTGGATCCAAAAAGTGAGGGCATTCATTATGAAAACGAAAATAAGGTGAGAGAAGAGAAGCACGGGGAGACGTCCTCATAAAGATGCAAAAAATCTGGATAAGATCTTTAATAATAAGACTAAAATAAAAAACAGTAGCAAAATGCCAGTTTGCAGAGCGAGTATTTAGACAGTTAATTCTTTCCTTCCTGAAGCTAACTGATGGCCTTGAATATTCCCACTGTGTCTTTCTCACACTGAGAAGGACTCAACATCACTTCTTGGTGCTCCTGCCAAAACTCACGACTGAGTCTAATCATTAGGAAGTATGAAACAAACCTAAATTAAAAGCTAGTCTGTTCTCTTCCAGGGCTTCTTGGATAGCTCAAATGGTAAAGAATCAGTCTGCAGTGCCAGAGGCCTGGGTTCAATCCCTGGGTTGGGAAGACCCCCTGGAGAGGAGCATGGCAACCCACTCCAGTATTTTTGCCTCCACGGATAGAGGAGCCTGGTGGGCTACAGTCCATTGGGCCACAGAGTCAGACATGGCTGACTGACTAACACTTTCACTTTCTGTCCTCTTCCCAAATATGAACGTTGGAAGAGACAGAAGAGATCTGTCTTTTCTTGTGACAAAGAGAAACCATTCTCTCACCTCATCCCACTCCCAGTAAAACAGGAGGGTAAATGCAACACATGACACTCTGAACCTGAAGTGTTTACTTTCGCTACAAAAAAAAAAAAAATCGAGGTGTAAAATTTAAATAACCTTTACAGATCACAGCATGCGTCTTCCCCAGTGGCTCAGACGGGAAAGAATCTGCTGAAGTGCAGGAGACCCAGGTTCAATCCCTGGGAAGATCTCCTGGAGAAGGGAATGGCTACCCACTCCATTATTCTTGCCTGGAGAATTCCATAGACAGAGGAACCCTGGCAGGCTATAGACCACACGGTTACAAAGAGTTTGACATGGCAGAACGACTAGCAAACACACTATAGGTCACATCATGAAAGTGTGTTAATGCTAATTTCCTGATTTGGCCATGACACTGTGGAATGTAAGAGACTGCTCTAGCTTTAGGGAAATAAACTAACCTATTTAGACGTAAAGGGACACTAATTCTTCATCTTGCAAATGTTCCAGGAAGAAAACAGACACATGTACACAATACATAGAGGAAAGAGAATACATACAGCACAAAGAGAATAAGAACACGAATATGGTAAAATATTAACCATATTTGGAGAATCTGGGTGAGTTTCATGTGTGAGAAATTTTTGTACTACTTTTGCAACTCTTCTGTGTATCTGGAGTTATTCCAAAAGTAAAAACTTAAAGGAAACAAGTGAAAAAGTCCTCCTGCCTGAGACTCACCTCTTCTGAAGAAGATGTAAAGACTTTCCTTTCTCCCTGCAGCACCTAGCCCTCCACCGCACACGGGCAGGGTTCTGAATATCTTACCAGCTGTCCCTAGAGAGGGATCAAAGTGTGTGTGACTGAATGCCAAGTTGAAGCCTATGAACCAGATTCAGCTGGTCGGCATGTTTTGTTTGCCGTGCACCCCCACCCCCACCCCCGGAATGTTTTGACATATGAAATTTGCAGCTGATTATTTTTAAAATCTGGAGATTTCACTTTAAGAAAAATCCAGGTTGGGAGCTTCTTTAAATGTTAGAAAATCAAGCAGCATTGACTGGAGAGACTTAGCATGGAATGGCAGAGCCATATACATGTCTGTGAGTGTGTGTGTACTCAGTCGCTAAGTCTGTCCAACTCTTTTGTGACCCCTTGGACTGTAGCCCACCAGGCTCCTCTGTCCATGGGATTCTCCAGGCAAGAATACTGGAGTGGGTAGCCATTCCCTTCTCCAAGGGGTCTTCCCCACCCAGGGATCAAACCCACGTCTTCAGTGTCTCCTGCATCAGTAGATGGATTCTTTATCACTGTGCCACTCAGGAAACCCCCCATTTATGTCTGTAGCCACATCTTTATCTAACGTGAGGGACAGAAAAGAGGCTGATAGCCTTTAACAACTTCAGGTTACCTATCCAGCCCCTGTGGACACTTGAGTTTGAGTCTCTTGACTTAACTCACTGTGAGGGTCTGGACTTAAGTTTTAAGGGCAGCAAGACAGTTTGGCTCCAACTAAGCCCCCTCTCATCCCTGAGAATTAAAGTTAATTCCCTATTTGAACAAGCTTGAGGGAACCTTCAATACATCAATATCTACTGGCAATGGAGCAGATGCTGACAAGGAAGACACTATAGGAAAGAATCATTAGATAGATTTCTTTTCTTTTTTTTTCTAATTTTCTCTGACAGAAGCTAGAAGTCAAATAATAAGATAATGGGAAAGAAGACCTGACAGGAAGTGGAAAGATGGAAGAGGTTTCTTAGCTTCCCTTGGGTCTTGGAATCCATGCAGATTGCTGATCTTAAAGCTTCTTTAATTAGCTTCTATATTCTGTGGGTAAAAACAAACAAATAAACAAGTTTCAAAATGCAAGTTCTTTCATTCTTGTTACATTAAGTAACAAGTTTCTTACTTCTCCAATAATAATAGCAAACCTTTGTGTAGGTTAAATGTTTACCAGGCCCTTCTTGTATATGGTACGTGTAGTCTTTCTTGAATACTTATTTATTTGGCTACCCTGGGTCTTGGGATCTTCACTGCAGTGCACAGACTAGCTGTGGTGAGGGAGTTCAGCAGTTGCAGTGTGAGGGCTTAGTTGCTCCAAGGCAAACAGGATCTTAATTATCATTATTTCATTTTATAGACAAGGAAACTGAAGCAGAAAGCATTCATTTGCCCATAGTCACACAAGTAAGTTATGAAGTCAGGATCCTGTCCCAGAGACTATTCTTTTAATCACTACACTCTTCTGTACAAAAGGCTCTAATTAACTGTTCATGAAAAATTCTGAAGCGATTCTGTTAAGGTTCAGAGGCCACCACTACCAATGCTTTTCATGAACTTGCATATTGCCAACTGAGGTGAAATAGAACACGTTTCTGTTGAGAACTGAAACCATGACCTAAATATGTGACAGTTGGTTTTCAGTGACTCTGGACTAGGAAGAGGACAGACCAATGGTTGAGACCTTGGAGTATGCCTAGGATTACATGTTCTAACTCTGGTCTGGGGCCCTTTGTGTGCTTCTTGAGGCCCGTTCTTGCAGAGTGTAGTCCTCTGGCCATACGTCTGCAGATTACACTAGGTCTTTCAGTCAGAATCTGCTTTCAGGAATGATGAACAGTTGACTATAGGTGCTTTCCAGAACTAGAGCCATGACCCGGCTCCCAGTCTGGACCTACATGTGCCCGTTCAGAAATTTAACAATCTTCTCTGCAACAAGTACTCAGAGCAGGCTCACAGGTCCCACTGGCTTTGCGGGAAGAAGCTGTTCAGCAGAAAATGTATGTACCCTTGCTTCCTTAGGAATCTCTCTCCCTGCTCAGCGCAGTGCTCACTTAGCAGAAGGGCAGGAAATTAAAAGGCTGCCCAGGGCCTCAGAAGCTCGACCTGCTTGGCTCAAAACCTCCTTCCTTTGAAACTCAACTCTCTGGATTCCCAAGGTCTGTTTTTACTTTGTGCCTTGTTAGCACTTTGCTGATTTCCTTCGGTGTCTTGGGCCGACTTCACGGTCACCAGGTGTCCCCTATCCTCCCATCAACTGACACTTAATGAGCAGATGGTGCCAATGGCCTGGCAGTAATGTGATGCCTGAACGAGTGGCCGAGGCTGGGGAAAGACAGCAGCTTCAGGGAAAAGGACAGATTGGTGTGGTGTTTGTACCACCCGGAATCTGTAAGTGCAGACAGAGGTTAGGAGCAACCATTTTTTAAATGCAAAATAAGATCAATTTTGTTTCAAAGGAAGAAATGGATATGAGAATCCAGGACTTTCATGCTTGTGTTGGAGGAACACGGCATGACTTAGAAATGTTCTGAGATTTCAAGGTCCTGGTAGTCAAGATGATTCACCTTTAAGGTTTGGTTGGGTGAGAATAAATTTCTTGTCATTTGTTTTGGATGCCACAATGCACTCTAGGTCAAGTACTCTGTTAGGGCTTTTGAGGGCGGTCATCACCATCCATGTGCTCAAAAGGATGTGTGTTTCAACCTGAAGGAAGCCCTAAGAGCATCAGATCCGCAGCTTTTGCAATGTTCTTAGGAATCACCTGGAATGTATTTCAAATGCAGTTTCTAATTCCAGTAGGTCTGGGGTGAGGCTTGAGGGTCTTAGGCTCTAAGAAACTTCGAGGTGATACTAATGCTTCTGGTCCATGGACCACACTTGGAATAGGGAGGGTCTAACCAACTCTCTCCTAATACAGTTGAGTAAATGAAGCTCCAAATATTCAACAGTGTGTCCAGGATCACAAAGCCGGTGAGCGACAAAGCCAGGCTTGCAGAGCTAGGCTGGACCTCAGTCCACAATGATTTGTGGCTTGAACAGTGAGGAGGGATTCAATGTTTCAGTTCTTCCTCTCATAAAAATGAATTGATAATAACTATCCTTACCACCTGTCATCAGGGTTACTGAGGTAAAATCATTTAGGCCATTCAAACAAAAGATTAACTTTATCAATTATCCTTTGTAGTCTGAATCCAAACCACCGAAATCATGACAATCTCCCTGTGGCCAGATGCTCAATCTATCTGCAAATTTTCACTGAAGTACGACTTGCTTGAAAACTATAAAATTGGAAGTGACAGACGAATCTATTTTTATAAATCTTACCCGTCTATTTTGACTCTCTGCATTTTAAAAGAAGGATTGAGGGCAGCTGTTGAACTTCACTGAAATATCTAATGATGCTACTTTATTTACTTGTAATTTATGAGATATAGTCATTTTCTCCTGGTATTGCTAATATGCACTGTGATGTGGGGCTCCTCAAGAACCTAAAATAGACATGTTTTAGCCTGGCGTTCGTTGGATATAAGGCTGAAAATGTGGCTGCAGTTGGGGAAATTCATGATTTCCTAGAAACAGAATCCCAGCTTAAACTAACATACTATGTGACCTTAAATAAAACACTACTGTCTAGACTTGATATTTTTTTCATCTGGTACATAGAGATGAAATGGCATAATTTGTTGATCACTCAACTTGAATATCTTGTAGTTAAAAATACTGCCTTTTACTTAAAAATAAACATCACGACAAGAAATTTGACTTACTGGGACCGTCTAAATCATATATAGGATTTTATTTCAGGTTCCATAGGATCATTATTCATTTAGCTATTCCCATGAGTAAGATAATGTCATTAAATATTCCATAAGTAAGGTTCAGAGCATTCCTATTTAAAATGTATTTAGGATATTAAACAAATGATGAGAAACTAAGAGGCCCAAGTCCTACCAAGTCACTTATGATGTCAGTAGACATAAAATTTCCAATGGAATTCAGAAAGAAAAAGGTGTACAGTGAAAATGAAAGTTCCAATACCGACCACACAGAGCCTATTAACAGAACCAAAGGAACACTCAAAAAAAAAAAAAAATCTGTCCCATCTTCCTGTTTTTGGTCACAATAAAGAATCTAACATTCTTCCTCTAAAGCTAAATGGCTCTAATTGCATACACTGGCTTTTGTTTTGTGTATGTGTTTAAACCCAGCTAATTGATGGATTCAAAACATCTCTCCTTCCTGGTCATTCCTTCTATCCTGTAGCCAATATAAGCCTCTCTTATAGGAACTCATTTCATCCCCTCCTCAACCATCCCAAAGTTTCCTGATCTGACCTTCAAACAGGAATGCAAAACTTAGATAAATTGCAATTTTTGAGCCAGAACATCTAGTTTCCTTTAGGCCTCTCACATTAGTAATAGGTGACAGAATTGGAAGAAGACTAATAAAAAGCATGTTGAATGTGAATGCTGACTGAAAGCTGTTAAAATGTGTCTTTAAGAGAAAATATGGCACATAATTTCATTCTTATAGTAACTCATGTTGAAGGCACTGATTCTTTCTGCCATTCTAGGGACGATGTAACCTCTGATACACAATTGCCTGAGATCAAGTTGGTCCAAATTTGCTAATCTTCCTGTTGTATCACACTGTCTGTGACTCCAAGTCCCTCGATTTCTTCCAGCATGATTCCTGGATCTTCTTCCTTTCCTTTTCATCCTCTTCATTATCTTCCTAAGAGTAAAAAGAGACTTTCTGATTCACCTTACCTTGCCGTCTTTCTTGGCAGATCATTGAAATGAAGTTAAGTGTCTTCCTAGATTTAGTATCATCAATACTTGAATCCATAAGACAGTTGCATTTATTTGAAGATATTTGGGGCTCTGAGATGTCTTTAAACAAAGATGGTCAGAGCTGATCCTGGAGAGAGAGGGGGATAAATGTTTAACTGCATTATTTTCTTTTCAGTATCAAATCCGGCTCAAAAGTCTTTGCTGTATTTGGATATATTAAAAAATAATTCTTTTTGTGTCCACCTGAAGAACTCAACTCTAACTTTTCTATTTTTCTTAGGTCTGTTATTGATGCAGAATTGCAAACCACATCATCTAGTGAAGTTTCTTCTGCTCTTATTCATATTTATCCTATTTGCCCCTCATCCAAGCTAGCAAAGTGCCCAGAATATAATCAGTTCAGTTCAGTTCAGTCGCTCAGTCATGTCCGACTCTGCAACCCCACAGACTGCAGCATGCCAGGACTCTCTGTCCATCACCAACTCCCAGAGTTTACTCAAATTAATGTCCATTGAGTAGGTGATACCATCCAACCATCTCATCCTCTGTTGTCCCCTTCTCCTCCTGCCCTCAATCTTTCCCAGCATCAGGGTCTTTTCCAATGAGTCAGCTCCTCACATCAGGTGGCCAAAGTATTGGAGTTTCAGCTTCAACATCAGTCCTTCCAATGAATATTCAGGACTGATTTCCTTTAGGATGGACTGGTGGGATCTCCTCACAGTCCAAGGGACTCAAGAATCTTCTCCAACACCACAGTTCAAAAGCATCAATTCTTCGGTGCTCAGCTTTCTTTATAGTTCAACTCTCACATCCATGCATAACCACTGGGAAAACCATAGCTTTGACTAGATGGATCTTTGTTAGCAAAGTAATGTCTCTGCTTTTTAATAAGTTGTCTAGGTTGGGCATGACTTTTCTTCCAAGGAGCAAGTGTCTTTTAATTTCATGGCTCCAGAATATAAAGGTGAACAATTAGCGTGGTTTAAAGAAAGGATTATTATACAGTACAAGAGGATTAAACTGTTAAACTACAGTTTACATATGTAACAATATTATTTTTTAATTCTGCAGCAATTTTATCTAACTGCGGGTGTTTTGTACAAGCAAATATGCATGCACACACACATACATACCTAGGACATTTGGCAATGTATGGAGACATTTTTTTGTTTTCACAATAGGAGAAAGGTTGCTACTAGTGTATAATGAGTAGAGGCCAGAGATGCTTCTAAACATCCTAAAACCAGCCACCCTACACACATACACAGCAAAGAATTATCCAGTGCAAAAAATAATTGAGTGGCAATATTTAAGAAGTCCAATATAAAGGTATTGAAGTAAAGTGACCCCAGAAAGCCTTTAGTTATCTTAACTTCAATCCAGAAATTGTATGTCCTGTCCTCTATACTCAAACACTGAGCCCAGAGTAACTGAGTAATGCTTTTCAGGCAGCATGGGCATCATTCCATCACCCTCCCTGCCACTTCAGAGTCAGAATGGAGGCAGAGACAACAGATTGTTTAAAGAACATGGGATAATGTACCCACCAGACCTGCCACATCTTCTCTTGCAGTGTAGTGCATTCAAGAGCCTGTACTCTATGACAGCAGGGTTGGAACCCCATTGCTGAAGCTTTGTTAGCTGAGCAAACTTGACCATATCATTGAAAGGTTCTGAGCCACAGAGCCAATAAAATGGGGATGATAATACCAATGCTTCAAGATTTCTACAAGGATTAAAAAAAGAACATTATAAAGTGCCTGGCACAGAGTACATATTAGAAACAAAAATAAGTCAGCTAATATGAGTTTATTCTCCCTGATTTTAAAACATTCATACTCTTTTAGACAATCTGGTACCTGCATTCACACCACAGTAAGGACTGGCTCTCTAAAAATGTGTATAGATTCAACCCAAGTCACTGTAGTGGATTTTATTATTGTACAGAATATTATTATTTTTATTTCTTATTGTTAGTATTACCATCCTTTACAAGGGAGGATTGTATGTCCTCCTCACTGGTGTCATGGAACATCAAATGGTAGATAGATGGAAGGGATCAACTTTTCCTCCCCAAATTCTGCCATGTTGGATTGTCTTTGTCACAAGACAAGCAATGTCCCAGAGACAGACTGTCCTTCAACTTAAGGTTGTAATGAAGTCAATATGAAGTCACGGTCAATCTACAAGACATGTACTGTGAGTGAGAAATAAATCGTTGTAAGCGTCTGAGGCTTAGAGGTTGTTTTTGCATGTGTCCATGCTTAGTCGCTCAGTGGACTGTAGCCCACCAGGCTCCTCTGTCCTTGGGACTGTCCAGGCAAGAATATTGGAGTGGGTTGCCATTTCCTCCTCCAGGGGATCTTCCCAACCCAGGGCTCAAACCTGCATCTCCTGTGTCTCCTGCATTGCAGGCGGTCTGTTTATTAACCAGAAATAAAAACTCAAGGACTTCCCTGGAGGTCCAGTGGTTAAGACCCCAAGCTTCCATTGCAGTGGCCATGGATTAGACCGCTTGTTGGGGAACTAAGATCTGACATGCTGCACAGAGTGGCCAGAAAAGGGAAAAAAAAAACAGAGAAAAACTCCCTTGTAGCCCAGGATATCCAGCACCAAGTAGATGAAGATTTACTGGCAGAATGCTGGTTTAGCTGCTAAGTCGTGTCCGACTCTTTGTGACTCCATGGCTGGTAGCCCACCAGGCTCTTCTGTCCATGGGATTTTCCCAAGCAAGAATACTAGAGTGGGTTGCCATTTCCTTCTCCAGTGGATCTTCCTGACCCAGGGATTAAACCTGGGTCTCCTGCACTGCAGACTGATTATCAACTGAGACACAAGGGAAGCCTAAATGCTAAATGCTAAGAAGGACAATGTGTAAAGCTTTCCTGAAACCTAGCAGGAATTTTAAACTCCTTTAATTGGAATAGCATCAATACCTTGGAACCAAAAATTTGACTTTTTTATTTATTTGTTTACTTATTTGAAGTATAGTCGATTTACAATATTATATTACTTTCAGGTATACTACACAGTGAGTCAATACTTTCATATTTTATACTCCATTTAAAGTTATTATAAAATGGTGGCTATCTTCTTGTGCTATACAATATAGCCCTGTAGCTTATTTATTTTATGCATATTAACTTGTACCTCTTAATAGCCTACTCCTGTCTTGCCCCTCCCACTTCCCTCTTTCCATGGAAATCACTAGTTTATCCTCTATATCTGGAAGTGTTTCTGTTTTGTTACAGTCACTTGTTTATTTTTCACATTCCACATTTAGGTGATCACATATAGCATTTGTCTTTCTCTGTCTGAATTATTTCACTAAGCATAATGCCCATGTTGTTGCAAATGGCAAAATTTCATTCTTTTTTTATGGCTGAGTAATATTCTGAAAACTTGACTACTAAAGCCAGAATCTAAACCTGGTCTGCAGTCCTGTCCTTCACTTTTTTCCTCAAAAATTTGGTCTTTCACCTTCTCCAAACTTAGCCTGGCCCTTAGTAAATCCTTGTCAACCATAAATGAAACTCACTTTATGGAATAATTTCCAAAGTTGTCAGAGACCAGAGTCAAAATATTATGCATAACTACAGGTGCATGAGTCTGCTTTCAAACATATTAGTACATTATTCTCCAAGTAACCTGATTATTAGACTTTCCTCCATATTTCACCTACTTCTAGAGGAGCTCTAATTGCTTAACAGCTTCTCGGTGATGCATGATTGCCTCTCAGGAAATGTCACTATGTCTTCTATATATTCCCAACATGATGAGAGAAAAAAAATAAGTTTTATAGATGCCCTTTTTCCCTACTCTATTGCAAAAAAAAATCATTTTCCTCTCTGCCAACTGATTATGCAGCCACGTTGTTTGAAAGCTTGCATAATTTACATTAGCATGCTTAAGATCTCAGGTGACTATGCCTTTGAGGCCAGCATGCTAACCCCAGTGGGCCGATTTGATATTCTTCCCAATATCTGACCCTTTTTTCCTTGTTAATTACAGGCAGACTTCCCTGGTCTGGCCCTGGATCTGCACCTGTTTCCCATCTTTGAGCAGCTGCTAATTAGGTTGAAAATGGTGGGGCTGGGCAGTGCAGGCCACACATGCCTCATCAGGCTATTGATCAGGCTGGCATACCACACATGTGATAACAGCGGCACAGCCCAACTCCAAAATAAAAGTCATTCCTGGAGTCGCATGTTGAATCCAAGCACACTACAGGCTCCACACCAAATATTCAAACATGTAAAGAGACCCTGTAGATTTCAAATAAAAATTTTCATCAAAATGCCAAAAATAATGCTAAGTACTATTTACTTCTCACTTGAGTCAGTTTGGAGGAGGGAGGAAAATCTTCTTTAAGGCAAACAAGTATATATATTCTTATGGAAGCTATTTTAGAGGTAGATTATGTGGATATGAATTATTTGTAAACTATCCAAGCAAAGTCCTTATTCTGAATTCCCATTTGGCCTTGTGCATAACCCAGTTATATAAAGTTTCACACTTCATCATGATTTATAGTTTGGGTAGCGATGAATATCTAGAACACTGATTATAAAAGGTGACATTACCAGCTGCCCATTGCTAGATTTGGAAATAGGATTGTCTTGAGCTTGTAAAAACGATTAAGGGGTGTCACTGGCAGTTAGCAAACAGGTAAAATGTGTTCACACAGTGCTAATTTGTCCAACATCGGTTACAAATCACAAATAGTGGACTAGGCTAAAAGTCATTTTATAAATCTCTATATCCATTTCACATATAAATATAAAATAAAACATATTTGCAACTTTATTGTACTGAAATTTAATATGTTAAGAATTACAAGAATGAAAATCCTTGGAAAATTAGGCTTTATTTTGTTTGAAATTTTTAAAGAGTTCCTCAGTGTTTTGAAAAGCTATATCACTATTCTGATATTTCAATTACCAATAAATGAACCAGTGTCTGTCTCCATTTATAGCTTCTGCATTCAAGATTCTATGCACAGCCCAGGCATCTGACTACCTCCCTATATCATCTAGCATAGTTGAGCCTAAGTCTTTACATATGGAAAAATATATTAATATTTTTATATAATTTTCCTGGATATTACTATTAGACCATTATATTGATTTTTTTTTCAGTTACTTGCAGAGTGAAGTTATATTAGCTATGATTTTCATTCAAGGATAGTCAAGATCACGAAACATTTACCGTGATAAAGAGAGGGTTAGGTCTTCAAATGAGAGTCATTGTCCTTGGATGATACGCCTGGGTACAGTTTATTCTTTTGGCATTGGCTTTGTACCTTTGGCACCTGCGATATGACAGTCAATGAGTTGTTTCTTAAAATTTCATTTCTAACTTCCCCTCCTGATATTGTCACACATTCTACTATTGTCTATGATCCAGGCACATTGCTCAGCACAGCTGCCCCCACAGCTCCACCCAATAATCTAAATACAAAGAAACCTCTGATATCCAGGAAATGAATCACAGCACCTGTCTAAAATGGGATAGACCTTATTTTCACTTTATGTAAACACTGCAGAGACCAATAAGATGAAATACTCACCTAAGATGGTGATGTAACAATGTTACTGTTGACCCCTCCTAATTTCTCCTGTCATAAATTTCTACATGATTCATTCTGCACTTTGTTCTTTCAAGCAAGAAAGAAATCTTAAAGAAAATCATGGCCTTCACCTTTTATTGTCTACTTCCTATATCTTAACAGTAGAGAAATTGTATAATCAGGCCCAAGAAATTTTCTAAAGCTGAGTACATGGTTTTCAAGATTCCTGGGCTTTGGTTACATAATCAAAGACATATATTGACCCTCCTGCCATCTTGTAAGCTGAATATAGCTTACTTTTATTAAATTTCCTTTATAAACACTCCCATTACTACCTTGTAGTATTTTTTAATGACCATCTCTTTATTGTGAAATAAAATGAATTAGTCTAAAATAACCAAGATATATGAAGTCATAAAAGACTCGGACAATAGAATAAGGCAACAAAGCATTTGAGTTTTTGTATATAAGATGGAGAAGGAAAAAAAGTAAATAGCTTCCTAAATGGAGAAAGATAAAACTCACAAATACCAAGTAGGAAAAACAGCAGTGTATATATGTCAGTCCCACACTCTAACTATCCTCTCTCTACTCATCCACCTGGTAACCATAAGTTCATTCTCTAAGTCTGTGAAGCCTCTAGAAATAAAAAACCGTGTTTTCCTTATATAGTCAGGTACCTGAGTGTTACCCAGTGCCTAATACATAGCAAATGCTTCATGAGTCCTCTAACAAAATGAATGAATGCGCTCATTGCTCTGCGTAAGGTGATAAGCTCTGATAAAACAGGGCTCTTTTGCTTCGTTTGCCCTCACAACTCTAATACCTGGCACCGAACTTGCCATACAGTGAGCTGAAGGGACAACTGTTGAATGCATGGGAAAATACAGGTATCAAGGAGTCGTCTGCCGTTACTGCTTCCCATATTTTTGTGGGCTCAGGATCACTCACACTCCATCAAGAAGGTGAAACTGAATTAATACTAGTATTAATACTAACAGCTTCCACGCACACATAAACATAGAGCTGGTACATGAAATGGTGAACTTAAACAGGATCATCTGAGGAGAGTAACAAAGCCTGATCATGCACACACTTTACTATTGCAAATGCAACTTACATGCTTTGCAAGAGAAAAAGAGAGATCACAACTTAGCAAGTGTAGGGGTCCACCTGTCATTCCAAAGGAAATATATCCCATATTCCCATCCTCTAATAGATATTTTGCCTTTAAAAAAGATGCTCGGAACTTCCCTGGTTGTCCAGTGGTTAAGAATCTGCTTTGCCAATTACAAGATGCAGGTTCATTCTCAGAGAACTAAGATCCCACATGCCACAAGACAACTGAGCCCTCACCACAACTAGAAATTCCGTAGGCCATAAGGAAAGATCCCGCATGATACAGCGAAGATCTTGTGTGCCTCAACTTAGACCCAACACAGCCAAACAAATGTTTCCTAAAAGAATGTCTGACATTAAAAAGAAAGACGCTTATATTTTAAGTTATTTACTTTTTAGACAACACAGCCTTAAGAGCAAGCAACTACTTTATCTGGGCCTCAGTAGTAACTGGAGATTCAGTATTGAAGAAAAAGACAATATATGCTATGTTGGTCTCTGTGGGGCACCTTCTTAGGAGATTTTCACGGGTAACTTCAGATGCAGTTTTTGTCTGAATGGCCCATTGCTTAGAGTGAGAAGTACGGCACCTCAAGCACAAATCTGTGAAATGTGTTGGGAAAGAAAAGCCATCAGAAATTAAGGGAAAATACAGTCTTATGAGGAGAAGCAGCTTAAAAGTCAAAAAGCAGAAGATTTCTAGGGGGGAAAAATGATTATATTTCAAAGAGAGCAAAGAGATCTAGTGAGCACACTGAGTATATTTAATATTAAGATCACCAAATACTATTCAAAGCAAGGTTCTGATTATTCATATTAATGGTGAAATACACAAAACTACAGAGTTGTGGGGTTTTTTTTCGTTTTTCTTCATTGAAGGGAACATGAGACGAATACATATACAAAAAAAAAAAGTATTTCCATAAATATCCAACCTGACAATTAATGAAAATAGAAAATTTTCTGTCTGAAAAAAAAAAAGAACATATTCTGAATGTCTCTAGCTGGGAGTCAGATTAACCCGCAGAGGCATAAGATAGATTCAGGGAAATATGAGAAAAACTGGACATGGAACAAGAACTGGGAAATGTAATTATAACAGGAAACAGCAACTCCCACTATACATAACCTGATACTGAGAAAAGGTTTGTGGAATTCATGGTGGAAGGATACCTAGAACTTAGAGGATCAAAAGTAAAAATGTTTTTTAAAAGATTATATACATTTATACCTGAGCCTAAAAGCTGAGTTAGAATTGTAAAAAGTGAGTATATGGTCAGATCAGGTAATAGCATCCTTGTAAGGAATTTTCCCAGCCATTAGAAACCACTCTTGCATACTTCCCTGGTGGTCCAGGGTTAAGACTCTGCACTTCCACTACAGGGGCCTGGGTCTGATCACTGATCAGGGTAGTAAGATTCGTGTACAGCCTGGTATAGCCAAACAAACAAACAAACGTCACTTTTGGATAGACTATACTTACGTTCTTGTGATCATGTATGGATGTGAGAGTTGGACTGTGAAGAAGGCTGAGCGCCGAAGAATGATGCTTTTGAACTGTGGTGTTGGAGAAGACTCTTGAGAGTCCCTTGGACTGCAAGGAGATCCAACCAGTCCATTCTGAAGGAGATCAGCCCTGGGATTTCTTTGGAAGGAATGATGCTAAAGCTGACACTCCAGTACTTTGGCCACCTCATGTGAAGAGTTGACTCATGGGAAAAGACTCTGATGCTGGGAGGGATCGGGGGCAGGAGGAGAAGGGGACAACCGAGGATGAGATGGCTGGATGGCATCACTGACTCGATGGACGAGAGTCTCAGTGAACTCCGGGAGATGGTGATGAACAGAGAGGCCTGGTGTGCTGCGATTCATGGGGTTGCAAAGAGTCGGACACAACTGAGCAACTGAACGGAACTGAACTGAACTGAACTGAAACTTACAGAAGCAAAGGAGACAAGAAAAAAAAAGGTGAAGGAGAAAGTTGAACTCAGCTTCGCTTTCTTGTCCTTAGTCTTGAGAAAATTGGGGCTTAAATTGAAAGTGCCGCGAAGGCTGCTTTAACTTCCCTGAC